>NC_092804.1:95368361-96005861 GCF_040954645.1 Diabrotica undecimpunctata | reverse complement strand
AAATGCATCCAGTTGATTATTTATATAACAAAACTGTCAAAATGACAATATATGAAAAATTCCGTTAAGATCTCATATATATTAAAATTTGAAATTTGGTTAAGTAGATGGATAAAATAGCAACAGAAAATCTCATTTTGTTACAGTTTTTATGAATAATACGACTTTTGATCCAAAATACAACAACAATGATGATAATTTTGATGAAAAATGTGAAACATTCAATTTTTTAGATAATGTCTGGGAAACTGATTTTAATCAACGATGGAACTATAAATCTAATTAATATAATATAACTCAATGGTTACTGGCAAAAGCCATTGTACGACAACACTTGCCCCTTACCAACCCGACCTGAGGCAGCGTGGTAAGGTATGCCTCGCGACCCCTTATGAATAAAGGAAAAAGAAAGCCACGGCCCTCATTCTCCGTAGGCCCAACTGACCCCGAGATGGGTAGTTCTCGGGAACCAGTCAGGAGGGCAGAGGGTGCTAAGAATCTGCGGAGTCTAAACCACTACCCAGCCAGATCAACAACACTATACGTAGCGACCTATAACTGCAGGTCGTTAGCGAACCAGGCAAGACTCATAGAGTTAGAAAATGAAGCAGTCAATATTAAATGGGATGTCATCGGAATAAGCGAAGTAAGACGAAAAGACGGAGAGTTAATAGAACTTGAATCGGGCAACATCCTCTATCACAAAGGAACAGAAAATGGACGAACAGGTGGAGTGGGGTTCCTAATTAATAAGAAATGGAAGGATAGGATAGTCGACATAGCAAGCACCTCAGACAGAGTAGCTAGTCTAAGTCTAAGACTATCCAGAAGATACACCATCCAAATTGTGCAAGTATATGCACCAACCATATCCCACTCCAATGAGGAAATAGAGGAATTCTACAATGAAATAACTGAGGTGCTTAACAAGAACAAAAGCCAATTTAAGTATCTAGTCGGGGACTTTAATGCCAAAGTGGGTACACAATCAAATCAAGAACAATGTGTCGGCAACTTTGGCATTGGAGAAAGAAATGAAAGGGGAAAGAGACTGGTTCAATACGCACATTACCAGAACCTCTCAATCGCCAATACCTATTTTAAGAAGAACCTCAATAGGAAATGGACATGGTTAGCTCCCAATGCAACTACCAAGGACGAAATAGATTTCATTCTAACTAATAAGCTGAAAACCATAAAGGATGTAAGTGTGCTCAACAAATTCCGAACAGGTAGCGATCACAGACTAATTAGATCTCGGGTCGTTCTAAACACTAAACTAGAAAGAATGAAATTACTCCAGAAACCAACTGCAGGGGTAAATATCACTAACCTAAGCAACAACTCGGAACGCTATCAAAATTTAATTCAAGAAAAATTACAAGACCCAACGAATAGCACACACTTAATGGAAATAATCTTAAATTGCGCCAAAGAAGTTGGAGGATCACAAGCACACAACAGCAATAGAAAACTTTCAGATGAAACAACAGCTCTCCTGAAACAACGAAGAGAAATGAAAATTAACTCCAATATTAATAGAATTGAATATACCGAACTGTGCAAAGTAATACGGAAAAAAATCGCAGAAGATATAAAAACCTACAATGAACGACTTGTACAAAATACAATCGAAAACCGTAAAAGCTATAGGAAAACCAAGAGGAAGTTGGCAATCGGTAGAAAGCAAATAATAGCATTGGGAAACAACAACGGAAGGATCACAAATAGGGATGAAATAATAAAACATGTAACCGAATTCTATGAGGGTCTATATAAAGCTCCGGAAGCACAAGAAATAGGCGAAGAAGAAATTGCGGTTCAAGAAGATGTACCAGATGTTCTCGTGGATGAGGTAGAGGCAGCTCTTAAGAGCATGAAGAACGGCAAGGCAGCCGGTAATGACGGTGTTACAGCCGAACTTCTAAAGATTGCTGGTAAAACAACTTGGAAAATCCTAGCAAAAATATACACAGACTGCCTAAAATCGAGACATATTCCAAAAAAGTGGAATTCAGCCAACATAATCCTTATTCACAAGAAAGGTAGCAAGGAAGACATTAGAAATTATAGACCGATCAGCTTGCTACCTGTGATATACAAGGTATTCACCAAAATCATTAACAACAGAATACAGAACACACTTGACGCTGCACAACCCCGAGAGCAAGCAGGCTTTAGAAGTGGCTTCAGCACAATGGATCATATTCGAACATTAAGGGAAGTAATGAGCAGAACAAAAGAATATGATCTACCACTGGCGCTAGCATTCATAGACTTCGAGAAAGCATTTGACTCCGTATACCCAAGAGCAGTCATAGAAGCTCTTGTCGATCAAGGAGTAGATAAACCATATGTCGAAACGCTAGCAAATATATACAAAGAGGCCACAGCTAGAGTAAGCATATATGAAAATACCCCAGAATTTCCCACTCAGAAAGGAGTCCGACAAGGAGACACCATATCCCCTAAGCTCTTCAATGCAACCTTAGAAAATATCTTCCGGAAATTAGACTGGAACAACCAAGGTCTATGTATAGATGGAGAATACCTAAACCATCTTAGATTCGCTGATGACATCATTCTAATTGCTAGAAGTCCTGAAGAATTACAACTGCAAATTAATGACCTTAATACAGCCAGCAATGAGGTAGGCCTAAAAATGAACCTAGCAAAGACTAAAATAATGTGCAATGATCTGATCGCCAACGTGGAAATAAAAATTAATGAAACCTCGCTAGAAGTAGTAGATGAATACATATACCTGGGACAGCTCATACATAAATCGGGATCACTACTTCCGGAAATCAACAGACGAATAAAACAAGCGTGGTCAGCATTCGGACGAAATTCCATAGTCTTCAAGTCCAAAATGCCACTATACCTCAAGAAGAGAGTATTTGATCAATGCATATTACCCGTCTTGACATATGGATGTGAAACTTGGATATTAAAGAGAGAAATAACGTCGAAACTCCAAGTAACTCAAAGAGCAATGGAAAGATGTATGCTAGGGATAACAAAGAGGGATCGTAAAAGAACTGAATGGATACGGAGGCAAACCCAGGTGACTGATGTAATCCAAAGAATAAAATCCCTGAAATGGCAATGGGCAGGACATATGGCAAGAAGAACAGATAACAGATGGACCACTAGAACAACTATGTGGTACCCCAGGAACGCTAAGAGACCAAAGAGGCGCCCAAATCTCAGATGGGATTATGATATTAGAAAATTAACAGGAACAACGTGGTCTCGAATAGCACAAGATAGAAAAATATGGGCGCAAATGAGCGCAAATTATTAGAACAACGTATAACTAAGACATCGTCGAATAATAATAAGAACATAGAATAACATTGAAATAAGGGAGGCTGCACCGTAGTTGGAAACGGTTGATAAAGCTGCACATGATGATGATGATGATATATATATATATATATATATATATATATATATATATATATATATATATATATATATATATATATATATATATATATATATATATATAATATATATATATATATATATATATATATATATATATATATATATATATATTGTTATGATTGTTTATTTTGACTTTAATCTTAGTTTATTTAGCCAATAAAAAAGAATTATAACTTATTTGTTATCAAAAATTATTATATTACCTGTGTTCGATGGATTCAAAAGATTTTCTAGTTGTCTTTTATCGGGAGAGAAGAAAGGATAAGAATACAAATATATTATATTACAAAGATTTACGTTTCTTTATTTTATATGAACGAATAAAACAATTATTAAATTCTGTCGTTATCTTATCAATCAGCATACAAGAAAATAAATCAAATTTTTATAATAATAAGATTATAAAGCTACATACATTTGTATTACGTGAAAAACCAATTTTACTTAAAATTTTCTTTACTTGAAACAAGAAACAATAAAACTTTAAACTTTTGATTAGCCTAACAAAACCTCAGTTCTTAAATTTGAATGCTAATGACCATGATGTCAAAACGATCCTTCACAGATATAAAATTCAATTGTACAAACACTTACAGTTTATTTTCTTCTTGAGTTGTATGTTGGAACATACCCAGAAAAGTCCAGTCTCCTCAACGATGTGATCTCTCCTCTTTTGCACCTCGGCTCTTTCTTAACGTCTCTGCAAACCTCCTGCAGACTACACAAAAAACACCTGTTTCACTTCTTCAAACTCAGCTACTTATTTATTACACCAGGACCTCCTTTTGTCAACTTGATGCCGTAAGAATACTTTCACATATACTTTATAAAATGCCCATGGTAGATACAAAAACCTCTTTTAATCTACTTGTTATCTCCTTCTTCAAACTATTCACTTCTTTTCGTTACGCCGGTATCCAAACTCACGAACCACACCCTATCTTGAGACAAATGACTGTTTCCTTTCGATGACCAAAATATGACTAACTTCTCCGGTCTCCTGATCGATTCACAAAATTCCCGTTTAAAAACGACCGTCCAATCAAAAGCTCAAATTGTGTTTACCATGATTTTGGAAAAGCCTAATTTCGGTTTCAGAGAAAAACTAAATAGCTTACTTTAAAATTGGTTTTGTCAATACACAATAATTTGTACATATTTCAAAAGATTAGAATATGGTCATTCAATACTCGATGATACAAACAATGAAAAGATTAACTTACAGGTAAAATGTCTTCTAATTCTAAACAAAAGGTTTTTTTGATAATTTTGTTTGAAACGGAAAAAGGTCGTTTGCCAAACAAATTTCTATTCTTATCTACACTAAATCTTATCTTAAATTACTAGGTATATACAATTTGTTTATATTGATATCTTGAAATTTTATTTCGATGGATTTTTTTATTTATTTTTCTTTGGTTGGGAAAGAAGAAACATAACAATATATATATATATATATATATATATATATATATATATATATATATATATATATATATATATATATATATATGTATATATATATATATATATATATATATATATATATATATATATATATATATATATATATATATATATATATATAATATCATCATCATCATCATCAGTGGCATTACAGCTCGTTATGAGCCAAAGCCTTCTTCAGAACAATCTTACATTCGCCCCTGTCTCTAGCAACTCCTCTATGTTATCTTGCTACCTAAGTTTTGGTCTTCCTCTGGCTCGCCTTCCCACTGGTCCTCTTCGTTCGAAAATATTTCCGATCGTTGCATCTTCATCTCGCCTAATTTACATGTCCTATCCATCGAAGGCGTGCCAATTTAATACATTTTACAACATCAGGTTCCCCAAAACTTTTGTGTAACTCAAAGCTGTAGCGCATCTCTCTCTTGGTCGCTGCGTCTCTTGGTCGCTGCGTTTACTTTTTATAGCCGCAAGGCTTCTTGTGATTGGTCTTGTCTGTGTGTAGGTAGGTGGGGTTCTACTAGTCAGTCCTGTGGTCTGATGTATTTTAGACTTTTTCTTTAATACCGTTTTCCATGTTGTTGGAAGCCTTTGAGCATCATCTCTTTGTTGGGATTTAGACTGTTGGGATTTTTTCTACTTCTATTGATTCTCCGATTTTTTTTTAATTTCAATGTTAACTAGCATCGTAGTTTGGTTCAGGTTTATTGTATGTCCTGTATTTGGGACATGTCCAGGGCAAGGGACGACTTTTTTCTCTTCTTTCGATGGCATTTCGATGTTTTCTCGTCTAACATTGATTCTTTGGTTGGTCTGTCCGATGTATGATTTTTCACAGTCCTCACATAGAATCTCGTATACTCCTTGATTTTCTAACCATATTTTAGCGGATGATAAAATGGTTTAGAGATTTTTCTGTCGGTATTGAATATCGTTTCTGTTTTGTGTTTTCTTAGCACTCTCCCTATTTTCTCTGTTGTATCCTTTACATATAGTAGAATGGCTTTTGCAATTGGTTTTTCCTCTTCTGTTAGATCCTTAATTCTTTTTTGAGCATTATGAGCATTTTCAATAGTATATGTTGAAAAGCCGTTTCTTCTTAGCGCTGTTTTCACATTCTGCATTTCTTTATTTTTATGTTCTTCATCTGTCAGTCTTTCGGATCGTGTCATCAGGGTTTTAATGAATGAATGAAATTGTGCAGAATGGTGATGTGAATTGACATGTAGGTATCTGTCCCTGTAGGTCTATGTGCCCGTCTTCCTTCTTTATCACCTTGTGAGCAGAAAGTATCCAATACCACAGGATACTCCAAATCTAACAAAGCACTGCTTAAATAACACATATTTTATCTATAAGGAGCAAAGATATAAACTAGTTGAAGGAGCACCGATGGGTTCACTACTGTCACCGGTAATAGCAAACCTGTTTATGCAAGGAATACAACAGCGAGCAATAGAAACAGCCGAACACAAACCCAAATTTTGGCTTATGTACGTGGATGACACTTTTATAATCTGGAAACATGGAGGAAAAACTAAATGTATTTTTAGAACACATCAATAATATACACCATAAAATCCAGTTTACTGTGGAACTGGAAGAAAACGAACAACTACCATTTTTAGATGTGTTAATAATAACACAATAGAACATTTATATAAATATGTTCTAAAAAATCCGAAAATTCGATTTCATTTTGACAATATATTTCCTAGTACTTAGGACATTCTATTGTCCGTGTTATTTTGCTACGCTTCGAAAATGCTGTCAAACGTGTCAAACTAAAATCGTGAAAATGCAAGATATTTTTGAGATGCCTAACCAAATTAAAAAAAAAGCGGAAAAAGCAACGCAAAAGTTACTACCACATAAGTCGAGAGATGCCTACGACAAGGAATATGAAAAATTACAGCAATGGATGACAGGAACCCATATAGAACAAATTAGTGAAACTGTGCTACTTATATACTTTGCCGATCTCACCGAAACATTTTCTCCGAGTTCCTAGTGGTCCAAATTTTCAATGGTAAAGAGGAATTTAATTACTATTTAAATGGGAATAAGCCACAATTAAAGGTTACAGTAAGTTTATTGATGTTTCAATTTCTACTTCGGAAATCGTTCTCAAAATACAAACAATTTAATTTCAAATTAAGTTTATTTTTATACATTTTACAAAATAAAATAAAATACAATATAATCGAATCGAATTTATTATTAAATCGATTATCAAATCGAATCAATTTTCAAATTAAATCGATTATCGAATTGAATTGATTTTCGAATCATCAATTATTGAATCGTATCGATTATCGAATTGTATCAATTATCGAAACAAATCGAAAAGATTATCGAATCGGATCAAATTAAATATCGAATTGAATCACATACCGAATCGAACTTATTACCAAATAAATCGATTGGATTATCGAATCGAAATCGAATCGAATAAAATATCGAATATAATTTAATCGAATAGAATCGTATTGAATCTAATCGAATCGAATATCAAATAGAACCGATTATCAAATCGAATCGAATAGATTATAGAATCGAACCAAATATCGAATCGAATAAATTATCAAATCGAATCCATTGTCGATTCGAATCGATTCGATTGTCGAATTGAATCGGAATCGTATCGAATCAGAATCGAATCGAATAAAATATTGAATATAATTGAATCCAATCAAATCACATTGAAGCGAATAGAATCGAATGTCAAATCGAATCGATTATCAAAACGAATCGATTATTGAATCGAATAAATTATTACATAATCACCAACATAGGAAAAGTCACGAGAACTGATAATACTGGGAGATCTGAATAGCCGGGTGGGTCAAAGAATAAACAGTGAGGTGATCGGTCCCTACGGTGAAATAAACCTGAATGACAATGGAGAAAGGCTGATCCAAGTGTGTCAGAGTCATACTCTGAGAATAATGAACGGCTTCTATAAACACAAGGATATTCACAAATACACATGGGTACAACATACAAGGAATCTAAAATCGATCATTGACTATGTAATAGTCAAACAAAGCACTACCTTAAAAGTGAATGATGTAAGAGTACTTAGAGGACCGACGTGTGGTTCCGACCACTATATAGTTAGGACAAAAATGGTATTTCCTTTTAAATCTAACAAGGACAATAACGTTAATGAGGAACCTCAACAAATAGAAGTGATAACGAACAAACGATATAACTTAAACAGCCTTATCAACGAAAGCACAAGAAACCTATACCAGCACAGATTAGACGAAAAGTTGCTACATAATATAGAAGACCAGTCAGTAGAACAAATTTACGAAAACATAACGAGTAGCATCAAAGAAGCAGCAGAGGAGGCCATTGGACTAAAAACTAATTCCGCTAGTAAAAAACTTTGGTGGAATCAAGAAATTGAAGAACTAGTACTTCGGAAGAAAAAAGCATACCACAAATGGCTAAATACAAAACAGGAGTTGGATAGAGAAGAATACAAAGATATTAAAAAAAGAACACGACAACTAGTAAACACAGCTAAACGAGAAATGTGGGACAAAAAATGCAAAGAGATAGACACATATATGGGAGGTAGAAAATGCTCAGAGACGTGGAAATTCCTGACAAAAGTTAAATCAAATGAAAAAAGAGAAACAAACATACAATTAATAACAACAGAGAACTGGATCCGACATTACGAAAATCTATTAACAGAAAACAGAGAGGAATATAGAGAAATGTCTCCAACTGAAATACACATACAGGGAGAAACGATAAACATCGATGAGAGGACTGTCATAAAAACGATACAACTACTAAAGAATGGTCGAGCTGCAGGTCCGGAGGGAATTTCAGCAGAACTAATCAAATGCGGCACTAACAAACTGTTTGAACGATTAACCTGGTGTATAAACCAATATCTAAACGGTGCACCAGTCCCGCATGAGTGGAAAGTATCCTTCATATCATCTATACATAAGAAGGGAAGTAAACTGGACTGCTCAAACTATCGAGGTATATCAGTAACCAGTACCTTAAGTCGCCTATATGGAAGGATACTTCGAGACATTATCGAACAAGAATATAAGGAACAAGAAGAAGAGGAACAATCTGGCTTTAGAGCGGGAAGAAGCTGCACCGATAATGTGTTTGTTTTGAAACAAATAATAGAAAAAAGATCAAGTACCAATCAAGAAACCCACCTTATGTTTATAGACCTTCAGAAGGCCTATGATACTGTACCCGCTAAAAAGCTATGGAAAGTTTTGCAGGAAACAAACATTAACCACACAGTAATTAACGCCCTTAAACAGCTTTATGAAGGATCAACGTCGGGAATAAAAATTGGAAATAGACTTTCAAAAAAATTTCCTGTAAACAAGGGACTCCGGCAGGGGTGTTGCATATCCCCCACATTGTTTAAAATCTACGTGGCGAAAGCACTGTATCAGTGGAAAAGAAAGTGCAGAGGAATGGGCATTGACCTGGGAGAAACTTGCCTATATACCCTACAGTTTGCAGACGATCAAGTCCTTATAGCCAACGATAAAGAAGACCTGACATATATGGCCAGAAAACTACAGGAAGAATACAAGAAGTGGGGTTTAGAACTCAATACACAAAAAACAAAATATCTCCCAATAGGCGCAGAACTATCCAACATTCAGATGGACACAACCGAAATTGCATTCTGCACTGAATATACCTACCTAGGAATTGATTTCGACACCACAGGCACAGACAATAGGGAAATTAGAAAACGAATAACCCAGGCCCGTAGAACAATTGGATGCCTTAACGGAGTTCTTTGGAGCTCAGAAATTGGTAAAAGACGAAAATACAATATATATGAATCTCTCATAAAAACCAGCTTAACCTATGGTGCAGAGACGTGGAGACTAACAGAAAGCAATAAAAGAAAACTCGAAGCAACAGAAATGGATGTATTTAGACGATCACTTCGAATATCTAGAGCAGACAGAATTAGAAACGATGAAATAAGAAATCGGATGGGGGTAGATGGATCACTGGCAACAGACATAGAAAGGAAACAACTTATATGGTATGGCCATGTTCAAAGAATGCCAGAAACAAGACTACCAAAAATCGCCATGAAATGGATACCACCAAATCGTAAGAAACGAGGAAGACCAAAAAGAACATGGAAGGAGGGAATAACAAAGGCAATGAGCTCCCGAGACTTGACCGAAGAACAATGGAATGATAGAAATTCGTGGAAATTAGGCATCGGACAACGACGCAAGACGTTTTGAAACCGATATATATATATATAAATTATCGGATCTAATTTCGAATAAAAAATAAAATATAATCGAATCAAATCGATTATCGAATTGAATTGAATCGATCATCCAATCGGAATTGAATCGAATAAAATATCGAATTGAATCGATTATGTTCGACATCCTCAATCTGTAATTAATGCATTAGTTCTGTAGGTCTTCTCTGTTTTCTGCTATCGAAACCATGTCGTCTGCAAATAGAAGCTCTGATAGTTGAGTCTGTTTCATTTGCCAGTATCCTAATGTTAGTCTTCTCATTCTTCTCTTGGCTTTCTTTATTGCTTCATCCAGTACCACTGAGAACAGCAGTGGGCTCAACACGCATCCCTGTTTGACGCCTTGACTTGTAGTAAATTCTTCGGATTCCTCCTTGTTGGTTCTCACCGTATTTGTATTATTATTGTACATATCCTTTATTACATCAATTGTTATCCTGCCTGAACAGCAGACGGTTCATTTAAACGGTCGACGGTGTGGTTTGGGTGGAGGTTGCCACGAACATTTCTCTCAGTAAGATTTTGATTGGCGCGTGGAGAGGACGATATTTTCCTTATGAGAGGTCTCCATCTCAAAGGTAACCGGATGCTGTCATCTCTTTTATTAAGACAATTTGGCCCTTTTTCAATTTCTACGGCTTCTCGGATAATTTTTGGTTTATAGAAGCGGATGAGCGATTCTGGAGTTTCAAAATCAATTTTATAACCTGTATAAACATGATGTTGACCTACAGCTAAAATTGAATCGGAATTGCGTACTGAAATGTAATGTTCATAAATCCTATTGTGAATTCTACGATTCGTTTGGCCTATATAAGATCGGTGGCAGTCTGCACAAGGAACTTCATAAACTCCGTGTTGTTCATTTGGAATGTTGTTTTTTATTAATGGGAAAAGAGATGAAAGTTTTTGTTGGAGGTAAATATTGTCAGTGATACCTTTGATGTAAGGAAGAAAAGCTTTCGTATGAGGGTCTGAGTGTTTGGGTTGAGATTGAGTGGGATACTGATATCTATAGATGTTCCTATTTAGGAACCTACTTTAGCGGTAACCGTTTTGGATGAGGGCTTGTTTTAAACTAGAGAGCTCAGCGGGTCTACTTGCATCATTTCAAAGGCGTATTGATCTGGAGACAAGCGTATTAATGACTGAATTAATTTGTGAAGGAGGATGACGATAGTTGGCATGCAAGTAACGATTGGCATGGGTGGATTTTCGATAAGCAGAGTGATGACAACCTTGTAATTGGTTTTTCTTTATGATAACGTCAAGAAACGGTAGGGATAAATCATTTTTCACCTCCATCGTGAACTAAATACTAGGATGTATACTGTTAGGATAAATATGACTCATATTTAACCTGTAAACATGTTATTATTCTAATAAGAATTTTTTAGTAGTTTCCCCTACGATAAAACCGGTCTTCTTTCCATTCCGTTCAAGAGAGTTCAGGGGTCAGCACAGGTCAACATCCGTCCGCTTCGAAGGAATTCCAAAACAACGGATATTTAATATATATAGAGAATTTTCGTTGAAAACAGCTAGTCGGAATAATAATATCCAGTCGAGTTTTGAAATGTAACGCTCGTATTATTGGGAATATAAATTGTAATAAATGTTGTAAATAAATTATATAATTATAGTGTGAAATAAATTAGTGTAATATTGTACAAATAAAGACTTTAATAAACTAAGTGTTTAATAAAAACATTTTATAATAAATAAAGTTAATAAATTAGACTAATAAACTTAGTACAATACCATTCAAATGACGAATGTATTATTAACATATCGCAGCCAGGTTTGAGCAATGATGTGGATAGTGCTCAGGTCTCGAAGTCCTCCATTAAGATATTGTCAATTACTGGAGATAGAGGGGAGACCATTGGATCACTATTTATCTGTAGAATTCATTTTTAAAAGACGAAGTAAGTGTTGGACTGGACATACAATGTTTAATGAGAGATAAGTGGTCTTGCGGAATACTTCATTTAGTTTTTGGAATGTTACGAGTTTCGTCTATAGGAATGTTTTTAAAGAGTGAAATAATATCGAAACTTACTAGAATGTCTCATCGTGAGATAGGGTATTGTTTAAGAAGTTGGATAAAATGAAAAGGATGTTTTAATGAAGTATTTTTAACAAGAGGTTGTAGAGTTTTGGCCAAGTACTTGGCCAATAGTTGTGTGGGGCAAGAAAATATCATCCGCTCGACCATCCAAGAGGCTGCGTCCGCGGTCAAGAGAATTTTTTTTTAATATGGAAATACCACTGCACAAGCTGATATAAAGTATATTTCACAAGGTAATATATATTTTTAGGCTCAATATTATGGAGAAATTGGTATTGGAACTCCTGCTCAAAGCTTTAATGTAATTTTCGACACTGGTTCATCTAATCTCTGGGTACCCTCCAGCAAGTGTGGATTTTTGGAAGTTGCTTGTTGTAAGTTATTTTTTGATATGATAAAAAGTGTAAAAATCTTCATAAATATCTAAGGTGGATTATAGTATATCTACAACGAAATAAAGAGTTCTGAGGTCTTATCCAGCAGGAATCTTTATCACTAAACCCACAAATCCTCAAATAAGAAATATGAATTATAGACAAATGTAGCTAAATAAATACAATTAATAAATTTTCTAATAAAGTTTAATAACAATTAAACATATTGAAAAAGATATAATATCAAATAACAAAATAAAACCTTAAATTATCCGAATAAAAATATCCGAAAATTTAATCAAATAAAATTTAGAAAATAAAATGAATGCTTTTGTATTAGATACATTTAGGTGATTTTGTATTTAAAACTATATTTTTTTGTCCATTTTAAGACTTATTTAACAAAAGATTATTAATACGTTCATGTACTTTTTAGTACTTCATAACAAATACGATTCCGATAAATCTTCTACCTATGTAAAAAACGACACCAGATTCGCAATTAGATATGGTTCTGGAGATGTTGCAGGGGTTGTTTCCCAAGATGTGGTTGAGGTAAGTAAACTAATATTAAATTATTAATCAAATTATGTTTTTTCAAACATTCTTTGAATGAAATTATTCTCAACTTAACTGAAAGACATATTATCTTAATAGTAATTCAAAGTTATTCAATACTTATTCATTATTAAATGAACTTTGCTTAATATTTTAATATTTCCTGAAATTTATTTATCATATTTTTTAACAAGTCTAACTAGTTTTAACCCTTGGTGTATGACTTACAACCATAGGGCGGAGGAAAGAGAAGAATTCTATATTCGGCGTCACTGTCGAAAGTTCCAGTTTAGTACGATCTTTGAATTTCCTAATACATACATTCTAGTTAAATAATGTAGTCTTCTATCTTAATATTGAACTCACTTCTTTTCTCCAATATGTAGTGGACAGTTTCAAGTATGTTCCTGAAAGAAACAGATTGTAAAAATAGAAAAATAAAAGAAGCGGCTCTACTTATGTTAAATAAAACCAATAATTGCTTCCAAAATTACTCCGGCAGAATCCAGTAGAATCTGGTTACCCATATTAAAAAAAATCAATAGAAAGAAAATAAAGGTATTACTATTTATATTTCATCATAAAGCCCATTCAGTAGAAACTTAGATAATATCAGTAAAAATAATAATAAAATTCCATAGGGACAACTAAGTAAGGATATGGAAGTGAATGCTACGTATATTACACGTGACAAAATGTCCGTATTTGTAAGTCGGAACAGCACTTTGTCATGCTATAGAAGATATAACAGTAGTCACCTCCTAAAATATAATACCATACTACAATTATAAACCTAACCTAAAATATAATACTGCACTACAATTATAAATCCAACCTGAACATGGTGATGAAATGATACTTGGATCGCTTGGACTATGAGAAGGTGATTTATTAGTATCAATTGGTTCTGATTGTACCTCTGGTATATTGGTGGTAACACCACTTGGCGTTGTCTCAACAGCAGCTGTTTGGATATATTCATTTATAACCCTGGTTGCATTAGGCAAAACATTATTTTCCGACTATAATGGTGTATCTTCCCCTATAGCTCTTAACGGGTCAATGTGTCGTTTTTAGTATTGACCATCATCCAGTTTAATTGTATAATGTAGTTTTTCCACTGCCCATCCAAATGTCCATTTTTCTGAATGTATATAATCTCTGGCTTCCATCATTTCCCTCTCATTTAAAACTCTTTAACTATCATCTTGAGCTTAGTGATAAAACAATTTTTGGTTTAAATGTATCTAACCTTGATCGGATAGCTCTACCGAACATAAGCGTCGAAAGACTTAAACCTGTAGTAGTATTAAGTGTAATTAGATATTTAAATAAACATTTATTTAATTTTAGTTCTTTATCATCTGTATTAAAATTTAGATTGCGCAGAGACTATTTGACAGTTTGTACATATCTCTCCAAAGTAGAAACACCACACAAGTAATATAACTATTCTCCAGAGGCTAAGAAAAGACAAAGAAATTATCAACACCGTAAAGAACAGAAAATTGGCTTACTTCGGCCACATCATCTGATTCTACAAGGCAAGATTGAAGGTAAGAGAGGCCCTGGATGTAAGCATATATCCTGACTGGCTAATCTTAGGAAGTGGACTGGTCTAACGTCAACTGATTTATTTCGAGCTGCTGTGAATAGAATAAGATGGGTCAATGTGGTCGCCAACATCTCTAGAAGATAGATACATTTAGAAGACAAAAATATATCTCTCTGCTAAACCGTTCGTACCAGTGTGATGGTGCACTTAACTAATGTAAAATGCCATTTTCATTCAAAAATCTAATGAATTCATATGAAACAAAAGTTTGGGTGTTATCTGATACTAAGTAAAACAGAATCCCGAAAGTTGTAAAGATCTTCCTTAGCACATTTATTGCAGTTTTACTTATCGTATCATTTACTCTATATACTTCAGTCCAACTAGTATATGCGCCCACAAGTATTAAAAAATACTTATTCATAAAAGATCGTGCAAAATCTATATGGACACGTTCAAATGACGCTGTAGGCGTTTGTCATGGATGAATCGGTACTTTACTAGGATTATTTTTGTGTTTATTACAGAACAGTTTTTGCACAAAACTTCAATATTTTTAGCAATACCTGGCCACCAACAATGGCTTTGTGCAAGGGATTTCATCTTCACTACCCCAAAATGAGCAGTATGTAGTTCCTGTAATATTCTGTTTCGAAGACTCTCTGGTACTATAATACCATCATTCCTTAAGATTCAACCAATCTGTACAGTAAACTCTATTTGGGGTATATGAAATCGTTTTGAAGGTTTAATATTTGTTCCTCTTTTTAGTCCTTGTAGTATGTTATGTAAATGTGTATCAGTTTGCGTTACTTTCGCTATTTCTTCTACTGTAACAGGTAAGGATTCAATTTCCATAATTTCTAATGCATCGGCAACATCATAATATACATTTGAAATATTAGCTGCTGGTAATCTTGACAAAGAATCTGCATTTCAGTGTGCGTTAGTAATTTTGTATTTTATTTTGTATTAAAAACTTTGCAAAAATAAAGCATAGTGTTGCATTCTTGTCGTTTGTAGGCAAACTTTTTGAAGGTGGCAAGATTTGTATGAGTTGTTTATCAACCAGTAATTACTACCAAACAGATAATAGTAGAATTTTTTACTCCATAAATTATAACATAAGCCTCTTTGTCAATTTGCGCATATTTTTGTTGTACCTTGCTAAACATTTGTAACGCAAATTTAATAGAACGTTCAGTTCCATCGGAGTAGATATGAGAAAGTACTACACCCACTGCTTACCATCTGTAGATAAAACTAAAAGTAAAGTTAGGTTAAAATGAGTAAGAGCCCTTCTTCTTCTTCTTTCTAGACAATTTACCCAGTTTACTTTGAGGGTAGACACTTTTTGTCTTGCTTCAGCAATCAGTGTCTACCTACACTTATATTCTTCCTTTGTTTGTTTTAAGTTATTCTACATGTATACTTGTGCTGGTTTTTTTTTTTCTTCACAAGCTAAAATATTAGTAATACAACACAACAAAGGTATAAACTTTTCTCGCTCGGGGGTAGCGTCCAAGCTTTGCACACACCAGAAATGCTACCAACGGATAAGGTAGAAGCACCCAGGACTGAAAGAAGGAATATCATAGTTTATAATTTAATATTAAAGGTAGAAATAAAGTTGCATAAGGTGTTGATTGTATTTTTATTAATATTTGTGAGAATTGTACAAATATTTATGGGGGTGGGAAGTTTAGTTTTAGCTAATTCGGCATACAAGTCAAAGTGTGGGTTTTGATTTAAGTGACATTCTAATAAAATATGGTTTAAGCCTCCCACTTGGCCACATTCGCAATAAGGATCATCTTTGACTCCAATTCTGAATAGATGAAGAGGGGATGAGCAATGGCCCGTTCTCATACGGATGATTGTAGTTAAATGTCTCCTACTGATATATGCGAATTTATTGAACCATGGTAGTGTGTGGATTCGTTTATTAATTTTGGCGTAGAATGAATTGCTTGTGCCATATCCTTCGTACCATTCAGCTGCCCAATTAGACCAAATCTCTCTTTTCAAGTAGGGTGTGAAATTTGAAAACTCTAGCTTGATATTCATGGGAATATTCAGGGAACGACCTATATTGGCAAGTTGGTCGGCCTTGTAGTTTCCAGTGATACCAGTGTGTCCTGGGATCCATGCTAGTAAGATTTTGATATTATTGTTCCTTGCTAGGATAATTCCTCTTTTCGTTAAATACGATATATGTTCTGTGTCTTTAGAAAACCCTGTTTTTTTAATTTTTTGTAGTGCACTTTTTGAGTCAGAAAAGATGGCTTCTGTGATATTTTGTTCCCGTATAATTTGGACTGCATGATTGATCGCAGTAACCTCTGCTGTACATATTTGGGTATGATTGGGTAGTTTAGATGAAAATGAATAGTTTATATCTGGGGAAAAAACACCAAATCCCGCATTTCCCATTGTGTCCGTTGAGCCATCTGTAAAGAATTTGTTGTATGAATGGAATTTTTTAACTAAGTTCACAAAATTCATAAGATTGAATTCATTTTTTGTAATATTTTCATTCAGAATTCCTAATGGTTGAAGTTGTAGTTCCAAGTCATATTCATGGCAAGGAAGAAGTTTACTGGAATATAAGTTCTGTAAATAAGGTTGGATTTTTCTGATAGTTGCTATCAATATGGGTTTTTCCTTATTTCTCCAGTATTTATTGTCCATATTACAAAGTGCTTCTAATTCAATGATTGATTGAATGACAGGGTTGTTTTTAATGCTTAGGTTTTTTAGCAAAAATTTTGTGGTGAGCCATTCTCTTCTGTATTTTAATGGCAGTTCTCCAGACTCTGATAACAAGGCTTGGATTGGAGTTGACTTCATGCATCCTGTGATAATCCGAATACTTTGGTAGTGCATCTGATCTAGTTTCTTCAATATATATTTAGGGCACGTAGATAGGAATTGACCCCCATAGTTTAAATGACTTAGGATAAGTGCTTCATGGATCAGTTTTAATATTTTTGGGTCACTGCCCCACCATGTTCCACACAAGGCACGCATTACATTCAGTGCTTTACCTATTTTGACTTCCAGCTGATTAATGTGTGCTTTCCATTTAAGGTTCTTCTGTAAAACCATTCCTAGGTATTTAATTTTATCTACCCACTCTATATGTTGACTCTTATAACTGATATTTCCAGGCATTATTTTGGTATTACCCCTTGTAAACAAGATAGCTTTAGATTTGCCCACAGAGATGTTTAAATTATGATTGTCCAGCCAGGCTTCAAGATTGACTAAATATTTGTTTAATTTTGATATCATATTTTTAACATTCACTCCCTTGATTAGAATTACAAAATCGTCAGCATACTGTATGACTTTAGCATTTTTGGGGAACACTTCGTGTATTGAGTAGGTATATATGTTAAATAGCATTGGACTTAATGGTGATCCTTGTGTGAGTCCAGTGCTAGTGGTATTTGGGCCATGTACTAACCCAGAGTTATCTTTGACAAACAGTTCTCTGCATTTTAAAAAGTCATATATGAGGTTAGCTAAATCATGTGGTATATCCAAATGTATTAATGTAGAGTACAGTTTGTCAATATTAACATTATCATATGCTGAATGGATATCCAAGAATATTCCTATTGTACATTCATTATTACTAAATGATTTTTGGATTTCAGATGTCAAAAAGGATTGACATTCTAAACATCCTTTACCCCTTCTAAAACCTAGCTGCAATGGTCTGAGGATTCCCTTATTTTCTATACGCCATTCCAACCTATTTTTGATCATTGATTCTAAAACTTTACCTACACAAGAGGTGAGGGCAATAGGCCTATAGTTAGTTGCAATGAGTTTATCTTTCATAGGTTTTAGGATTGGAATTATTAATGACTGTTTCCATTCAATCGGAATGGTCCCTGTACTTAAGCATTTGTTAAAAATTTGTAATAATAGTAATGATCCTGAATGAGGTAGATTTCTAATCATAGAGTATGAAATTAAGTCAAGTCCCGTAGCAGATTCCTTTTTAGAATTGATTATGAATTTGTATTCATTAAAGGTAAAAGGGGAACTTGTATTGCTAGTTTGTATACTTTATTGATGTAAATGTATACTGGGAGGAGCCAAGGAATTCAGTATCTCTTGTGCCATATTAGGATCAGGAAGGGAGTTAATTGGGCTATTACCATATCCAGCTATTTTCCTAACTTTATCCCATATTGTCTTGATTGGCGAGTTTCTATTAAGGCCTTCTGCAAATTTCCTAAAATTATTCTTTCTTTTTTCTTTAAGGAATCTTCTAGCTATAGCACATTTGTTTTTTACTATTAAATAATTTTGTAAGTTGGGTGTTGATTGGAATTGCTTTGTTGCCTTAATTCTGTCTTTAATGACTTCAGCGCAAGATTCGTCCCACCATGGGATATGATACTGTTTATTAACATTTGATTTGTACAATGGGATGGACAACTGTGCAGCTTCATTTATTAGATCTGCAAATGATCGGTAGTTCTCCCCTGGAAATGATGTAAATGATGACTCTAATACTGAGGTATATTGGTTCCAATTAGCTTTTTTGAAGTTTCTGTTATTCCTTGGTGGCATGTGGATGGTAATGTTTTGGACACCAATTTTGCACATTGTGGGTAGGTGATCACTAAATCCTAGGTCAGGAATTATTTGCCATGATGATCTGGTAGCAATATTCTTAGATGTTATTGTTAGATCCACAGCTGATGATCTTTTTGGAGGTGGTGCTATTCTGGTATATGAACCATCATTTAAAAAAACTAAATCCAGCTCATCTAATGTTTGGAAGATGTTTCTCCCATTGGAATTATTACAAGGGCTACCCCAAGCCTCATGCTTGGCGTTCAGGTCTCCCATTATTATTACTGGTTTGTTGATTTCCTGGATCAGTTTTATCTATTTTTGTTTAGATATGGTATTTGCATTAGGGAAATAGGCATTAAGTAGGTTAATTTGGAATTTAGGTAGGAAGATTGCTTGCAGTTGAGAGTTGTTATTAAATTTATTACATACAGATATTTCATAAAATTCTACTTCATTCCTAATAAGGATGGCTATACCACCATATGAATCATCTCTATCATCTCTAATTACTTGATAGCCCTTGCATCTGATTATATGGTTATTATTTAACCATGTTTCATTTAGCAATAATATGTCAGGATTGTATTCTTTGATAATTATTTTTAAGTTGTCCACATTAGCATTATATGATCTCATATTCCATTGTATTATAGTCAAAGGAGTGAAAGCTTTATTTTTTATTTTTATTTTGGGCTTAGTATTCTGAAGCATCAGATACTGTCCCATCTTCCATTAACTCATAGGTTATGTTATTTGTTGAGCTGCTTTTAATTGTTTTATATTGTGATACATTAGATGAGTTAGGGTATAAGTTTCTTAGCAAGTTGTTTACAAAAGATAGTACCATCTCTTTATGTTGTGGTGGTAGTAATGACATTGCATGGGAGATTCCATGTTCAGTTTCCTTATTTGCACTGTAACCTTTTGATGTTGATGGCATTGATTGAGAATTTGTTGCCCAGTTCAATCTTCCCTCCGGATTAATTAATTGAGCACTATGTTGTTTTTTGTCATATCCTGTCATGTTTGGTTTCCTTCTTTTGGTGGGTTGAGATTTGACGATTTGGTTATATTTTGGTATACTTGTGTCATTCTTTATGGCTTCTATTCTTCTTTCTGTGATATCTATTATATTATTAGGCTTGGATTCTGTATGCAAGACAGGAAAATTCTCTTCGTTCAAAGAGTATTCCCTGTTTTCATTTTTTGGTATTTGCATGTTTGCTTCATAATATGAGATGTTAGAGAAAGACATTAGGGCTTTTATTTCTTTTTGCCGTTGGAATTCTTTACATTTTTTATCTTTAGAGATATGATCATGATTTTTACAGTGTATGCAGTATGTTTCACAATTCGAGGCTTCCCCGTGTTGGTTTTTCCCACAGTTCTGGCACTTTGGGTTCCCTCTGCATTGATTATTACTGTGACCATATAACAGGCAGTTTCCACACATTAGGACTGGGCTGACATATGGAATAACCCTCATGGGTAATCCATACACAAGCACCTCCCTGGGCAGTGCTTTTCCTGTAAATGTTACGCATATGGTGGTTGTTGGTACATAGTTTTGTTCTTTTCCCTCTTCGATAATTCTCCTATTTAGTCTTTTTATGTCAATTACTTTACAGGATACTAATTTTGTTTCGATTGTATTTTTAATTTCTACTTCAGATATTTCTTTACATATGTTCCTTATTATACCCTTACAGGTGACATTGTGATTTGGGATAAAGACATCATATTGTAAACTTTCCCATCTCTTATCATTCACAAATAGATTTGCCGATTTAAAATCTTTAAAAACAACACCTAACCGGTTTTTCCCTTTACGGTTAAATTTAATAATTTGCTGTAGGTTTAGGTTAAATATTGTTTTAGCAATACTTAAGATGTGAAAATTCCCTATATTTTTGTCTTTTCCCTGTACATATACTTCGAAAGGACCGGAATCATATATATTATATTGGTTATTAATTTTTTTTCCACTTAAATCAGGCGGGGGGTCAGGAGGTTTATCAGGATCGAGGTTAGTGTTAGTGGTCTCCATTTTCGGCTGGAGGAACCGTGTCGTGTATTTTATTACTATTAAGTATGTATGCGGTAGGATCGGGTTACAAACAAAGGATTATTAGTAATAGCCTTATTATCTATATATATCAAAGGAGAAACTTTGAAATCCAGATGAAATGTCAGACTCGAGTAAGAGCCCTTTCTGAGAGAATCTATTTTTTTCCCTGTCAAATGCTTTTTGCAGGTAATCTGGTAATCTAATGCTGGTACGATCGTTCTAGCCTGTCGCATAAGTAATAAAACTGTCTGTTCAGATTTGCCTCAGGTAGTCAGCGGTTCTCAAATTAAAATGTACGGTTTTCTTAATTTGATAATACATTAGGGATTTTTTTAATAAAATAACTTTGTATTATGTTTTATAATAATTGAATATCATAATGTAAATTGATAAAAATTGAGTATGAAATATACAGGATCATTCACGCAACATGTTGGTTAAAACTTTTCAAAGTTCTGGTCCTCACTGGTTTCTGCAAACTTGGAATAATGGGTTATGCAAAACATTCTTTATTTTTTAAATATTTGCATTCTTCTAGCACTTCCGGTTGTACCGGAAGACGCCATTAAGTTTCTTATTTTAAATAGAAACTGCTTTTTGTTATTTTTTTAGAATCTACGTAAAATTCTGGATCAAGTTTTATTGGGATACCATTCTCGAAAAAATGGCCGTTTTTGAGATATTTAAAGTTTGTGAAAAATTTTTCATATTACACATGCAACTTCAAAAATTAATATTGTGGTTAATATTTATGCTGAAAAAACAAAAATATTTTTCAGCGTGTACTAAACTCTATTTTTATTTAAGCATAAAAAAATTTGCCAATGTTAATACTGGGTGTTCAGAATTTTGTATTATATTTTTATTTTTATATATTTTATAACCGAGGTAGGTTGTCCTCCTGCGGTACAACCAGCCCCGGTTTTCCTCCGCCCCCTGGTCTTTGGAGCCAGGTCTCGACTATTTCGCGGTATCCCCCGTCAGGCAATGGGAGATTTCCGTGTATTTACATTTAAGTGGTAGGTTAGCCCATTTGGCTTTATCACTACCGGTCAAAGCAATTGTTCGGCGATCTAATGATGATTGTGTGTGCCGATACTTGCTTTCCCTTTTCTGCACCAAGTGCAGTCGAGAGCGAGCAAGCATCGAATCCTTTCATCCGTCGTCTAATACCCAGTCATTCGTCCAGTTATGTTCTAAATCTACCTTACTTGCTAATCTAATTTTTTTGTGCTTGTATTCAAGAGCGTCGTGCGGCGTGCCTCCGGCTCTCTACTACATGCGGTTTTTGTTTTATTTTTTTTTTTGGTGGTTGGTACCCTTGTGTGTTAATTTTTCTATCTACGTCTTAACCTATGGACAGGTATCATCACTATCTGACTCGCTATCCGATTCATCTGAATCTTCATCATTACGAATAATTAAAGGTCTTACTTCTCAATAACTTGTTCTATTTCATATGACTCTAAAAATTTTTTTTCAGTATGCTCAATACATTTCCGCCATTGTTCCTCATTGACTTGGTTTAGTGCATCTTGCCAGAGTTGTAAAACACTGGCTTCGTCGGTGGTCTTACATGCATGTTTATCATAGTAGTTTTTAGTGATGCCCCATACCAATTCAATTGGATTGTACTGGCAGTGATATGGTGGTAGTCTTAGGACCTCATGACCATATTTTAGTGCCATTTGGTCAACGACAAATTTTTTCTCAGTAATGTGTTCTTTGCACTTATTTAATAATTCAGCTTTTAAAACTAGATGTTCGTGTTCTATATTTTTCTCCGACAGCCACTTTCTTGAGTCTTCTTTTTTCCAGCTGCTTGTGGGAAACTTTTCCTCCTCTCTGATGTGATACGAAGCATTGTCTAAGACTATTAATGACAGATTTTCCAGATTTTTTAATAATTTTTCCTCAAACCAATGTTCAAAAATATCGGCGTCCATATTTCCGTGTAATCATCAGTTTTTTTTGTCGAAGAAAATATAAGACTAGCATTGGGTATAAAACCTTCCGTATTTCCTGCATGCAATATAATATATCTTTTGCCATTACTCGCACTAGTACTCGAATAGCATTTGGTAGAATCATCTTGCCAGGATAATTTGGTATTATTTCCTTTCGCAAAAATCCATGTTTCGTCAAGAAACACAAATTGTCTGGCAAATTCGGAATTCTTGTTTTTTAAATAGTTTCTTATAAATTTCCACCTTTTTCAAACAACATTGGACAGCACGCACAACACTTTACGATTATTGGTTTTTTTGTATCTAAAACCCATAGCTTTTAATAAACTGGTCAAACCCATATCACAAAGTTCTCTGTCCTTTATTTTTTGAATAAGTGTCTTTCTTGTAACATGTTCTTTTGCTTTGTACATGTCATAAATGATATTTCTGATTGAGATTTGTATTTATAAATATCTCAATCGCAATATTTTTATAATCCCTATTCCTTCTAAATTTTACACCAACTTTAAGGAGACTATATATATATATATATATATATATATATATATATATATATATATATATATATATATATATATATATATATATATATATATATATATATATATATTTTTTTTTTTTTTTTTTTTTTTTTGTGGCATTGACTTTCGTCATTCAGCCAGTCTCGAAAGGTTATAATATATTCCTTGAAAAAGTATAGACAGATAAGTACAGATTATTTCTCTCAGACAAATGCACAGCGATATCCCTAAAACGAAATAGACGAATAATTAATAGAAGAACACGTCGAAGGAAAATACAAGGACACTCGCTTCTCGTCTAGGGGTCCGTCAAGACATTTATTTTAACAGACAAACAATACTGGACCACGGATAAGGTATTGTTACATATAGGATAAACAAAGGGTACAAGTCTAATCCTATACACGCTCATGAAAATTTTCATGAACGAGTACCAGATTTATAAAGCTATGCATGTGTCTGACAAAAATTCTATAATTAAATTATATATTGTTACAGAACCTATGGCTAACAAAGACTGTATATTATATGGAGCGTATGTATTGCATTTAGTTAATTTTGTATACAGGGAGTTTGAATGCTGAATAAATTTAGGACATTCAAAGAAGATGTGATCGAGGTCACCTAGCTTGCCGCAATGTTTGCAACTATCATCATCGATGACTTTAATTTTAAATAAATGGCATGGGTAGCATGCATGTCCAAAGCGTATTCGATTTATAGTAGTAATATATTTACGAGGAGCTTTGAAATTCTGAAACCAGGTTGTTTGAGGTAGAGTTGGTTGTAAAGAGGTATACCTTTTAGAGTTTGTAGAACAGTAATGTTTCCATTGCTCTTTCCATCTAAGTTGCTGATTTTTTTTGAAAATTTTTTGAAAATGTTGTTACACTCATTTTAGCCAAGTGATCTACATATTCATTGTGTTTGAGACCAATATGTGCTTTGACCCAAATAAATTTTATGTTGACTCCAGTCGATGATAAATGATACAATCGGTCTTTTATTTCAAGTGTGTAGGGGTTGCTAAATGTTGAGGGTAATTCAATGTTTTTTATGCTCTGCAAAACTGAAAGGCAATCTGACAGAATTAAGATATGTCTATTACAGGTGTTTTTAACATATTTTAGAGCTTCAAGTATAGCTATTGATTCCGCTGAAAAGATTGAAAATTCATATGGTAGTTTATACTTGAAATCTACGTTTGTAGCAGGTAAAAAGTATGCGCATCCCGTCCCTTCTGTTGTTTTTGATGCGTCCGTGTATATTACTGTGGCTTCCCTATAATCCTGCACTAGAGATATTAGAAGATTGCTACTCATAATGGTGTTCTCACTATAAGTGGGTATTATAACCTGAGTTCTGTGGAATAAAGAATAGTAGTCTAAGCTTCTGTCAACCGTGTCCAATTTCTTGAAAAAAATAGGATTATTCTGTAATGCCATGCATAAAGGCGGGGAAGGTTTTTTCTCCCAATATTTGTTTGTAAGATCTGACTCGTTAAGTTGACGGACGCTTGAAAATAACTGGGAGTTAGTTAATAGAATTTTAAAAAGGCTTTTTTCACTTAAAAAATTTCTTCTATTTTCCAGGGGTAGCTCAGCGGCTTCAACATATAAGGGTTGTATAGGGGTTGATCTCATAGCACCCAAACATATCCTCATAATAGAATTTTGAAACGTGTCGATTTTTCTTAAAAGGTTCTTAGAGGCGGAACCATAAAGAGTAGCACCGTAATCTAGAATAGATCGTATATATGCGCGATAAAACAACAAGGATGTTTCTACATCGCAACCCCACCACGTTTTAGTTGTCATTCTGAGGAAATTGCTGCCTTTGTTACATCTATCAAGCATGTACTCTATGTGTTGTCTCCAAGTTAACTTCTTATCCAAAATAAGGCCTAGATATTTGACATGATTTTGAAGCTTAAAACATTGATCGTTCAGAATGATATTTTCATTTGTAGGAATGTTGTGTCTTGTGAAGATAGATACTACTGATTTTTCTATAGATAAATTGAGACCATTCTCTAAGAACCATGGAAAAAGGGATTCACATACTTTGCTAAGGCTTTGTATACAGGTTTCATATTTTTTGTTTTCTGTATAGATGCAGAAATCGTCGGCATACTGTACGATTTTGAATGAACTGTTATTTATTTGGATGTTATGTATGTCAGAGCTGTATATATTGAATAAGATTGGAGATAAAACTGAGCCTTGTGGTATACCTTGATAATTATATCGCGGTCCAATTAGCTTGTTATTATGATCTCTTACATAGATGATCCTCTTTGTGTAAAATCCAATTATTGTATCCACGAATGCGATTGGCATATGAAATAAATTAACCATTTTATTTCTTAAAGTTGACAAGCAAACTGATTCGTATGCTCCCTCAATATCCAAGAATAGTCCTGTTAAATAGTTGTTTCTGGTTAAGGTATTTTGTACATCTACCACAATGGTTGTTAGAGCATCTAGTGTTCCAAAGCTTCTTTTATAACCAAACTGATTTTCTGGTAGCAAATTATTTTTTTGTAACCACCAATCCAGTTTAAATTTTATGAGTCTCTCTAGAGTTTTAAAAACACAGGAAAGTAACGATATTGGTCTGTATGAATTTGCAATATTTGGATCTTTACCAGACTTTAGGATAGGAACCACAATGGCGTTTTTAAATGAATCAATAACGATGTTATTTTGAATGATGTCATTAAATACCTGTAACAGCAGATCTTTAGCGGCTCTTGGTAGGTTGATTAACATAGGGTATTTGATTTGATCAATCCCTGGGGAGGTATTATTGCAATTTTTGAGAGCGAAATCTAATTCAGATTTAGTGAAAGGTTTCAACAAAAAGTGATTGGATTGGGGACTTTGTTCGGATTGGTTAGAGAAATATTGAACCCAGGGAGGAGAAACTTTATTAAAGAAGTCATCTAAAACTTCATTGCTGAAAGGTTTTATACTATTCTGCGGTTTTCGATTCATTTTGTTGGCCTGTGACCATATTTGCTTAGCAGAGGTATTTTTGTTTAAATTGGAGCACCATTTGATCCAACTGGATTTAGCTTTTTGCTTCAACTGCTTTTTTGTTCGAGCAGTAACTTCCTGACATTTTAAGTAGTTATCAAAACTCGATGAAAGTTTGTAAGCTTTTAAAGCCTTTTTTCTTTCATTAATTATAATATCACATTCAGGGTCCCACCATGGTGGTGGGGGACGATTTTTGAGTTTAAGAATTTTATATTGAGGGATAGATTTTGAAGCAGATTCATTAATACAATTAATAAGAAAATTATAATTTTCGTAAGTGTTTAAAGAGATACTATAGTTGACAAACATGTTTTCTATTAAGGATGTATAAAGTGACCAATTGGCTTTATTGATATTCCATTTGCTTTTTGGATAAATTGTTTCATGTGATGTGTTAGTTGTGGAAAGGTTCATGGTTATAGCAAAATGATTTGACCCTAAGGTATCTGAAGATACGGACCAGGAAACTTTACTGGCTAGATTAGCTGTACAGAGAGAAATGTCAATCATAGATTTCTGAGTACCATATTTGGAAAGATATGTGGGTTCCCCATTATTCAAAATAATAAGATCTAGGTCCTCGACACTGCTGACGATTTGATGACCTGCAGCATCATTGTGCAGTGAGCCCCATAAAGAGTTATGAGCATTCATATCCCCTCCAATTATACAAGGTGATGTAACTTGAGAGAAGATATTTTTCCAATCATCTTTAGAAGTATGGACTTTAGGAGGCCTATACACAGACAAGAAACTTAATTCTAAATTGTTAAATTTAACGGAGATGCCACAAACTAAAATTTTATCATTGAAATTTTTAGTAATATTCACTTGACAGAATGAGATAGAAGTTTTAATCAAAATTGCTACACCGGCATATCCATCGTATCTATCCTGGCGGATTATATTATAACCTTTAAATATATAGTTTTGATTTGGTTTGAACCATGTTTCACTTAACAACGCTATATCAATGTTTTCAGCTGTTAAAAAATGAACTAAACTATTTTTATTGGATGCAACGGATCTTCCGTTCCATTGTAAAATTCTCAGAGTTGTTTGTCCTTGGAAAACCTTATTTACTGAAGATGTCCTCCAACATCTGATTCTAACGAATAAGTAAAAAGTTGTATAATAAAATAAGTGAAAACATTCATATTTGTTTTTTTAATAGTGCATTTTGATCTTGGATTAATGTTTAAATAAGAAATACTGCCAGAAAAAAGTTCCATTTGAATTACATAATTTAGATAAATAATTTTGATTTTGATATATGCTAAGAATTTTATTTCAATGTTTTAGTACCCTCCAATACTGAAAATATTTTTTGATTTATGCTCTCATTATCTACAGATTTTAAATCCTCAAGTGTGTGAATATTTTTTAAAAAATTAATGACACACTCCGTCACTGCCTGAGCAATATCTTTATTATCACCTTCTGTGGGTTGAAAGGTAGATTGCTTTGGATACTGGGGAAGAGGATGTGATGGTCCAAAACGGAAGTTAAACATGGGAGGGTTCTGTAAGTTTGGGGATGAGGGAGAAGTAGTGGCTTTACGTTTTTTGTTGTTATGGGTTAGTGCCATAGGTCTGCTACTATCCGAACGTTGAGAATTTGTAGGTTGTGGCTGCTGGAAAGCATGTTTATTACCAGAACTTTGAGGTAGTTTCGGGAAATCTGCCTCGTAGTTTGTTAAGGCAGAAAAGCGATTGTTCGTTGTTATTTCTGAATATGAAGATTGAAAAAGCTTTTTGGCTTCTAAAAAGGATACTTTCTGTTCTATCATCAAATTTTTAATACGTTTCTGTTCCTCGTAAATTGGGCATAGTTTGGAAATCGATGTATGCTGTGTACTCTTGCAATGTATACATGATTTATTAAATTCAGAACAGTTATGTTCTTCGGTTTTGACAGATCCACATAAAATACAATGTTCTTGGCTGCTTTTGCACTGTTTTGATATGTGTCCGAATCTCAAACATCTATAGCATTGTGTGACCCTGCCTATAAACTTTTCCACAATAAAATAAACAAAATTAACGGATATATGGCTGGGTAATATGTTTCCTTCAAAGCTGACTACAATGGTCTTCTTAGGTACATACTCAGCTTTACCATCTTTTTCAATTTTCCTGTGCATTCGTCTGATGTCTAGAACCCTTGAGTTTGAATTTATGTTTTGTTTTAAATAATCAACGTCGTAACTTGTGTCAACGTCTCGGATCAGACCCTTGACCTCTAAAAGGTGATTAGGTATGAAAGCTTTTAAGTTTAATTCTTTTAAATTTTTATTTGTGACCAACTTATTAGCTTCTGCTATTGAATTTAATATTACTTTAACGCGATTTCTACCTATTCCCTTAATTTCCTGAATGTTTTGTACTTTTAGATTTTTGTGTAAAATATGTCCTACAAACATAGGATGCAAACGACCCAAACTTTGCTGATTAGTTTTTTTCAACGTATACGCAATAATTATTTAACAAGTACTTATCTGGATTTATCGAGTCAAATAGTTTTGGTTCGTCCTCCTTAGCACCTATTGTTCCCGTTTCCATGACGGCAGCAGTACTTTCCATATTGGAAAAACTATCACTTTCACAAATAACTCCACTATCACCATCTGGCGTCTTATTTTTTACGCTCCCCATGGCGGGGGCGAAGTTTTTAAAATCTAACTTATTTAAATTGTTTTGATAAATTTAGCAACACGAAAAAACAAAAACTTGAACACTAATTAATAACAAATCGGTAAGCCGGTTATTGTTGTTTGACTTCTCTCTTCGAAGGTTCAAACGAAACATATATATAAATATATATATATATATATATATATATATATATATATATATATATATATATATATAAATATATAGATATATATATATACATATATATATACATATATATATATATATATATATATATATATATATATATATATATATATCTATATATATATTTATATATATATACATATATATATATATAAATATATATATATATATATATATATATATATATATATATATATATATATATATATATTCTTTGTATATATATGAATATTCTTTAAAAACCGCCCATAATAGTTCAATAGACCAAACAAAAGCTTCAACTTCCTGTTTATTTGTTTGTGCTCTTGCATTAGCTATTGTATCCACTTTATCTTATGTTTTGTGTATGCCGGTTTTTATCGATTGCATAGCCACAATACTTAATCGAATTAGTTAAAAACTGACATTTTTCAAAAATTACCTGTTTGTTATGTTTTTGTAGTCTGCTCGGGACTAGTTCCAAACTCTGAAGGTATTTATTGTCATCTGGCCCCATAATCTTAATGTCGTCCATGAATACCGATACCTTCTGTATGTACTTAAGTAAGTTTTCAATCTCCCTTTACTAAATTGCCAAAGCACTGGCTAACCCATATATTAACAGTGTACTTTGGAAAAGTCCTTGTGGAGTCCTAAGTGTCAAATATTTTTGATCCTATTCTCTTACTTCCATTTGCAAATAAACCTGTTTCAAATCAGTTTTTGTGAATTTTTCACCACCCGTCATTAAAGAAAATAACTCCTTGATTGTGGGCAAGGGTTATTCATCACCTACTATGTATTGATTTAACTTACTCTTGAAATCCCCACATATTCTAACAGTTCTATTTGCTTTAATTACTAGCACAATGGGTGTTGCAAACTTAGAGCTATTTACCTTTTTAAATAAACCTTCATTTTGCTAATTTTATATCTCCCTTTTTACTTTCGGTAGTAATGCATACAGTACCTTCCTTGATTTAATAAAAAAAGGATTACTATTGGGTTTTACTTGAAGTTTTACGTGTAGGCCCACAATATTCCTTATACCTTTGCTCTAGTATATAAATGTTTGAGTTTTTAATTTCTTTTCTTTACTTAACCTGTACCTCCACTGTACCTAAATTATTTAGTGGACTATTATGAAACTAATTTTAAATTTGTATTGTATAACTGTAAGTTTGAAAAATGCAATTAATAATCTTTATTAATTATTGATGTAACTGCTGCTCCCAAGTCAACTTCAAAATTGAAATTTATAGTATTTACCTATAAACGATAAATTTTTCTCCGTGTTGAGACTGTTCACTTAAAATGTGTAAAATTTCATCCAATTGACATTACATGAACGTATACAGATACAAATACAAATTGATTTCGTAATGTTTTCTTTTGATAGTCGCCAAACTTGCAAGTTATTGACAATCTTTGTAGAACTGTTAGATAATCATTTACACTTTCTGTTTGTGTTGTTTTCTTTGTAGTAAAAAATTTCTCTGCTATGCTATTTCTAATGGTTCTGGATTGTAATGCTCTTTCTACTATAATAATTCATCATAAGATTTCGTATCCGGTGTTTGGGGAGATAACTTATCACATAGTATATCATCAGCTGCTGGTCCCATGTAATGTAATAACGTAATAAGTAAGCTACTTGCTTACCTTGTGGAATACCAAATACTTTGAATGCGCTTTCTAACCTCATTAAACATCTAACAATTTTTTTTAAAGCTCAGCTCAGCTCAGGCTTTTAAAGAGCCGTCTCAACTACTACACCTTGATTTGGGTTTGCTGGCATGTTTGCATTGTTAGACATCTCTCAGGTTGTTTCACACTTAAGTAATTTATAAAAAATATATATAGTTAATAATAATGGTTATATTAATGTTAGTTAGGATAATGTTAGGTAGTAATAATGTAAGAAACGGCATGACTCAGTAGGTAAGATCCCCCATTAAGAGATAGCTTTTAAACTGGGACTTCTCAAAACAAACCATCTCCCATATTATCAATACATTCCTGAGAGTAAGCTTGAGAATGACAACTACAAGCTATACTGTGATCGCACTGTGCACACAGACCAAACAGTAATACATAATAGACTTAATAAACTAACGAGACAAACAACATTAATCGATGTGGCGATACCTAACAACAATAATCTGCGTGTTAAGTACAATGAAAATATCACCAAGTACAGAGATCTGGAAATACAAATAAGGAGACAATGTAGAATGAAAAGTACCTCATGAATGACAAGTACCAAAGCTCAATCCTTTTTGATACCATAGGTATCTGGAATAAGTGAATTCTCCACTTAGATGGAGTGTGAACCGTATGGCTAAATCTGGATGTTAATTAGAATATATATTTAAACGTAATTCGTTCTGTCCTCGTCGCCAAATGTTGTGTTCGTACATATTTTGTAGATATCCTAATCGATGTCCTTGGATTAAATAAATATACTCCTAATTTGTAATTCACATTTTTATTTATGTCAGCCATGGCCATGTAAGTGAATGTATGATGTATGTATATTCTTTTTCTTTTTTCATTTATTAGTTTGGCCTTAGCTACCAGGGATATTCGGCCAGGATTTGTGTATTTATACTGATTGTTCAAGAGCCATACTTAAGGTACAGCTGGTTCATAAAAAAACTGATATGACTCTTAAAGCGTATTTTGTAAAAAATTGAACAGTGTATTTTAAAGGGTAAATACTTGGTTGGTCACTATCTGCCGTGGCGATCCATTTTAACGTAAACAAAACAACAGTTTTATTATCAATAAAATATGGAGAGAATCTATAAAGGTCTTACACCACAACAAAAGCAATCAAGACTTATATTTGCTTTAAACCGTCAGCTACAAAATCAAGATTTTTGGGACAGGATAATATTTACAATTGAAAATTTTTTTAATATTTTAAAAAGTGCAAAGTTGGAGTGTATATTTCGCCGCCAGATGGTTAAATTAGCCGTTCGGTAGAACAGCTAGCTCTTTGATTGATCAACGTTTGTTAGCCGAGTGACTGACGACTACGAATATAACGTTTAACAGATCAGCTAGACGACGATGAGTCGTGTAATCAAACAGCTAATTGAAATAGTCATATAGTTGCACGGCTGGCCTTTTCATTTTATTGAATAATAACACATTATGATGTCTTACTTATAAAATTATGTTATTTACTTCACAGATGAGGTTATTAATAATTTTCATGTTACATTTATATCATTTACTGACACAACTTAAACTCTAAGCTAAGCAAGCACATCTTATGGTACGGCAATGTTTTTGTGTTGGTTTACACGAGCATTTTTGAAAACCTTGTCTCTCAAACTTTGATTCTATAGTCACAGCTTCTCGTAAAGATATCGAAGTATTTAAAATTTTATCATCAACATTTAACTCACAACTGTTAAACATAAACAACAGTGGTTGCCACCATATTGTAAACAATGTGTTAAATCACTTTTGAATTGAATGTTATCATAAAGATTCGACTTAATAGCTATAATAGTCGTTTATTTAAAGGGCGTCGTTCCAATTAAACAACTATTTTTTAACCAGCTAACTAGCGCTAAACTCCATTCGCTTAGCTCGAGCATATTTTGACAGATTCATTGTCGGAAATCTACAACGCAACAATTCCTACTTCTCAGTATTAATAGTTAAAGTATCCTACTATTGCATACTACTTTGTTTAAAAAAAGAAGAATTATTCTAAATAGTGGAAGTGTATACTAAACACATCAAATTTTGGGTAGTATATATTTAAAAAATATATTTCAGTTGTTATAATTTAACAAAAATATTTATTATATGGTGCAGATAAATAAATATATATTGTCGGTAATTCGCAAAGTTCTATTTTATTTACTATTTAGTTTGTTTGCTATTAATATTGGCTATGAGTACGTGTGCTTGGTTGTATAGTAATTTCCAGCCACTTTTAGTCTGTCAAAAAGTAACTAACTTCGCAAAAAAATAATTACTAAATTCACTAGACAGTTCGGAGTGGGAATAGCGAACCGAGTTTACTAGCGGCGCGGTGGTCAAGAAACAAATTACGTCAATGATATGGCGGCTTTTCAATCAGCTATGTCGTTGAACTTTTTAATTGCATAAAAATTCGACAAAATAACTAGTCGTGTGAATGACAGACTTATCTGAATATTTTAGAAAACATCATGTTTCCCAGTGTAGAACAGTTATATCCAGAAAATAATTTTATCCTCCAACAAGATAATTGTCATGTTCACACTGCAAATATAATAAATCAGTAGCTCCAGAATAACAACATCGAAACCTTACCATGGCCCAGCCATAGTCCAGATTTAAACCCTATCGAGAATGTGTGGGAGTTATTATAAAACGGTTGTATCGGCGTAATTTTATACCTCAAAATGCTGAAGAGCTATATCATGGTATACAACAGGTTTGGGAAGAGCTCTCTGAAGAAGACAATTTTATAGTTCCTTTCAGCAGATGGACCGAAGACTACAGCTGTTATAAATGCTGATGAAGATATTACAAAATATTTATTTTATTTTTACTTATCTAAATTTAGTATAGTTTTGGTCTTCCAGACCCTCGCTTTCTTTCGAATGTTTCTTGTTCGCTACATTTTTTATTAATAGAAAAACTGTGGTTCTGCTTATGTTTAAATGTTTTGCTGCCTCTAATAGTGCCCAGTTATCTTTTAATTTGGTTACAATTCTTGCTTTAATATATTGTTGAGTTAAGTCGTTTGTTTTATTCCTTAATAATAATAAAAATAATAACAACAACCCTATTTATGTAAAAACTATCATTTATATACTCTTTACAAAATGCAGGAATTCAAAATAATATCAAAATTTAGACCTTAATTTTTACAATTTATGAATGAACATATGCAATCAATTGTTTGTTATTTGTTTGTTTATTTTATTATTTGTCTGTCATAATAAATATAATATAATACCATACCAACCAAATACACTGCTCAAAATGATCAAATCTTACTAAGAGTCGTATTAGTTTTTTTAGGAACCAGCTGCATATCTGGGCTTAAGCTTATAGCTCCTCAACCTTCAACAATAGTTAAAGGAAAAAAAACCAATTAAAAATTAATTGTTTAAAAAATCTTTTACACAAGCAACTGCGGTTCCCTTTGATATCTACTACATTCCAACAAAACATGCTGTAAGGTGCCTAAACTGCCACATGAACACAATTTTGATCACTTTCAATCTAAATAAATGAACTGGAACACTGCAATGTCCTCTCCTCATACAACATATTTGTGAAAGTATACCCCTCCCCAGGTTGGAGAACTTGGTAAACTAGGCTTTTTATATGGAACCGTAACGTATATACAATATGTAATTCCTTTTACCTGTCCTATTTGTTGGAACCGATTTTTCCAGCTAATCCATACGTATGTACAATATGTAATTCCTTTTACCTGTCCTATTTGTTGGAATCGATTTTTCCAGCTAATCCATAGGTTTTTTTATATTTCGTTTATAAATATTTAAAGGAAGCCTTTGGTTCCTCAGTAACCTTAGTTTTCTTCCAAGTTTTGCAAGATGATCAGCTCTATCATTCCCCACAATCCCGGTGTGACTTGGAATCCATGCAAATTTAATTTCTTTGTGTTGTTCGTTAAATTAAAAAAAAATTTGTTTTAATTGGAGAGTTTGTATGTCTGTTGCAGTTTTATAACTTCTTCTTCTTCTTATAGTGCCTATCCGTTTCGGATGTTAGCGACCATCATGGCAATCTGTATTTTGCAACCAGCTGCTCTGAACAGATTTGTGGTTGTTGTGTTAAACCACGTACGTAGATTTTTCAGCCAGGAAATCCTTCGCCTTCCTGGTCTTCGTTTTTCTTTTACTTTTCCTTATGGAATTAATTGCAGCAACCCATATCTTTCGCTGTTTATCATGATGTTACCGAGGTATTCAATTTTGGCTGTTTTTATTGTGGTAACAGCTCTTCTTCTTTTTGCATTATTAATAAAACGTCCTGGTTATTAACGTTAGTAACGTTACTTATAACTTGCTCTTATAATTTTCTCCGAAGCACTTTTTGAATCACTATAAGGCTTTTTTAAAATCTTTCTGTTGAATTTAGTTTAATGCCTTCTTTTATCGCAAATAATTCTGCTGAATAAATTAAATTAGCAGATGGTAATTTTGTTATTAATTTATTGCTTTTATTAAGGTATACACCAATGTCCACTTTATCTTGTTAATCTTTGGATCCATCTGTGAAAATTAGTTTATATTCAGACCAGTTATCAAGGCATCATGACATAAACTTTGAGTAGTTATTTTTTACTTTCCCCAGGTTTTCAGTTTTATAAACCAAAGGAGAAATCTAAGAATTGAGCGGAAAGGTGTGATAAAGAAATAAAGTGTTATGTGCTACCTCATAAATCTCATGTAGGGTATTTTGGAAGGCAGCCAGTATGGGTGGAAAGTGTTTTCTTCTTCAGAAACTAAAATAATTCAGAAAGACTTTATGAAATTGCTTAGTTTAGGAATATATTGGGTAGTCATATGCTACCAACTTTAATATAAATTTATATGCTAGACTTCATAAATCCCCCTACCTAACTGAGAGCTCTATATTGAACTTTATCTAGTTTTTTACGTAAGGAGCGGGCACAATCTCAAAGAAAAATCGATTCATAATCAAGGTGTGTTCCAATATAGGCCTTATATAAGATAAGTAAAGTGGCAGGATGTGCTCTTCACCATGTTCAACACAGACACCGAATAATATTGACTCCACTAGAAGCCGTCAACGTCATCTTTTAGATTTGGCTTTTCCAAGAAAGGGAACTATCTAAAATAACTCCTACTAGTAGCGTGTTATGTACTAAATTTGTGTATTCAGAGTGTTATTCCTATTGCTATAAAAAAATCGCTTGACTTTTGCTAGATGGCAAACACATTATAGATATAGTCTATCACAAGTTTTCTAGATATATTATTTATTGTGTCATTTAATTTTTCCACTCCATCCATCCAACTCTAGCCGAAACAATAGAGAGCAACATCATCTGCATATTATTGAGTCATTAGCAAATCCTCAGGCACACAAAATGAGATGATGTTAATGACAATGTGGTATAATACTGGACTCAAAGGAGAACCTTGAGGTAGACCAATATTAGTCGGTCTTGAGCCCAACAGATCAAAGGAGATAGGATCAAGGGCGAATACCGATTTGTCAGTATATGTTTAATCAATTCAATAAGTAACCATGGCAAAATAAGGATCTTTCAAAGCATCTAATAATTGGGTAATAATTTATCATATGCTGAAGGAATGTCCAACATAACAGATACCGCTGGCTTCCTTTTTGAAATATTCATTGAAATTTTATTGACCAGATGGATAATGTTTTCAGACACTCCTCTACCTTTACAAGAACCTGTTTGGAAGGCGATAGGATCAGATAATGTTCTACATACCAATCAAACCTTCTTTTTATCATGTTCTCTAAAAGTTTACTGACACATGAGGATAGGACAATTGGTCTCTAACTTAAAAGACAATTTAAATTTTTGTTGGGTTTGGAGATTAAACAAGCTGTTTTGCGATTTCCAATTTGTTAGAATATGTTTTCCCTCCTTAAAACCTATACTAAAAAAATTTAGCAAGAAATTGATTGCTTACTTTGAAAGATGTTGCAACATAGAAAATATTATACTATCCCTCCTTCAGATAAAGCCTATGAATGCTCGTTTAAAGAAAAGGGTTTACAATTCATAGTATTAGATTTCACCGGGTGAGATGTAATGTTCTTAAAAACAGGTGTAGTCAATAAGACAAGTATTTCCTCCCCTAATGAAGCTTTATTGAAATCTTTATGGAAATTTCTCACTTTCCTCCACATTACTGATATTGGGGTATCAGGGGAAATCGTGGAACAAAACTTTGCAAAGATTTTTTTTTCTTTTTGGACTTAAGTTCCTTTTTACAATGTGTCTCTTTTTTATGTAATAAAGTTGTCTAAAGAGGGTTTCTGTTTGAAATTTCTACCGCCACCCTCTTTGATTTAATCAAAGCAGAATACTCTTCATCGCCCCAACAAACTTGACATTTAGAAAATCTAATACACTTTTTCTTAGGGATGAACCTATTTTCTGCATCTAATATTAGGTTTTGAAAATCTATGTACGAGTCATCAATTGTGAATGTTAGACTCAATGCATAGATTAAATTGCTTCCAATTGGCTTTTTTCACATTATAGATCTTGAGACCTTAAAAAGAGGCATTTATTTGGGTGCCAGTTCTATCTTGACCATAACATGTTGCTGTACAATTCAGTACTATAATTATTATGTGTATGCTGGCAACAAATTTTATTTTTATTGATGTCTGATGACTTACTTGTAACTTGTCACTGGTATCTGTACACATTACACTTGTACTTATAAAACAAAAAACTTATTTCTTTTCTAATTAAATACAAATACATATAATAATAGTGTTACTATTATTAACCTGCGTAAACAGGTTATGTGTCCAGCTGCAGAAATTTAGAAAAGTGTTTTTAAGTTGTGTTGTTTTTTAAACAAAGTAAAATTTGTTTTGCTAAAAGTGTAGTTTGCAGGAAAAATTGTGTTTACAATTTTTGCACGTGTGTAATTTAGGTATGGCTTCGCCAGCAATCAAATTTTTATGGCTAATGTAAAACAATTTAATGGAGTCGGTTTTGATTCGTGGAAATTTTGATTGGAAAGAACATTGGAACGACATGGCGTTCTTGATGTCATTTCTCAAGAGAAACCTGCTAGGACTGACGATAAATACAAAGACTTTGGTAAAAGTGATTCGACTTTCGTCGAAGTGATTTCGCAAAGGATATTATTGTTCAGTTAGTTGGGGATAATGTTTTGTTAATAAATGATGCATGAGGTAAAATAGATGATAGTGAAAAGGTCACCACACTTTTAGAACACACAAGAATGATGTTCCTGTTTGTGACAATCTTTCTTACAATTTATTATCAGTAAGACAAATTGAAGAAAAAGGTTTTCGTGTGATTATTGAAAATAAGGAAGTAAAAATCCTGAGGGATGATACTGCAATTATTACTGGAAAATTTATTGGTAACTTGTATTTTATAGAATTGCAATTGTATTCAGATGTGGTTAACATTGTTCGAGATACACCTGAGTTGTGGCACAAGCGGATGGGACACTCTTGTAGATTTTCTGTGAGTTCAGTATGTGGGATACGCTTGAAAGGTAAGCAGACACTTCTCCATTTTTAAAAAGCATCATAAGTGAGAGGAAAGCTCGACGCTTACTTCAATATGTGTCCACAGATGTGTGTGGAAAAATTAGCCCTTCTACTCATGATGGTAAAAATTATTATGTTTCATTCATTGACCATTACAGTCATTTTGGAATGTTATACCTTATTAAAGAAAAGAATGAAGTGGAAACATGCTTTAGGAATTTTGTAGCCTTAATTGAATCAAATTTCAACCTGAAAATGAAGTATTTAAAATATGATAATGCTGGGGAGAGTAGTTCTAAAAGCTTTAAAGATTTTGTAACTAGTAAAGGAATAACTATACAATGTTCTGTACCCAGGAATCCAGAGCAGAATGGATTAGCAGAAAAATGCAATCGTACTATTTTAGATAAATTTAGATGTTTAATTTTGGACAGTGGTCTTGACAAATCATTTTGGGGAGAAGCTGTATTGGCTGCTGTGTACTTAACAAATCGAACTCCTACAAGTACATTGTCTAATGACTGTACACCAGCTGAAGTTTGGTATGGTTACAACCTGATGGATACCGCCTCTGGGACCCTCTAAAACGAGCAGTGTTTACATCTCGTTCAGTAAGATTTGATAAAACTTGTGATGAAAGTGAATCTCTAGTTCATGTGATGAGACATGTTGAGAGGTGTTGATGAGCAATTTATTGCTGAACCTGTTAAAATTAAACCTGAAGTAATACAACCTGATAGTAATCAAGAACACAAGATACGTAGAAGTTCAAGAGATATACTTATGCCTTCTTATCTTGATGATTATGAAGTGAGTATGATGATGGCTTTATCTGCTGGCTGTCTACCTTCTGAATTACCTAAAAACTATGCTGAAGCTGTTTCAATATGAAATGGATGGAAGGAGGCCATAGATAAAGATCTTTTGGCGTTAGAAAGCAACAATACCTGGACGATGTAATCATTAATTTACGATGGGTTTTTGTTGAGAAAAATGTTGATGGTCAGTTAGTGAAAAAAGATCGATTAGTGGCCAGAGGCTATCAGCAGCCAGCATTGGACAACGAAGATGTGTATGCACCAGTAGCTAGATTAACCACCCTGAGGGTACTGTTGGCCATTGCTGTCGATTGTGATATGGATATTCATAAAATTGATGTGAAAAGTGCTTTTTTGAAAAGTTCAGTATCTAGTGATGTGTTTTTAAAGCCACTGGATGGCCTTAGTGTTAAACCTGGTGTAGTATGTAAGTTGGTAAAAGCTTTATATGGTTTACGAGAAAGCTCTAAATTTTGGAATACAACTATTAATAAGCATTTATGTAATTTAGGATTTAAAAGATCTAAGGTTGATCCTTGCTTGTATTTTAATGGAAAAACTTATGTTTTAATATGGGTAGATGATATTTTTGTTAATTCAATTTCTGAAGATAATGTCAAATTTTTAAAATCAAATTAAGAGAAAATTTTAGAATTAAGTGATTTATCAAATGAAACAAAAATTATCTTTTTAGGATAAGAGATTAAAAGGAAAGATAAGACTTTAGTTGTTAGTCAGAAAAATTTAGTTACAAAAATTATTAATCGTTTTAACATGGTAAATTGCAAGACTAGTAAAATTCCAATGGAACCTAAATTGAATTTAAAAAAAGAAGCTTAAACTGATTTTAAAGTCCCTTATAAGAAGGTACTTGGTAGCTTAATGTATTTGATGCTTGACACTAGGCCAGATTTGTGTTTTACAGTTTCATTTTTTGGAAGATTTTAAAATAATTTTAATAGTAATCATTGGAAGTATCTTAAAAATATAATTCGTTATTTAAGCTTTACTAATGAGTTGGGATTAATATAGAATAAATTTACTAAAAATGATCAAGTTTCTGTTCATGCATATGCTGACTCGGATTTTGCTAGTGATGCTAATGATAGAAAGAGTGTTTCTGAATATGTTATTCTTTGTAATAATAAAGTTGTAAACTGGTGTTCTAAAAAACAATCTGTAGTTGCTCTTAGTAGCAGTGAAGCCGAATATTTGGCTCTGTCTGCGTGTATGACTAAGTGTTTGTTTTTAGGTCAACTTTAAAAAAAAATGTTTGATTTTCAATATCCTATTAAAGTTTTTGAGGACAACCAAGGTTGCATAAAAATGGCTCAAACTTATGAGACCAAACGCTCAAAATATATTGATGTAAAACATTATTTCGTAAAAGATATGGTAAATAAAGGAAATTTTGTTATTGAGTATGTTCCTATAAACAAACAGTTAGCTGATATTATGACCAAGGCATTGCCTGTTACTCAATTTGAATTATTGAGAAATTATTTGAATGTTTCTAAAACTAATGTTTAACTTTACAGTTTATTAGTTTATTGTAATTTTGTTTGCAGTTTGTACTTAATTCATTTGTACTTTTGTAGAATTGAGGGGGGGTGTTGCTGTACAATTCAGTACTATAATTATTATGTGTATGTTGGCAACACATTTTATTTTTATTGATATCTAATGACTTACTTGTCACTTGTCACTGGTATCTGTACACATTACACTTGTACTTGTAAAACAGAAAAACTCATTTCTTTTCTAATTAAATACAAATACATATAATAATAGTGTTATTATTATTAACCTGCGTAAACATAACACAATATCGCCACGTCAGGAACACTGTTAGAGTCAGGAGGCGAAATTCTTATCGCCTCTCCTGTGTTGAGAAAGCACAAGTTATCTTCCTCCAAAAGATCAACAAGACGATTACCATTGGGATTGTTAGATAATCATCCTCATGAATAATGTTGGCAATTCAAGTCACCTATGAAGAAGAACAGTTTATCACACAGTTGGCTCAATTCTCTAAAGATCTCTTTGCAAAAATGTATATCTGATACCTTATATGAACTTAAAATAAAAACTTGTTCAAATTTAACAACAATAGCCTGCCATTTCTCAGGAAAGTGAATATATGAAATGTCCAACCTATCAGCTGCCAGAAACTGACGTATAAGAACAGCTATTCCACCCCATCCATTTTGCTATCATCCCTAAAGTAGTAAAAATTGAGAACATAAAACTGTTGCAAAAATTTCAAATGAGTTTCATTTAAAAGAATAATATTTATATTATATTCATTAAGAAATACAGTTAGATCCTGTTTATTGTTAAAAAACCGTTGATGTTCCAATGTAAAATATTAAATATTATATATAAAAAATAAATTGCTGTTTAACCAAAACTACTTTTACTTATATTAAATTCACTTTGTGATTCCTCAAAACCAGCAAAATTTACATTTTCATTATCAGAGGTTAAAATATGTTTTTAGAAAGCAAGCTATCCTGAGACTTATATGCTTTTGTGCATCATTTAATATATTTAGAATAGGCAATTTAGGTAATTTTCTACTTAATCATTATTTAATAAGGCTTTATGAGCCTCACTAGCGTAACTGGTACCTTTCAGAATGATTTTCTTTTTTCCTCTGATTGGGATAACATGAGGAAGGAGATTTTCGGACAACTTAAGTAAATACTTTGAGCTGGCTGGTAGAAATGGGAAATCTCTACTTCTCATTTTAAGCAATCTAGTCTTCTCCGGCTTTTCTTTAACTGGGGGAAACAACTTGGCAGTTTCAAAAAATGTAAGGTCTTGAAAGACCCTCATTATTGTTTTTCTGTCTATGAAATTCTTTGCATATAGGCAGTTTGGTACAGAAACAGTGCAACTTTGTAGCATATGCTCCTCGGCACATTTAAGACATTTTTTTATCCCTGAATTGACTTTGCAAAAATGCCCCAATCTTAAACATTTAAAACATTGTTTAATAAGGAAAATATACGGTTCAACTGTTACCAAGTTCGAGTAAATAATAATTTCATTAGGAGGAATTCTTCCATCAAAAAGTAGTTGTATGGTACCTGTTGGAATATATGTGGCTGACACATCTGTATTTAAAAATCGTCTATTTAACCTTCAAGCGGAAATAATTTTCCTGTTTTTAAAAATGCCGTCTTCGATTATATTTTCCATGGAAATATTCAAACTGACATCTCAAATAATGCCTCTTAATGTTAACATTTTTGTGGAACATATGCTAGAAATTCTTTCTTAAGGAATTCTGTGTCATTTAGGATCGTATTTTCTTATTTGGAGGTATTAAACTGAACTCCGATTCTATTTATTACTTTTTTTACTGTTTTTAATACCAGTTGTAATCACTATATGAACAATTTTGCCAATACCCATAGGATGGATATTACCGGCTTTTCATTTGTCACTCCCTATCAAGACACAAAGGGACCGAAGTCACTGTCTTTATATTCAACTTTTCTCCTGCTGATATTTTTAATACGGGAGGATAAATTATTCATTTTGCTAATATAATCTGATCGTGTTGAAATCTATTTTTCATTTCAAAAAGTTGTTTTTTTAATTTGACCAATATTTTATTTATATCTAGGAGCTAAAATATGTGTAGAGTTTAAAAAATTTTGAGAATCCATTAAAAGCAAAGCAAGAATTCCGCCCCTTTGTCAATTGACCGGGATTATTTACATCTATGTCCTACTGATCTACTGCTACTATGTAATTTAGTGAAAAAACTTATGTAGGATTTAGTACTCGCAGCTTTATTGTTCAGAAACTAAATAACGGTATTTTAGTTTTAAATACTAGATTTAAAACACTATAAACTTCATGACTTCTAAATAAAAAAAATGAGCTTGACACTTGGGGAGTGCCGACAGAAGTGAATACTTCTTATAGCGTATTATTGCTATATGTAAGTTAATGAAATTTAATGTCTATTTATTACTAAATTATTAATATTTTTTATTTAAGTAGGGTTAACACTACACATTTAAGTTTTTTAATGTATATGTATATCTTTTTAGTATGATATACTAAGAAGTTGAACATAGCAGGCAATATCGTTTAACTTGCACAATATCCAAGTAGATATGCCAAATTTCAAGCTACAACTATGTAAAAAAGAACATAATTAATTTCTTTTATAAACTCAATATTACCTAAAGCTTGGCCTGGAATGCAAAGGTATATTTTCCCAGCGGAATAGAAATTCTTACATTTTCAATACTATAAATTTCTGTAACTTTATCTCTTGTATTTTTGGATTTTTTGCGCCTGTGTATTAGGTGCAACCATGCAGCCGTGGATTTAGAAAATTTATAGGTTTAGGGCTATTTGTGGGTACCATATGGTGAAAAGTCATCATCTGTACGTTTAATTTCTTTTATGATACCTTTATGTCCTTCTCTGACGAGTACTTTATTTATGTTGTCTGACAGTCGATCATATCCCATTGGAGCCTTTCCTCTTATAAGCAAAAAAAAACAAAAGAGGGAGGTCAAGCAGGGATAAGTAGATCTCTAGCCTTATAGACCCTGTAAGTCTAAGGCACACAACTCTTTGCACTTTGAACAAATATATTTCAGTCCTATTTAGTTGCAAATTTAAAAGATTTGATTTAAAAGTGTAAATTACAACATAACAACATTGTTTTAGGTTGGGGGTTTACAAGCTAAGGATCAACTATTTGCTGAAGCTACCCAGGAACCCGGTTTAGCTTTCCTTGTGGGAAAATTCGATGGGATTTTAGGAATGGGGTACCCCGAAATTTCCGTTAATGGAATTACTCCAGTATTTAATACACTGGTAGAACAAGGTGCTATTAAAGAACCCGTTTTCTCCTTTTATTTGAACAGGTCTGTAATATGTTAATTTTTTATTATAATTTTTGTATATTTATGTTATATAAATGTAATAATTGAAAACAAGCTTTAAATAAGTTTCACATAGTGATTTCCGCGGTCAGATAAATAAAAATCACTAAGTTCTCGGGAAGAACCGCGTTGAAGAGAATTTAATGCTCGACGTTTCGGCACCCATTTTGGAGCCATTTTCAAGAGTGATACGGTTCCGTACGAGTTTGAGGTCTTAATCTGCCTACTCTCCGCACTCGTGACGTACCAGTATCGTGTTCTGTATAAATACAAGAACCGTCAAACATCACTGGGGTCTCAATCTACCTACTCCTCAGTACTCGTCAGTAGGACTAGGCAGATTGAGACCTGTCTCAATCTCAAACTCGATCAGTCACTCGACACTGAGGAGTAGACAGATTGAGAGCTCAGTGCTGTTTGACGATTCTTGTATTTATACAGAACACGATACTGGTACGTCACGAGTGCGGGGAGTAGGCAGATTGAGACTCCGAACTCGTACGGAACCGTATCACTCTTGAAAATGGCTCCAAAATGGGTGCCGAAACGTAGAGCATTAAATTCTCTACGCGGTTCTCCCCGAGAACTTAGTGATTTTCGTATATATATATATATATATATATATATATATATATATATATATATAAATATAATATAGTTTGTTATTTCCTGACCGTGAATATTTGAATAGAAACTTTTTTATTTTCTGGGTTTGTCGGTCTGTTGAAAGTAAAATTACTTAACTGTTGCTTAAACGTTTCGGCAAATTTTCCATTTTCAATACGCACTTTATTTTATAAACATTACATTCTACAATTATATTTCATGTTTACACTTTTTAAAAGTTTAACATGGATTAAAAAATTGGTACCTGACATTAACAGATGACATCTGGTAGGTATCTTAAAATAGGAGTGGTTCCGGGTCGTTCTTAAATATCTGCCATAGTGCATATAAAAACAACTCAATTAGTTAAATTATGATACATATTGGAAAGGTCTGTGATGTCAGTCTTATTATTGATAGAATTTGGATCTTTTTTTTATGTGAATCATCTCTAATATGCATCTTTTGTTGTAATTTTGTTCTTTTTCCAAAATCTGCACATTTTTAAAATCAAAAAACTGGCTATTTTCTAGAGAATGTTTGGCTATAGATTATCTTAAAGTGACTAGTCACTAGTCTGTACAGGGTAAATGTACAACATCTTTTACTCGACGTCTATTTTCTAGAGAATGTTTGGCTATAGATTATCTTAAAGTGACTAGTCACTAGTCTGTACAGGGTAAATGCACAACATCTGTCACTCGACGGCTATTTTCTAGAGAATGTTTGGCTATAGATTATCTTAAAGTGACTAGTCACTAGTCTGTACAGGGTAAATGCACAACATCGATGCCATACTTCTTTGCAAACTTGTATTAAAATAAACGTCACTTCTTACTACTTAGCTAATCCATCTTTTGTGTTAAGGGTAGCTTAATTACTAATACCCACTAACGAACCTGCCTGGCTTCCTTCTGTCAGTGGTTCTCAAACATAAATAATATTTGCTACAACATACTTGGGTTAAATTAAAATAAAATAGAAATTAAGAAATGCCTTTTATTTATGTCACATAAGCAGTTGGTTTTTAATTCGACATTATGTGCTAGCGATACAAACCATTTGTTTATATATTTAAATAAAATCGAATTAAATAAAACTAAAATATAAAGAAACATTTTATTTAGGTATTGTTCCGTTCAAAAGCTTGGGGGGGAAGGACTTTTAAAAACCGCACTGTATATTATGTTCGCAGTAACAAAACGTAGAAATATCAAAAAATAAAACTAATAAATAAGTTGAAAATAAAAGAATTCATTGTATTTAATTTCGTGTGTAATCGTAATTGTATACTATTATATTGAGTTGCTTTTTCTACCAATCGCTGTCACATTTAGTTTCTGCTTCACTATCATCATTATTATCGTCACTGTCATCACTATCTCCGTTATTTATATTTATAATAATTGGTTCGATATCATCCAACAAATTGTCAATTTCCCACATTTTTTTCTGTTGCTATTACGTGGTTTACGTAGCTTTTCCATTTCTCTGGCGTAATGACCTGGTACGCTGCTGTAATTAAATTTCGCATTCAAGCTTCTTTAAAATTCTCGTTGCGTCCAGCTATATACCGTTTAACTTTACTGTAAACCATTTCGATGGGATTGAGTTCAAAGTGATAGGGTGGAAGCCTCAGAATCTTCACATTGTGCTTTTTGGCATAATCTTCTATTATGTACCTGTCATATTTTGCTTTAAAGGCCTTGACTACATCAAGTAACTCGCATTTTAGGTAGTTTTCTTCAAAAAATAGGTCCTTTGACAGGAGCCATTCTTGAATATCTTTTTTTAGTGTTGAACTGTTAGGAATTTGTTCTGACTTTCTGCTGTGATAGGAGGCATTGTCCATTACCACAACAGATTTTTCTGGCAAATTTAGCATTAAGTTATTTTTGAACCAATCTTCGAAGGTCGGTACATCCATTTCGTCGTGGTAGTCCTGAGTATTTTTCTCTGCCAAAAACGTAAGCTCTGCTTCATCAACAAATCCACTGGTAGATCCTGCGTGCAATAAAACGAACCGTGCACCACGAGTTGTTGGAGATTTTAATCCTGTTGTCAGACCACGAACAAAAGCATCGCGATGAGATGTAATTGTTTTATCAACCCATTCTTTTTTCACACTGTGCCAGATATTTACCCATGATTCATCCAAATACACTATGTTGTATCCTTCTTCACGGTGTTTACTAATTGCGCGTAAATAACAATGACGCCACGAGATGATTTCTGGTTTTTCAATCAAAATTGAATTTCTACCACGTTTTATAAACACAAAATCCATATCACTTAGCAAGCGATGTAGCGTGGCCCGTGAAAAGTTGGGCACAGTTTCTTCGACATTTACAACAGCTAATATGGTGATTATTGTTGGTGGTATGTTGTCACCAAAAAAAATTGATGAACTATTCTACGAATTTGGTCTCTGACACCTTCATCGTACTTATTGTCACGAGAATTACCAACCTTTCGGATCTGCTCTTTGGAGATTGTAATCCAGCAGGTGATGAATATTTCTGTCGTATACAAAACAATGTCGTCTTTTCTCAAACACCACTCATTTCTGACACTTTCCTAATTACAATTGATACAGAATCGTTGTTATCCTGATTAAGATGATAATTAATAATATTCATTAGTATCTGCTTCTCTGAAAGTTTTAGAGCTTTTCCACGTTTCCATTGGACAATTTCCTCCATTTTTGCGGTAAAAATTCGGCGTCAAGTATAACAATAGCCAACAACAGAATATAACAATAATTGTCAACAGCAAATCACAACAGCCACCAACAAATAATAACAATAACAAAACAGTAACAGTACATCCAAGATGGTACAAATAATCGTACCTCGAATATGTTTACGCGCTCCGAAGAACAAATAAAGACTAATTAAGGCCCTGGATGTATCAAGCTTTTAAACATATTCTGTACAAGAATTACTCTAATTGCTTCTTAATTACTGAATAACTTAGAAGAAAGTATTTGCAGTTGATATCAATTAAAATTACAAATTCCTTACACATTATGGCAGTAATTAGCACCTCTCTCCTGCATTTTACTATCTAGGGCTCTTTTTGGCAATCTTTCTATCTCGATTCTTACTACATGACCAGCCCAGCGAAGTCTCTGAAGTTTAACGAATTCTGAGATCGGTGTCTCTTTGAACAGTTGGTAGAGTTCATGGTTATACCTGGATCTCCATATTCCGTTTTCGTTAATAGGTCCAAATATCTTTTTTAGGACTTTTCTTTCGAAGACTTCCAGTTTTCTTTTTGTCTCTTCTGTCATCACCCATGTCTCGCATCCATAACATACTATTGGTCTGATAATAGTTTTGTAGACCCTGATTTTCGATCTCCAGTGTGTGTTTTTGGAAGCGAAACACATGATCGAGTGAAAAATAAGCTTTGTTTCCCTTTACTATTCTTCTTTGGATTTCTGGTTCTTCTGTTCCATCCGTGTTTAATGTAACTCCTAAATATGTGAAACTTTCTACTGTTTCAATATCGTCCTCTAATTCAACTGTGCGTCTGTTTCCCCTAGCTATTGCCTGTGTCAACTTTTTGGTCTTTTGAATATTTATTTCTAGTCCGGTCTCTTTTGCCTTTGATTTTAATTGTGAATATATTTCTGCCCTCTTCTGTTCTGCGAGACATGATGCTGATATCATCGGCATAGGCGGCAATCTGTATTGATTAATTTGTTAGGAGATTACCTCTTCCTATATTCAGCTGTCTTATCACATATTACAAGGTCAGGTTGAATAGTGTCGGTGCCAGCCCGTCTCCTTGCTTTAATCCTTGGGCTATCGTAAAGTTTTCAGTGAGTTCATTTTGGACTCGTGACAGTTGCTATTGACGAATCCATTGTTGTTTTTACCAGTCGAATGTATTTTTTGGGGATATTAAAGCTCTGCAATATTTGAAATAACTTGTTCCTATTAATTGAGTCGTAGGCTTGTTTTGTTAATAGCACCACAAGGAGATTAATAACATCTTAAATTTGGCAGTTAGTATAAATTACCGGAATTATTTTAAACTTTGAAACAAATGTTTATTTAATGTACATTTTATTATACTACTGCTACTAATAAAAGATAAAAGTTGATAAGTTACTATTAGAAACAAATAATGTATAGTAATATGTAAAATTATTAGCAAACGATATTTGTAAATTACATAAAATTGTACGTGAGGACTTGTTGAGAACTCCCGGTTTATTCCAGTTATTTGGAAAGATAAACAATAGAGAACGCCATCGCTCATTACATAAAACTGGCAACGTCTTGGCGAAATTCCCATAAGGTTAGCATTGCATATTTTACCCTGTACAGACTAGTCACTTTAAGACCAAGTAAGGGCTATTGTGTTTAATGCATTGGTGTGTACAATATGTTTGTGTGCAACAACTCTTCTACGCAGGTATTGGTGTGTTTGCCCAATATATGTTGAATTACAGTCTTTACAATTTATTTTATAAATAAAATTTGATTGGCGATCTCTGTTAACATTGAATTTAAATTTTTTTAAATATTTTCCAGATGTTTTTCATGATTTATGTCCAACATTAATATCATACTTTTTTGAACATTTTTGAAATTTGTTCAGAAAATCCATTAATGTATGGTAAGGATATATAGTATTTGTTTGAGTTAGTGACATTATTATTGCTAGTTATGGTTTGGGTTTGTTTTGGTTTGGTATTGAAATAGGATAGATTTTTAATTATAACTTCTTTTTTAATTACCTAGTATAGTAATATACCTGCCAGATGTCATCTGTCAATGTCAGATACCAATTTTTTAATCCATGTTAAACTTTTAAAAAGTGTAAACATGAAATATAATTGCATATTGTAATATTTATAAAATAAAGTGCTTATTGAAAATGGCAAATTTGCCGAAACTTTTAAGCAATATAGTTATGTAATTTTATTTACAACAGACCGACAAACCTAGGAAACAAAAAAGTTTTTGTTTATATATATATATATATATATATATATATATATATATATATATATATATATATATATATATAATATATATATAATATATATATATATATATATATATATATATATATATATATATATATAATATATATATATATATATAATATATATATATATATATATATATATATATATATAATATATATATATATATATATATATATATATATATATATATAATATATATATATATATATATATATATAATATATATATATATATATATATATATATATATATATATAATATATATATATATATATATATATATATATATATATATATATATATATATTATATAGTAATTATTTCGACCAAAAAATAATTTATAAATACGTAGGAATTATCAGATAAAGTGGTCTCTAATAAAAATCTTTGGTTTTTCTAGGAAACTCAATATTTCGCTATTTATTTGATAGCTTTATCAGGAGTACACTGTAAAACAATTTCAACATTACAAAAATGGCGCACAAATGCATTTAAAAAAACTTACAGAAATTAAAAGATTTCACAAATAAAAATTGACATTGAAGTTTGTAATAAATGTCATAATTAAATTATCTTAAGCACGTTCGTCACAGAAATACGATAAAAAAATTTAAATTACTTCAAATGTAAAAATAAAAATAACCATAAAAGAAACGTTAGAAAAATGATATTTCTTTGATGAATTATTAAGGTTAGTTGTTATTAAAGTGAATGATAGCTGTTTTCAATATTTATAAATTTTGTTCAATATATTACAATATATGTTACTTAACTGTCCAGTGTCCGTTTTATAATTTAAATTGTTTTTATTTTTTGTTAATGTGACACATTAATAATCTACTTTTGTAGTTATCAAGCAATAATCTACTTTTGTAGTTATCAGCCTGTGCCAAAATGTGAGCTTTGTTATAGTCTAGCATATGACCGGTGTTTTCATAGTACTCAACTACCGCGCAAGTATTTTTTCCCAAGCGGCAATCACTTTTATGTTGTGTGATGCGTTGTTTTAGCCATTGTGATGTTTGGCCAATGTAGCTATTTTGACATTCTAGACAAGGTATTTCATAAACAACATTACTTTTGTATAACATTACAACCTGTACATTTTGTACAGGTTGGTACTGGGTGTTTGATTTTTGAAAATAGTTGTTTGCTGTTCATGGTATTAAATTTAGCTATACTAATATTATGAACATTTTTGAATATGGATATGACAGAATGAGTTAGACCATTATTAAAGGGAAGTTTTTTTATATTTGATTGATTTGTTGTCAGATTCATGGACGGGAGCGTCATAGAAATTACTGCTGTAGATCAGTTTTTTTTAAATTCGTTTAGGATATCCGTTGTTACGAAAAATTTTGTATAATATGTCAAGACTTTTTTGTAAAGAGTTGTCATCAACAATGGACATTATCCTGTTTTTATACCTAGTACGGTATTATATTTTTGACGTGTGGTATGATTTGAATAGTAATTTATATACCTGCCTGATGCTGTCGGCTTTTGGTACCAATCCAATGTTAAAATATTGTCATTTGTTCTTACCACCCTTGTGTCTAAAAATGGTATACTAAAATCTGTCTCAGTTTCAATTGTAAACTGAAGATGTTTATTAAATGAATTAAAAATGTTCAGCGTGGTATTGATGTGATACGATGGAACTGAACATATGATGTCATCGACATGTTTATATATAAACGGTAATTCAAAAAAAAACTGCATAATCACATTATCTAAGAGATGATCAGTTACAAGGATTGGACTAATCGGGGAACCCATCGGTGTTCCAAAAATTTGAGAATAAAATTTACCATTAAAATTGACGAACTTAAGACAATTTAATCATGACATTTATTACAAACTTCAATGTCAATTTTTATTTGTGAAATCTTTTAATTTCTTTAAGTGTTTTTTAAATGTATTTGTACGCCATTTTTGTAATGTTGAAATTGTTTTACAGTGTACTCCTGATGAAGCCAGCAAATAAATAGCGAAATATTGAGTTTCTTAGAAAAAACAAAAATTTTTAAATATATATATATATATATATATATATATATATATATATATATATATATATATATAGAGAGAGAGAGAGAGAGAGAGAGAGAGAGAGAGAGAGAGAGAGAGAGAGGTAACACATTTATATTGACTTGTCTATGGATGTTTGGTTTTTCATATTGTGCTTTTTAGATGAACTGATGATGCTTTCTGATTAGAGAGCTAAACGTCTTCAATAAATAGATGAAGTAGCCAACTTCTTTGTCTTTTTCTCCACCTTTTGACCGAAAAACCCACCCTCTTCGAGTGATCCTTATTTATATTGGATTAACGGTCGTACTCCTTTTTTCGATATGTATATATATATATATATATATATATATATATATATATATATATATATATATATATATATATATATATATATATATGAATATATATTGTTGGAATATATGTTACGTTTGAGAAGTTACGCAGTTACTTTCCACGCAGTTCTCTTCAGCTACAAAAAAATTTTTAAATTATTAAAATGCTCTATATTAATAGAGAACTCTATAACTACGCAACGTTGTTGAAGTTATTAATTTAGAATATGCAAGTTGTTTTGGAAAACTGCTTTAATAGCATCAACAAGTTTCTTCTCTCAACTTTCTTTCTTTCTGGATATATGGGATATATGTTATGCTCGGTCGGTTTTACTAATTAACTCCCTCTATTAGTTTCTATACTAAGCCATAACTATATCTCCTTGTGCCTCCAGCATGTCTTCTCAGCTCTTCCTCTTCTTTTTTAAGCTGAAACTTGATATCCAGGGCGAAATTTCAAGCACCAGGGCAGAACCATGGAAATCCTAATTGAGTTAGTAGCAGCAGCAGAACGAATAGGATTTCAGTTGAGTCCATGTTTCTTTACCCGTGCGTCATTAATATCTGGCAAGATAAAACACATACATTTTATATAGTATCATTGTCTTTTACATATGAAACTAAAGACAAACCAGCTACCGCCTGTTATAGTAGACACATGTTATTTTTATGATTTTATGAACGCTCTAGACTCAGTACATCGAAAATAAATAGGTACAAAAACGATGCTCAGGGATGTTTTCAGAATTTAAGTACAATTTGTGATGTTTCTAATTTGTTTACTTGTGGCTGTCAGATTGTTGGATTTTTTGCTGTTTTCTTGTCCTGTTTTTACATTTAGAAGTCGTTTATATTACACAAACAGTTGTTTTTAAAACTAATTTTATATTGGAGTTGGAAATTTTATGGTAAGTGTATTTTATTTTGCCATTAATTTACATACAAACTTAACCTCATTCACACAGTTTAGGAATGATTTTGTTTAAGCTTTCGCAAAAATGAAAGACATGACAAAACGAAAATATTTTATTACTTTATTTTAGATTATGCCTGGAAAAACTCTTATGTCTCAAGCACAGGAACTCGTTTTAAATTTAATCGTGTAATTTGAATTCGAAAAAAGCAATAACATTTCAGATTCTGTTTATTTGACAAAGTTAAGTTTTATAATATTATCCGTGATCGGAGCAGTAGCCATTTTCTGTCACTTGCTGTTGGATGAAGTAAATTTCCGACTTATTTCGTATACTTTAAATAATGACGCACGGGTAAAGAACAATGGACTCAACTGTACATACATATAAATCAAAATAAAACCAAATTCATGCCGACTAACACAAACAAGAGATTGAAATGTTGACGCAGATCTAAATTAATGTGAATGACGAAAACTTTGAAACAACCAAAAAGTTCATATATCTAAGGATATCGGTTAACCCCAATAATAACATATTGGGGAAAATCAAAAGGCGCATCATAATAATTACAAATAGATGTTATTATACTCTATCACAATACTTACCTAACAAACGTGTGTTCAAAAAAAACTCGAAAAGAGATTATAGAACACTGATGTTTCTGTTCTCACATATAGATCAGAAGCATGTATCCTAAAAATACAGACGAATCCACTTTATCGATTTTTGAAAGAATGGTACTACGCAAGATATTCGGAGTGGTCAGTGAAAGCAGAATATGGATGGGGTAGATATAACTTTGAACTACAGAATATCTCCAAACATAAATTTGGTGGAAAAGACCTCTCTCTTTAATCCCAACCCCCAGGGGGAGTGTAGTGGTCATCGTGATGTCGTGTTTTGTCCATCTCCAAAGATCTCTGTCTCTGGTTATTTCTTTTAACTTATGCAAAGGTCTTCTGCATATGCTTGTAATTTGATCGATTCATCTTGTTGGAGATCTTCTTCGTGATATTTGGCCTTCTACCTTTCCTTGAATAATAAGTCTTTACAGGTTTTCTGCGTCTGCTACGATGGACTTTTAGCTTATTGAAAATTGAAATATTTGTTATGTGGTCGGTCCAAGGAATTCGTAACATTCTACTACAACAGATCATTTCAGTGGTTTCTATCTTTCTTCTTTGCGCTTGTTGTATACTCCAAGATTCACATCCGTATGTGAGTATTGAGAATATTAAGCAGTTGATCAACCTCAGGTTCTTAAAATTTAAGAGTCCTTTCATATTTTGGCCACCTTTTCTATGACAAATTTTGCTAGATTACATCTACGTTTTATTTCTTTCTGTAGTGACCCTGTGTTTATGAACAATGATCCCAGGTATAAGTATGAACTCACAACCTTAAACCGGCCAATATTGGTTATGTGTGGATGAATATTATGTAGTCTGTATGATGCAGTGGAAAAGATATTACCACTATAATCAAGCGAAACCGTCTTCGGTGAACAGGGCATAGCCTGGGTCCCGGAATGATAAAAAATATTCTGATAGCGCAACCAGTTGGAATGAAAAGACGGGGTAGACCAAAGCGGAGGTGGATAGACGGAGTAATGCAGGATGCTGAAATCAGTGTTGTTAACTGGAAAATCCAAGTAAGTGGCAGAGTAGAATGACGCAGAAAGTTTGAGAAAATCGAGGCCCTTTAGGGCTGTAGCACCTTCATGATAATGATTTTGGTTTCTAATCTGGCTTTGTTCAGATGAAATGTAATTAAAATATTAATCCATATTTTATCAGGTCCATATTTGTTTTAGAAATAATATTGTTTATCCGAAAATCAAAGCTTAAAGAATTATTTTAATTTTCAGAGACCCTGATGGAGACGTTGGTGGTGAATTGTTGCTGGGTGGATCAGACTCAAACTATTACAAAGGGGACTTTACTTATATAGATGTTTCAGCTAAAGGCTATTGGCAAATTGTTATGGACAGTCTTAACGTGGGATCTTCCTTAAAACTCTGTTCAAATGGATGTCAAGTTATCGTGGACACCGGTACCAGTTTGATCGCGGGACCTAGCGCCGAAGTCGAAAAGTTACATCAAGTATGTTTATTTATCAATTTAATTATTTAACTATATGATGTGTATTAATACAAATATATACATTGGTCGTCCAGAAAGTAGAGAACTTTTTGGCATGAGAAATTAAAAACACAAGATATCAACACAAAACTTTATTTACAACGTCTTAGTACCTTAGGCTATTTTTCAATGCAGGTGCCTTGCTTGTCAAGACATTTATTTTAACGTGGAATCAGTTTTTCAATGCTGGTGTTGCAGTCTTCTACCGCCACTTGATCTTTGAACTATTCGTTGTTTTCAGTTTCCTTTTTACTTAAGGATTCCTTCAGGATCGGGAAAAGATAATAATTGGAAAGCACGAGGTCCAGGCTGTAGAAAGGGTGCTCGAAAATTTCCCATTGTAGATTTTTAGTTCTTGCTGATGCTTTGGGCCGAGCATTGTCGTGAATCAGAAAAACCTAATCTACAACAGTGGTTCTCAACCTTTTTTTTGGACTGAGGTGGAAAGATTCGTAAAATCGACTAGGGAAGGTGTCCCTAGTACTGTTGGATTCAACCAAAGAAGGACCAGAGACATACGCCGACGGCACGATGTCAAACTATGTGACAGATGGCCCCCTTCGGACATCCCTGCCAGGTCGCCTACCAACTAAAACTACCCCCTCTTCGACCCGTGGTATCCCTGGATGAGTTCATTAGCGAACGAAACATGGGGATACCACGCGCAGACTGGGTTAAAGGTGCCCTCAGGGCTATTTATTTTAGTTACAGCACTTACCTAAAAGCAGTAAGCGTCTAGGGAAGGAGACCTAGATCCCAAGCGGAGAAACTTGAGAGCTTATAAAAGGGGGGTTACCGTAAAGGGTAACATTTGGTACATTTTTGTATAGAAAAGAAAAAGAAGGAAATAAAAAAAGAATGTTTATGTTTTTTTTTTATTATTTATTTTTGTATTTGACCCCTCACCCAGCTTGTTCGGCTCTTTCTATTATAGTCTTCTTTTTCATGATACCTGTTATATGGTTGATTATATATTCAAAATTCTCTTTGCTGGTCATTGCAATCTGCATGATGTTGGGCGCGATCGCGCCGAATCTATTCTGCAGCCTTTGTTGTTCATAGGCGAAAACATTACACCGGAAGATGCAATATTCCGCATCGTCCCTCTCATCACACGAGGTGCATATGTCATCGTTGGTTTTTTTGATGCCATATGTGTAGGATCTGAAAGATCCATGATCGGTCAGGAACTGAGTAAAATAGTAATTTACTCTTTTAAATTGACAGTTGTACCATGCTACAACATCCGGGATAAGCGTTTTGGTCCAACGAGCCTTCGTGGTCTGTACCTCCCATTCTCTTTGCCATTCTATAAGCATGTTCACTCGTATGGTCCTTCTTACCTTAGGTAGGTGACCGCCATGGGCTTCATACAGCATTATGTTGGGTATTATTCTTTGGATAGCTGCCGTCCGTTTATCCGCCTTCTTAACCACTCCTAACAGGTGTTTCGTATACCTCAGGCCTCTGTCCAGGTCGATGCCTAATCGTCGGCTCTAATTGGCTATTGCCTATTTGGAAGGTCGGGTCCGGCCCATTCCTTGGAGCTTTAAGGATGACCACTTCTGTCTTGTGGCCTGCGAGTTCGAGATCATTATTTTCCATCCACCTGTTCACTTTCTCGCAGCATTCGTTTACGATTTCCACAAGGTCCCAGTGCCTGTCGTTAGTGACCAATATGGCAAGGTCATCTGCATAGGCTACTGCCATGGTGTCTCTTCCATAGTCGATGTTTAAGACCCCATTGTACAAGACATTCTACAACGTTGGGCCTAGTACGGAGCCTTGCGGTACGCCGGCTGTTAGTTTCATCTCAACGTTTCTGGCCACTAAAACATATCTCTCGCATAAGTATCGTTTTATAATATTGATCAAATATCCCGAGACTTCAGCGGTTTCTAATTTAGTAATAATATGGTTCCAGTTGGCAGAGTTAAAAGCGTTCTTTACATCAAACATTACTAGAGCGGCCCATCTTTTTCTGCTGTTCTTCACAGTGTCTGTAATATGCTTGACCGCATCTATAGCAGATTTTGCTTTCCTGAACCCGTATTGTCTGCTTGAGATGATGTCATTTTCTCTCAGCTCTTCTTCAAGGCGGTTCTTAACAATATTCTCATATAGTTTTCCCAGGCAGTCGAGGAGGCATATCGGTCTATAGGCTGTGGCTTCTTCCGGGTCTTTACCGGGTTTGAGTATTAGAGTTAGTCTAGCGAGCTTGAGATGGTTAGGAAACTCTTGTCTTGTCAGCAGCTGATTCAATACGGCTCTGATAGCTTCTGGTTGTGTTTTAACTATCAGTTTTATCGCCTCTGGTGGGACACGATCGGGTCCAGGGGACTTACCTACTTTAATGGACTCTGCAGCTTTGATGAGTTCCGCATTACTTATCTCCTCCGGACAGATATGTGTATTGTACGTATGTTCAATGCTGGGCTTGTTGGGAAAGAGGGTGTTCGCTATGTCTCTTCTTCTATACGAAAATGGTTGCGTTTCGATTTAATTTGAGTTTCTTACCACTCCCTGACACGTGTTTCTGGGTCTTCCCGTCATCAGAGAGAGCTTGTAAGAAAACTTAAACTAAACCAAAACGCACCGACTACTCTAGCAATTATAGAAAAAATAATTACCAGAGTATGCTACTAGAGACATCTAGTGATGAAAGATGAAGTTAAATGTATTGATAGCAATTAAAGTAAACTGTATACTCACGCTTAATCAAGCCATTAAGAGCGATGCTGGGAATATTTATATTCCACTATGCATCAACAATTTACTCATATAAATTACCATCTTTCTTGTACTCATTGCGTCGAGTAAGAACGATAAATATACGAAAATGGTTGCGTTTCGATTTAATTTGAGTTTCTTACCACTCCCTGACACGTGTTTCTGGGTCTTCCCGTCATCAGAGAGAGCTTGTAAGAAAACTCAAACTAAACCAAAACGCACCGACTACTCTAGCAATTATAGAAAAAATAATTACCAGAGTATGCTACTAGAGACATCTAGTGATGAAAGATGAAGTTAAATGTGTCGATAGCAATTAAAGTAAACTGTATACTCACACTTAATCAAGCCATTAAGAGCGATGCTGGGAATATTTATATTCCACTATGCATCAACAATTTACTCATATAAATTACCATCTTTCTTGTACTCATTGCGTCGAGTAAGAACGATAAATATACGAAAATGGTTGCGTTTCGATTTAATTTGAGTTTCTTACCACTCCCTGACACGTGTTTCTGGGTCTTCCCGTCATCAGAGAGAGCTTGTAAGAAAACTCAAACTAAACCAAAACGCACCGACTACTCTAGCAATTATAGAAAAAATAATTACCAGAGTATGCTACTAGAGACATCTAGTAATGAAAGATGAAGTTAAATGTGTCGATAGCAATTAAAGTAAACTGTATACTCACACTTAATCAAGCCATTAAGAGCGATGCTGGGAATATTTATATTCCACTATGCATCAACAATTTACTCATATAAATTACCATCTTTCTTGTACTCATTGCGTCGAGTAAGAACGATAAATATACGAAAATGGTTGCGTTTCGATTTAATTTGAGTTTCTTACCACTCCCTGACACGTGTTTCTGGGTCTTCCCGTCATCAGAGAGAGCTTGTAAGAAAACTCAAACTAAACCAAAACGCACCGACTACTCTAGCAATTATAGAAAAAATAATTACCAGAGTATGCTACTAGAGACATCTAGTGATGAAAGATGAAGTTAAATGTGTCGATAGCAATTAAAGTAAACTGTATACTCACGCTTAATCAAGCCATTAAGAGCGATGCTGGGAATATTTATATTCCACTATGCATCAACAATTTACTCATATAAATTACCATCTTTCTTCTACTCATTGCGTCGAGTAAGAACGATAAATATACGAAAATGGAAAATTACCAGAGTATGCTGCTAGAGACATCTAGTGATGAAAGATGAAGTTAAATGTGTCGATAGCAATTAAAGTAAACTGTATACTCACGCTTTAATTGCTATCGACACATTTAACTTCATCTTTCATCACTAGATGTCTCTAGTAGCATACTCTGGTAATTATTTTTTCTATAATTGCTACAGTAGTCGGTGCGTTTTGGTTTAGTTTGAGTTTTCTTACAAGCTCTCTCTGATGACGGGAAGACCCAGAAACACGTATCAGGGAGTGGTAAGAAACTCAAATTAAATCGAAACGCAACCATTTTCGTATATTTATCGTTCTTACTCGACGCAATGAGTACAAGAAAGATGGTAATTTATATGAGTAAATTGTTGATGCATAGTGGAATATAAATATTCCCAGCATCGCTCTTAATGGCTTGATTAAGCGTGAGTATACAGTTTACTTTAATTGCTATCGACACATTTAACTTCGTCTCTTCTTCTATCATCGCACAGGTTGTATGGGGTCTCGAACCTCAGCGTTTTGGTGGCTATTCGATAGGCTTCGCACCACATGTCATTTTCCAGCGCCTCGCACAAGTCCTGCCAACATGTGCGCTTTGCCCTCTTTATAAGTTTGTTTAATTCGTTCTTGGCGCGTTTATATTCTTTTTTCGTCTGCTGAGTCCTGTTTCTCTGTGCGATTCGCCTGAATCTAAGGCATTCTGTCCGTTTTGACTGAATTTCGTCATTCCACCAGTAGGGTACGGTGTATGAGGCGGTTTTGCTCCTGCTGCTTAATTTGTATGCCCTAGTAATGGAATTCCTGAAGGTGGAAAAGTCAGTAGTTTGTTCCTGTAGATTGCTAATCGACTCCACAAATCTTGCTTTGTTGAAGTCAAGTACCTTTCTGTCATTCTTTTTTGTTACCTTTGTGCCAATCTCGAAGACGATGTACTTATGGAACGTAAAGATGTTATCATCTAGAACGTCCCAATTTGTTATCTTGTTGGCATAGTTTTTGGATGCCAGGGTAACATCTATGTGGCTCCGCGATTCACCTCTTTCGAACGTGTGTTTCCCATTGTGCATCACTACCATATCAGTAGACGCGATCCATTCGTTCCATATATTCCCTTTGACGTCATTTCTTGGGGACCCCCACCATATGGATTTGGCGTTTATGTCGCCAGCAATTATATAATGCTTTTCTGTTAGTGCCGCCTCTATGATGTTTTCGACCTTCTCTTCATATTGTGTCATGTTGATGTTTGGTAATATATAGCACGCTATAATAGCTACATCATTGAGTTTTATCTTAATGAAGCTTTCTTTCTTGGCGATTTTGCTTATGGATAGGTTCTTGTTCACCAAGAGGATGGCGACGTCAGCCTTCTTGTCGGCGACCCAACCAAACTTTTTAGAAATGTTTTTATTAGGTTCAGGAACTATAATGAGATCTGCTTTTATTTCCAGGGCTTTGGCGTGAATTAGATCGTGTCCCACCTTGGCTCTTCCGATGTTAACTTGTAATATTTTGAGAGTCATCGCACCGGTCGCGGTCGAAGCCAGCTTAGTCGATGGTGAGAAACTTTAGCTTTTCTAGACTACTATCTAGGGTGTTTTTCTCTACATCCCATGGGAAGGAGGGTGTAGTGGTTACATCAGATTCCTCATTCGGGGGAGGGGAAGATGAACGACTAAGCCGTTCGGCCTGCTGCAAGTGTTTGGCCGCCACGCTGTCGCACATGGAGCTAAACTGCTCCATAAGGGTGGAGTGGATCGCTCCATGAAAGACCTCGTCGTCGGCTTTCTCGACCTCTTCATATGACGGCCCTGGGACCTCAACCTTTAACTCGTCAGTTTTCTCTGAGCCCATGTCCATTTCAGTCGGGGTGGCGGTAGTGGAAGGGATATCTATTGTAGGAGTAGGTGGCTGGTATGCCTGTGGGGGGGGGGGAGTCTCCAGCGACTTTGTTTGGTCCGCCAATCGAGCTCTCTAAAGAGCCGACCGGAACTCCTTACATTTGCCACTGCCAATACGGTGCGGGTCTTCTCAGATTACGCACCAATCTGCCTCATTGCAAGATTTGAAGGTGTGACCCTTCTTTCCACACTTCGGGCAAGATCCCGTACGGTCAGGACCGTCGCACTTGCTTACATCATGTGTATATAACCAGCATCTCTGGCATCTCCTGATGCTGTACCTCCTTTCCACCTCGCATCTCACGAGGCCGACCTTCAGGTTTCCCCTATCGATGATTCGCCTTGCCGCTTCCGCGGAAAGGACGACCGTCGCTGCCAAGGTGTCATTCCGCATGGGACGCAGCTGTTTGATGGAGTAGCTAGGTTCCCATTTACCCAGCTCCCTTGTAAGAGCCACTTTGAGGTGTTCGTGTTCGAGGTCATCCCTCTAACGTGGATGACTGCCTGCCTCTCCTGGCCTATCAATTTGGCCGATACACCGCTATCCTTGATAATAGCCTTTTTGATCATTGAGGCTGCGTCCTGATCCTTGTCGATTGTAATGAGTAGGTTACCATCACGGGTGCTTCTAAGGCTAAGAACAGCCTCCTTTGCCTCGCAGTTTGCTACGGCTTCCTCTACTCCAGTCAGCAGCTGGGAGTAGGTCGTGTCCTTCTTAGACACAATAAATCCATACGTCGGCCTTTCCCGTTTAGTGGCTGTAGTGAATATCGAGACGGAGACACGGGTAGTTTTCCGGAAGATAACTTCCGCCATCTTCCTCATATTAGCCACCGGCATGTAGCTCACATGGTGCAGGGCCACAGTGTCATTTTCTTGCGTTTCCTCCCTGACGCGCTCGAGTGCGTGCCAGAGCTCTGTACCGGCTGTGACCTTAATCACTTTGTGGGATTTTGTTTTTTTTCCGTCACCTTCCCGGATGGTGACTGAATTTTCCATTACCTCGAAGTCCCCTTTAAGTGACGATAGATCGGGGTATCGGTCTTTATAAAGTCTTTGAATACTAAAGTTCATATTTCTGTCGTTGGGCTCCAGAGCTACCACCTTCACGCGGCACTTAGAGTCCAACGGGTTTGAGACCTCTATAGTCGTTTTTTGATATAACCTCTCAGGCCACTCAAAGCGAGCGTGCCTCTGAAAGTCTGCAAAAGTGCTGACACCTTCTAGGCTCACCTTGGCCCTCGCAGGAGGTCCGTGGCAGTCATCGGTCTGCGTGCCGCAATCCGTCATGGTGGGTCTCGGCACAATAGAGCCTTCAGCACACGGAAGGTCACATTGGACGTCTGAGTCCACAGTTATTTTTTCGATAGGCTCAATAGCATGACTATGCAACCATTCGCGGATGTACTCCATACGATGGGATGCATGCCGCTTGTGGAGCTGCCTATGAAGTTCCTTTAAAGGTCTTGCCGTATTTGGGTACTCCTGTATTAAGGAAGTAAGCCGCTCTATTTGTTTTGTCATATCATCTATGTAGTCAAGCATCTCCATTGCTTGACTGCACGGTCTCTTTTTATATACTTCGGAGATCGACCTAACGTACGAGGCTTTTCTCTTAAGATTATGGTCGTCAGGAAGAGAATTTGTTCTCCTCCTGGCTGTGTCTAGTTTTCTTCCTGGATTGCCGTCCAGGTCGCCCGCGGTTTCTTTAAAGAATTTATTAAGCATTTAAATTCCACGAGTAGCTAGGGAAAAAAAAGGTCATCCATCACAGAGCCCCGCATGTGGTGGTAAGGCTGTTTACAACGGGGTTTCGCCAGACGCCCCGAGGGAACCGTTTGTGGCCCCGTGTCGTGTGGTCATTCATCCTCCAGCACGGTTTCTAACACCTTGGATTACGGATTTTTTCCCGCTGGTTTACTCCGTCGGATTTTGGCCTAGGTTTTCTCTTAAGGATGTTGGTCGGGGAAGGAGGGGATCATACTGGCTGTACTCGGAGTATTTTTGTGGAAGAAAAAACGGCCGTCGAAGATGTGGTCATAGACCATGTTTTGTTGGGATGGTGCCACAGACTAAAGGGGGTAGCGTGAAAGCGCTAAGTCCTTCAAGTTCGTCGGGATGCGGCACAGCCAGATGTAAGGGATGGAAGGCGTCGCAATTAGGTCTAGCGGCGCCTTTTAGCGTCCAGCGGCGGTGTCCGGCGCTCACCAGGTGCACAGGCGCTAGACGCTTGGTACTGTTCTCAGGGACCACGACCGGTTACTCGGCCCTCCCACCATCGTCGAGGTAAAATTACAGTACCGGGAGAGAGTGGTTCTCAGCCTGGGGGGGGGGGGGCGTGAGCGAATTTCAGGGGAGGCGGGAGGGTACGAAGAAAAATTAAAATTAAAAAATTATTATTTTGTTAAAAACAAAATATTTTGTATTTCTTATTTTTATTTTGTTTAGAAATATTTCTTTATTTAAACGTGATTAAAATCGTTTTACTCAAACACACAATCTGAGTTAAATACTTGTGTATGGCAACATCGTAGGAGCGCAAAGTATATTTACCAACACTCTATTGCAAGCACTCCTGGCTCCAGTTTAGTGACTCCGTCTGACGCGTTAGTCTCAGTTGACAGCGTCTGTGTGCTGTTTGTAGCAATCGGTGTAATCGATATTTATTAACAGAGTGATTGTTTTTTAATTATTTAATAGTGTTGTGTAACAGCTTTAAAAATGGCCAAGTTACTTCCAAAGAAAATATTGTATTTAGACGATTATATCAAGTATGGTGTTATCTTTATGGAGAAAAACGGCAGTCATTTACCTCAGTGTGTCAACTGCTATGCTGTTCTTAGTAATAACGCAATGCGCCCCGGACGTTTGAAACGGCATCTAATTACAAACCATTCTTCTTTGAAAGATAAAGGCCCAGAATTTTTTATTGCCAAAAAAACAGCCTAAAACGTATGAAACTTGACTCTTCTACAAATTTTCTTGAAATGACTCTTGAAAATGAGAAAGCTGTGAAAACATCATACAAAATAGCACTTTTGATAGTTAAAGACAAGAAACCACATACTATTGGTAAGTCACTAATTAAACCTTGTTTACTTACTGCTTGTAATACCGTACTTAGTGAAGACAGTTGTAAGAAAGTAGAAAAAATTTCTCTCTTAAACGACACAGTAAAACGTAGAATTGATGACATGGCTCTGGATTTGAAAAATCAACTATTGCAAAAATTAAAAGGTATACCGTTTTTTTCTTTGCAGTGTGACGAAACAACTGATATTGCTGACGAGTTATGCACAGTTATTGTTTTACTGTCGATTTATTAACAGAATAAAAGAATTATAAAATTTTTGACTAGTCAAGGACATATATTTATCCTTGGAGGAGACTTCAATGCAAAACATACGCATTGGGGGTCACGACTGACTACCACCAAAGGGAAAGAATCTTTAGAAGCAATGAAATATATAAAATGCGACGCAATATCAACGGGAAAGCCAACATACTGGCCTACTGACACAAATAAAATCCCAGACCTTATCGACTTCTTTGTAGTCAGAAATATTTCAAAAAATTACATAGAGATAGAAGAGGCATTGTTAATTCTCCAATTATTCTCACACTCAGTGACACTGATATCAAAAAAGAAAGCCCCCCTAGACTTGTCAACAAAAATACTCACTCAGTTCCATTAAGGACCGTTCATCAACTAGAGGCAGAAGTAGAATTACTCAATAAAAATGTATAACAAGCTGCTTGGAACAACAGCTCGAACAGTGTCGAAAGAATAAAAGGAAATAACTACCCGAAAGAAATTAGAGAAATGATAACCGAAAAAAGAAAACTGAGACGCAAGTGGCATCAGTCTAGAGCACCAGGTGATAAAACTAGAATAAATAATGCCACACAAAAATTAAAAAGAGAAATTCAAAAAATTAAAAACGAATCGGTTATCATCTACCTAAGTGAACTATCAAATGATAGCGCTACTGATTGACTGACTCATTGACTGAGTCTTACTGACTCATTGTGGAAGGCTACCAAACGATTAAAAAGGCCAATTTTACAGAATCCACCAATTAGAAATACTAATGGTAGCTGGGCAAGAAGCAATATACAAAAGGCCAACAGGTATGCTGACCACCTAGAAAATACTTTTTAACCAAATGAAGAACAAGAAATAATTAACTGGAAGCTCCCTGATCAAGATGAAATGGAGATTAGCCCTGTAACTCCAAAAGAAGTATATTTGGAAATAAAAGAAAATATAAATTAAAAGAAAGCTCCTGGATTAGTGGGATAAATTAGGGGGAAGTGTTAAAGCAACTTCCAAGGAAAGCTATAATAAAATTAACACATCTTATAAACGCTTCCTTTAGGCTGAGGTACGTACCAAAGTTATGGAAGGTGGCAGAAATTATAATGACACTAAAACCAGGAAAACCTCCACAAGAAGCTTCTTCATATAGGCATATTTCACTGTTACCTGTCATGTCTAAATTATACGAAAAATTACTAATTACTACTTAAGAGACTAAAACCAATTATAGAGGAAAAAAATCTAATTCCTAATCATTAGTTTGGGTTTAGAGCAAGCCACTCAACGATAGATCAGGTGCATAGAATAACAGATATAGTAGAAAAAGTTCTAGAAGGAGGAAAAGTCTGTTCCACAATTTTCCTCTATGTAGCGCAGGCTTTTGATAAAGTATGGCATGACGGATTATATCATAAAATGAGAGGCTACTTACCAAAACAATATTCTGAACTACTAGAATCATATATATCTGACAGATACTTTCGAGTTAATTATGAGGAAGCATACTCATAATTAAGAGAGGTTAAAGCTGGAGTTCCACAAGGAAGTGTCCTGGGGCCAGTGCTATACCTGCTCTATATCAGCGATATTCCATCATTAGAACCTAACACAATTGCGACATTGGCAGACGACACATGCATTTTAGCAGTAGGACAAAACTACGAGGATGCAGCAACCATGCTACAGAACTCTGTTGAACTCTGAAACATTTGGACCAGCCGATGGCGTATCAAATTGAATAAAACAAAATCTGTTTATGTCAATTTTACTAACAAAAGAGAACAACATATCCCAGTTAGTATAAATAGAAACCAAATACCTTATGCAAATACTGCAAAATATTTGGGTATGACATTAGATTCCAAGCTATGTTGGAAAGAACATATTAAGAAAAAAAAGAGGAATTAGAAATTAAGTTCAGAAAGATGTACTGGTTGATGGGAAAAAAATCCACTCTGCCTACTTATATCAAATTGTTATTTTATAAGCAAGTCCTTAAGCCGATATGGACATATGGGATACAGCTATGGGACTGTACAAAAGAAAGTAACATCCAAATTATACAACGATATCAGAATAAATTATTAAGGAATATCATTAACGCTCCATGGTACTTTAGAAACTGTGATCTTCATCGAGACCTCCAGATGGATACGGTTATCCAGACAATAAGTAAGTTTGCCGAGAGTCATGTCTCTTCAACCACGTGAATGTCGAGGCCATCAAACTCCTAGACAACGCCAACCAGATAAGAAGACTTAAGAGAACGAAGCTGTTTGAGTTAGTTCTATAAGTGAGTGAAAGTGAAATAGCAGAGCAAAGTGAGGCTAAAGTGTACACGTTAGCTAGTAGTACTATAATCTATTAGAGTCTAAGGAATATTTCTGAATGTAACCTTAGACAAGTTTTTCGTAATATTTGTATATAGAACCAACTTGCTTATTGATCAGAGTGAATGATCAGATAGCAATAATCATAAGATTCCGGTTGGAGTTTTATTAAATAAAAAAAATTAATAACAGAAAACGGTTCCTGGAGGAAATATTGTTTTCAACATCTCTTAAAACAACAACTAAAGCCATTGACATATTTTCTGCCCTTGAAGATTTTTTAGTAATCAATGAACTTCCATGGGAGAAAGTAATTAGCATATGTACTCTTTGGGCCCTAGCCATGACAGGATATCGATCTGGATTTATGGAATTGGCAAAAAAGAAGAACCTTAGGATAATTGGTTCTCACAGACAAGCTTTAGCTAGTCAGCCTTTACCTGAGCCTCTCAAAGTCACATTAAACTTAGCAATTAAAATAGTTAAGCACATCAAATCCAGCGCATTAAACACTAGGCTCTTTCGAGCACTATGTTAAGAACTGAATAGGAAACCCTCCTGTTTCACACAGAAGTCTGGTGGTTATCCAAAGGAAATATGCTTGCAAGATTATTCAATTTAAAATCCGAAGTTGAAATTTTGTTAATGACTTCAAAAACATTTTTGATACAATTAAGGGGTTTATAGAAAAAATATCGCTTTGGCAACGCCGCCTTGACAGTTCCAAGCCAAAATTTTCCTCTTTTCCCAAACTGAATTACCTCCTCAATGATATTCAAACCCTTCCACTACATCTAGTTTCGGATTTGAAAGACGTCATATCACGGCATTTGGAAGAACTGAAAGATCAAATTCGAAAGTACTTTCCAGATGTTATCTCGGAAAACTGAAAATTTAAGTTGACAAGAGATCCTTTTCATATCCATGTTGACATTCTTCCAGTTAACCTTCAAAAGCAGGCAATTGACCTAAAATGTGATTCACAAGCAAAAGCAGATTTTGCAAACATGGACTTGGAAGAATTTTGGTTAACCTACTTTCCTGTTTACCCAGAAGTGGCTTTAGTATCTGCGAAGTTATTAGTCCAGTTTTCATCCACATATTTTTGCGAATCTGGTTTTGCTGCATTGGCGTATATAAAATCAAAATACAAAGCTGAACATTGAAAGTGACTTAAGGTGTGCTCTGACACAGTTTCAACCGAATATCGAAAAACTTGTCAAGAACGGACAATGCCAACCCTCTCATTGAAAATGCAAAAACACACGCAAAAGATTTTCAACTTTATATGCGTATTTGATTTTTAGATTATTCTTTTTCTCAAATAAATAAACAATGTTAAGTTTAATGAGAGATCAAATAAACTTTCGTATTTAAATTTATCTAGATTTTTATTTTGCATCCCAGCTTTTGCTTACGTAGAGTTAGCATCCTTAGTTTCACAATTTCACTGTTAAACCAACCAATTATTGACAAGGCGTGAGCTATCTTCAATGTTCAAAGGGGGCGCCAGGGCTAAAATGTTAGAACCGCTGATCTACAACATTCGAGTCGTTTCTGTATTGCACGTACTAATCTTTTCGGGGTTAAGTTTCTAAATTTATTGTTTCATCCCTAGACATAAATTCTACGTAGATTAAACCCTTAAGGTCCCAAAACAGTTCTAATCACTTTTCTTGCGTTCAGATTCGGGTTTTTTTTTGGGATTTTGAGGGCGAGTTTGCAAGATGCCACTCCATGTATTGTTGCTTTGTTTCAGAAGTTTTTTAATAAATCCAATCTTTGTCTCCATTGCAATGCAGTCGAAAACTTTGTCATCATCAATGTCATATCAGGTCAAGAAATCAAGGGCTGCTTCCATTCGTTTTGTCTTATCTTTTGTCTGTCAGAACCTTAGGTATCAACCGAGCGCACATTTTTATATAGCCGACTATAGCCGATAGCTATTTAATAGTGACTAAGTACCTTATAAAATATATATTTTATAAGGTACTTAGTCACTATTTATTTTAAGGGAGATCGAAAAATAATTTAAGGAAAAAAGTCATGCAATGTGGTTAAAGTTAATCGCGGATTTTTCTGAATTTTGTCATCAACTCTTCCGTCACAAGTAACCATAAACAAGCCTTTATTTGCCTATTAATGTCGATAGGACGAACATTTTGCGCATTCAAAAATCGAATACATTTGACAGTAGTTTCAATAAGCGCCGTCATATTTCAAAATGTTATAGAACAAAAACGCATAATCAACGCAATCAATAAAAAAAATAGTCAAAGAATTTAGTAAAGTAGATTATATTAAATTATGTCAGTATTTTAGGGAAGTAACTTGGCCAGATTTAAATAGTTATTCATATAATGATTCTTGGAATAAATGTAAAGAAATTATATATAAAGGAATAGATACATGTTCTTTAATTTACACCCTTAGGACTAATCACAGAAGCCCTTGGATCGATAATCGACTGATTAAAATGAGTAAAGAAAAAAACATTTTATAGAAAAGGGTAAGGAAAAATCCGTTTGAGGAAAATATACGTATTCACCGACAATTTTCCAATATGCTGACATAAGAGCTAAGATTGTCAACAAGTAACTATGAAAACAAAGTTCAGTTAAAGTTAAATTTCTGTCCAAAAACTGGTATACCGTTATTAGAAAAATCTAATGGTGAAATCTGTTTAAAAGAAGAGGTTTCTGAATTATTTGCCGAAACATTTTCCAGTGTATTTACAGTTGACACAGATACTATTTTTTCAGATGCACCTCTTACTGATAGAATAATGGAAAGTTTATCAACAATTAATATCTCTACTGAATTGGTTAAAGAGGTATTAAGTTCTTTAAAGACTACTGCCTCTCCTGGATTGGAAAATATTTCACCATTATTATATCATAATTGTGCAAATAGTTTAGCGACTCCAATGGCAATTTTACTGGTCAAATCCTTGCAAACCAATTCAATCCCAACTTGATACCCAACGTGATAATCAACACTGATATATAAACGTGAAATGAAAGTCCTTTCGACTAATTATCGACCGGTAACATCAGTTAAAATAATGGAAAAAATAATAGCTAATAAATTAGTATCCTTTTGGTTAGAGCACAATGTTATTCCAGTCTCTCAACACGGATTTTTGTCGAATCGTTCTGTAACTAGCAACCTCTTTCTCGCTCTTAATGAATGGACTTTGTCTTTGGACCGATGTGAACCGATTGATATTGTTTATATAGATTTTTCCGTGAATTTAATAAGGTACCTATAAAAAAATTAATGCTGAAGCTAAAACATTACGGCATGCGTGGCGAGTTGTTATTGTGGTTAGAAAACATCCTCTCTGAAAGAACTTTTTCAATCAAAGTGGAAAATGACTGCAGTGATCCACGTGCAGCAGCCAATGGTGTCCCTCAGGGATCAATATTAGGGCATATTCTGTTTTTGTTGTATGTATCTAATTTAACGTGTAGATGGTAGTCAAAATAGGTTTCATATGCCAACGATTAAACGATATTACTGTCCAGATATCTTTAATACCCTTTAGAATCACCTCAACCAGCTATCGGAATGGAGCATAAAATGGGCTATTCCATTAAATACGCGTAAGGGTTGTGTCGTTCAACGGGCACGTAAAAATCTATATTTAACATATTTTTTGGATGGAGTTGCTCTGAAATCGGTACAGGAAGTTAAGGATATTGGTCCTACAATCAATAAACATTAAGTTATGTTAGAACTCATCTAGAATTTTCACTGTCAGTTTGGTCACCCCATTTGTAAAGGGACATTAATTTATTAGAAGGAGTACAACGAAGATCTACTAAGCTACCTTTTAATTATGAGAGATTAAACTATTAAATCGCCGCGAAGGTGTTAAGATCGGTGGTGAAATTATTAACAACATCAGATACGCCGATGACACCGCAATAATGGCAGAGAGTCTAGAAGATCTTTAAATCCTGTTGAATGCTGTAAACAACGAATGCACTGAAAAGGGCTTAACAATCAACGCAAAAAAAAACAAAATGGATGGTGGTCGAAAAAATTAATATCGAAGACTCAGTACTAAGATTAGATAACAAAATCCTGGAAAGGGTGGAACACTTTAGATATCTGGGTAGCTGGATTGACTGCAGGGTTGAAAGTGACGAGGAAATTTAGACCAGAATAGAACTCGCACGGAAAAACTTTATGAACTGGCGTTCTGTATTATGCAGTAGAAGTCTGTCGTTGACCACACGTCTAAGAGTATTGAAGTGCTACGTCTGGTCCACTTTGTTCTATGGATGTGAAACCTGGACAAGAAAAATTAAAAATCTTTACAAATTAGAAGCGTTTGAGTTATGGTGTTACCGTCGCATGCTCAGAATCCCGTGGATAGCACACATATCTAACGAACGCGTGCTAGAGACCGTGCACAAAGAGCGAGCATTGATCAACATCATCAAAATGAGAAGAAAGGTCCAATACTTCGGTCGTATAATGAGAGGACCTAAATATCGCTTACTCCGGTTAATCATTCAGGGCAAAATCGAAGGAAAACGTTGGGTCGGAAGAAAACAACTGTCTTGGCTGCGTAACATTAGACAATGGACAGGTCGAACGGTCGAGGAACTGTTTCATCTAGCTGCCGACCGAGAATCATTTCATCAGCTTGTCAATATGACGATAGCCAACGCTTGAATACAAGTACGGCACACAAAGAAGAAGAAGAAACTATTAAACCCGACTAAGAACGGTCAAGTTGTCTCCATTAACTTATAGACGAGAAAGAGGTGATGTCATATATACTTATAGAATCCTTAGAGAGCTTTTTGAAATTATTATAATTATAAACTGAAAATGACACTGTGGGGCAAAACTTTTTAGTTAACTGAGTTTTGGGTAAATGGAACAGTTTAAATAATGACTTAGTAGAAGTTACTGGGTTAAATAAGTTTGAGGAACGCGAACAGGATATTGTACCTAGTTTTATGTTAACTATAATATTTGTGATGTTTTACCTGTTAAAGTGGTAAGGATATAATATTTAATATGATTTCTCTTCATTGCAATAAATTTTGTAAGCGTATGTATACTTTGTAATATTTTTATTTAATTTGCTATTGTTGCAAGAACTTTTTCAAACATTTAATTCTTTTGGATATTATTTTTATTTTAATACCAAAGGATCGAAATAACACCCAAGATCCAACCAAGTTTCGCCAATTACTTGTCTTCCAACTCTGTATAAATTGGTCACATCCTGTGTAACCCGGCGTATCTACCCACATTGTGCTCTAAATAATATCATTGAGCCCCAAATGAAAGGATGCGCTAACGGTTCCATGACCTGCAAAGAACAACTTATCATCGACTCTGTAATTTCTAACTAAACATATAGCAAAAAAATGAATTATAGGGAAAAATAAGGATTTATGTATGATTTTGATGTCACAACTAAAATAATGCAGATAAGATAATGCATTACACAATTTATCAATTTGAAATTTGCAAAGTAGGCGTTGCACTAAATTCATATTGCAGTTATTTTTATTTTTTATTTGATATTTTAAAGTATTTAATCGTTAAATAACAAAATTATTTAAGAATGGCTCGCCGAACTATGATTAGTGAAACAATTTTATTATTACTCACTATAGAAATGGATATAGCCAAAGATACATATCCAAAATGGTAATAAATGTTCATGAACAGTTCAGCACATTATTTAATGTTACCGAAATGAAAATAGAGCTGAAAATAAATCAAGGTTAGCTCCAAATAAGATTTTTACCTAACGTAAGGAAAGATGGATTGTTAGAGAAATAGAAAATAATCCTACAAAAATTGCACCAAAATTACGAGATGGGGTGAAAAGACAGTTTAGAAAACAATGTAACTCCGAAACAATTAGACGGATTTTACGAAATCATAACCTACATGGTTGAACTGCAAGAAATAATCCTTTTATTAGCCAAAGAAATAGGCGTATTAGATTGGTGTTCGCTAGGGAGCATATTAACTAAGATTTGAACTTTTGGAATTCAGTAATATTTACTGATGAAACCAAAATAAACTTGTTTGGGTCCGATAGAAAAATATCGGTGTGGACAAATCCAAATGAAGAACTAAAATCAAAAAATATAAAAGTTACAGTAAAGCACGGTGGAAATGGAGTGATGATGTGGGTGGTGTATGTCATCTGCACGTGTAGGTAACATGCATTTTATTGAAGGAAATATGAACCAATACATATACTTGGATATACTAAGGCAGCATCTCGCCGCTGGTGCTCAAAAATCAGATATTAATAACAATTACCGGTTTTATCAGGACAACGATCCAAAACACACGTCATATTGGGTTCGTACTTGGTTACTTTATAATGACCGAAATGTCATTAAAACACTAGTCTAGTCACCAGATTTGAATGTTATTGAATATTTGTGGTTGAAATTAAAAAATTAAGTAAATAGTGCGCCAAAATCAACTAGAAATTAATTGAAAGTAAAAATTACTGAAGCTTGGGAGGCAATTTTCCCAGAGGACACTAGAAAGTTGGTTGAATTAATGCCTAGACGACTACAGGCTGTAACTAATAATAACAGAGGACCTACCTAGAGTTAGTTTTCTTTATTAATTTTCTTGTTTTAAAGTTTTCATCATTTTAGCTGTGACATCAAAATCATACATAAAATATTTAAATATTTATTGTTATTTAAGTATGGTATATTTAAGTATGGTATGGATGTCAAGCTCAAGAAACCATCCAACATCTTACCGGGGGCTGCAAGGCATTCACTGCAACTGAATATAAGGAGTGGCATGACTCAGTAGGAAATATTTTTTATCAAGAGATAGCTATCAAACTAGGACTTCTCTAAACACACAATATCCCATATTATTAATATGTTCCTGAAAGTACACTTGAAAATGACAACAACAAGCTATACTGGGACCACACTTTGCTCACAGACCAAAGAGTAGCACATAACAGACCAGATCTCATACTAGTTAATAAACTAAAGAGACAAACAACAGTAATTGATGTAGCGATACCCAACAACAATAATCTTTGTGTTAAACAGAACGAAAAGTATAGGGATTTGGAAATTCAAATACGAAAACAGTGGAGAATGGAAAGTACCTAGACAATACCTATAATTCTCTTTACTACTTGAGTTATTTCGAAGAACCTGCTAGAAAATATAAAAAAGCTTAGTCTGAATGAACATCTCTATAAGTCTATGCAGAAATCTCTACTACTCTTGACGACCAGATGTGTACAATAATTTTTGGGAGATACTCCAGCATACCAAGTCATCTAGGGCTCGATAACAAGGAAGGAGTCACACCAGAGCGCAATCCTTTTGATACCGTAGGTATCTTGATGAATGAATTTTCTCCTTTGAGGGAGTCTTAAGGCTAAATCTGGATAATAATAAATCCTTTAGATACCCTAGGTATCTGGGATGAGTGAATTTTACCGTTAGAGGGAGTGTGAGTCGAATGGCTAAATCTGGATAATATTAATAATAAGGAGAACCGAAGAACTTCCTAGAAAACATAAAAAAGCTGAGTCTGAATGAATATCTTTATAAGACTATGCAGAAATCTCTACTACTCTCGACGACCAGATGTGTACGAAAATTTTTGGGAGATACTTCAGCATACCAAGTCACTTAGGGCTCGATAACACAGAAGGAGCCCCACCAGAGCTCAATCCTTTTGATACCGTAGTTATCTGGGATAAGTAAATTTTCTCCTTAGAGGGAGTGTGAGCCGTATGGCTAAATATGATAATAATAATAACCAAACAGTAACGAGATTTGGCTCACATTGATGTGACAGACAGGAACGTGTGTGTTAATAGATGATAATTGACTTAGTTGATAATTGACTTTATAATATGGATTATAACACATATACATATGGATTATATATATGGACATATATATATGGATTATTCAACTAAGGCTATTAATATTTAAGAATTTTATATTATTAGATTTTAGATAATACTTATTAATAACTATAATACCTATAACACTAGTAATCAAGCACACTTGTTTATTTGTCGGTATACTGATAAATGAAATTAAGAATATTTGTAAATTTTTATTTGGTTACATTAATATCAATTAAAGTTTTTTGGAAATGATTTTTCAAGGAAATTTTCAGGATTTTCAGGATTTTTCATTAATAATGCTACCGAGCACAATATTTTTTTATTCCTTTTTGGACATTTCAAAGTAATATTTATCAAGGAATATAATATTTTTTCCAGGCATATAATATAATATTTTTTATCAGAATATATTTTGGAAGGGTATGATTATTTTTTCAATTAATGTTTTGTTATCAATAAATTACATGAATGCATGTTTTTCTTCATCTCTACATTTTTTCATAGAAATAAAAACAAAAGTACAAAAACTTAGTAGTGGTTTTATTAGAATCTGTATATTAACATATATTATGTTTTTAGGAAATAGGAGCTTTTTCATTTCTTAATGGTGAATATATAATTGATTGTAATAAAGTTGATCAACTACCCGAAATTAGTTTTGTTTTCGGAGGAAAAGAATTCAAACTTTCTGGAAACGATTACATTTTAAAGGTAAGTTAAAAGTATTATATTGATGTCACAGCTACAATTTTAGTGTTAGCTTCAATTACAAAAGAAGGCACTAAGGATGATCTGATCTAGATCAAAAACGTCACGTTATGCTTACTGTATAAATTTTGACGACACTTTTTAAAAGTTTTAATTATATGTTTTATACCTAAATACAAATGTATATTGTTTTACTTCTGTATAAGCATAATTAAATTTTTCTTATTATAATACCATGTTGACGCCTATGAAAGAACGAGCAGTTTCGTATGTGTGTCATATTTTTAGCTGTATTAGGGAAATTTTAAATCTAAGTTTGATGTTATGAAAATTTTATATACAAGTGAATTGAATACCAATAATATTGAAGACTACCATAGATTGTTTAAATTTGGGAAAATCGTTTGCCTAAGCTAAGATAGCCTTGATTGATTGGGTTATATTATAAGTGATGTTCGTCAAAGATTTGTTTAATCTTTTCCAGACAATTCTCCTGCATGTTTTATTTAAGATAATATCAACTTATTTTACGTATGCCTATCGATTCCAGAATAAGCAGGCCCACTCTTCTGGCGAATTTCTGTTTTTCTGACAAACGAGTGTTTGTCTTATGAGACTGGTGTTTATTTGTTAAAGAAGTATACCAAGTTACTTTGAAGTATTTAGATTTGAAAATGTGTGTATTACATTTTTGAGATATACTCATTCATTTATTATTCTATTCAAAGGATTTTTAAAATAGGTAATTCCACCATAAGCGCATAGCAATTATTAGTTAGAGCAAGTCTAGAAAACTATTACGTATGATCTATTTTATTTAGTAGTAATTATTTATGTTCGGATTTTTTGACGGCTGTATCTCAGTAGCTGTGGTACTGGTCTATCAAGCCGGATGTTTTGGGTTCGATCCTCATACAGACACCAGAAATTTTTCAATTTCTAATTTAACTCAGCTGTCACCCTGTTTTAAAGAGAACGACATAAAGTCATCGGTCCCTACTATGTAATTAGTAGTTAATAGGTCAAAAACTTAAGCGAGAAGGTAACATTAATAAAAGATGTACAATTGGCTGGAGTATGACTATTTATAACAAGAAACGGCTTCAAAGAAAAAAAATGGTCCGATTATAAAGCGTTTTAATATATTTCGATAAGGATCAATACATGAGTATCACCAGTAGCAAGATTTTATTTCTGGCAGTACTATTCATGCATTCCGCCGATTCGATTCACTCGTGATATTTACTTCACATCCATAGATGTACTTTGTATTTAACACTACAGCACGTAAAGCATTGCTGACTTAAGCTTGACTCAAACTATGATCCTAGTAAACTTCTCACGTCATCATTCTCACATCGGTATTTTACTGACCAAACTTTTTTTAAATTTTATTAGTAATTAAATATTATTTTATTTTGTAGCAATCTAATGGTCTTATTGACATCTGTATTTCTGGATTCATGGGATTAGACCTCGACACTAGAACTCATGTGGAATGGATCCTAGGAGATGTTTTTATTGGAAAATTCTACACAGAATTTGATTTTGGTAATAATCGTGTAGGATTAGCTGAAGCAGTTTAAATATACCTAATAAAAAGTCATATAGAATGTTATACTTATTGTGTTTTCTTTATCCAAATAACTGGATTTAATTAAATACTAAACAAAGCCACAAACCTTTAAAGATAGCTTCTTCATATGGCTCAGTTGCATTAAGGCTGAACCCAGGATCTGCCACCTCTGATAAAGCCAAACAGTTCCAGAGAATATATTTTAGGGGGTTTATTCTCCTTATTACATAGACAGTACTTTGGGACATCTGACAATCCAAGCAAATGTGGATGCCGCCTGAGTCTGCAGGAGTCAGTAAGTACACTGACACCAGAGAGAATTTCCTTCATTTTAGAGGACAAAGTTGGTTGACTTTTGGGTGGCCCCGCTAGTCTAGCCTCTGTCATACGTTCACCACTAAGTGCTCTCTTGTACTTATGGCCCAGCTTAGAGCTGACTTTGGGTGCTTCCTGAGCCTTCAGACCAGATAAAAATGGTCCTGTTTGGGCAAGCTCTATCTTTTATCTCCTGAGCACAGACCAGGGTCCTAAATATAAGCCGAGACCCTGACTAGACTTAAATCCGATCCCACAACCATATATTCTAGCGTCCTCGCGCTCGTCACAACAGCTGCATACGTCAGTACAGACTTCGATGCAGCATTTTTGGCTGCAGACCTATTTGGCCTCAAAAGCTCTTCTGTACCTCCACAAAGCTGCAGTAGCCGTCATTTCCTTGAAGTCCAGATGTTCCTTACTATGATAGTTTAGAATCCAGGTACGCTTAAATACTTCACTGACTTGTAAACCGCTAAAACTTTACCATAGAATGTAGTGTCGGTGATTATTGGTTTTATTGGTCATTTACGTTATTGATTGTGATATATTCATCTTGCTGTTTCTATGAGTCAGTGAGCATCGTCCAGTGTTTCTATTGATCTGCTACACCAGTAGATATCGTCATTGGTTCTATTGCCAAGTATTAATAGTTATGGTCATTGATTCTCTTTGCCAGTTAGGTCATTGGGCGTACTTTTGTGCGCGTTTACATATGAGCGCTGTCTTTTAGGCGTGGTGTGTACGCATCTTTCGGGCCTAATATAAGACACAAGGCTACATGAACTTTCATTAGGATGACGTCATAACCTGAGAAAGTGGTTTACAATGAATCTAGTATCACTACCTAGTATTCATTAGAGGCTACCATTTCTTACTAATATAGCGACTGTGGTAAATATTATCTACCAGCGTGTTAGGGAAAGAATCCAACCAGTCGCTGCGTCGCTTTTCATAATAGCTGCTGCAATCTCAGACAAAACGTCAAGAGAACATAATTTGTGAAAACAGCCTTAAGTTCGTTAATAACACGGGGAAGCAGCAATTTTGTTGACTTAAATCTGTAACTTGTTTTAATTAACTTTTATTTAACTAACTCTATCACGTCAACTTTTTGAGATACAGAATACCCCAAAAATGCCATAAAAATTATGTATATAAATAAAAATAAAGAAAAAACTTATAAACCAAATATAGTGTTTAATAAAGCATCTAAAGAATTAAAATGCCTTTAAATCTTGGTGGAATGGCTACCCTGCTCATCATAGACTGCACCAAGATTTTTCGGGTAATCATTAAGGTGGCTATGTAAAAAATGAATTGAAATGAATTATTTATTGCTTATGTTGCAACCTAACAGTTTAAAACTTTCCAAGAGTTGCTGGACAATTTCCGCGTAATTCTGTGTTGTCGAAAGTCTTTAACCTGGGATCGGTCGCGCATTAGATTTTATCTAACAATAAGTTTATACTCCGTGGTCAGTATTAATTACTATTTAAATGGGAATAAGCCACAATTAAAGGTTAAAAGGACAGTGACTGCTGCATCTATGAATCGACTCGAAGCTTACGAAATGTGGTGTTATAGGCGCATCTTACGTATATTCTGGGTTGACAGAGTTACTAATGTGGAGGTCCTGCGTAGAATGGGGAAAGAATGTGAAATTCTCATGGCCGTCAAAACTAAAAAGTTGGAATATCTAGGACATGTAATGAGAAATCAAGAACGTTACGGCCTTCTCCAGCTGATCCTCCAAGGGAAAGTAAATGGTAAGAGAGGACCGGGAAGAAGACACATTTCCTGGCTTCAAAATTTACGAAAGTGGTATAACACGACTACCACTGAACTGTTTCGCGCTGCAATAAATAAAGTAAAGATAGCCGTGATGATCGCCAACATCCGGAACGGATAGGCACTTTAAGAAGAAGAAGAAAGGTTAAAATACGTTTATTGACGTTTCAATTTCCACTTCGGAAATCGTTCTCAAAATAAAAACATTAGTTTTTTTATTTTGAGAACGATTTCCGAAGTGGAAATTGAAACGTCAATAAACGTATTTTAACCTTTAATTGTGGCTTATTCCCATTTAAATAGTAATTCATTTAAAATGCCACAAGAAAATAGCTTCAGTGGTCAGTATTATTTGATACATTTTGCTGTTTTTAGTTTTAGGTACAGTAATGTAAAAAAATTATTCAAATTTATTTGACAGAAAATATTTATTTACAAAAGATCCTTGTCACTGGAATTATTACAGTCAATGCAAGTATATAGTGTAGGTAAAAGTTTATGGTCGGTATGGCAAAATTTAACAGGATATCTAACGCAGATATAAAATCATATTTTCAGCGAACAGACAAAGATAACAATCATATTTCCCCTTGGTCTCCCCTCCATATTTCTTATTGCTGCCCATTGCCCAGTAGTAAGACGATTAGTTCCGATTAGTTTCGATTAGTTCCGATTAGTTCCGATCAGAGATATTTGACATATCTCTGGTTCCGATCCTAAGAAACTAGAGGTGGGTCATTGACATTTTTATCGGAACCGTTTTTCGTAAACTGTAACTATAATTGTTTATCAGTAGTTTCAAATAAGCGAGTACACAAAAAACATATTGGCTATTATATTGAAAGAAACTAAAGAAGGATATATTTATTATAACTTAAAAAATAAATTAAACAATACAAATAGTACTTACATGTACATGACACATTATAAAATCGCGAATCGTCTAAATTGACATTTAAAAACATACGTTTTTTCACTTTTCTTGTTGTTTCTTCTTTTGTTTAAAATTAAACCAGATTTTGAACATGTGTTCACAATGAACAGATTTTGTTACAATACTACAATAGTTTATGAATATAGTGGTTAAATTAGGATATACATGGCGATGGTTTTTCCACCAATGTAATGGACAGTTCCAATCACCGTTCGAAATTTTTTGTGGTTAATATCATCAGACAAATACATGTCGACTTCTTGTATATCTCTAGATACAGGTGTATGTTTAGATGAGTCATGTCTAATAAATTCATCAAAAATACACCATGGACTTAAGTCATCTTTATCAGTTTCTTTTTCTTGTACTGGTTGATTTTTACTAGTACAATCTTCTTTTTCTTTTTTTATAGAAGTAACCAGCTTCTTAACTCTTTCTTTTGTTTTTTATAACTAGGTATTCTGATTAATGAATGAGTTTCGATTTACGATTGATCTGCATTTTCGATTTCAAATCTTTATTGATAGTTCGTCAAAGGATTTATTTATTGTAAATATTCAATTATGAATTATTTTTCTTAGTCAAAATTATTGACCTAGTATAAGAATAATAATTTTATTTTCAAAAAATGCGCATTTGTAGAAGATGCAGATTTTATGGTCCACTTTCTGAATATTGCAATGATTGAAACTTATCCTGACGCATTTCTGTCCGTTTCGACTACTTCTACTACAAGTACTGACATACTGCCACCGTCACCCAAGCGTCAAAAGGTGATGGATACTTCCATTAATAAAAATATTAGTTTAGAACAAAAGAAACAAATAGATATGGATTTAATAAACCTATGCAAGGACTCGTTTCATCCGTTTTCCATAGTTGAAGAACGAGCTTTTAAAAAGTTTGCAGTGTGGATTCCTGGATATAAACCACCAAGAAAAACTTGTTCATTACGTCAGGCTCATTACTTCAGGAATGTTGATGAATACCAAAACTAAGCAAATTATTAGATCACAAGTTGTTAAAGAAGTAGAAAATATCTGTATTACTACTGACCTTTGGACATATGGAGTAACTGAGAGTTACATCGCATTAACAGGACAATATTTAACCGAAAATTTAGAATTTAAAACGATTTTATTAGGCTGCTGCCATTTTTCTGGAAACCATAATTCAGAAAAGATCGCTTTTGAAATTAGTGAAATTATTTCACTAATTTCAAATTTCAGTTTCTAAAAAAACAAATTTCAAAAAAAGTACCTTATCTTTAGAAAGGCTTTTAAAGTATCAATTACAACATAACAAAGTTCCCAAACGGCCAATCCAAGACGTGGAAACTAGGTATAACTTCACCTATTACATGTTAAAAAGAATGACCGAGTTAGAAGAGGCAATCCGTTCCAATTTTGTATTAGTTAATACAGACTTAGACTTAAACCAAATCTAAATAATGAAGACTGGATTATTTGTTCTCAATTTTCCCAAATTTTACGGCCTTTTAAAGAAATAACAAGTACAATGAGTGGCCAAAAATACTTGAAGGGTAGTTCAGTGATTGTTATGGTACGCTGCCTTCAAGAATCTTGCAATAAAATTTTAGCAAACGGTAACCTTACATCCATAGTATCCGACGTAGTACAATTACTAATATCGGGTTTAGCAAAAAGTATTGTAAATGTGAACACATGTTCAAAATCTGGTTTAATTTTAAATAAAAGAAGAACACGGTTAACAAGATATAAAGTAGAAAAACTTACGTTTTTAAATGTCAATTTAGACGATTCGCGATTTAATATTAACATGTAATGTAAATGTAAGTACGATTTACTATTTGTATTGTTTAGTTTATTTTTCAAGTTATAATAAATATATCCTTCATTAGTTTCTTTCACTTCAATAAATATACACATAAACGATAATAGCCATTATGTTTGTTTATGTACTCTCTTACTTGAAACTACTGTTAAACAATCATAGTTATTGTTTACGAAAATCGGTTTAGTTGCGTTAAGAGCGTAGGCGCAAAATTTCCGGCCAATGCTTTTTAAATGTATTCATTTTTTTTTCGAATCCTGAGAAAACTAACAAATATTTTTGAAAAATTTAAACGCAGAATGAAAGGTGACATTATTGCCGGGGGCCGAAATAAACAAAAAGTTTTTTTGAATGAGATACTTAAAATTCAAAATCACACTAAATTTTCTCTTTTTTCGCCCCTGTAACTTATTAAAATAAACATTATAGAAGTTTTCAGAAACTTTCGGCCCTCGGTAATAATATATTCTTTCATTCAGCGTTTAAATTTTTCAAAAACATTTATTAGTTTTCTCAGGATTCGAAAAAACAAAAGTATGCCCACCTCTACACGTTCGTTACCTGTGTTCTACTTTGATTCGGTGCTTTGACTACGCGACATGAGACGTTGCCAAATAATTTCGTATGAAGGTTTATTTATTGTGGAGTTATATGCATTTTATTATTTTTATTGGAAATAAGGCACAATGTGACTTTAAAATAAGCTTATTTTGATGTTTAGATTTTTAATTCGGAAATCGTTCTTAAAATACGAAACATTAATAAATTTCATTTACATAAAACGATTTCCGAAGTGGAAATCAAAATGTTAAATTAAACTTATTGTAAAGAAAAATTGTGGCAGATTTAAAATAAAAAACAGTAAGCTGCCATTTAAATCAATTCGCCCAAATTTGATTATCTTAGAACGTTGTTAAAATGCTAAAAAGACAACAGGTCAAATAAAACCAATAAGTTTGGCAACGTTGAACTTCTCCTCTTTTCTTAGTTCCACTAATGCTATTTCGACGATATAATGGGCTGACCTAATATACCTCTCTCTTTTTAAATAGGTGTTTCTCACTCCATCTCACATAAGGTCCATACCGACTATAAACTTTTACCTACACTGTGTGGTTGTTTATGTAGGTTCCTTGCAAATTAAAGATGTACAAGTTGCACATTGTTGTTGGGTGAATTGGTTTTTCCTAATTGGGCAGTATTTACACTTGAATTTTTGTTGAAGTTGCTGGTTGGACAACGATGCGGTGGCCCTATTTGTATTTTTGCCAATAACATTGGTTATTTTTTGTCGATTTGGAACAGACAGGTTTAAAATAGAAGAAAGCCTGTACAGATGTGGTGGTGTCAGCTGTTTAAAAAGTTAGGCAATAAATGTTCTTCTTGTATATAATGAATCGGTATTACATCTATAAATTATCTGAGCATTTATTTTAGCTACATATGTTCAGTAATGAAAAAATACTGTTAGTAGCCACCGATTGCTGACTTACAACAGAATATTCGGATTTTAATCGATCTGCCACATCCACCTCCTTTTGTGCAATTATAAAATGTTATAATATCGGATTTGTAAGCTTCTTGGGTCGTCGTGTTTATTGCATTATCATCATGTAGAGTCAAGAACATGAAAACCTTTTTATTCTTTTTCAAAACATAGGAAGTTTTCATAGGAACACACTTATTTCCGCCTTTTCCAAAACCGAACATGCTACTGCACAAAGGTCGACTTTTCTCGCTTATTCTTGCGAATTGTGCCAACCAATAGTCAGTTTATGATTCTCGAGCAAGTCGTTAGCAAGTAGAACGAAGATATCAATTATCAATAGTGGATATCCGAAGCTTTACTACGCTGGAAGCATTATTTGGCATCCGATATGGATCCTCTGGTTGATTTCCAGCATAAATTTTCTTTGCCCAAAGTGGCACCTTCCACGAAAACTATCAAGCATCTCATCTATCATTGCATACTCTCCAACGCTATAATTTGAAGAGTATACCTTTACAAATTAATCGAATATTTTGCGAATTGGAGCTAAATTATCATTTTTCACTCTTTTTTTTTTCTGCTAGTTATGTCGTCGAATCGTAAAGCCCGAATAATAACACGAAATCTTCACTCTGACATTACAGCTGTGAAGTATTCTCATGCCGTACCATCGATAATCTACAATTCCGAAGTGTTCAAATGCTATCCTTTTTCACTCCCGCCATGTATAAAAGTATCAAGAATGCGTAGATTTCTTTAAAATCAACTGGCGGACAGTCGTTAGGTCGCGAATAAGATTCTCTCAGTTATTCTAATTTCTGGTTTATAAAATTATCAATTTGTGCCACGACTAAATCAGGAAAAAATAATTTCCAGAAATCTAAAATGGTTGCAGATGTTTTGACAACGGCTTTTACATCAGGCAGTTGAGTAATAAGGTTATGGGGACGTGTTTTTGTTTAGGCAAGTTAGGTTTGTGCTTCAGCCACTCTGTATAATCTTTCCTATGAAAATAGGTTCCTTTTTTGTTCGCTGTTGAGCCACCGGTTGTGGATTGTTTTGTATTAGTATTATGCAAGCTATGCTCGGAAAGAATATCACTAAGATCCTGATCAGAATCATCAGGTTTTTGTGTCGCTCTTCAGTTCTTCATACCATTGCATTAGTTTTCCTTCCATTTTCTTATTCATTTTCAAATGATTTATAATTTTAGAAATTAAACATGTACTGAGTACAGTAACAGCCAAAAATATGTGGCTAAACTTACCAATATCACTTAAATTAGAACACAGAGCAAAACAAATTTTCAAACGTAATTGGTCGCGCCGATAGAATTTTTCTAACAAATCTGTGCACGTTATCGGTCGCGTGTTAGATTCAAACTAACAACTAGCCACCACGCCTTGCTCGGTTTGCCAAATTACATGCCGGACTATCCTGTGCTTACGTAGTATCCCCTCCAGGCACTTACGGTGGGAGCAGAATTTAATACCAACACATCAACGCTTATGAAAAAAATACTAAAAATGTTAGATTTCATGTATTTCTAAAGAGGTAATTCACTGCAAAATGGCAGTTAAAGTTAACTGAAATTCGTTGAAGTTAACTGCATCGGCGAGAAGCGCTACTACCTGACTTGACAATGGCAAGTGTGACGTGTGTATATATTGCTGTAGTTTTAAAATTGACATGAGAAGTTAAAAGCCTATATTAATATTTTTTAAATAATAACTTTTATATTTCTCAACCACGAGCATACAAGTTTTTGGAACACCCTGTAGAAGACAAAATTGTGTACAAATGATTATATTTAGTTTTATGAAAGTTTATTCGGGAATTGTGTATTAGTCCCAGAAACAGTAAAGTCAACATTAGAGAATAGGTAATTTAGATAAGAAAGTTTTTGTTTGAACTAAGTACCCAAAGCCGAGGTCGAGGGTAAATCTATATAACAAAGAAATCGATTATTGATTTTTCAAGAAATACAGTTAGTAGACATTATCGGTAGTTAAATTATACCTGGATATTATTATTTGTAAAGATAGAAAAAATACGTTTGATGTTTAGATTAGGATTAAGATAGTTGGAAATTTTGTTTTCTTTTGAAATCCCTAATGGCATTTTTGAAAAGAGAAAATAGTTTGGTAGAAAAATACGTCATGACTGAAAGTTGTTTGATTGGCTAAAATTGATAAAGAGGAAAGGAAAGGACTGGAGAAGTAGTGAGAATGAATGAGAAGAAAAGGCAGTCTGTTTTGTTCGATTGAAAGGGATGGTCCTGTTTGGTGGTTAGTGTACGAAAAAAGAAAATTGCCGGTTTTGTTTGTTCAAAAGTGACCAGTGTAAGATAATTGGAACGAAGAATTAGGTCAAATTGAGAGATAATACAACTCATTGAATCAAAAGCATACAGGAATCGTTAAGTACTGTAAAAGGCGGGAACACTGCAGCAGGAGAAAGCTGAAACGATTGCAGGTACGAGGCTGTAACGTTATAAACGTCACATCTCTATTAATTTATATTTAAATAATTATTTCATTTTAATTTGTTTATTAATTTATTAATTTCTTTATCATCAGTTTAATTTTTACTATTTTTTATTTATAAAAATAGGCGCTCAACACATTGGCGCCCAACCGTACTTGTTTTATTCGGGGAATTGTGCTCTGGGTTTTTGGTTTCGTGGCAAATAACAAACTTTAATAAATACTTTATTATTTATTTTTTTGTGTGTTCATATTATCATTATTTGCAGTTAATTTTAATATTTCCATATTTTGACTGTTATATATTTTCACATGTTGGGTTAAAAAGTATTACCATTTTTATATATTTCAGCATATATATTTTATACTCAGATATTTTTATATGTTTTTTTTTATGGTAGGTACTTTTATACTGTTGTAAGTGGTTTTTTTTAACTTAACCAGTTTTTTTGGATAGTGTATTTTAATTACTTTCTTAGTTTTTTTTAATTATTTCTTCAAGATGCTACCTAAACATATAAAGACAGATGAATTATCATATGAAATTCTTATTAGGAATGTCTCTGTCCCAAATACAGTAGAGGAAAAACGAAAGATCCTTGCTGGACGTCTTTCTCAGGAAGCCAGTAACCGTAGTTTTTCTGATGTTTCTGTTAATTTATCTTTTGATGTTGATTACCAACAAGCTTTAGCTTCCTATTCTGACCTATTAAGTCTTATATCTGATTATTCAGGTACAAAATCTGATAGTAGATTCAAAGCTTTCAGTTCTCGTTTAACTCATTTGTCTGGTAGAATCTCCCGTCTACAGCCAACTTCTGTAGACGAAGAAAAATTGAAAAAAGCTATCCGCTATGATTTGTTGAAATTAGAAGGTACTTTGTCTGACATTGTAGATCAACCTGATATGGTAGACCAACCTGTTGCTTCTACTCCTGATAGAGTAAACCTCAATTATTCTCAATCTTCAGTCTCACCTGTTAAGTCTGTTCCTGTTTATAAATGGGGTATTAAAAAGTTTTCTGGTAAAGAACCTCTAATTCCATTTCTCGAACAGATTGAAACTTTAAAGTTTTCTAGGAACTGCACTGATGAAGATTTATTCATCTCTGCAGGAGACCTATTTGAAGGTGCTGCTTTTACTTGGTGGCATAATCACTTTACAAAAAATCTTTTAATTCTTGGTCTGAATTAGTTGCTTCCTTGAAGGAAACTTATTTACCTTACAATTATGAAAGAAATTTGTGGGAACAAATACGTTCTACAAAACAGTCTTTCAAACAACCTGTCTCTGCATATATTTCTTATATGGAGTCTTTGATGCTCCGGTCTTCAAAATCTATTCCTGAGTGTGAAAAAGTAGATGAAATCATTAATGGTCTTCTTCCTGATTATGTCAAGGCTCTTGCTTTCCAGGATGTGGAATGAGTTGCAGACCTTACAAAGTATTGTAAGAGATTTGAAGCTGCTGTTACTATTTTGTCTCGCAGTAAATTTTCTGTTGAGTCTCTTTCTTCTTCTTCTACATGTTGGAACTGCAACATGACAGGCCATACTTTTCAAGTATGTAATAAACCCAAGAGAAAGTTTTGTCATGGTTGTGGGTTTAAGAATATCACCACAAATGAATGTAAGAGATGTTCAAAAAACGGTTTGCGAGGTCAAGCTCCGACAGACAGCATGCCTCAAAGCAGCCAAACGTCTGTCCCAGGAACATCGAGCAAAGGCAAGAACATCCCAGGGAAAACTTTTCAAAAACGTTCAAACAACCAAAGTCAGTAACCGTTTCTAAGAAAGTTATACCTAAAATTGCTTCTTCTTTTATATCTAATGATAATTTAAGTACTTTTTCTTCAGTACAATCTGAAACTTTACCTTCTTCTAATACTTCTGTTCTTTCTAGTGGTCCTTTAAATTCAAAGGTACCTTTCAATTCTGGTCCATTATTAGATGCCCATACTAACGATAATAGACCATATATTTCTATTTCTGTAGGCGATGAGACAATCTCTGCACTTCTTGATAGTGGCAGTAATGTTAGTATTATTGGTTCTCCTTCCTTATTTTTACTTAAAAAGCTTAATTTAGCACTAAATTATGATGTCTCAGTTCAACTCACTACTGCTGATGGAAACATTCAGAGTACTTTAGGATATGTTTGGTTACCTGTTACTTTATTGAGTAAAACTCAATCACTTAAAGTGTTAGTGGTTCCTTCTATTTCACATAAAATGATATTAGGCATGGATTTTATTCATTTGTTTAAACTTTCTTTGGATTTCTCAAATTTTTCAATTAAGGCTACAGATTTATCTACTTGTGTAGTAAATACTATTATCAGTTCTGAAAATCTTTCTGACATTCAGCAATCACAAGTCAACTCTGTTATTAAGTTGTTTAAAGAAATAGGTCCTACAGATTCCATTCGTAGAACTCATCTATATACACATCATATAGATACTGCCAATGCTAAACCTATTAAACAGAGACAGTATCCATTGTCACCTGCTATGCAGAAGGTTTTAAATGCTGGAGTGGATGAAATGCTAAAACTTAAAGTTATAGAACCCTTAACTACAAATACACCGTGGTCTTCTCCTTTATGGCTTGTGCCAAAGAAAGATGGTTCACACCGAGTTTGTTTCGATGGTAGGAAACTCAATTCTGTTACAGTTCCTGATAGTTATCCTATGCCTTTAATTGATACAATTATTTCAAGTAAGAGATGCTAAGTTCATATCTTCTATTGATCTTAAACAGGCTTTTTATTAAATTTCTTTAGATGAAGAATCTAAATTAAAGACTACTTTTTCTCTGCAAAATAGAGGTTTATTTTGTTTTAATGTTTTACCTTTTGGTCTTAATAATAGTGCTCAAGCTATGTGTAGAGTCATGGGCTCAGTTATAGGTCCTTTATTAGAACCTTTTGTTTTTTATTATCTTGATGATATTATCGTTGTAACCCCAGATTTTGATGCTCATATCAAAACTCTGAAAATGCTATTCAAGCGTTTGAAAGATGCAAATCTCACTGTTAATTTTGAGAAATGCCAGTTTTGCAGATCTTCACTGCAATTCCTTGGATTTGTAGTAGATGATCAAGGGTTAAGAACTGATTCTGGTAAAGTCCAGTCTATTTTGGAATACCCTGTACCCACAAATACAACATAGATACGTAGGTTGATTGGCTTAATTGGTTATTACCGTAGGTTCCTAAACAATTTTGCTACTATACGCAGTCCCATTTCTGACTTGCTCAAAGGCAGAAAGAAAGGTCAACCTATTACGTGGACTCCTGAAGCTGATGAAGCTTTTCAGAAAATTAAGCAGGTTCTGACAACAGCTCCTGTTCTTGCAAGTCCTGATTTTTCCAAGCATTTCTATCTTGCTTGTGATGCAAGTGACTCTGGTGTTGGTGGTGTATTATTTCAAAAAGATGATGGATTAGAATATCCTATTGCTTACTTTAGCAAAACTTTAACAAGAGCTCAGCGAAAATATACAACTACTGAGAAATAATTGTTAGCAATTTTGTTATTAATTGAAAAATTTAGATGCTATATTGAAGGTAGTGATGATTTTACTGTTATTACAGATCACTTCTCATTACAGTGGTTATATAGCATGAAGAATCCTTCTCCTAGAATTGCCAGATGGATTATGAAACTGTCTTGTCAAAAATTTACTGTTGTTCATCGTAGGAATGAACTACGAATTTAAATGTAATAGCTGACTCTCTTTCAAGAATTCCTGAAGCATCTCAAGTTTCTCTCTTGAATTTATCTAATTTCAAAACAGATGCTTGGTATAGGAATATGATAGCAAAAGTTACAGATAATCCTAACTTACATCCTGCTTTTAAGGTTCAGGATAATGTTCTCTATAAACATGTTTTTTCTAGCTCAAAGTTTTCCGATTCTTCTCCAGAATGGAAAATTTTTGTTCCTTCTCCACATAGGAAGGAAATTTTGCAAATATATCATGATGATCCTACAGCTGCTCATTTAGGTGTCTTTAAAACCCTTTCTAGGATTTCAGAATTGTATTACTGGCCTAAAATGAGATCTTTTTGTGAACTATGTTCATAAATGTAAAGTTTGTGCTTCTTGCAAGCCTTTAGAGAATATTTCTCCTGTCTTTAATGAAGTTCAGAAGAGAATAGGTCACTCTTACAATACCAACACTAAACGCTATAATTTATGTAGATGTGATGTAAAATTTCATTTAAGTGCTAAAGTCCGGAAGAAAAATAACATCCTTTCAAAAGCTGTGAATGATTTTTCTGCTAAATTAGCTCCCAAATTAATTCCCTGTATTATACATAAAGTTTTATCTCCTTTAGTATATAATCTTAAGGATCTAGATGGTAAAGACCTTGGTAATTTTCATGTGCAAGATATTAAGTTAGATGTTACTGATTGTAGTGATGATGAGTCTCAATAATGTTGTATAATATAGTAAAGCATTATCTTTTATCTCTTTATATTTTGATATTTCTGTAGTTATGATAAACATATCAATCTTATTTATTTGACATTACCCTAACTGTTTATATATTCCTATTATTTTACTTTGGGTAATTGTTTTTGATTTTGATACAATTAAAAGCCTCATCCAGCACTTTATGTATGACAACATGGTTAGTTGCATACATGGTGTATATTTTTTTTGGATGATGTGTTTTTTTTATTTCTTTTGGAGTTAAAATAATTCTATGCATCTACTTTTAGAAATCTGGTGTAGAATTATGGCGTTTTGAAGTTTGATTGTAGTATACCTACTTTCACTTGTTTTCTTCTATTTTTGTAAACTATATTTATGCAGTACTTTATTCTTTTGTGTAGATCCCTGGTTTATATTTAGTGAAAATAACATTTCTTATGTATCATTATCTTATTTTCATTATTAACTTACTCTTAGTCTTCTAAGACTTGTTTTATGCAGTTACTATATCTCTTTTGTGTAGAACTTTGTCTTATTTGACATATCAAGTAAAGTTTATATATATTTTTGAGTTGTTTATTAATAATTACATTTGCATATCAATGTCTACATGCTTTTACTCATTTTATAATTTTGATTTTATTCTTACCTTACTTTAGGTACTCAGTTATCCTGAGTACTAATTTTTTTTTGAGGTTCATTCATTAGCAGTATCCATTAACTATTCATTTTTGTGAGATATGATCTCCCTATATTATATATTTACCTGACTTTGCTTATTTGTATTTATTTTTGTATACTTACCTTTGACTTTAATTATTAATAGACTTCATACTATGTATATAGTATACTATTTTGCAAAGGAAGTTGTTGTACTTCCGAAGAAGAATTTCTGAAGACAGAATTCTTCAACAATGTAGGTATATCTGAATATATCAGATGCATTGCCCCTTTGTTATTATTATTTTTGTTATTGTGGGCCTGAGCTTTGATGCAGATGTACATTCGTACCACTGGATCTTCCTTAAATGGTGGGTTGTCTCCAGGGTATGGCGTCGGGGGGTTCATGGCACATAGGGCTGTCGTTTCCGAAGAGCGCTGTCGTGGTTTAACCATGGGCTATGGGCTACTGCGTTCATACCAACATGGTTTCAATTGATCCTTTGGTAGGGTCCATGTACAGTACCAAAGTCTACAGATACCCGATTAATATAAATTAATACTCTTCATTCATTTTTAGTCTAATGAATACTAAAATTCATTGGGTAATATGCATTTATATTCCCCTGAGCGTTTCCCTCAAAAACTGTATATTATAATTATTAAATTTTTATTATAAACTTTATGCTACACCATCTTACTGCTTACTTTATAACAGTACCTATTTAATTTCAGTTTAATGAATACTGAAATTCATTGAGTAATTTTTTTTATTTTTCCAGAGATATTCTCTATAGTAGTTTATTAATATTAGATTAATAATTTTAGTGTGATGAATACTACAATTCATTGGGTAATTTTTTTATTTTTCCCAGATTAACATCTGAAAATTATTTTGTTATTTTTTTTAAATATAGCAAATTTGAGTTATACTTTAAATTTTTTATGAATAGTAATGTATACTTAATTACTTATATTGATTAATTTAATTATTTTGTTATAATATTTTAAATAACATATAACAAATTTTAGTTTGACGGATACTACAATTCGTTGGGAAGTATTCAATTTCCCTGAGTAATACTCTAAATTTTTTTATGATCAATCTTTTATTATATTCATTAACTTGATTGCTTTGTTATAAAGTATTTATTTTTGATTTGTTACTACGGATTACTACTGCATATATTTATTCCTAGGTAGAACATTGTGTTCTTGTTTTCTTTGAGAAAAATTTCTCAGTTGTGTTCGAAATTTTTCTGATGGGTGGTAGGAGTGTGTAACGTTATAAACGTCACATCTCTATTAATTTATATTTAAATAATTATTTCATTTTAATTTGTTTATTAATTTATTAATTTCTTTATCTTCAGTTTAATTTTTACTATTTTTTATTTATAAAATAGTTGGCGCCCTATGTTTTTTCTTTTCTTCCTCTGTCTTTATTTTCTCTCTCTTTCTGTCTCGTCGAATAAATATTCACCCTCTCTCTTTTTGTTCGGCAGACTATTCTGTTCCGTGTTGACAGACAAGCTAGTTTCATGATATCTATAGCAACATCCTATGACATCTGTGCTAACTTCATTCAGTCTCCCACTTTCTGTCAAAACAACTTTTCTGTAGTGGAATTATGTTTTGTCCCTTTTTGAAATTTATAAAAGAAGGCAAAAATTATTATAAGACTCGTTTTTATGGCCTACAAATTCTCTTGGGGTAAGTACTTTTATTGTAATATTTATTCTATAATTCTGACCACATTTCCAATATTTGTAACCTTACTTTCTTTCGAAAGCACATTTTTTTTCTGATATATGCATTAGGACTCTTGAACAGAATTTAACTAAGTAGTAACATTCATATTTCATTTTATCTTTGCCATACGCTATTTGTTTAAGTGTAATTTTGTAAGATGGCAAGGAAGTTAAACCTTTCTTTTTGATGTGTTTCTAACGCAATTTGTTCCTTATCCTTTTAGTTTATTGGTTTACTGGACAGTTTATTGGTTTACTGGACATTTTATTGGTTTATTGGACATTTATTTGGATTCATTGAATTTATTGGAAATATTGGTTTATCAACAACTTAATTGACCAGATCGAATTGATTGGCCACATTCAATTTTACTAATCAGGACATACAGCCACGTGTGATTGCAGCTCTCCAGAAGCCACAATTTCTAATTGGAGGACCCAACAGCTAGAACACACAAGCAGCCCATCGAAGCAATAAGTAATACTTATTAACTGTTAAGCTTTGGCAGGGTTAATTATTGTTTTTTTATTCATTTAAATAAATATGTTTGGTTAAAATTTGTCTTATTTGCTATCAACTGAGAACTCAGGTTCAATCCCTAGTTTAAGACAAGACGAACTCACCCTTGAGATACTGAGCTAGGCAAGGTATAGACGATAAGCTCCCATGGTTGATTGAGGTATTATTTTTACAATAGTACTTCAATTCTCTTTGGTAGTCTCATCGTTACAAGGCATAGCAGGAAAAGGAAAACGAGTTGACAGCAAGCAGGGACATATTTGGAAAACGTGGACAAGTTTCCTTGGATCGTCACAGCAGCAACTACGGAGAATTGTTTTTAGTATGAGGACATTTTTGAAGCTACAGTGAAAAGGTCAGTCTTAATTTGTTATGACAGAAATGAATGGTTTTTGAATATTAAATACCACAGTGCATATTTACATAAACATTTCAATATTATAAAAAAAATTTTATCTCAAGAAAAAGTTATCATTTAGACATAATTATAATTTATTGTATCCGTAATATTGATAAATCAAAATATTTCATATCAAACTAATTTGGGTCACAAAAGAAAACAAGATTCACAGTTTTAATAGTCACTGATAAAACTTATATGATTGAACATTTAATACAAATTGACAAAATAAACGAATTTTGTTATGTCAACTTTGAAATTCCTGTGTATTATTTATGTCATTTTAACCTAACCTTTTATTAGGAAGCCACTAAGAAATCTTTTTTGAACCTACGAAACAAAGTAAGACTAAAATTATTAATGAGCCCTGAGATATATAATTTATAAATTTTTTGTTTTGACTTTGATTCATTAGATAGTTAGTAAATTAATTAATTGGAGTAAATTATATTCACAAGTAAAAATAGAGTCAAAAATAGAACACAACAACATATCCCCCAACGTGAAAAGCATTGAAAAATATTTCTAGTGGCAAATTTGAAAGGATAGAATAAAACAAGCCGGTGGTTAGGAATTTATATGCCCGTGGTTAAAAGTGAGATATTTACAGTTGATGACATAAAATTTTATATTTCTTCTAGAAAGATAAAAATAGATAAAAATTTCCCATAATTGATTTATTTGATTGATATTTACAATTGATATATTTATTCACAATTGATTACATTTGGGTGAGAAAAGTTTTGTCTGTACAACATACTATTCAAATTTCATATTTGGCGGGGATAATACTATAACAAATGCCCAACACAAGAAACAGTAGTAAAGAAAACAACAAACAGGAAAAACAATTAGAACAGGAAAAACATTCAGACCAGGAAGACGTGTTAGACACAACAATTATGGAAACAGAAAAGCAGGAAGAATCAGGAATAGAGAAATTATTACAACTGTTGCAAATACAATCACAAAAAATGGATAGAAATCAACAAGAAACAAAACAAGCCATGAAGGAAACAAGACAAGCAATAGAACTAAATAACAGGAATATAGAACAACGTCTGGAAAATTATGAGCAGGAAATTAAAGGTTGTGTTGAGGGGATAAAGAAAGAAATGGCACAACAGCAAGAAGAGATAACCCTAAAGAATGCAGAACAAGAGACAGAGATAAAAGAAATCCAAAATAAAATGAAGGAGATACGAAAGTGTCAAAAAAATGACCTGGAGAATTTAGAATCCAAATTGGAAAACGCGTTGCAAGAAGACATGCGAGAAATAGAAGAAAAATTGAAGGAAATCAGAAATCAACAAAATGTTGGAGAAAGAAGAGAAACGATTATCCATAGTACAGGGGATGTAAAAATAAGGTTTGGCGGGGATGTAAGCTGTATGCCAAAAATATAAGAGTAGGAATTTCAAAAACAAAAATATTGCAAAGAATATTATATCCCGGAACAAACTGGACATTGTAGCAATAGATATGTTAAGCGATCTAATTATGACTACGCAGAGGAACAAACATATTCTGGTGATGGTGGACGTATTTTCAAAATACGTAGAATTGTACAGTTGAGGTACCACAAAGAGGAAAGAAATATTAAGAAAAATAGACAATTTTATAAACACAGTAGGTACACCAAGAAAAATTCTACTAGACACTGCAACGTATTTCCGAAATGATCGATTCAAGGGACAACTTCGAGAACGGGGAATAGAAACAAGTTTTGTAAGCATCAAGCATCCCCAAAGCAATCCTTCGGAGCGATTTATACAGGAAGTAACGAAATTTCTTCGCATTGCAACGGATGGTCAACAACGACGTTGGGACAGAAAAATGGCAGAAATAGAAGTGTATCTAAATACCATGCCGAGTACAGTAACAAAGGAGACCCCAGAATACATCATGAAAGGTGTAATGCCGATAAGGCCATGGGAAGACCCAGAGCCAAGAGAATACCAACAGGTAGTAGAAACTGTACAGAGGAATTTACGGCGAAGCAATGAGAAGTATATCCAGAGACAGGATCATAATAGAAAACGAAGACCAGTGACGTTCCAAAAGGGTGAAAAAGTGCTTGTAAGGGCGTTACGAGTATCAAATCTTCCTGGCGGCATTTGCGCAAAATTGATGCCTGTTTTCGAAGGTCCATACATAGTGAATGATGAAGATGAGATAAACAGTTATGAATTGAAGCATATGAACTCTGAAAGGATCCGAGGAATTTATAATATTCATGATGTATACAAATATCACGAATAAAGGACAGAACTGTATAAAGTAGATAGTAGATTAGAGTATAAGACGTAGATTAAGAGAAGGTAGTATACAGGGAGATTGGTTTGCCTCGAGAAAAATTAGTTACAGATGTGGATAATTTTTATCGATTACAAAGGCGGGGATTTGCTGTAGTTTTAAAATTGACATGAGAAGTTAAAAGCCTATATTAATATTTTTTAAATAATATCTTTTATATTTCTCAACCACGAGCATATAAGTTTTTGGAACACCCTGTAGAAGACAAAATTGTGTACAAATGATTATATTTAGTTTTAAGAAAGTTTATTCGGGAATTGTGTATTAGCCCCAGAAACAGTAAAGTCAGCATTAGAAAATAGGTAATTTAGATAAGAAAGTTTTTATTTGAACTAAGTACCCAAAGCCGAGGTCGAGGGAAATCTATATAACAAAGGAATCGATTATTGATTTTTCAAGAAATACAGTTAGTAGACATTATCGGTAGTTAAATTATACCTGGATATTATTATTTGTAAAGATAGAAAAAATACGTTTGATGTTTAGATTAGGAATAAGATAGTTGGAAATTTTGTTTTCTTTTGAAATCCCTAATGGCATTTTTGAAAAAAAAAATAGTTTGGTAGAAAAATACGTCATGACTGAAAGTTGTTTGATTGGCTAAAATTGGTAAAGAGGAAAGGGAAGGACTGGAGAAGGAGTGAGAATGAATAAGCAGAAAAGGCAGAGTCTGTTTTGTTTGATTGAAAGGGATGGTCCTGTTCGGTGGTTAGTGTACGAAAAAAGGAAATTTCCGGTTTTGTTTGTTCAAAAGTGGCCAGTGTAAGATAATTGGAACGAAGAATTAGGTCAAGTTGAGAGATAATACAACTCCTTGAATCAAAAGCATACAGGAATCGTTAAGTACTGTAAAAGGCGGGAACACTGCAGCAGGAGAAAGCCGGAACTATTGCAGGTACGAGGCATAGCAGGAAAAGGAAAACGAGGTGACAGCAAGCAGAGACAAGTTTCCTTGGATCGCCACAGCAGCAACTACGGAGAATTGTTTTTGGTATAAGGACATTTTTGAAGCTACAGTAAAAAGGTCAGTCTTAATTTGTTATGACAGAAATGAATGGTTTTTGGGTATTAAATACCACAGTGCATATTTACATAAACATTTCAATATTATAAATTTTTTTTTGTCTCAAGAAAAAGTTATCATTTAGACATCATTATAATTTCTTGTATCCGTAATATTGATAAATCAAAATATTTCATATCAAACTAATTTGGGTCGCAAAAGAAAACAAGATTCATAGTTTTAATATTGGTTACATACAATAAAAGATAAAGGAGTCACTGATAAAACTTATATGATTGAACATTTAATACAAATTGACAAAATAAACGAATTTTGTTATGTCAACTTTGAAATTCCTGTGTATTATTTATGTCGTTTTAACCTAACCTTTTATTAGGAAGCCACTAAAAAATCTTTTTTTAACCTACGAAACAAAGTAAGTACTAAAATTATTAATGAGCCCTGAGATATATAATTTATAAATTTTTTGTTTTGAATTTGATATTAATTAGATAGTTAGTAAATTAATTATTTGGAGTAAATTATTTTCACAAGTAAAAATAGAGTCAAAAATAGAACACAACAATATATATATATATATATATATATATATATATATATATATATATATATATATATATATATATATATATATATATATATATATATATATATATATATATATATCTTCCATTTATATGGAATACCTTGGGCATTACTTTCCCCAGGTAGCTGTAGCTAGCTTCCTCCGTGGTTATTGTTAGTTGTTGCCCCTGGAAACCATCAGGGTCTTCTAACTCTAACGCCACAAATTGGTCGCATTGCTCCTGTAGTGATCCTTTCCCAAGTTAACATGCTCCTTTTCTAACTTGGCTGCACCTTACTGAAGACGACCAATAGTCAGAAATACATATATATGTACGTTTGCCTTCTATCGATATACCTTTTTTGGTTTTCTGTGTTGCTAGACTTGCCATTACATTTCACTTTTATTATTCACTGGCATTATCCTTATCTTTTTCCATAGATAGATATATATATATATATATATATATATATATATATATATATATATATATATATATATATATATATATATATATATATATAAATATATATATATATATATATATATATATATATATATATATATATATATATATACATCCCGCTATCCTTTTAAACTCTTTTCACGTTGCAGTAATTTAGCATCACCAAGAATTGCTATCATTTTCTATTTATAAATTGTGTATGTTCGTTTAGTGCACCTTTGTAGGCTTGGCACTGTTGTCGGTTTTTCAATATTCCGATTTTTTATATATTTAATTTTTTACGTCATACCTACGTTTTAACATCGAGCGGTAAAATCACTGTATTTGGCATCATTTTAGAGCCAATAGATGTTGCCGGTATTAATCCTTAAAATAATATTTTGGATACCTAAATATCGATCGCTTTGGGTCAAGTTCGAATAACGACATTGAAACTACCTGCTCACAAGTTGCAGTCTCAACGGGTTTTTTTCTTCGTTTAGATGTTATATTTATTTAACCTGGATATATTTGCCCAGAGAATCGTGTAGGGGAATATTTTACATAAATTTCAATTTACAACCTGTTTAGTCGAAGCTATCGATGAATAGTTTGAGATAAATATTATGGTTTTATGGGATTAAGGCCTTAATTATTGGTTGTGATCGTGTAAATGTTTGAAATTTTGATTTCCATTCCGGAAATCGTTCTCAAAAAACGTGATTTTGTACAAAATGTGTATACACATGTTTACATAATTTGTACAATAAACAAAGTTATTGTAAAATAATAGTGGAAATCAAAACGTTAAATATTAGTTAATTAAAAATGTAATTTTCATCTCAATAACGACCAATAATTGTGGCTTAATCACATAAAAAAATAATATTTGACTTTAACCATGCCATAAGAAAGTAGTTCACGGAACCTCGCTAAATAGTTTAAAACAATCTTAGACAGAAATTTAAATTCTAAATAGTATGAGGGGTAGCTGACGAAAAATTCGTAAAGACGTACCGTTGATTTTGCTTTGTTTTTTAAACAATCTTAAAAGGCAAAAAAAAATAATTTTTTGCTTATAAAACGTTTTGTATACATTCTAAAGAAAAATAATTCAAATAAAAGTTGAAGACCATAAAAAGTTTTTTATGTAGAGAAATACCAAATTTAAATACATAAATAATTGATATAATTTCAAAAAACCGTAAACTCTAAGATATTATGTTTGTAGTAATTTATAAATGTTAATAACTTTGTTTTTTGCCTAACGACAGGAAATATAGCTACTTGAAATTATGGCAATTGATCAGTTATTAAAGTGTGCTAAATATCAAGCAGATCAAAAAATATTTTACAATTTATTCAATTTGTTTATGACAGAAAGCGATTATTTAAACAACCGTACTTGTCCAAACAGTATGACTCTACAAGTATTTTGTAACTTGCAATCGATTCTTTGCGCTTTCAGTTTTAGGGTATATTAAAAAAACTTTAACATATTATTAAATTTCTTAATAAAAACCAGTTTGAATATGGGACTTTTTAGTCTTTAGACCACTTCACGTTTTTTTAGTTTCTTTGACAAGTGAGGATTGTCTATTCCCTTATTTCTTAATATGGGCTATGAGCAATTATCTAGTCAACACTATTATAGAAGTTACCCATACTTTTCCAGTAGTCATTCAGACGGTTCATCTTAATTTTCCCCATAAGGAACATGAGTCCGAGAAAAGTCTTAAATTCTGTTTGTGTTGTCTCTTTCCAAAACGCAATCCTCGATTTTTCTGAACGACTTTGTGCAAATATTTTGTCAGAGTCAATCAGAGTCACTTCCACCATTCATTTAATCTACATCGTCCTCGCCAGATGCTTCTAACAATGATTGTAATTCAGCAGTGGTCAATCTACGTTTATGTTCACATCTAGCTTTTTTAGATGTCGAAGGCATATTATTTACATCCATCTTTTTATAAATACTATAACTCACTTTTACGGAGGTAATTAACAATAAAAACGTTCTACTAGAAACTATCAACTTACGACTTCCAATACTATAAGACCACTTGAGGTACAATACGTTTTTACTCAATAATAGTTCCTGTATAAGTAAAATTGTTTTTTAATGTGCTTCATTGAAGCACACTAGACATATTCCAGTTTTGCCATCACATTCTTCAGAGTATGTCTTAACTTTTTTAACTTTTCTATCGTCCTTTCTACTAGTCATGCTTCTTCTTAAAATTTTTTTACATCTTGTACACTTTCTTCTCTTTGTATTATCTACATCGCTTTTCCTGAGATGGTATTTTTGGGTGTAACTGGTCGTGAGGGTTACAACATTTCTTTATTTGCAAATGCCTTCGCGAACTCCAGTCTGAACTCAAGGATAGGTTGTCGCTTTTTTTACGTTTTCTATTATTTAAAAATCTAAAAAAAATTTAAAAAATTTATTGAAAAATCATTAAGAGCAAAAAGAGGTGTGTCTATAGCCGTGCATACAAAACTCAAAAACAATATTAAGAGTTGGGAAGAGATAGACGAGCAGATCATTATGATGGATCTTGAGAAACATGGGGAGACGATAGTTATAATAGGAGTATATGCTCCTAGTGACGATTCTGATACAAAAGTTAAGGATGAATTCTATGACAAATTGCTTGACGTGTTGACCCATGTAAACCGATCCAAAGAAATATACCTATTAGGAGATTTCAATGCTCGGGTAGGCAAAAAATTACAAGACAATGTGGTAGGAAGATATGGTGAAGACAAAATAAACAACAACGGAGAGCGACTCATCGATCTTTGTGAAATATTACAGCTTAAAATAATGAATGGATTTTATCAGCACAAAGATATACATAAATTTACCTGGGAACAACCAAAGAAAAAGATAAAATCTATAATCGACTATCTCATCCAACCAGAAAACAAAAGGCTCCAAACAAATGACGTAAGGGTGTATCGTGGTGCCGAATGCGGATCTGACCACTATATGGTGATCGCAAAAATAACCATACACTACAGGAAAGTAAACAAGAACAAAATTGAACAGGAGAAGGTAGTAGCTTCCACAAAGATAAGATATAATATTGATAGCCTCAAACACGAATCAGTACAATTTCTCTACAAACTTAGACTAGCCTCAAAACTAACTCACTTAACTCGAAGAGAAACAGCCGAAAAAGAATATCAAGATATAAAAAATTGCATTCATCAGGCGGCCAAAGAGGCATTGGGGTACGAAGAAGCTGACAAAAGAAAAAATCCTGAGTGGTGGAACGAAGAAGTAGGAAAATTAATTAAAGACAAAAAAAAAGCTTATCAAACATGGCTATCCACGAAAGACTCAGAAGACCGCAGAATTTACAGCAGACTCAACAGGGAAGCAAAGAAGGAAGTCACTAAAAGAAAAAACGAAATGTGGGAAGAGAAATGCGAAGAGATGGACCGATGCTTAGGAGGAACCAAAGTGACACAAGCTTGGAAATTCATAAAAAGTATTAGAAAAGAAAGAATAGATGAGGGAAATATAAACCTGATTCAAAATAAAAAGTGGGAAAAATATTACGAAACGCTATTAACAGAAAGTAGGCACGAATTTATGGAAAGACCTGATCATATCTCAATGACAGAAAACTCAGAGGTGCATAAGATAAACAAAGAAGAACTGAAAAAAGAATTGAAACAAATGAAAAATGGAAAAACACCCGGGCCTGGAGACATTCCCATCGAGTTGGTGAAACATGGACCGGATGCTCTTTTGGAAAGCTTAGTGAATATTTTTAATAAATGCTTAATTGAAGGCCAAACGATTCCAGACGATTGGAATTTGGCCCACATTAGCCCCATTTATAAAAAGGGAGACAGAAAAGAATGCGGAAATTATAGAGGCATTAGCGTAACTAGCTCGCTGGGAAGGTTATATGGTCGTATATTGAAAAGAAGAATAGAAGAGGAGTATAAAGAAATTGAAGAACAAAGCGGCTTCAGAGTAGGAAGATCGTGCGTGGACAACACATTTACCCTTCAACAAGTAATTGAAAAACGAACAGCTCGAAACCTCCCTACGCATCTGGTATTTATAGATCTGGAGAAGGCTTATGATACAGTTCCTTTAAAACTCTTATTTAGTGTCTTGACGAAAACGGACCTTAGTAAAACATATCTAAAAGCAATACTGAACATCTATAAATGTCCTCAAAGCACTGTAAAAACAGGAAATACTTTCTCAAGGGTATTTACAGTAACGAAAGGCTTGAGACAAGGATGTTGTCTTTCCCCCACCCTATTCAAAATATATATCCAAGAAGCACTGCACCAGTGGAGACAAAAATGTGCGGGAATGGGGTTGAAGCTTAACAACCATTATCTGACAACGCTGTTCTTTGCAGATGATCAAGTACTAATTGCAAGCTGTGAAGAAGATGCAGATTATATGCTTAGAAAGCTCAAAGATGAATACGAAAAATGGGGGATGAGTATGAATATGTCTAAAACAGAATATATGCGAATAGGCAGTGAAGACGAAGACCCGGATTTGGAAATTAGACAAATGAAAAGGTGCTACGAATACAAATATTTGGGAAGTATTATCTGCAGTAAAGGAACAACGGAACGAGATATAGACTATAGAGTGCAACAAGGCAGGAAGAGTGTTCAAATTCTGAATTCGATACTTTGGTCCAACAAAGCTACTATGAAAACTAAAATGACTATCTACAAAGTAATTGTAGAGCCAATTCTTACATATGGAGCAGAATGTTGGCAAATGACAGCAAAAGGAAAGAAAAAAGTTGACACGGTTGAAATGGACTACCTAAGAAGAGCTTGCCGTATATCAAGAGTAGAACGTATACCTAATTCTGAAATTAGAAGAAAAACAGATAGAGTACATACAACTTCTGAAAGAATAGAAACTAGACAGTTAATATGGTATGGACACGTACAGAGGATGGACGACAACAGATGGCCAAAAAGAGCTATGGAATACAATCCAAGTAATAGAAGGAAACGAGGAAGACCAGCCAAGTCTTGGATACAAGGTGTTATGGAAACCATGAAAGACAGAGCCATTGATGAAGACACCTGGAGAGATAGGAAAAGATGGCGATCGAAATGCGGGAAGCGGCAGAAGCTGTAGGATCCCCGCTTATATATATATATATATATATATATATATATATATATATATATATATATATATATATATATATATATATATATATATATATATATATATATATATATATATATATATCTATTATTTAGCAACTAAGCATTGACTACTGCGGTATTAAATGCGGTATTAAATATTAATTCTACTGTCAACACTCTTTTTCACCAAGTTATAATCGAGATTAGTTTGTGGTTTTAGTACTTGTGTATAATTTTTCTTTTCATTTGATTAAACCAAGATACAACTATTCTGTTTAAATGTTGTAAGGATTAAAACTGGTCTTTTGTCGACCCATTTTATCACTTGTAAAATTAATAATGGGGTTAAGTTTCATCGTGAGTAACTGGTTGCAACTTTTTTAATCGAGATTTTGGTTTTACATGTTTTTATAGTAAAACATCTGCACATGAATAATTCGTTTCTTGAACAATGATTTTAATTCATCGACCAATATTCTAAAATAAGGTTTTATTACGTCGTCCGGAATATTATAAACTGGTTCTCTTTTACAAAGCATTGGAAATATTGTTTACATTCTATATTTAGAAAAATCTTTTACTGCAACTCTTGTTAGACCTAAACTAAATTAATACACAAAACAAATTAATCTATTTTTTTATAGAAATGCAGATTCCTGTCGGATTTTTATCAGTGCGGCATGAGTCACTGGTGTCTCGTATATCCGGAGCACTTATCGCATTACAAACATAATTCTCAATTAGCAGCGCGGTATAAGATACATTTAGGTCGTATAATCTTAAAGCCGTAATAAGACCATAAGACCGTATGTTATAAATAAATATATTCCTATAAGAATTATTTTAAAAGATGCAAAAAAAACAATAAAAAAGTGCAATATTAAATGTCATTTAAAAAATAATAAGTTATTCACGGGCGTACAGTTAAAAACAAAAGTTTTCAGTGTTCTATTGCTTGATTATTATTATCTGTTATTCTGATGATGTTGACATTTTTTCCTGGTCTGATCTTCCTCAACTAACGTCATCTTTCTTAATTGGTGGGTTGTATTGTTCAGGTCTCTTTAAGTGTTTTTGTTGCTATCCATAGTGAATGATCTTCTTTAGACAATGTACTAATGTAGTGTTCAAATGTGGCATTGCGTGCATCATGTAGCGCTGATCTTAATTGTCTGATTATCTATCTCTTGCTCTTCATTTTTCGACTATTAGTTGTATAATATAATTCGGAGTGTTATTTGTGTTTATAAACGCGATAAAGATATCTGAAACAACTGTTTTATGTTATAAGAGATGAAATAGTCCGAAATTACCAAAACAGGTGAACAGGGCACTATAAAGTAGTAGAATTAGCTATGAAACAGATTGAATGGGGAAAAGAAGTAAGCTTAGACCAAATACCAGCAGGAATTATTCAACTGAGGAAAAAAATTAAATGGATAACAATATTCACTTCATTTACAGAAAAGGCGTTGACCTGCAAAAATTTTTAAGAACTTCTTTAATAGCCTCCAGTCAACAATTTCCTAATCATGTTTAAAAAACGTACGGAATGCACTGTATATACTAACCCAAGTCGTCAACATACTTGTTGTTGCAGTTATGTATTACGACCAACTTAAAGGTTATGCACGACTCCCCTTGTATAGGTACACAGGCATGCACATGCGGGAGAAAAAAGATTTGTCATACCGTTACATTATATCACATTTTAACGTTGAATATTTTATGGTCCCCTTTGGGTTATAAAACGAATGATCGACTTTTTTTCGCACAGATCCCTCCTATGTAACTTTACAAAGCTAGTCGTTTGCTGGGTATTAAAGAACCGTCTATGGCCATCATATAATTTTACGCTAATATTTCACGTTCTGCGACGCATTCCACGTTTGACACACTGTCTTGTTTAGTTTTCTGTCATTCTATTTGTTAAATCCTATCTCATTCTCGTTACAGCGTCAAGGAGCAGTAAATGTGTGCACTGAACGGGAGGCATATGTCTAACAGTGAACGTTGGAGATTTTTTGAGTTTATCATATCTTCTTCTTTGAGTGCCTCTCCTATCGGAGATTGGATATCATTAGGGCGATTCTAATTTTATTTACTGCTGTTTTGAATAATTCGTTAGTGGTACAGCCAAACCACTCTCTTAAATTTCTCATCCAGGACATTTTTCTACGGCCTGGATTTGTGCGTCCTTGGATTTTTCCTTGCATTATATTGTGTAGGAATGTGTACTTTTGTCCTCGCATCAGGAGGCCAAACTATTCAAGTTTTCTCTTTTTTATATTCAGTATAACTTCTGGATCGTTATTTATTCTGCGTATTACCTCTTCATTTGTAATTTTATCCACCCAACTTATTTTTAGTATACAGCGGTAGCACCACATCTCAAAGCTTTCAAGATTTTTAACATTCTTCTGTTTAAGAGTCCATGCCTCAACAACCGTAAAGTAAAGTACAGAATACATACTAAGTAGTTAACTAAAAGTGGACGTATGTCTATATAGTAATACACCAACGTATTATCTCCGTTAAAGCGTGTTGATGTATTTGATTTCTACGTCGTAGTATTCTATTGGTTAAATGGTACCATTTGAGGTACTGTACGTCACGATTGGACTAATAGGATCGAAGATACATAACTAAGGCCCTTTTGCCAGGCTACTCTATTTAATTTTTATATCTCATTGTATTCTATTAGTTAAATTCTATCATTTGAGGTACGAAACGTCAGGATTGGACTAATAGGACCGCATATACATAACTAAGGCCCTTTTGACAAGCTGATGTATTTTATTTTTCTATCTTATTGTATTCGATTGGTTAAATCCTATTATTTGAGGTACTGTACGTCACGATTGTGCTACTAAAAACGAAGATACGTAACTAAGGAATTTTGACATGCTACTCCATTTAATTTTTATACCTTATTCTATTTTATTTGTTAAATCCTTTCATTTGAGGTACAGCACGTCATGATTGGACTAATAGAACTAAAGATACACAACTAAGGCCCTTTTGACATTGTTCTGCATTTGACTTTTCTATCCCATTGTATTATTTATGTTAAATCCTATCATTAGAGGTACTATACGTCACGATTGGACTAATAGGACCAAAGATACGTGACTACGGCCCTTTGGACATGTTGCTGTATTTAATTTTTTTATTTCATTGTTTTCAATTGGTCAAATCCTGTCATTTGAGATACTGTACGTCACGATTGGACTTATAGAAACGAAGATATATAATTAAGGCCTTTTTGACATTTTGCTATATTTGATTTTTCTGTCTTATTGTATTTTATTGGTTAAATCCTATCATTTGAGAGAATGTACGTCGCGACTGGACCAATTAGAGCAAAGATACAATAGGTAGTTGCAATATATCATAACACGTTACTTTTAACCAAATGTTACGATAAATATCACGGCCTAAAATAACTGTAAATATGATGACTAATATTCTGTTTTGTTGTAGAAATTTCGGCGGAGGATCTAGATTTAAATTATGGTGAATCATCCAACTAGATGTTCTCGAGTATTCTAGTATATCAGGATTTCGTATATAAATACAACATTTTTATATGGAGGGTCAGTCAAGATCTGACGACCGCGCCCGCGATTTTTAATTGTCACGTTCGCCTATATAAATTATGTATTGTTCGCTAAAAAAATTAATATAAATTATTGTGCTTTTTAATAAATTAAAATAAGAACCTTTTAATAAAGACATTATAAATTGAATAAAGACAACAGTTAAATAAATATCATTTCAATGGTGTCAGAAGTGGGATCGAACATAAATTAGACTTATAATAATAATACAAGTGAATATTTGTAAATTGTGAAAATGACGACGATTTATGAGCTGACAGTGACTAATTTAAGAAGACATCTCGAAGACAGAGAATTAGCTTCTACCGGAAAAAAGGCTGAGTTAGTCCAACGACTAAAGAACGCTTTGCTAGAAGAAGGACTAGATCCAGAGACTTATATATTTAAAGATGCTGTCCTCTCGTCGATTTCGAAAGTTTCTGGTGATGTAGCCAAAGTGTCTGGTGATGTAGCCAAAGCTTCTGGGGACATCGCATCATTAGAGAACAAAGTTTCCGGTGATATCGCATCATTAGAGAACAAAGTTTCTGGCGATATTTCGAAAGTTTCCGGCGACATCGCTTCTTTAGAAAGCAAAGTTTCTAACGAGATTTCTTCTCTGGAAAGCAAAGTTTCTGCTAACATCTCTAAAGTCACTTCTGAGATGTCTGCTCTTGACGATAGAGTGTCTTCGTTAAAAAACCAAGTTGCTGCCGATATTTTGGCCTTCGAAGAAAAGATATGGAAGGAGATGGAAAAGAACTTATTCACTTATAAGGGACAGCAGCAATATTAGTACCATAATAAGGGTATAGTCCTGGACTGGCTAATCGTTGGATAATAGGAAGCATGAGTGTAGCAGTTTTAATGTTTTCGGGACTGCTACCTGGTATGGGGGAGCAGAGATATCAGTACCAAGTTATTGCATATATGAATTGTTGCTTGAACTTTATTATTATTAAACAGCGCTATATAAACAGCACTATATTCTATAACACAAGAAACACTGTTATAAAAAGTTGTAAAATATACAGATTCTTAATTCAAATATTCAAAAAATTAAAGAACAGCTTACTAAAATAGAAATCGCCTATTTAAAATGCAATCCATTAATGGCCCAAAGTACCAAGCACTTCTAGCATATGGTAATGATATTGATCTCATAAGAAACTGTCTCCCGTCTGCGACATCTTCAACAAAGTGAAGAGAACACGAAAAATGTTTTACTTAAAATCAACAAAATGAAAAACAAATACAAGCGAATCAAGAGAAGAGAGCAATTCAATCTAGATTGTGAATAAAACAAGTGACGTTTTTATCTAAGGGGACGTCATAGAATTTTTGGAGAAATTTTCTCTAATTTAATATGTCGTAAGCGGCATTTCGATTGACAAATACTACCCCTAATACCTAATATCTTTCGTACCCGTTGTTGATTTTTGCAACAACGGGTACGTTATTACATACTTTATAAGTATTACGAATAAAAATAAATAAGCAAGAAGAATGTAAGTGTACTATATTTAAACCAAGTGACAGAAAAAAGAATATTATACATACATGTACTTCTAAATTAAAAATTATATGCCTGACAACGCAAGATACAAAAAACAATGATTTAACATTGAAAACAATGATAGCTTGCACAAGCGACAAAGTATTTAAAACGATAAGGCCGAACATATTATATGTAATTGTAATAGATATGTTGGCTAAAATTATACCATGAGACACCGAAATATTATATCTATGTGTTTATGTGTATCTAAAGTATAGTAGTATATTGAATTCCCTACATTAAAAAATCGAAATATTTAAATTAGACAGTAAAAAATTATAATTTTAAGATTGATTTATAAATTATTATAATTTAAATTTTACTGCTTGATGAAACAAATATTGTAAGTCATACACTATAGCAATCGAAACATCGGAAAGTACATTTATAATATAATAAATATTTCAGTGCCAATGTATTAAAAAAAATTCTAGTACATAAAAATGGACACTTGCCTATTCAAAGTTTATAATAGACACTAATTTCAGTTTATCTATAATTAAAGCAAGTAATATAAATTATAATTATTAAAATATTTAACTACATTAACCAAGTACGTATTTGTGAAATTTCTCGATGACTAAATTGATTGATATTTAAATAAATTTGAAGTTCCAAAACGTACCTGCTGTAAAATTTAAAAATCTACGACTAATCAAATTATTGGCAACATCGGAGGAGTTTAGTTGGGTACGCAAAGAAATGTATACGGATCCCAAAAGTGTTTTAACCTATTACAGAGTCCACTTAATCCGACGTGTTGGTCGGAGTCCACATAAAGCGCTACCCAGATAATAATATACACGGTGTATATTCGCCTGGAGTTAGTATAATACCGTTTTAGTACGGAGCTCTCATTAACCGCTAGATCTATATATATATATATATATATATATATATATATATATATATATATATATATATATATATATATATATATATATATACATATATATATATATATATATATAGATCTAGCGGTTAATGTGGGCCCCGTACTTAAACGGTATTATACTAACTTCAGGAGAATATACACCGTGTATATTATTATCTTTGTAGCGCTTTATGTAGACTCCGACCAACACGTAGGATTAAATGGAATCCGTAATAGGTTAAAACACTTTTGGGATCCGTATGTATTTATTCGCGTACACAACTAAACTCCTCCGATGTTGCCAATAATTTGATTAGTCGTAGATTTTTAAATTTTACAGCAGGTACGTTTTGGAACTTGAAATTTATTTAAATATCAATCAATTTAGTCATCCCGAAATTTCACAAATACTTGGTTAATGTAGTTAAATATTTTATGGTGGTAATTTATATTACTTACTTTAATTATTTTTAAACTTAGGTTAGTATCTGTTATAAGCTTGGAAAAGGCAATTTTTATGTATTAGTATTTTTTTTAATGCATTGACACTGAAAAATTTATTATATAAATGTACGTTTGGATGTTTCAATTGCTACGTTTTATGATGTACAATATTTGTTTCATAAAATAGTAAAATTTAAATTATAATAATAATAATAATAAATCAATCTTAAAATTATAATTTTTTACTGTCTAATTTCAATATTTCGATTTTTAAATGTAGGGAATTCAATATTTTACTATAATACTTTAGATACACATATATTATACACGGATACACTTGTAACAGATACTAAAATAATAAGGAGGCATAACACCTAATTTCGATTTTAACTATAAATGTATCGTATAACGTAACGTAGCAATCAGTAGTGAGTTATTACTCAGATAAAATATTTCGGTGACTTTATGGTAATTTGATTCTAGCCAACATATCTATTACAATTATTACATATAATATGTTCGGTCTTATTGTTTTAAAAAATACTTTGTCGCTTGTAAATTTTGTATCTTTCGTTGTCAGGCATACGAGTATTTTATTTTTAATTTAGAAGTAAATGTATATATAATATTCATTTTTCTGTCACTTATTTTAAATATGGTTCACTTATATTCTTCTTGCTTATTTATTTTTATTCGTAATACTTATAACGTACGTAATAACGTACCCGTTGTTACAAAAAGCAACATCGGGTACGAAAGATATCAGGTATCAGGGGTGGTATTTGTCAATCTAAATGCCGCCTACGATACATTAAATTAGAGGACATTTCTCCAAAAACTGTATGACAAACTGTAAACATCGTTTTATCCGCGTATATCTACAGAACAGAAGATTTTTCGTATCATTCAATGGTAATATGGAGAACGCAGACAAACGGTCTCCCTTGGGGTAGCGTAATGGCACCTACACTGTATTACATTTACACAAATGATCAACAGATACCAGTAGATACTAGGATTTGCATGTAGACGATACATTGCACAACCAAAAACTTTTGTTGCTGCAGTGGAAAAAAATCTAATAGATGCCTTAAATATAATAAAAATAAACTACGATTTAATTTTAAGCCAAACCCCTAAAATCTTAGGAGCGCTCCTTAAATTTTCCCAACACAGGCGCTTTCACAAAACTGAACATCCAATAGTGTGTTGAAATCCTTGAACTCTGAATTTCCTATAAATACCTTGTAGATAGTTTATATCGCCCGTTGTCAATCACAGAATCTTGTTTAAAACTAAAAGGCAAACTAAGGACCAGAAATAGTATGCTCCGCAAGCTTGTCAGGTAAAAATGGGGCGCACATCCTTTCACCCTTAAAACATAAATGCTTGCACTTTTCTTCTTACTTAACTGTCTTTTTCCTTTTATTCTGATATACTCTGTACGAGTACTAGAAACCAATTCGTTAAGGATTTTTGCTTAGTTGAGGAGATATTATGTTGTGGAATGCAATTTTCAGATTTCCCATGTCTCTAATAACATTTTTATCAACGTCTGTTTTTCCTTGCAATTCTTAGAAGGCACAGATTAAAGCAAAATACTAAATTTGGTTTCAAAAATTAGTTTACGTTTTTTAACCAAGTTTGAATTCTTTGCGTCTATGCATGTGTCCGATCTACCTTAAGCGATTTATTTTCCTAAACAATATATTTATAAAAGCTTTCTTTATTTAGTATGTGTTCTTATTCTATACGAATTTGTAGCAATATGATAATGAGGTTAAGAAAGTTTTCTTATTATTTTTCTTTCAAATATTCTGAGTTCTTCCTTATTTGTTTTAGTCATTGTCCATGATTCGCATTCATGTATTAAAATAGGTCTTAAGTTAATTATGCTCTGTATTTCTTTAGTGGCATTATTATTAACCGTGATTACTAATCTAAGATATATAAAGTGTTCCATACTTTCGAAATTATAGTTGTTAACTTTAATATTTTATCTAGATGTATTGAATTGCTTTCTTCTGTTGATTCGCTTGTATTTGGTTTTTATTTTGTTGATTTTAAGTGAAACATTTGTTGTGTTCTCTTCACTTTGTTGAAGATGTCGTTTGCGGACGGGAGAGAGTTTCTTATAAGATCAATATCATTAGCAGATGCTAGGACTGCTTTGTACCTTGAGCCATTAATGGATTGCATTTTAAATAGACTTTATTTCTATTTTAGTAAGCTGTTCATTAAATTTTTGAATATTTGAATCGAGGATCTGTATTTTATTCAACTGTTTTATAACACAGAGTTTCTTGGCGCCTATCTTCATCTCTGTGTTTTTTTGTTTAGCGTATCATTCTTTTTCTTCCTATGCCGTCCCCATTAACGGAGGTTGGCGACCACATTTCTAAAAGTACCTATCTCTGTCTTTTGCAACGTAGAATAATTCGTCTACAGTCATGTTTGTCCAGTCACGAATATTTCGCAGCCATGACTTCCTCTTTCTACCTATTCCCTTTTTGCCATCGACTCTACCCTGCATGATTGCCTGCAGAAGACTTTATATTCCTTAGTATGTGTCCCAGGTATGCAGTCCTGCGTACTTTTATTGTTCTCAACAATTTTTTGTCTCGACCCATCCTTCTCAGCACTTTCTCATTTGTGACCATGGCAGTTCATGGAATTCTCAACATTCTCCGGTATATCTAAAATTCAAAGGCTTGAAGCTTCCTAACTATTTGCGCTTTTACCGTCCATATTTCTACTCCGTAGTATAGAGACCAATAGTTGAGACCAGACGTAACATTCAACAAACCTCAGTCTCAGCGCAGTATTAAGATTTTTGTCACAGAACAATTGCTTGAATTTTAAGAACGCTGCCCTTGCCATTTCTATTCGTACCCTGATTTCTTAGTCTGAATCCAATTCTTTGTTGATGTAATCTCCCAGATATTTATATTTTTACTCCCGTATCATTATTAAAAGAATTTTGCTGAATGTCGATCTAGGGAATCCGGTGGTATGTACCGATATTATAGTACTGATTATAGTACTGATATTGCTGCTGTACCTCATAAGTAAATATAATATGCAAGAAAGGTTTTGGCAATTTAATAGGATTTTGTATGTTAGAATAATATTTCTCCGAGAAAGTGAAAAATATCTATTTGCTATCCGGATTTAATCCATAGATTAAATATTGGCATGCTGAAAAATAATGCCATTAGCAGCAAAAAATGGTCTGATAGTAAGTAATGAGAAAACTAAATAAATTTTCTTTAACATACAAGAGAGAGGACGTAGAGTAGGGCATAACGTAACAATAAACCCATATAATTTTGAAAGATTGCTGCGTTTTAGGTATCGTAGATAACGCTGTCACATAAGAAATAAAATGAAATATTCAGGTAGCTAACTGATGTAAATATAACCCACATAACACTTTTAAATCCAGAAGTCTAATACAAATCCCTAAAATCATGATATATAAAACAGTGATTAAACCAGTGCTATTGACTGAAAATGTGACGAGAACGCTGACAAAACAATGTAAGTAAAACTTAGGTATTAATTAGATCAGGATTACTAGAAAAGCCATCAGAATTATTTTCCAACTTACAAAGGTCCTAATACTAACCAATAACGAACCGGAACTAACGCCAAGGTCTAACAGATATATAAAGATAGCAACGTCATACAAGAGACTAAATCTCAACGCCAAAGTTACGCTGGCTACATTCTAAGGCTTTCTAATAACTGCATTGCCAAGTTAAACTGCGAGAATGCCCCGAGAGAAAAAATGCCCTTAGGACGTCAACAAGGGGAGGTAACATATGGTCAGATTTAGGAATAATGGGACTACCTACCGACCCATCATATTTATCAACATATGCCTGTACAATCAACTGCTATTCAACCTACAATCAATACTTATCTGTTGGGAACTATCAAATCCATTACATATAGTCAAACGAACTAGGCTTAAAAAAAGTTATCTTAGGAAAGGCACTTCAGAAACATTGACATATATTTTTAAAACGTTATTTACGTGGCTAAGTTTTCAATAGGAATGAGGAGACAAAAAGCAGAAAAGCCAATAGAACCTTGTTGCGTTCTGACTATACTATGACGATAACCTTTACAATATAAACATTACTTGAGACAACTGTTTGTCTCAATTTTGTCATTTAGAATTATGTCTGTATTTTTTAATTTGCTAATTTCCATAGAATCTAAAGATATCTTAAGGCCTTTATTTTAAATATACTTTTTTAGTAATGAAAATACGTAAATAGAACCAGGAATATACATTTAACCTTTAATCTCTGGGATACATCCATCTCCTGAACAATGGCGCAGATATATTTAGTTAAAATTCTGTGCACTTATTTTAACCGTTTATGTCCTCATCATTCATATATGAGGTGACCGATATTACAAACTCATTTACTTTTCACAAAGAGACTCCATATTAACTATACTTATTACTATAGAAATCTGATTCGAAATATCGTCGAAAAGTAACAGTATGTAAAATTATTTTTAATGAAAAGTTAATTAGTCATTTCTTATGGGGTTCAAAAGAGAAGCCTTTACGAAAATTTGAGTACAAATAAGACCACCGTAATCAGTTGCACCCTGGGTAATGAATAATGAATTAATCGGCTAATCAGAATCACCCGTTCAATATGATTTTTGTCAAATCGGTCCTTTTTAGGATCAATTATTCTAATAATGCCTATAAATATTAAGGGCATATCTAGAGATAAAGACACTTTACTTTACTTAACCTTATCAGACTTATGCGCTTAGCACAAATGTGACGTATTTCCAGTGCAGAAAATACATAGAGGGCAAAAAATAGTGTATTTGGTATTAAGCTGATCGCTGAAAATCACATAATAAATGTGAAAGTGCTATCTCTGCCGGCAAAGAAGCAAACAAAAACTTAAAATGAGAGGACAAAACCAGTCAGCTGAAGGAACCTTTTAACAATGTTGAGCTTGGATCCACTATCTATGTATATAATGAAGAATAGTACGGCACTGACTGAAGATCTGAGCACAAAGCTTATTATAAAATTTGGACCAAAAATACAACAGTTACTGATATCCAAAGTCTGCAGACTAACAAAGCAAAGACAAAGTTGTTGCCTTGTTTAAACCTGGCAAAAACTCCAACGACCACAAAAGCTATCGGTCAATATATTTATTTTGTCAGCTTTACAAAATACTTCTCAAGAGGTAAAACAGAAGAAAAACTCAAATTAAAAGACAAAAGTTGCTATAGACAGGGAAGATCATGTACATCACAAATACTAAATCTTGCCCAACACAGCAAAGATGGGTACGAAAGATATCAGGTATGAGGAGTGGTATTTGTCAATCTAAGAAGCAATTTGCAGCTTACGACACCTTAAATAAGAGGGCATTTTTTAAAAATATATATGATATCTCCTTAAGTAATAAACTTACTTGTTTTACTAGCGTATGCCTACACAACAGAAGATTTTTGGTATTTCTCAATGGTAAGAATAGCAAAGGGAGACCGCAGAAGAACGGTCTCCTTTAGGGTAGCGTAATGGCACCTACACTGTATAACATGTACACAAACCATCAACCCATACCAGTAAATACTAGGACTTTTATTATGTATACGACACATCTATTATTGCACAACCAAAAACTGTTGTTGCTGAAGTGAAGAAAAATCTAAATCATGCCTTAAACACAATAAAAATAGACTATAAATCATTTTTAAGCCAAACCCTGAGAAAAACTCAGGTGTGCTACTTTAATGTCCTCAACACAGACGTTTTCACAAATCTGAACATCCAATAGTGTCATGAAATCCTTATACTCTGGACTTGCTATAAAATACCTTGAAGATAGTTTGTGTTACACTTAGTCATTCACAGAACTTTGTTTAAAACTAAAAGCACACTAAGGACCAGAAGTAATATTCTCCGCAAACTTGTCAGCTAAAAATGAGAAGCACATCCTTCCACCCTTAAAACGTAAACGCTTGCATTCTATGCTTCTGCTGCCGAATATACCTTGCCAGTATGAATGATATCAACACATACTTAACACGTAGATTTAGCTATAAATTAGTCATCCAAATTCAGCGGATATTAAGACTCACATCCATACATAAGCTCTACAATATCGTAGCTACCAAGACACCTAATATCCGAAGATAAGTAGCTAAATAACAAAAGAAACAAAATCTAGATTTGCAACATGTTCTTGACGAATACAAGCCCATTTTATGACTAAAATCGAGAAAAGAGAAAAAACTGGCCAGATCAACACATGTGCAATATATACCAAAAAAAATAAGCTAATTCTCGCCATCTGAACCCTCTGGAGGACTCTTGCCTGCAAACACCGGTTAACTTGTGTGAATATGGGGTGGTAAAAGATTCTTCACACCGTCTTAGTTGACTTTGCCATTTAAATTGCTCTTTTCTGAAGGGACAAGGTTTAATTATTTAAACTGATCATGTAAAGTACAGTCAGTAAGCTATTACTTATAAAGATCATTGCAAATTTGACACTAACACTAAAATAATAAAGAAGCTACAAGATATCGTAAAACAATAGATGGATGAAATAAAACGAGTTCATATTAATCGGATTCTTAAATAAAACGTATAAAGACATACTAACATTAACAAAATACATTAGGAAATTTCCGTATATGAAAAAAACATCCAACTTGGTAACGAAATCCTTTTGTACCTATAAAGCTATTTTTAGAAAAGCAATTAAAAATATTTTTAAAAATTATGAAACTATAAATGTTAACGAATCGACACAGCAAATATTATGAAATGGTCAAGTGAGCTCCGTATATCGGTGTCCACTTCACCACGGAGCTCACTTGAACCTTAATTTTAACATGGGCAGAGTTTACTTTATGCCGTAGATATATATATATATATATATATATATATATATATATATATATATATATATATATATATATATATATATATATATATATATATATATATATATATATTTAAGTGCACCATCTTTGTAGGCAACCAAGTATACACAATATACACATATATATATATATATATATATATATATATATATATATATATATATATATTTAAGTGCACCATCTTTGTAGGCAACCAAGTATACACTCAAGTAAATTCAGTTGTAGGAACTTTGATAAAATTTATTAACTTGAGATATAATTTATATATAAATTTGTATTCTGATCTGAAAAGCCTAAATTGCCATAAAATTCTCGATAGAATTTTAGTTAGAATAGTAATCTTCTAGATAGAAGAGGAAAGAATTATCTAGAAGTATAAAAACATAATGTCAATAGAAAGAATTTAACCTGTGTTCGCAGCAGAATCTTCGCGAACATGGTAATGGCTATAAAATAGAAGGATTAGAATATATTTTGGACTCCGTCACTGGTACACGAACGAGAAAGACGTGGTTAAAACGGCTCCGATATTTAATTCGAAAATTCGGGTAATATCGAGTTTATTTATCCACAAAGTGTTTTTCCTGCGAAATAGTGTCTGTGTGAATCGAGTGTCATTAGAAAATTGTGAACTAAATCGAGTTTTTTAAAAATCGTAACGAATAAACTAAATAAACAATCAGTGCTACAAGCTCCGATCGGTTGAAGAGGCGAGTAGGGCGGTGCGGGGAACCTTCACGATAAGGACAAAAATTAGTGATTATTTACAAAACAATACATTGGCGTGTAAGTGAGAATTATAACGTCAAAACACTGTTCGGAATAAGGTAAGAGATTTATAATATTTTTAACAATATGGCCGCGAGAAGAGGATTAAATCAATGGGATAGTGAAGAATCTGACGATGGTAAGAGAAAGAGGGAGGAAAAAAAAGAAGACGACCAAGATGAAAACCCTTTCATGAAAAGCAGAAAGTTAACTAGGTCTCCACCTAAGAAAGATTGTGATAACACCGAATTGAAAGAAATGATGATCGCTCTTATGAACGAAGTTAAAGGAGTACGAAAAGACCAGCAGATCTTTCAAGAAGAAATTTGCAATTTAAAAAAAGAAAATCGTGAGTTGAAGGGAAAGGTAAATTTCCTGGAAAGCAGGATCGAAAAGATGGATAAACAAATTCGGAAACAAAACATTGTGATCAAAGGACACGATTTCAAAGAAAATTAGGAACTGGAAGATGCCACCAACTTTATAGCAAATCAATTGAATTTGAATGTGAAAATAAAAGATGTGCAGAAAATAAGAACCTCTCAAGGGAAACCACCAGTGGCGATAGTAAAAGTAGATACAATGAAGGATAAAGAACTTATTATGAAGAATAAGAGTAAATTAAGAGGAACGCGGTATTTCATTGAAAACGATCTAACCCAAGCCGAAGCCAAACTACAGAAAGAGCTAAGAGATATGGCAAAAGAAGAAAAAGGAAAAGGTAATGAAACAAAAGTCGGCTATCAGAAAATATGTATAAACCATGAATGGTGGAAATGGAACCATAGTACCGAAAAACTAGAGAAAATGAAAAAAAACTGAGTCTACACAGGCACAGTGGTCAGGAAAATATGGAAACGAATAAAGCGCGGAATAGGATGATGATAGGACAATGGAATGTTAGAGGGACTTTTGAACTAGGAGCACTAAAGAACTTATCAGATACGTTAGAGAAATATGAGATAGATATTGCAGCTATACAAGAAACTAAACAAAAAGGAAATTTTACCATGGATGTGGGAAACTACGTGTTTTTCAACAGTGGAGACAATGAACGTGTATTGGGGGTGGGATTTTTTATAAAGAAAACATTTGCCAATCTGGTGATAGATTTTGAGGCAGTCACAAGCAGATTATGTAAAATAAGAATAAGAGGAAAATATAGAAAAGTAACCCTTATAAATGTGCATGCACCAACAGAAAATACAGATGAAGACGTTAAAGATAGCTTTTATGAACAATTAGAACATATGTTTTACAAAATACCATCATATGACATAAAAATAATTGTAGGAGATTTTAATGCCAAGATTGGCAGGGAGGATATATACAAACAAATAACAGGGGGAAAAAGTAATCATAGAGACAGTAATCTGAATGAAAAAAGAGTAATAGAATTTGCTTTCGAACATAATATGCGAATTATGAGCACTTATTTTGATCACAAAGAAATTCATAAAGGTACCTGGGTATCACCAGATGGGCAAACAGTAAACCAAATAGATCATTTACTAATAAAAGCCAAACATATGAGAGCCATAAAAGATAGCCGAAGTTACAGAGGTGCTGATGCAAATTCGGACCACTTTTTGGTCAAAGTTAAAATGGAGCAAATAATACCCACAATTAATAACACTAGCTGTAAAAAAATAAAAAGATATAACGGTGCACTACTTCAGGAGGGAGAAGTTAAGAAAAAATTCAGGCAGCAAATTGAAGAGAAACTGAAAAGCCAGACAACAGTAAATGATATAGAAAGCAGATGGGTACAACTAGAAGAAAAAAATCAAGAAGCAGCCGACTCAGTATTAACAGGAAACAGACAATGTAAACAAACGGATTGGTATGATGAGGACTGTAAGAAAGCCATTAATGACCGAAATAAAGCTAGAATAAATAGTATAATAAGAAATAATGAAGAGAGTAAAAAAGCTTATGCAGCAAAAAGACGGGAAGCAAAGAAGATTTGTAGAAGGAAGAAGCGGTCAAGTTTAGAGCAGAAACTAGTTCGTATTGAAGAAGATTTTTTACATAAACAAGTCAGGAATTTCTACCAAGAAATAAAACGAGACCGAACCCAATACAAAACCACATCAAGATATTATAAAGATGAAGAGGGGAATCTGTTAGGTGGAACAGATGAAAAATTAAGAAGGTGGGCCAATTATTTCGAGAACATATTATGTACGGACGACCAAGATGAAAGAGAACAAACGCAACTACAACATGAAGAAGTAAGGGACCCAGATGTAAATAAAGAAGTACCTACCAAGGAAGAAATTATAGAGATCATAAAAAACTTAAAAAACAACAAAGCACTTGGTGAAAATGGTATCATTGCTGAGTTTCTAAAAGAAGGTGGCGAAATGGTGCAAAAAGAAATCGCTGAGTTAATACGCGAAATGTGGATCAGAGAAAAAATACCCAATCAGTGGAAAGAAGCAATCTTATGTCCAGTGCATAAAAAAAGAGACGTTACAGAATGTAAAAATTACAGGGGAATAGCTCTACAAGATACAGTGTATAAGATTCTGGCCATATCAATTAGAAATAAAATTAAAACAAAAGTTGAAAATTGTCTAGGTGAATATCAAGCAGGTTTCAGAGCAAACAGATCGGTAATAGACCAAATTTTTACAATGAAACAAATTTTAGCTAGCTCATATGAATTCAACCCATCATTACACATGCTGTTTATTGATTTTAGACAGGCATATGATACTATAAAAAGAAATAGAGTATTCGAAGCACTGGAATATTTTAAATTTCCACCAAAAAAAGTAAGACTGACTAAATGCATACTCAATGATACTAAAAGTAAAGTCATGTTAGAAGGACGGGTTTCGGATAGCTTTATCACTAATAGAGGTCTGCGACAAGGTGACCCGTTATTAACAGATTTTTTCAATTTGATCTTAGAGAAGATTTTACGAGAGTGTAACATCTACACTAGAGGCACAATATATCATCACAGGCATCAATGCGTAGCATATGCAGATGATGTTACCTTAATAACAAGGAGACCTGCAGAATTAAGAGAAATCTTTACTAGAATAGAGAGAATGGCCAGGGAATATGGTTTAGAAATAAACGAAGAAAAAACAAAATATATGGTGATGAGGGGAAACGAAAATCATCAAGGACAGTTCTTTAAGATACAAAGCCCAAGTAAAGAATATAACTTTGAAGTTGTTAGCCAATTCGATTAATTGGGAGTGACACTAACAAATAGGAACGAAGAGAACCAAGAAATCATAAAAAGAATGGCCAAAGGTAGTAAGAGTGCTGGGAGCCTGACTAAGATACTGAGGTCGAATATAATATCCAGAACAGCAAAAAAACGAATATATACAACAGTTATCCGACCTACAGTACTCTATGCTAGAGAGACCTGGACACTAAATAAATATATGGAAGTAAACTTAGATAGATGGGAACGAAAAATTCTTAGAAGGATATACGGAGGTGTAAAAGAGGGGAACATCTGGCGAAGAAGAACGAATGAAGAAATATTGCAAATATATGGGCAACCAAAAATAACAAGACTTGCTAAAATTCAAAGATTAAGATGGCTCGGACATATAGCAAGAATGAAGGAAGGAAGAGTTCCCAATAAATTAATAAACACGGAGGCTGGTACAAAAAGAAAAAGAGGCCGCCCCCGAAGAAAATGGCTGGAGTCGGCAAAAGAAGATCTGAAGTCGCTGCGGGTACAAGATTGGAAAAACTTAGCACAAGATAGAAAGAAATGGAACAAAACCGTTGAAGCCTTGGGCCTTTGAGGCCTGTTGAGCTGAACTATATATAGAATATATTTTATTTCAAGAATATTCGTGAACATTAAAAATGATATAAATATGATGTGATTTGGATTCAAAATGGTTAGAGAGATGGTCAGTTAATTCAGTATAGAGGTCAGTAAGTCAGAATATAGTCAATTAGTATAGTTCAGTCAAGATACTCAGTTATCAGTGATTCAGTATATTAGATGAAGATTAAGAAACAGAATTAAGAGAGTATTAATTGAAGATTAAAAATTATGTTATGTATAATATGGTGATTGGAGAATGGAAGAGAGTATTAATTGAAAATTAAAATTATATAATGTATATGATGATTGGAGAATGGAAGAGAGCATTAATTGAAGATTAAAATTATATAATGTATATGGTGATTGGAGATTGGAAGAGAAAAAAAGATTATTAGAAAAAAGAATAAATATAAAAAAAGAAAGAACAATATTTTACCGATTTATAAATACTATTAAGAAGAAAAATATTCTAAAATGGTTGAAGCTGATAATTAAAACATTGTGGTGTATTTGGCAAGGCAAGTTTACAAAAAGAAGGATAACCGAGGTTGACAACGAATTGTCATGATTCCATTTTTATTAACCACTCAATTTGTGACACAAATTGAATGGTGATAAAATCTTTATTTTGGAAAACAGTTTCATTTAGGCATTCAGTGACAGAAAGGTACCAAATTTTGTTAATATAATTTAATTAGTGTCACAAGAATTTCAATTCAAAGATAGTTTGTTCTAAATTTACATTGTATATATAACTTAATTAGTGTCATAAGAATTTCAATTTAAAGATAGTTTGTTTAAAATTTACATTGTCTATATTAGATATATATGTGTGTTTCATAATATGTAATTATAATAAAGATAATTTCAAAAAGTTCTTACAAACTAATTATTTGAGAACCACGATAAAAACCCTGTATATATATATATATATATATATATATATATATATATACATATATATATATATATATATATATATATATATATATATATATATTATTAAAAAACACTCATTGCTCATAAAACTATACACAAACAAATTATCATAACAATTTGACGCCCACCGCGGGGCTCTCTATTTAAAAGAATTAGTTTGGGAAGATAAGTGCTCTCATATAATTAAATTAATTTTCATTAGAAAAAAAAATTATAGATTTTATTTTTAATTATATTTGAACAAGTAAAGTCTCAAAATGTCTCAAGGAAAGAAAGGAACAAGAAGCAAAAAGAATGTGGAAAGTGGAAGTAGAAACACAACCTGTACAAGATGAGATTTTAGTTCAAGTTCCACAAGATACTGCAGAAATGAATCCAGAAAGAGAGGAAAATGTCAATATGGCAGCTTTGATGTCATTAATGATGCAAATGAACAAGACAATGGAAGAGAATACGAAAAAAATGGAATAGAAATTGGAAGAGAATTCAAAAGAAGTCAAAGAAGACAGAAAAAAATAGAACAGAAATTGGAACAGAATTATAAAAAATTAGAATAGAAAACAGAAGATAATAATAATAAAACTGTAAAACAAATAGAAAAACAAATAGATGAAAAACTTGTAAGTTTTTAGTATAAGTAAATAGGATTATTCAAGATAATAAGATAGATATAGAACAGAAAATAGAGTTGCAGAAATGTAACTTAGAAGTAAAAATTAACGAAGGCAGGAGATAGACAGAAGAAAAATTAGACGATATGCAACAAAATATCCAAATAAATAATAATCAAATAAGAAATGTGGAACAGAGAATAGATGATATTTCACAAATGAGAAACATAGGGAGACCTTACTTATATTTAATAAATGAGACTGGGATTAAATTCTCTGGTAATATAAAAAATCTGCATCCTAGAGTATACATAAATAGTTTAAAACATAAATTAAGATTGGTGAATAATATTAATGATATTAAAGATTATATTAGAATGACACTAAGTGACAATGCGGCAACTTGGTTTGCCAGTATTGAAAATGATTTAGATAATTTTCAAACATTTGCAAATAAATTTTTAAATTATTATTGGGGTGAATTAGAGCAAGCCAAATTTAGAGAAATTCTATATTTTGGAAAGTATAATCACAATTTAAGATCAAATATGGTAGATTATGCATTAAAACTGATAACGGTTGCAAAATATTTAGAACCGCCACTTAGAGAGGATAAAACAGTCTTGAATGTATCTAGACATTTTGATGCTGATGTTGTGCAAACAGCAACAGTACAAAATATTCAAACAATAGAGAGTTTTATTAATTTTATTCAAAGAATACAAAAGAGGTAATATGGCAAGTAATAATGATAACAATGATATTAGGATGAATAATAATAAGAATAACAGAAAAAACAATAATACCTTTCAATATAATAGGAATAATTATCAACAATATAGACAATCATACAATAATACTAGATATGGTGATAATTTACAAAATTTTAATAATAATAAAGATAATCAAAATAGACAGAATTTTAATAACAATACTAATTATAATAGACAAGATTTTAACAATAGAAGAAATACAGAACGACCTAATTAAAACAGACAGGTAAATTATGTACGAAGGAATAGAAGCTGCGAAGATAGGGAACGAAATAGTACAAGGCAAGAAAATATGAGTAGAAGTCATAGTAGGGAAAGACATAGGACATTAGATCTAAGTGGTCAGACACAATCTGACAATTCTAACAATTAAAATTTTGTTCAGTAAACTTTCTGAATTACAAGTTGGGCTATTGCTATTATGAAAAACCTTCTGAATTTATTTCTTTAGATGAAGATATAATTATTGAATCTATTAATTTAATTTATATAAATGCTATGGCCAAAAATAAAATGATTAAGATTATGATAGATACTGGTTCAGAAAGTACTTTAGATTTGGAAAATTTTATTTTTAATACATTAAAACTATCAGATATAATAAAGATTCCAAAAATTAAAATTGTTGGTGCAAATAATAAGAAGTTGGGTGAAATTAATAAACTAGCCAATTTTAAAATTAATATTCTTAATAAACAAATTAATATGCAAGGATTTGTTGTCAAAGATTTATGTGTTGATATATTAATGGGAAATGACGAATTGGAAAAGAAGAAAGTAAAGATAGATTTTGAAAAAAAAAATGGTAACTTAGGAAGGGCAAATAATTAAGTTTATGCAGAAAGATGAGGTGGAACAAGGAATAAGAGTTGATAGGATATTATTAAAAGAAAATAATGATGTTTATGAAGAAGAAATGTATTTTGAATGAAGATGTGATAAAAGTTAATTTCCCTGAAGAATATAAATCAATAGTCGTTTCCATATTGCAGCAACACAAGGGACTTGTCAATAAAGAAAATAGAATTGCACAAAATTATATCCATAGTATAAAAGTTAAAAAAGAAAAAGATTTTAAAACAAAATCATACCCAGTACCATATAAATACAGAGAATAAGTAAAGAGAACGATTAATAATATGTTAGAAAATGGAATCATTGAGAAGGCAGATACACGCTTCATAAACCCTATAGTAGTAGTACGTAAAAGATCAGGTGAAATCAGGTTATGTTTGGATGCAAGGAATATTAACAAGATCACTGAAAAGCAATTTGAAACACCAGTGAGTATAGATGGAATACTAGGAAGAATTACAGGAATGTCATTTTTCACTAAAATCGATTTACAGCATAGTTTCTGGTTAAGACCTCTGGAAAGAAAAAGTAGACAGTATACGGGATTTCAGATAGATGGAGTAGTATATCAATTCAAAGTAGTACCATTTGGACTTCATACATCTTGCAGTGCTCTATGTAGATGTCTCCATGATATTTTGGATCAATATGAACATTTTGTAATTCACTACATTGATGATATATTAATTTTTTCTAAAACGGTTGAAGATCATGAGAAACACCTAAAAATTATAATCAACAGATTAGACAAAGTTGGACTAAAAATAAATCAAGAAAAATGTACAAATTTTCAAAAAGAAATAATATATCTAGGTTATAAACTTAACACTAAGGGAATCGAAATGGATCCAGAACGGACACAGGTCATTCAGGAATATAAAACACCACACAATCTAAGAACTTTAAGAGGATTTATTGGAATAATTAATTATTATAAAAGGATGATACCAGATCTAAGTATAAAAGAAATTCCATTACTTGAACTGCTGAGGAAAGGTGTAAAATGGAGATGGGATCAGAGAAGAGAACTAGCATTCCAAGAAATCAAAAACATTTTTTTGTCAAATTTAAAAATATACCATCCTGTCTACACAAAGCCATTCATATTAAGAACAGATGCATCACTAGAGAGACTATCAGGGGTATTATTACAAATACATGATGGGGTCGAATACCCGATACAATTCATTTCAAGAATTACAAAGCCACATGAAAAGGATTACTCAGTTTTAGAATTAGAACTAGCAAGTATCATATACTGTGTCACAAAATTAAGATTTTATTTGTTGGGTATTGATTTTACTATAAAAACAGATCACCCAGCTTTAAGATCTATATTAAATAACAAATATGGAAACAGTAGAGTACACCGGTGGAGTCTATGAAACAAAAAATGGATTAGGGAATATAATCAGGATATGTTAGAACAAGTAATGCAGAAAATGAATAACCGAATTATGAGGAAAGCTGAAAAATATATCAGAAGACAAAATCGAAAAATAAAAAAAACCAATCATATTTCAAAAAGGAGACAAAGTGTTAATTCGTTCACTTAGAAAGGGGAATTTTAGAGACAATCGTCGTAAGAAATTACAACCAATGTTTGAAGGTCCATACAAAATCGAAAATCAGAACGGACTAAATAGTTATGTGTTGATAGATGCAGATAATAAACTTAGAGGGATATTTCATATTAATGACATTTTCAAATATCATGAAGAGATTGAATAATGTCTTCTATACTTTTAACACTGATAGCAGTAAATAATAACAATAATACCAGTTCACTGATAGATCCATTTCATTAGATAGACTTGATTTATTGAGACATATAGATGGTAGATTTCATTGTTGTGAATTAATTTGACATCATGCTTTTGGTATTTCTGATCAGGTGTTGATCTTGTACTTATGGAAATTGTTTGGGCCCTAAAAATCATAATTTGGGGTTAGATACTAAATTGATTGTATAAATGTCTTTCTAAAAATAATATGAAAAGTGTAAAACTTACCATTCATATTGATGAAAGCCTTTTGAACGGAAAAAAGGAAAATGGTAATGAATGTTTACCTAGATCTTGTCTATAAATAAACAGAACACAATGATATAGACGCTTAGATTAGGTTATATTTATTCATTGTTATAACTAAATAAAGCCTACATTTGACATGACAGTTGACATAGATAGGCACCAGGGATGTATTTAATAGAACAATTTTAAATAAAAAATGGAATTATTTAATTTATTATATTTACAAATGTGCCTGGATAAGAAAATTAATATTTAAAAAAAATAAGTGAATTATTTCTTTTAAAATTAATTTTGGGGTATTGAGATGATATTAAATATAGGAGAAATATATAAGTTATATACTAGAGAATATTAAAAAAAGGATTTATGAGGACATTCTTAAGAAATTCACATAATAATAAGTTTAAAATGTTTTTATTTTGCAATGTATTTGGTTATTTTAATAATTATGATATTGTAAATAAGTATACACTCAAGTAAATTCAGTTGTAGGAACTTTGATAAATAATTATTATGGATTAAAAAATAGGGTTATTTATTAATTTAAGATGTAATTTATATATAAATTTGTATTCTGATCTGAAAAGCCTAAATTTCCATAAAATTCTCGATAGAATTTTAGTTAGAATGGTAATCTTCTAGATAGAATAGGAAAGAATTATCTAGAAATATAAAAACAAGATGTCAATAGAAAGAATTTAACCTGTGTTCGCAGTAGAATCTTAGCGAACATGGTAATGTCTATGAAATAGAAGGATTAGAATATATTTTATTTCAAGAATATTCGTGAACATTAAAAATGATATAAATATGATGTGATTTGGATTCAAAATGGTCAGAGAGATGGTCAGTTAGTTCAGTATAGAGGTCAGTAAGTCAGAATACAGTCAATTAGTATAGTTCAGTCAAGATACTCAGTTATCGGTGATTCAGTATATTAGATGAAGATTAAGAAACAAAATTAAGAGAGTATTAAATGAAGAATAAAAATTATGTTATGTATATGGTGATTGGAGAATGGAAGAGAGTATTAATTGAAAATTAAAATTATATAATGTATATGGTGATTGGAGATTGGAAGAGAAAAAAAGATTATTAGAAAGAAGAATAAATAGAAAAGAAGGAAGAATATTTTCCCGATTTATAAATACTATTAAGAAGAAAAATATTCTAAAATGGTTGAAGCTGATAATTAAAATATTGTGGTGTATTTGGCAAGGCAAGTTTACAAAAAGAAGGATAACCGAGGTTGACAACGAAGACATTGAGTCTTGATAAAATCTTTATTTTGGAAAACAGTTTCATTTAGGCATTCAGTGACAGAAAGGTACCAAATTTTGTTAATACAATTTAATTAGTGTCATAAGAATTTCAATTTAAAGATAGTTTGTTTAAAATTTACATTGTCTATATTAGATATATATGTGTGTTTCATAATATATATAATAAAGATAATTTCAAAAAGTGCTTACAAACTAATTCTTTGAGAACCGCGATAAAAAACCCTATATATATATATATATATATATATATATATATATATATATATATATATATATATATATATATATATATAAATATATATATATATTTATATTTATAAATACTTTAATTACTTGAATAAGAAGAAAAATGGCGGATGGTAAGGTTGATGAAGATGGTAAAAGAAAAAGCAAAGAGGAGATAGATATATTTAGCAGGAGCAGAAAAGTGGGCCGAACGCCAGACAGGTCGAAACCAACAACGAATGAAACCAGCAGCCAGAACGAAATGATGGAACTAATGAGACAAATAGCAAGCGATAATAAGAAAAAAAAACAATGACCTGGAAGAGATAAAAAATACAATGGGTAATATGATTGAGGAACTAAAAGAAATTAGGAAGGAAAATAGTGAATACAAATTGCAAATGAAAGAAATAATAAGAGAAAATGAAAATCTAAAGAAAGAAATGACAGCGATGAAACAAAAAATAGATAAAATAGAAATAGCATTGGAAGCATGTCAGAAAGAAAAGAAGAAAAATAACCTAATTATGAGAGGCTTACCAATAGACACAATAGAAGCAGAGCAACTGGAGAACTTCATAGAAACAAAAATGGGAGTAAAATCAGAAATAAATAGGGTACAAAAGATAAATGAAACAATGTGTGTTATCGAATGTAAAAAATTCGAAGATAAAATGAAAATACTGAAAGCCAAGGGTAAACTAATAAACTATAAGCAACATAGAGTATATATAGAATGTGACCTAACATTAAAAGAGATAGAGATACAAAGAAATCTTAGGAAGATAGCAGCAGATGAAAAGACTAATGGAAAAAGGACAAAAATTGGATATGGTTTCATAATTATTGAAGGCATTAAGTGGAAATGGAATCAAAAAACAAGCCAGATAGAAAAAATAACATACAATACAGAACCAACTAGTTAAAAAAACTAGCTGAAGAAAACACAATAACGGACCGAGAAACAAAACAGGCACAGAACAGGGACATGAGCAGATCTAAAGATAAAAACACAAACGGGAGTAAAAACAAATTGAAGTACAACACAGAAAATAACAAAACAATTTGGAAAATGGCATCATGGAATGTGGGAGGTATAAATGGGAAGGAAATAGAACTGGGGGAAGAAATTAGAGATAAGAACATTGAAATAGTAGCTATAACAGAGACAAAGAAAAAAGGAAAAGGATCAATAATATTAGAAAACGGAATGTTACTAATATACAGTGGAGTGGAAGAAACGAAGAGAGCTCAGGCAGGAGTAGCGTGCATGATAAAGAAGGAGAGTATCAACAAAATAAAAAATTGGATATATTACAACGAACGTATACTAAGAGTAGACATAGATATGGATACAGAGGAATCCAATACAAACCTAATCATATGTTATGGACCAGATGAAGACGCAACAAAAAACGAAAAGAATGAATTCTGGGACAAATTACAAGAAGTGATAAATGATTGTACAGAGAAAATTGTGATTACAGGAGACATGAACAGTAGAGTGGGGAAAGAAACAGAAAAATGGAACAATGTCATCGGACCTTATGGGGAGGACAAACTAAACAAAAATGGAAAATTACTACTCGAATTCTGTCTAGACAATAACCTGGTGATTATGAACACACACTTCCAACATAAAAGGATACACAATATCACAAGAGAAGTCAAATCAAGAGACGAACAATCAATTATAGACTATACTATAGTGCAAAAAACAGAGAAGAACTGGATAAGAGACGTAAGGGTAAAAAGAAGTTATGAAATTGGTAGTGACCACTATCTACTAGAAACCACATTCAAAAGCAAAAGAAAAGAAATAAAAAGAAATGAGAACATAAACAGAAAACACAAAGAAATAATAAAAATTTATAAACTAAGGGAAGAAACAACGAGAATTAGATACTCAGAAGGACTAGAGAAAGAGATGGATAATGAACATGAAATAACAGAAACAATAGAAGAAGAATGGGGAAAATTTAAAAATGCGATGATAAAAACAGCTAAATCAATATGTGGAACCACAAGAAATAACAACCGAGGAAAGCGAACATCTTGGTGGAACGATGAAGTGAAAAGAGAAATAAAAGAAAAGAAGAAATTATGGAAAGAATACATCCAAGACAAAACGCAACAAAAATATGAAAATTATAAGAGACAAAGAACAAAAGTTAAAGAGATAGTTAAGAAAGAGAAAAAGAAAAGTTGGGAAAAATTCGGGGAAAAAATGGAAGAAAACAGCACAGAAAACGTAAAATTATTTTACAGAACACTGAAAAACCTAAGAAGCAACAAAGAAACGAAACTGGAACAAATAATGAACAAGGAAGGAACAATAATAAACGACGATAAGACAATAATGGAAAGATGGAGGGAACATTTTCAGCTGATACTGAATGGAAATCAAGCGAATACAATGGAGAAGGAAAGCCACAACAGGAGAGTATCCATGAGAAACACGGAAAATACAGAAACTATAGAAAAAGAAGAACTGGAAGAAGCAATAAGAAAGATAAAGATTGGAAAAGCACCAGGAAGCGATGAAGTAGCACCAGAAATGATGAAATATATAGGAGTAAAAGCAAAAGAAAAATTGTTATACATATATAACCTAATATGGAAGAGAAAAGTAATACCCAGAGAATGGACAAATGCAGTAATTATACCTATATACAAGAAAGGAAACACAAGAGACTGTAGGAACTATAGAGGTATATCACTACTATGTGTAGCAGCAAAAGTATACGAAACCATAATAGAAGGGAAAATTAGAAAAGAAATAGAACATAAATTAGAGGATGTACAAAGTGGATTCAGGAAAGGACACAACACACAAGACCATATATTCACCATGCAACAAGTAATAGAAAAAGCCTTAAAGAAAAATAAAGAAATACATCTGAGCTTTATAGACATGGAAAAAGCATTCGACTCAGTCAAAAGAAAAGATATATGGGAAAGCCTAAAGAAGAAACAAGTAAGTGAAGAACTGATAGAAGCAACAAAGAGTATATACATGAAAATAACAAATACAGTAAGAATGTTAAATATACAGTCAGAACCATTTGAAACAACCCAAGGAGTTAGACAAGGGGGAAGTCTCAGCCCAGTACTATTCATAAATGTAATAGATGAGATAGTGAAAGAATGTAAGAAAACATTCAAGAAATACGGCATCGGTTGGAACAGAATGCAAATGATAAATGCTGAGATGTGTATATTTGCAGACGACATAGTATTAATTGCGGAAACTGCAGAAAAACTGAAATACAACTTAGAGAAATGGAACCTAGAAGCAAGCAAATACAACTTAAACGTAAACAAAGAGAAGACTCAAATAATGAAAATATCAAGGAAACAAGGGACGGAAGATCAAATAGAAGTAATGATAGACCAACAAAAAATAATACAGACAAATTCATACAAATACTTAGGAACAGTAATCAACAACAAGGAACTCCGTCACTGGTACACGAACGAGAAAGACGTGGTTAAAACGGCTCCGATATTTAATTCGAAAATTCGGGTAATATCGAGTTTATTTATCCACAAAGTGTTTTTCCTGCGAAATAGTGTCTGTGTGAATCGAGTGTCATTAGAAAATTGTGAAATAAATCGAGTTTTTTAAAAAATCGTAACGAATAAACTAAATAAACAATCAGTGCTACAAGCTCCGATCGGTTGAAGAGGCGAGTAGCGCGGTGCGGGGAACCTTCACGATAAGGACAATAATTAGTGATTATTTACAAAACAATACATTGGCGTGTAAGTGAGAATTATAACGTCAAAACACTGTTCGGAATAAGGTAAGAGATTTATAATATTTTTAACAATATGGCCGCCAGAAGAGGATTAAATCAATGGGATAGTGAAGAATCTGACGATGGTAAGAGAAAGAGGGAGGAAAAAAAAGAAGACGACCAAGATGAAAACCCTTTCATGAAAAGCAGAAAGTTAACTAGGTCTCCACCTAAGAAAGATTGTGATAACACCGAATTGAAAGAAATGATGATCGCTCTTATGAACGAAGTTAAAGGAGTACGAAAAGACCAGCAGATCTTTCAAGAAGAAATTTGCAATTTAAAAAAAGAAAATCGTGAGTTGAAGGGAAAGGTAAATTTCCTGGAAAGCAGGATCGAAAAGATGGATAAACAAATTCGGAAACAAAACATTGTGATCAAAGGACACGATTTCAAAGAAAATGAGGAACTGGAAGATGCCACCAACTTTATAGCAAATCAATTGAATTTGAATGTGAAAATAAAAGATGTGCAGAAAATAAGAACCTCTCAAGGGAAACCACCAGTGGCGATAGTAAAAGTAGATACAATGAAGGATAAAGAACTTATTATGAAGAATAAGAGTAAATTAAGAGGAACGCGGTATTTCATTGAAAACGATCTTACCCAAGCCGAAGCCAAACTACAGAAAGAGCTAAGAGATATGGCGAAAGAAGAAAAAGGAAAAGGTAATGAAACAAAAGTCGGCTATCAGAAAATATGTATAAACGATGAATGGTGGAAATTTAACCATAGTACCGAAAAACTAGAGAAAATGAAAAAAAAACTGAGTCTACACAGGCACAGTGGTCAGGAAAATATGGAAACGAATAAAGCGCGGAATATGATGATAGGACAATGGAATGTTAGAGGGACTTTTGAAGTAGGAGCACTAAAGAACTTATCAGATACGTTAGAGAAATATGAGATAGATATTGCAGCTATACAAGAAACTAAACAAAAAGGAATTTTACCATGGATGTGGGAAACTACGTGTTTTTCAACAGTGGAGACAATGAACGTGTATTTGGGGTGGGATTTTTTATAAAGAAAACATTTGCCAATCTGGTAATAGATTTTGAGGCAGTCACAAGCAGATTATGTAAAATAAGAATAAGAGGAAAATATAGAAAAGTAACCCTTATAAATGTGCATGCACCAACAGAAAATACAGATGAAGACGTTAAAGATAGCTTTTATGAACAATTAGAACATATGTTTTACAAAATACCATCATATGACATAAAAATAATTGTAGGAGATTTGAATGCCAAGATTGGCAGGGAGGATATATACAAACAAATAACAGGGGGAAAAAGTAATCATAGAGACAGTAATCTGAATGGAAAAAGAGTAATAGAATTTGCTTTCGAACATAATATGCGAATTATGAGCACTTATTTTGATCACAAAGAAATTCATAAAGGTACCTGGGTATCACCAGATGGACAAACAGTAAACCAAATAGATCATTTACTAATAGAAGCCAAACATATGAGAGCCATAAAAGATAGCCGAAGTTACAGAGGTGCTGATGCAAATTCGGACCACTTTTTGGTCAAAGTTAAAATGGAGCAAATAATACCCACAATTAATAACACTAGCTGTAAAAAAATAAAAAGATATAACGGTGCACTACTTCAGGAGGGAGAAGTTAAGAAAAAATTCAGGCAGCAAATTGAAGAGAAACTGAAAAGCCAGACAACAGTAAATGATATAGAAAGCAGATGGGTACAACTAGAAGAAAAAATTCAAGAAGCAGCCGACTCAGTATTAACAGGAAACAGACAATGTAAACAAACGGATTGGTATAATGAGGACTATAAGAAAGCCATTAATGACCGAAATAAAGCTAGAATAAATAGTATAATAAGAAATAATGAAGAGAGTAAAAAAGCTTATGCCGCAAAAAGACGGGAAGCAAAGAAGATTTGTAGAAGGAAGAAGCGGTCAAGTTTAGAGCAGAAACTAGTTCGTATTGAAGAAGATTTTTTACATAAACAAGTCAGGAATTTCTACCAAGAAATAAAACGAGACCGAACCCAATACAAAACCACATCAAGATATTATAAAGATGAAGAGGGGAATCTGTTAGGTGGAACAGATGAAAAATTAAGAAGGTGGGCCAATTATTTCGAGAACATATTATGTACGGACGACCAAGATGAAAGAGAACAAACGCAACTACAACATGAAGAAGTAAGGGACCCAGATGTAAATGAAGAAGTACCTACCAAGGAAGAAATTATAGAGATCATAAAAAACTTAAAAAACAACAAAGCACCTGGTGAAAATGGTATCATTGCTGAGTTTCTAAAAGAAGGTGGCGAAATGGTGCAAAAAGAAATCGCTGAGTTAATACGCGAAGTGTGGATCAGAGAAAAAATACCCAATCAGTGGAAAGAAGCAATCTTATGTCCAGTGCATAAAAAAGGAGACGTTACAGAATGTAAAAATTACAGGGGAATAGCGCTACAAGATACAGTGTATAAGATTCTGGCCATATCAATTAGAAATAAAATTAAAACAAAAGTTGAAAATTGTCTAGGTGAATATCAAGCAAGTTTCAGAGCAAACAGATCGGTAATAGACCAAATTTTTACAATGAAACAAATTTTAGCTAGCTCATATGAATTCAACCTAACATTACACATGCTGTTTATTGATTTTAGACAGGCATATGATACTATAAAAAGAAATAGAGTATTCGAAGCACTGGAATATTTTAAATTTCCACCAAAAATAGTAAGACTGACTAAATGCATACTCAATGATACTAAAAGTAAAGTCATGTTAGAAGGACGGGTTTTGGATAGCTTTATCACTAATAGAGGTCTGCGACAAGGTGACCCGTTATCAACAGATTTTTTCAATTTGATCTTAGAGAAGATTTTACGAGAGTGTAACATCTACACTAGAGGCACAATATATCATCACAGGCATCAATGCGTAGCATATGCAGATGATGTTACCTTAATAACAAGGAGACCTGCAGAATTAAGAGAAATCTTTACTAGAATAGAGAGAATGGCCAGAGAATATGGTTTAAAAATAAACGAAGAAAAAACAAAATATATGGTGATGAGGGGAAACGAAAATCATCAAGGACAGTTCTTTAAGATACAAAGCCCAAGTAAAGAATATAACTTTGAAGTTGTTAGCCAATTCGATTACTTGGGAGTGACACTAACAAATAGGAACGAAGAGAACCAAGAAATCATAAAAAGAATGGCCAAAGGTAGTAAGAGTGCTGGGAGCCTGACTAAGATACTGAGGTCGAATATAATATCCAGAACAGCAAAAAAACGAATATATACAACAGTTATCCGACCTACAGTACTCTATGCTAGCGAGACCTGGACACTAAATAAAGATATGGAAGTAAAATTAGATAGATGGGAACGAAAAATTCTTAGAAGGATATACGGAGGTGTAAAAGAGGGGAACATCTGGCGAAGAAGAACGAATGAAGAAATAATGCAAATATATGGGCAACCAAAAATAACAAGACTTGCTAAAATTCAAAGATTAAGATGGCTCGGACATATAGCAAGAATGAAGGAAGGAAGAGTTCCCAATGAATTAATAAACACTGAGGCTGGTACAAAAAGAAAAAGAGGCCGCCCCCGAAGAAAATGGCTGGAGTCGGCAAAAGAAGATCTGAAGTCGCTGCGGGTACAAGATTGGAAAAACTTCGCACAAGATAGAAAGAAATGGAAGAAAACCGTTGAAGCCTTGGGCCTTTGAGGCCTGTTGAGCTGAACTATATATATAATCAACAACAAAGGAGACATCGAGGATGATCTTAACAACAGAATGGAAAACACAGGAAAACTATTCCAAGCACTAAATAGAGGATTCCTTAATAACAAAGAAATATCAACAAAGACCAAGATGACAATATATAAAACAATATATAGACCTACAGTGACATATGGAGCAGAAAATTGGATATTAAACAAAAGGAGTAATACCTCAGAAGAACGATAGGAGTAAAAAGAACTGATAGAATCAGAAATGAAGAAATAAGAGAAAGACTCAAAATCAAACCGATACTCGAGTCAATCAAAGAGAAAAAATTGGCATGGTTCGGACATCTAACCCGGATGGACAATAATAGACAAGTTAAAAGAGTGTGGGACGCCAAACCAATAGAGAAGAACAGAAGAGGAAGACCCATTAAAGAATGGAACAGTGACATCTCGCAGATACTACAGAGTAAGAATAAGACTTGGCAGGAAGCAACACAGATGGCATCCAATAGGAAGGAATGGAGAAAGTTCGTTAAGAGCTAGGACACCTCAGAAGACCGTCAAATAGTGTAATGTAATGAATTGTATTTTAAACGGCCCAACACCGAAAGGTACAAATGGGTCTACTGATTAAGTAAAGTAAAGTATATATATATATATATATATATATATATATATATATATATATATATATATATATATATATATATATATATATATATATATATATATATATATATATATATATATATATATATATATATATATATAGATCCAGCGGTTAATGTGAGCCCCGTACTAAAACGGTATTATACTAACTCCAGGAGAATATACACCGTGTATATTATTATCTGGGTAGCGCTTTATGTAGACTCCGACCAACACGTAGGATTAAATGGACTCCGTAATAGGTTAAAACACTTTTGGGATCCGTATATATTTTATCGCGTACACAACTAAACTCCTCCGATGTTGTCAATAATTTGATTAGTCGTAGATTTTTTAATTTTACAGCAGGTATGTTTTGACACTTGAAATTTATTTAAATATCAATCAATTTAGTCATCCCGAAATTTCACAAATACTTGGGTAATGTACTGAAATATGTGCCGTGCGCATCGGAGAATGCCAAAAGGTCATTACGTCATATCTTTGTTTCTATTGGTCCGATCGTAACGTACGAGGGCTCGTTGGAACGGGGAGGAGACGGGGAATACTTTGACACAAAAAAAAACAAAAATGGCAGCATTGCCAAATAGGCGCTAAAACGTATCTTCGTTACTATTGGCCTGATTTTGACGTATGAGGTGTCAAATGAAAGCGTTGGTGACACAGAAGCCATGTCAATGATCAGTATGAACATTCTTCTTCTTCTTTTTCGTACAGTGCCTAAGAGAACGTGACATCCGACGTAGAACGTGACATTCGACGCAGAATGTGAAATGTCGCGTGAAATGACGTGACATTCAACGCAGAACGTGACATTCGACGCAGGACGTGAAATGTCACGTGACATCCGACGTAGAACGTGACATTCGACGTAGAAGGTGAAATGTCACGCGAAATGACGTGACATTCGACGCAGGACGTGACATTCGACGCAGGACGTGACATTTATGTGACAACGCGTCGCTTGACATAAAATGTGACATTCTACATAGGACATATTCAGTAGTAATATGAATCCCATCGAGTACATACATAGAGTAATAGAATTTCAAAGAAAACTTGACCAGTTAAAGAAAGACATTAAATCATATAAGGATATAAAACAAATTAAAAGACAATTAGATAACCTGCATTTTGACAACAACACGTGGAAACCCGAAGAGTTGAATCGACAGCAGCAGCAGCAAGACACCTGGTCCTGTAGAAAACTGCCACCAGCTACATATCCATTAAGACGTATTCAACCAACACCATGTTTGTCAGCAACAACACCACGGGTGTTAGCAGCAACAACACCAGCGAGTATATGAAAAGTGAAATAGACAATGTCTTTGCAATATCCTGTGTAATATTAGCATCTGTATTTATCTTAATTTTAAAAATTATTTTTGAAATTGTAAAGAGAAAATTTGGATCTTCATGTAATATAAGACTCGATCAATAAAGATGTTTTAAATAAAAAAGCGTTTAATTTCTAATATATTTATTTATACATATAAAAAAATTACAATGGTATTATGTTATTGGCAAACCAGTGACGTAGACGATCCACAGTTCTTTCGGTGCATGAAAATATTCCAGTGGCATGGCATGGGTTTGGAGTAGGACCAACGTTTCCAGTAGCACAAGGCGTACCATCAAATTTGCAAACATCAATATTAAGCGGAAAAACTCCAAAAACGTGGCGTTTCCTATCCAAATATTCTGATTTTTGTTTCCCTCGAACGTAGATACAGTCAGCTGCATACAACAACTTGGTTTCTAGTATTTCATTTATTTTGGATAGTTTAACTTCCCCATCAGAGTACCGAATTCCAAGCAGGTTTTTTTCTACGTATGATACAGTCTTCTTATCCTCGTTACTTAGCGCATTGAATGGTTTCTGTGGCAGAAATACGTAATGGCTTCATTTCATGCCAATTTCAATGGTAAGTTCTTGGGAAACAAGGGTTCAATGGGAACAAACCACCCGTCCACAACGAATCCCTGAATATCTACGAATGCTACTCTCATGATGACTGCTCGTGTACTACTGACACTTTATGCATCTAATTTAGACTTTTTACAATTTCGGTGAGAGGGAAGTACTCCATTACGCAATCGTGAATTATAATGCAGTAGACTGTGGTATTTTCGGGAAAACCATTATTCGCTTCAATATCAAGTTTTACGTCAACAGTGGATGCTTTCATGCTTTCTTCTTGTTTCGAACAATCGATGACAAACAATGCGTGATTCTTGAAAGCTGAGAAATCGAGCAGAGGACGCTTTTGTTGGGAATGTATGTAGCTAAGATAGAATTCAGTATAATTGAAATAGGCCTCGTTGTAGTCAGTTTTGCTAAAATCCAACTGCATTCTCTCGTTCGGCCAATATTTTCCATTTAAAGATAATCTGATACTTTGAATATCGACATTGTCAAAGAAGGTGGGATCAGCTGAATTCTTGTCACGTTTGTTGGTTTGAAAGAAAACAATGACATAACGTGGTCTTTCACCTGATGTGCTAGTTTTAACAGCCCAAACTTCACGTCTAGCTCCTTTGGTAATGGCAGGTAATTCATGTAATTCCCACTTTCTAAATGGAATAACTATAGGTTGATCTTATTGAATGGATTTCATAAGTTCCAATTTAATATCATCATTGGGAAATATATGCTTGACTCTAAGCTCAATGTTAGTGATGTTAATCTTAACAGTTGTAACTTGGCCTTGAGTTTTTTGGCTGATATGTTGCAATTGTCTAGAAGATTGTGTACTAAAGGTAATGTTTCATCTCTTGGTACAGAAGTAAACAGATTGGAAACATCAAAAGAAACTAAATAAAAACCCTCTTCTATCCTAATGTTATTTAACCGTTCTATTAGATCTAAAGAATTTTTGATGGAGAACTTAGGTTTAAAATTAGTGATAGACTGAATTGTGTTGTAAATAAACTCTGATAAAATAGAAACTGGAGTATTACAAAAACTTATGGGACAATTGTCCCATAAGGCCGGTAGTAAGTTTTTGTAATACTCCAGTTTCTATTTTATCAGAGTTTATTTACAACACAATTCAGTCTATCACTAATTTTAAACCTAAGTTCTCCATCAAAAATTCTTTAGATCTAATAGAACGGTTAAATAACATTAGGATAGAAGAGGGTTTTTATTTAGTTTCTTTTGATGTTTCCAATCTGTTTACTTCTGTACCAAGAGATGAAACATTACCTTTAGTACACAATCTTCTAGACAATTGCAACATATCAGCAAAAGACAAAGATGCTATCTTAACTATACTTAAATTCTGTCTGGATCAGGACTTCTTTCAATTTAATCAAAAAATATACAAACAACCAACAGGTTTAGCAATGGGATCTCCACTATCACCTTTTCTGGCTGACATTTTCTTAGACAGCTTAGAACAGAAGTTTGTTAACAACAACAACAAAATAGTTTTTTGGTCAAGGTATGTTGATGATTGTATAGCTATCATACAGGGAACCCAAGATGATGCTTTACAGATTCTGGATGATCTTAATAACCTCCATCCCAACATCTCTTTTACTCTGGAACCAGAATCTGATAAAAAGTTGAACTTCTTGGATATGACTATTTCCCGTAATAAAGATTCTTTAGAGTACAATATTTACAGAAAACCTACCCAAACAGATCATGTTATACATGATACATCTAATCATCCAACCCAACATAAAATGGCTGCTTTCAACAGTTACATTCATAGGTTACTCAAATTTCCACTTTCTAATGATAATTTTAATTCAGAACTTAACACTCTTAAACAAATTGCTTTCAATAATGGTTATGATCCTAACATTATCTATAAGCTTCTAAATAGAGCTAAACTAAAAATTGCAGAAAAGCTTGCATATTCATCACAATGTTTTCTTCAACCTACTGCTTCAAATAACACCAGATATTTCTCCTTCACCTACATTAGCAGCATTTCCAATAAAATATCTAAACTTTTTACTTCTACAATCGATAACATCAAAATTTCCTTCAAGTCACACAACACCTTAGGTTCCTTCTTAATCAACACCAAAGATAGGATGAACACACTTGACAAAAGTGGTATTTACAAATTAAAATGTGATGATTGTGATGCCTCTTATGTAGGTAGAACCATTAGAAAGTTATCCACTAGAGTTTCAGAACATTTGAAACGACCAAACTCTTCAAGTTTTGGTCAACACTTATTATCCAGTAAACACAATTTTAACATCAACACTGGTTCATCTATCTTACATGACATTAGTAGAAAGAAAAACTATATGGAGTTGGATTTATTGGAAGATTTGGAAATTACAAGGGAAACAAATGAAAACTCTCACTGTCTTAATACTCAAATTAATTTAAATTGTACTAAATTTAAACCTATTTTTAAAAACTTTATTACAGCTTCACCTCGTGGGGGACCCAGCTCGACTGTTTAGACTTCCTGCACTGAGCACATCCATAGTAATTTTATAGTTATACCATTGACTGTGGGTTCAACTGAACTACTTGGATTACACCCCATTTATATATTTGCTTTCCATTTTGATTTTCAATTATTAGTATTTTAATTACATAGTCAGATCTCTTCCTTTCTATATTACAGATAGTGCTTGGTAGACCATTTTATTGTAGTCAACCACCCACTGTTTAACATATTGTTTAGTCCGCTTCTTGCATTCTTACTTTTCGTCTATTTCAGTTGCTCTCAAACTAACACCTTAATTATTACAGACATGTTTGAGTGTGAGATCTGGATTATTCAATCTACTTAAAAATATTCTATATAATTTTATATTTCATCAGTGACCTCCTATAGTAGTGTCAGTTGGACTTTTGGTCAATACTTAGTTTCATAGAATTGTAAAAGGTGCAGATCACATATCTATGATTGTGACTGCTCATCCAAGTTGTCATTTGTCACATGTCACCCCAACATTTCCGTTAGATCAGGAGCCATTCTGTCTCCAGCTTCTTCAAGTAATGTAGCCTTCCTTAAATTATTTTAAAGTGTTTGTTTGTCCATTTGTAGTGTAGTGTAATGTACAATTATATGTTTATGACATCTTGTTCTTGCCGGATAGGCCACAATTGACGAAGTAAGTCTATAAACGTTAATCATATAAAAAACCTTTTTTCAACCATAAAACTTCGAGTTTTTATCGAAGTTAATCAATTTCTTTGGTTATAAAAAAACGTTTCTTGGCTTATTTCAGATGCCCCTGAAGATGATCTAGGGATCGAAAGTACTTAAGCAAGATTTAATTAAACTGTGCTCGATATATGCCTTTTATCTGATCAAAGTTCATTATAGGAAATGTTGGCACGTGCACCACCCAGATACTTAACAAGTTCTTTGGTCGGCTTCAAATTACCAAATGAATCGAAATACTCTACGTTGTTGTTTATCTTTCTGTATACTACCCAATGTGTTCCGTTATGTGTGGACACATCCAAGTTTACTATTGCACATTCTCGTTGTCGAGGACCGTCTCTAGGCAGAGCGTCATTCATGAAAACACCTCGAAAATGTGGTATTTTAAGGATCTTCGCATAATGTGCAATCTCCACATCATATAGCGGACGATTGGGTAGCTTTATTGGAAGTTTTTTTTCAAATACAAGCCGAATCCACCTTTCAGTTTCTTACGTAGGTACAGACCCGAACCGATGTGTTCCATTGCCCTGTTATGGCGAATATCCTCCTCCAATTTCTTTTGAGCATTCTTAGCGTCGACTACTGTCTTCGCCACCCCAGCTGCACCCCCCGCTAAAGCCCCCAAAGCGGAAAGGCCCACAAATAGAGGTATGAGGGGTAGGAAACTTCCAGATTTTAGTGGTAGTACTCGAGGAACATCAACTTCTTTACGACCACCAAGTCTTTTGATTATGGATTTTGCTATTCGTACAGCCGTCAAAGCAGTATCTGTTAACGATGCTCCTCTTTTCATGAACTTTGCAATTTTTGAGACAACATCTCGATTGAAAGAGTAACGTCCACGAAGACGAGAGCATCCCATCCCTAACTTTCTTTTCCTTTTCATTCCGCCAGTTACAATTAAAGCAGCACTTTTTTCACCAAAGCTAGCGTCTTTCGACTTGAAGCGCTCCCAAGCTCTATCTTCCAATTCTTTATCGGCCTTGTGGCGTTCTTCGAGAGATGAATGCTGCGAATAAGCGATATCGTGTCGTTTGCAGGCTGCGTCTAATGGATTAATTCCTGGATCTCCACGTGCAAGACGTTTTTTTAGTTTTGTTCCAGGCCCACAATACTGATAACCAGGAATATGTAGTTCAACTGGAAGTTTATTAATTAGAGAGTTCACGAGACCTCCTCCTTCAACGACCAACATTGGACTGATACCATGCAAGTGGTGACATCTATAATATATTGCCGTACATATGTACTACACTTGTCACACGATGAAGCTCGTTCAGCAAGAGCAGACGCTACCAATTGATAATTTGGACATTGTCCAGAAAACAACCAACAGTAAACATGGTTAATTACTACCAAACTCGTTTAGAGCTATTATTTGCGGTCCAAGTGGATGCGGGAAAACGAATGTCATGCTATCTCTTCTATGCGCGTCACTATCCCTTACATGGGATGTAAGGGATAGTGACGCGCAACGTATAGCCACTTCTATCCAAAAGTCAACCTCACCTGCTCGTGTGATGATCTAGATCATGGTCATCTGGTACATCCTGCTAGATAACTAACGAGGCTCTGACGTCCGAGTGATTGCCGGTATAAGCAATCCCCCCACTTACTGATTAACGGCTTCGGGTGGATGAGTTGGTAAGTGGCAGGGCACTCTTTTGTCCTGGGGTTGATAAATCGGCCCCGAAGGCGAATGAACCAAAATTTGGCCAACGGCATAAGGATTTAGAAGGTAAGGGGAAGCCACTAAATTAAAGATCCACATGGATATCCCTGGAATAATTATCTTATATGTCGGACAAAAGTGCACCAAAGGCCCTCAGTTCCGGGCAGACCTTAGATGGTCTGAGGGTGCTAAGAATCCCCCGGGTTCGACTTAAAGATGTTATTCGTAAAGTAGAGACATGGAACATCAATAGTTTGTGCATCCCAGGAAAGATAGATATCTTGCTCAAAGAAATGCGGCGCCTAGAAGTGAAGACAATGGGTGTAAGTGAATCGAGGTGATCTGGCTCAGGTATTTCCCATAAAGACAACTTTACAATGTACTATTCCGGTAGCGACACCAGAGATAACTACCACAGACACGGAGTTGCAATAGTACTTGATAGTGGAATTGCGATGTCTGTTATAGATTACATACCCATTTCAAACAGAGTAATAATAGTGAAGTTAGCAGGCCAACCTATTAATATCAACTTAATCCAGGTTTACGCGCCCACAGCTGATAAACCTGAAACTAAAATTTTAGCTTTCTATAAAGACATACATTAAGCATTAAAGGTCACAAAGAAAAACGACATTAATATCATAATGGGCGATTTCAACGCCAAAGTTGGTAAGGGTAGATGTGGCGATGCGGTAGGTAATTTCGGTCTGGGTAATAAAAATGAGCGGGGAGACTTATTAATTGAATTTTGCGAAGAACATGATTTTGTCATATCCAATACATGGTATCAGCTCCCACCAAGAAGATTGTATACATGGCGAGCACCTGGAGACAGGCCAGGTCATATTACACAAAATCAAATTGATTACATCTTGATAAACAAAAGATTCCGCAACTATATAAATAGAGTGGCTGCTTACCCTGGTGCAGACATTTCATCCGACTACAACCCCCTAATCGCAAATGTAAGGCTTCGACTGGCGAAGGTTAAAAAACCATCAAATAAAAAATATATAAACATGAAAGAACTAATGAGAGATGAAGAGCTTAGAACTACATACGGCAACCACATCAACGAGAACTTGAGAAATATACAAGTAAATTGCATAGAGGAAACCTGCGAGAAAATAAAAATGGCTGTAGCCAATGCGGATGAATCAATCGCAAGTAAAATAAAAAGAAATCACAAAAACGAGTGGATGACGGAAGAGATACTTGAGCTAATGAAGCAGCGCCGACAGTACAAAATACATCAGAACCAACGTAAATACAATGAAACTCAACGTACGATAAGAGCAAAAATTAAAACCGCAAAGGAAATCTGGATGAAAGAGCGTTGTAAAGAATTAGAATCACTACAAGAAAATGGGGACAGCTTTGGACTACACAAAAAGGTTAAAGAAATTTCAAATATATACAAGAAACACCACGAGACAAACCTGAAAAATGATCAAGGCGACTACGTACATACCCAGGAAGAACTAGCCAAAATCTGGACAGATTATGCTTCGTCCCTCTTTGCATACTAACCTATCTACAGAAACTTTGTCCGGTCCTCCGATTATTCGCGCCGAGGTGGAGTACTCTATAAAAATAGCAAAACTGGGCAAGGCCCCTGGACCGGATGGCATTACTACGGAAGCCCTAAAACTGTTGGATAATGACAACATCGACACTCTGGTAACAATCTTCAATGCCATATATGACACCGGCCACATTCCAACGGATTGGCTTTGTTCAACCTTCATAATGATCCCTAGATCACAAAGAGCGACAAGGTGCAAGGACCACAGACTGATTAGCTTGATGAGTCATTTACTTAAAATATTTCTTCGCATACTCCACACAAGAATGTTCAGAAAACTAGAAGAGCTGAGCGGCGAGACACAATTTGGTTTCAAGAAGGGACTCGGGACGCGCGAAGCATCATTCTGCTTGAATACCCTGGTACAAAACTGTATGGACCAACGAAAAGATATAGTCATCACATTCCTCGACTACGAAAAAGCTTTTGACACCGTAAAACACGATGAAATAATAAAAATGCTACACAATGCTGATATTGATGAGAAAGATATAAGAGTTATCCAGAATCTCTATTGGAATCAAAAGGCACGTGTGAGTCTGAACAAATCAACAAACACAGAGGAATTCGAAATTTTACGAGGGGTGCGACAGGGGTGTATTTTGTCTCCTATGCTGTTCAACCTCTATGTGGAGAATGTTTTTGCAGAGGCACTTGAAGGCACTGATTGTGGTATAAAGGTCAACGGGTACCCGATAAATAACATTCGTTACGCTGACGACACCGCAATAATCACAGATAACGAACATGATATGCAGTTGATACTAAATAAAATAAACACCACAGGAAAAACATATGCCTGAAGATAAATGCTGGAAAAACAAAATGCATGACAATAAGAATTTTTCAGAGTACAACTGCACGTAGATATTGCTCCAATCGAGCAAGTGAAAACATTTAAATACTTGGGAATGATGGTGAATGACCAATTGAAACCTAATCAAATTGCAAACTCAAAAGCGCCAATTGAAACCTAACCAAATTGCAAACGCAAAAGCGCCAATTAAAACCTAAATAAAATTTAGGGGTGGTATATGGAGAAGGAGATGATCAATTAGAGAAGAACTAGCAAAGAAGTTATAATAAAAAAAATGGCTTAGCTCAGAAGAACACAGAGACACAAAACCTCAAGCACGAATTCGGGCTAGCCTCACTACACTAGAATTTGGCTTTGAGATAAGGGGAAAAGAGATCTTTTAACCAAAAGAATACAATATAATAATGCACCGGAAAATCTGGAACTATAAAAGGGGTAAGATAAGAGAATATACGGATATGCCTAGGAAAATACTAAAATGGGCGCCAGCTAATTTCTGAAGGAAATTAACAAAAAAAATAAATGAAGTTATGAACAACAAGGAATAAAGTACTATTGATTTAATACCCTGTAATAATGTTTAAAAACCGAAAAGACACTATTGACCTTGTTCTGCTATATTATAACTGTAAGCAGGAACTGAAATAAAAGCAAAACTACTTGTAACAAATATATTTATAATATTAACAACTAACAAAACTCACCTATGTATATATATATATATATATATATATATATATATATATATATATATATATATATATATATATATATATATATATATATAGAAAATATAATTACAGTAGTGGGGCTACGGTATGCGAGGACCAAAAAGCCACGACAAAATTAAATATCCCCACTACTGGGCCAAACGAAAAAGTGTATTAGTAAATCTATAATCTAAGTCCATGGAAGAAGCGAAATCTTAACACTAAGGTTAGTTACGAAAGTTAAATCCTAGATAGGTAAGGTAGGGAATATAAATACTAAAAAAAAAACCGTGACGGTTATACAAAAGAAACTACCTTACCTAACAAATATACGACTAATATGTGTCGAAGCAGCTAAACAATAGATCTATGTGTAAGTGTTATGCTTACAAATAGATGCTGGGAGATATCTGAAGTGATCAAGTGTGATGAGTATGGCCAACAGACTCGGAAAGATATATATATAATTTTTAAAAACCCTGATACATAAATTTCTTCCCTTCCCTTTTAAAAACCGCTATACAAAAATCATGAACCCCTTCCCTAACAATGAATCTAATTTAATTAATTAATAACTATTTACCTAACTTTTTATAGATGTTACAAAAACTGTAAAAAGTACTAACCTTGGTATATGCATATACAAAGTTGTAAATTACAAAAAAAACCTTAACCCTGAGAAACTAGTTGTTAATGTCTGTCACAACACTACAGCTGTCCTGGATAAGTCCCCTTAAGACTCTGACGATCCTTGAGGCTCCGAAAAAAAAACGAATGAAGAAGAACGCTGTGGTTCTGGAGACAATCGGTTCCTGGTTACCAATGGGTTGAATTAGGTGTTTGGTTAAACTAATTCTAATATTAAACGTTATCCTAATCGGGTGAAATCTACAAAAAATAACATTTAGAGAAACATCAAGGCACCCAAAGATGACTGTCAACACATACTCTTACATCGAATTACCACAATAAACAAACATTTTATTTCATCAGCTGACTGTCATCCTGTGTATTTATTGCGTCTGCGCATTTAAAGAATATCTAGTAAATTAGGCATGAAAGTTTTTATACCGAGTAGGTATACAAAAAAAATAGAAAAACTAATTAGGTGTCCGATAAATTAACGATCTAGGCTCAAGGCCACATGATACATATGAGAAAACTCTGATTTTACACTTTTAATATTTCAAAAGACAATGAAAATATCAATAAAATGATAGGCCTATAAAACTAACTGATTTAATTGCTCACCTGGGTTTTAAATAATTATTTCGGTAGATTTGGAAGCCGGGTCTTAAATATTCATTTCTACAGATTTGGAAGTCGGTTTTTCAATCAAGATTTTTTATCATTTGTTCCAATTTCTCCCTTGATGTTCGGGGAAAATATTAAATCCAATCCCAGATTTTCTACCCGATTTTAAGACGAAAAGTGCTTGGAGAAATAAACCTCTCAGTGTGAGTTGTTGGCCAAAACTGACCTTAGCTGAGCGCCTCTTGACCTGTAGTTGTTACACTTGCGCATCGTTCTCGTCTATTGCCCATAAACGTTTCATAAACGGGATTCTGAGGGGTTTTAGGATTTTAATAATAAATTATATTAATTAATTATATGTTAGCAGTTGTGACTGCTACATCCTCCCTCAACTCCAGAAAAAAAAGGAAAACTTTCCACTTACCAGAAGTTTCCTTTTTTTTTATTGTCTAGGACAATCTAGCCTTAAAGACAAACCAGACGATGAATATGATGAAGCCGAAACGTTGTGGTGTCAACCACAAGGATTTTGAGCTTATCAGCCACACTGTTTACTCAGGAGATGGGATAAAAGTAATGACACTGACAGACGTACAGTAGACAGACAGCATGTGATCTATTTAATAATGCGTAATTTACCAAAAAAAATTAAAATAGTTTAATTTATTTAGACAAAGTATTAAGAAAAGTAAAAAAAAAACATATAACCCAATCACTTAGGTACTTTCTAAATATAATTCAATAACCTTATAGCAATATCAATCTCAATACCAATATATTCAATATAATTCAATTCAACCTTATATAGAGTAAATTAACCTTCTACAATACTTAAATTCTATATTTCCAAGTATTAGTAAAACTATAAATAAACTACGCTACTGAGGTGTGTTAACAACCTCTAAAAGATACGACCAAGAACCATTCACAACACAAACTCAAACAAAGTCCTATCAAGTTTACCCAACGTTGACACTAGAGCGAACAGATTCTATTAATCACCCAAGAGTTCAATGAGGGCTTAATTTATTAGGACTAGTTGAAACTATATTAGTACAAACCTAAACATCTATATGATATGGTTCCGGATATCAGCAACATATTCGAAAATTCAAGGTAAAAGATAATTCAATACATCTACTTGCTTTAGCAGCGGTAGGAAAAACACACAATCGGTAAAGGCACTAGCAAGCCTAGATACTAGCAAGCCCACTATACTCATGGTATAGGGTATGCTAAAAAAAAAATAAGTAAGTTAACTGCAATCCCAACTTGTAGTAAAGAATATGCACAAAAGGTAAAAGATAATTGCAAGTCCAGATCTACTCATGGTAGAGGATATGCACAAAACTCACTTCTACCAGCTATACACTTGGTAGAAGGAAAGATAAAAGAGATCCTAACTGTAATACCCAAACTGTACTATTGACGTGGTCCAATTCTTTACTCACGACAAGAACAGTAAAGGACAGATTTTTAGGACTCCATAATCAAGATAAAGATAAGATATATATTCATAAGATATAGATAAGAAATAAACTTATCAAGGTAAAGGTAACGATAACTAACTTAAGGTAAAGGTATGAGATAAACCAATTAAGGTAAAGGTACGAGATAAACTCAATTAAGGTAAAGATAAAGATACACTCAAGGTAAAGATAAACTCACATCTACCAATCCGTACGAATGGTAGGTAGACAGGTACAAACTCAAGATACTAAGACATGTTAAACTCAAATTCTTGAGAAGATAACAACATAGGAGATAACAAACCAAGTTAAACAGACTTACTTACTGCTGAATATCAGAACGATCCAATTCTAAATGACACATTATAATTTCAACCTAAGAGACATTCAAGAAACAACTAATATGTATTGATATATTTCTGAGCCAAGTGAGGGCACACATCCAGGGTGATCAATCCTGAACCCACGCTAAAACACCGACACAGTAAGTGAATATGAATGCATAAGCTTTATGGCCATGGTCCACAAAACCATACAACACTATTAAAGAAAATATTTGGAATGTTTTCCGCATTATCCCTGTAAATATCTATTCAACTCAGAACTCAAGATGGGGAAATTCCCATATATCCATCCTGTACTCCTATGATATGCAGTTGGACTTTTAAGAGAAAACAAACAACAAAATTAAAAAGTCCATAAACTAAGATAATAACCAACATTAAGATAAGATAAAAAAAAAAGAAGGCAAAATAGCACATCTTATTGTTTTGCCAGGTAAACAAAATAGATAAACCGATCTTAAACAACCAAACTGGTACAGCATTGATAAGGGACCAGTTAATCTTCATTTGAAGATGAAGAATCCAAATTATCTGACAAGTTATGTGGACCTACTGTCTTGTCCTCCAGTAAGTCTTTGACATGAAACCTTCCTAGTTTCCTGCCAGTGGAAGTTTCCTGCAACTCATAAATTAAAGGAGAAATGACCTTAATAACTGTGCAAGGTATGTACTTCTGACATAACTTGGCCGATTGAAAGTTCACTTTATCAGATTTGACAAAGTTTCTTTTCAACACAGAATCTCCAATTCTGAAGGATAACTCTCGCTTTCTCAAGTCATAATGGCATTTATTTCTAGCATAAGATACTTTCAAACGTTTGTGAACATCCACATAAATATCAGGAAGATGCTGAATATCTTCTAAACGGTGTAATTTATCTGATATAGTGGGAAAGTTATTGGCATTTTCTGAAATTGTACCAAAATAATCACCAGAAAGAGGAACATGACGACCAAACATCAAATAAGATGGAGGACATTTGGTTATTTCGTGAGAAGAAGTCCTGATAGCCTGTACTATAGAGTGGATATGAGTATCCCAAGCTCTTTGATCAGGAAAGGAATATGACCTTAAAGCAGTCACGATTGATTTATTAACTCTTTCGGTATGATTGACTTGTGGATGATAGTTCGCATTGTACCAGATCTTTTGGACATTATATTTAGACATGAGGTCGCGAAAAGCCTTAGCTGTGAACTGTGGTCCATTATCGCAAGACACGATCTGTGGAACACCATAAATTAAGAAAACCTCATTCTCAAGATACTTGATAATGGATGAAGTAGTTGCCTTAGACATAGTATGAACCAAAGGAAATTTTGTAAAATAATCAACAACTACTAAGGCATACTAAGAACCTTTATAAGACCTAGGATAAGGACCAATGAGATCTAAAGATATAAGTTGAAATGGAAAATCAATCCGTCGATAACTACCCATTAAACCTGGTTGGGGAAGATTTGTCGGTTTGCATGTAGCACAGATTTTGCATTTAGCGATATAGCTACGTACAGTTTGACGCATCTTCGGCCAGTAATAGAGTTCCGATATACGACGGAAAGTTTTGTAAAAACCAAAATGAGCTGCAGTAGGATGGTCATGAAAAGTGGCCAAAACCTCTGCTCTATTAGGAGTTGGAACGACTATCTTCCAATCCGACATTCCAGTAAGGGCATCCATGGAACTTAAGACATGTTTATACAAAACACCATGTTTAACTTTAAAATCAGGAAATTTACCTGGTACATTCTGTACATCATACAACATTTTTCGATACCAGTCATCTGGTTGCAAGGAAGATAAATCTAACAAATTAATATCGAACGTTCTAGAGAGTGCATCAGCGACTACTACACCTGCAGCTTTACGATGAATAATCTTATAATCATATTGTGCCAATTTTAAAATCCACCTAGCCAAACGAGGAGATGGGTTCTTTATATTCTGTAACCACACCAAACTACTATGGTCAGTTATGACCGTGAAAGAACGACCCTCAAGAAAATATCTGAAATGTTCAATACCAGTAATTATAGCTAGCAACTCTTTTTCAGTTGTAGTATAATTTTTCTGTGCTTTATTTAATTTCTTGCTTGTATAAGCTATAGGGTGTTCTTCTCCATCTACCATTTGATAGAGTACACCTCCAGATGCAGTGTTAGAACAATCTGTCATCAGATAAAAAGGCTTAGTAAAATCTGGGGCTACCATAACAGGAGAATTTGTGAGATCCTCCTTGATTTTAATGAAAGCTTCATTAGCCTCAGGAGTCCACACAATATTTTGTCCCTTTTTCCGATTTTGAAGTAAATCTGTGATAGGAGACAACAAGGTCGAATAAGACTTAACAAACTTCTTATAATAACCAACCATTCCTAACAATCGACGGACCTGAGTGGTATTTTTAGGCACAGGAAAATCCCGAATCGCTGACATCTTATCAAGATCAGTACGAAGACCCTGAGAATCTACAACATATCCTAAAAACTTAATAGAGTCACGACAAAAGCTGCTTTTATCCAAATTAATAGTCAAATTTGCGTCTTTTAAACGCTGAAACAACTGCTGCAATACAGAGATATGAGTTTCGAAATCAGGTGTAATGACAAGAATGTCATCAAGATAGTATTGACAAAATGGGTCTAAAGCAGGACCTATTACCAAATCCATTAATCGACACATAGTCTGAGGAGCAGACACAAGACCAAAAGGCATTGTAGTGAACTGACACAATCCTTTGCCATTTACTGCAAAGGCAGTAAGCTTTTTACTCTCCTCACAATCTCATTTACAAATATAGTTACCTTCTCCTGCGGAGCTTGTTTTCGAGACTTAATTTCATCAAGAAGATTGTCCTCATAGTTTTATGGAAGAAAATCTGACCTAAGTTTGGCAACTAACTCTTGCCATGAAGCAAAACTACCTCGGTTATTGAGATACCAAGTGAAGGCTGAATCCTTGAATAAATCGGCAGCAGAAGAGTAACACTCTTCCTCGCTGTTACCACGCGCTGTACGCAGACATTCTACCTTCTCTAAGAAACTTACAACATTTTCATTATCTTGACCTGAAAAATGGACACCCTATTTATGAATAGGAGCGGACTTAACGAAGGGAAATGGATTTACTGAAACACTAGCATTATGAGGAGTTGACTGTGCCTGTGGAATCACTTTACAATCAAGTTCACCTTCCAGAATCAGAACCCTGAAATTAAGAGACCTCTTCACTTCCTCCTCTTCCTCTGTTGTAGCTTCTCACAGATGGACTCTAGCTGCAACATGACCTAAGCGAGAAGTATAGCGAGCATAGGCAGTATCACTAGGAGAACCAACAAAAGAACCAATTTTGACCACCAGATCTGCAAGAGTAACCTCTATCTCCGCAATCTCGTCCTTAAAATTAAGATGGGAAGCTGACAGAACAGCATAACTCCGATTTGCTGCAGCTTGCTTCAATGCACCACGCAACACTACCCTTTTCCTTTCCACCGTTGTCAAAGATGGATCATTTAAGTGACGGACTCTCAACTCGTACTCTAATTCTGGACCTAACAGATGCTCTACCTTGAAAGCAGACATTTCATACAACTGGGAAATATACCAGAAAATATATGAGGGAAACTATGATAAAATAGGTAAAGTCTAATTTACTCTATGTTTCCAGGTTATTATTATAATTGAATTATTTTACCAGTAATGTTTGCTTGTTTATCCAGTCGTGAACTCAGATGCAAGGTACGGCTACAATCCCTGAGAAACCTAGAAATTTCAAAAAATGTTACTTCCAGACAGTGGTCAATTACTTTGGTGCTACTCCGGACTTTTATAGTGTTAAGATAGTTAAATTTAAAATATTTAAATAATTTTCCTTTTTAATATATACTTATGTTATTTATTATTAATCCAATATGGATATTTAGTTAATCAAAAAAAGCAATTTATTCAGTCTACCCACAATATAGCAAAACAAGGGTACTACGGGTATATTTAATAGATAATGTAGATAAACTAAATATTGAAATACAAAACCAATGTTGCAGTTAAGAAACCAAGAGTTAAAGAAAACAGCTGAAAATTAAAATACAACACCAAAGGTACACAACCAGAAACTAAAGTGGGAAAATAAAACCCAAAGATATAAAGCCAAAAGTACGTGCAAAAAAAAAGAGGCCCCACGTTGGGCGCCAATTAAAACCTAATCAAATTGCAAACGCAAAAGCGCCAATTGAAACCTAACCAAATTGCAAACGCAAAAGCGCCAATTGACACCTAAATAAAATTTAGGGGTGGTATATGGAGAAGGAGATGATCAATTAGAGAAGAACTAGCAAAGAAGTTATAATAAAAAGAATGGCTTAGCTCAAAAGAACACAGAGACACAAAACCTCAAGCACGAATTCGGGCTAGCCTCACTACACTAGAATTTGGCTTTGAGATAAGGGGAAAAGAGATCTTTTAACCAAAAGAATACAATATAATAATGCACCGGAAAATCTGGAACTATAAAAGGGGTAAGATAAGAGAATATACGGAGATGCCTAGGAAAATACTAAAATGGGCGCCAGCTAATTTCTGAAGGAAATTAACAAAAAAAATAAATGAAGTTATGAACAACAAGGAATAAAGTACTATTGATTTAATACCCTGTAATAATGTTTAAAAATCGAAAAGACACTATTGACCTTGTTCTGCTATATTATAACTGTAAGCAGGAACTGAAATAAAAGCAAAACTACTTGTAACAAATATATTTATAATATTAACAACTAACAAAACTCACCTATATATATATATAGAAAATATAATTACAGTAGTGGGGCTACGGTATGCGAGGACCAAAAAGCCTCGACAAAAATTAAATATCCCCACTACTGGACCAAACGAAAAAGTGTATTAGTAAATCTATAATCTAAGTCCATGGGAGAAGCGAAATCTTAACACTAAGGTTAGTTACGAAAGTTAAATCCTAGATAGGTAAGGTAGGGAATATAAATACTAAAAAAAAAACCGTGACGGTTATACAAAAGAAACTACCTTACCTAAGAAATATACGACTAATATGTGTCGAAGCAGCTAAACACCAGATCTATGTGTAAGTGTTATGCTTACAAATAGATGCTGGGAGATATCTAAAGTGATCAAGTGTGATGAGTATGGCCAACAGACTCGGAAAGATATATATATATATATATATAATTTTTAAAAACCCTGATACATGAATTTCTTCCCTTCCCTTTTAAAAACCGCTATACAAAAATCATGAATCCCTTCCCTAACAATGAATCTAATTTAATTAATTAATAACTATTTACCTAACTTTTTATAGATGTTACAAAAACTGTAAAAAGTACTAACCTTGGTATATGCATATACAAAGTTGTAAATTACAAGAAAAAACCTTAACCCTGAGAAACTAGTTGTTAATGTCTGTCACAACACTACAGCTGTCCTGGATAAGTCCCCTTAAGACTCTGACGATCCTTGAGGCTCCGAAAAAAAACGAATGAAGAAGAACGCTGTGGTTCTGGAGACAATCGGTTCCTGGTTACCAATGGGTTGAATTAGGTGTTTGGTTAAACTAATTCTAATATTAAACGTTATCCTAATCGGGTGAAATCTACAAAAAATAACATTTAGAGAAACATCAAGGCACCCAAAGATGACTGTCAACACATAATCTTACATCGAATTACCACAATAAACAAACATTTTATTTCATCAGCTGACTGTCATCCTGTCTATTTATTGCGTCTGCACATTTAAAGAATATCTAGTAAATTAGGCATGAAAGTTTTTATACCGAGTAGGTATACAAAAAAAACAGAAAAACTAATTAGGTGTCCGATAAATTAACGATCTAGGCTCAAGGCCACATGATACATATGAGAAAACTCTGATTTTACACTTTTAATATTTCAAAAGACAATGAAAATATCAATAAAATGATAGGCCTATAAAACTAACTGATTTAATTGCTCACCTGGGTTTTAAATAATTATTTCGGTAGATTTGGAAGCCGGGTCTTAAATATTCATTTCTACAGATTTGGAAGTCGGTTTTTCAATCAAGATTCTTTATCATTTGTTCCAATTTCTCCCTTGATGTTCGGGGAAAATATTAAATCCAATCCCAGATTTTCTACCCGATTTTAAGACGAAAAGTGCCGGTAAAGGCTTGGAGAAATAAACCTCTCAGTGTGAGTTGTTGGCCAAAACTGACCTTAGCTGAGCGCCTCTTGACCTGTAGTTGTTACACTTGCGCATCGTTCTCGTCTATTGCCCATAAACGTTTCATAAACGGGATTCTGAGGGGTTTTAGGATTTTAATAATAAATTATATTAATTAATTATATGTTAGCAGTTGTGACTGCTACACAATGGGATCCTCAACAAGAAATAAAATGCCGTACCGAACAAGCAAAACAAGCTTTTCTTAAATTTAAACCGCTACTTTGTAACCGCAATCTTTCCTTCAATCTCCGTTACAGAAAAAGTAGTAAGTGCTATGTATGGTCCATATTGTTACACGGCATGGAGACATGGACGTTGAAAATATCTTCCATTAACAAGTTGGAAGCCTTCGAAATGTGGACCTTGCGAAGAATGTTCCGCATACCATGGACAGATAGGGTGAGAAACGAGGAAGTCCTAAGAAGAGCAAATACTGAAAGAGAATTGCTCAGCTTGATCAAGGCACGAAAGATTGGATACCTGGGCCACATCCTGAGAGGGGAAAAATACGCAATCCCTCAACTAATTATCCAAGGAAAGATTGAGGGCAAGAGAGGAGTAAATCGCAAACAAATGTCGTGGCTGCGAAATATAAAGAACTGGACAGGCGTAACTAACGCTGGCGAACTTTTGCATGCCGCAAAAGACAGACGTCTGACCTTAAGATAATTCGCCAACGCACTATAGGTGCACGGCACCATAAGAAGAAGAAGCGCTCTCTTCTATTCAATCCAAATGGCGCCAAGTTTAAAAATGTCTATGTTTATTCGAAATCCCTCTTTCAACCGAAATACCAACTACTTCAAGATGTAATAGCGCAAGTTAAAGGTGTACGATATTACCCATTTAAAGACAACGAAGAAATTATTAGTCCCAGAAGAAATTATTATTATGAGCTAAACCTCACTCTGTGTTCTTATTTGATGATGTTGCATGCGATGGTCAACAGAAGATTCGCGAGTATTATTCCATGTGCAGACATAAAGATATCGATGCCGCTTATTTATGTCAAACATATTCAAAAATACCGAAGCAGCTAATTAGAGACAACTGTAACATGATTGTACTATTCAAGCAAGACGAGATAAATTTGAAGCATGTATTTGATGAGCACGTATCACCAGACATGTCATTTGATGAATTTAAAAAAATTTGTTCTGAATGTTGGTGTGATAGTTATGGTACTTTGGTAATTATAAAAGATTTTGCTCTCAATAATGGTCGATATCGCAAAAGATTTGATAAATATATAAAATTATAAGGTGATCGGTTAGTCGTTAACAACATGTCAGATGATGAGGTTGTCATTGCCCTTCGCAAGAAGAAAATTCGCAAAAAATATTTGGCATTAAAATTAGGCCGAACAGAACAAGACGAGTCCCTAAATAAACTTTTTAAACCACTCTCGAAACCTCTTAAAGACATTGCACAATCATCAAAAACGTTACATCATGCTATCACTAATAAGTTTGAACAAGTTAAAAAAGAGGAGGAGGAGGAGGAGGAGGGGAACGATAACGACGATGTATTTCTTGACGCACCTGATCTAGCGATACCTGATGAAAACATTATTCAAGAACCAATCGAGATTCCGATGGATGCCACAGACGAATATATCGATCAATATCCTCCAATAAGTCACAAGTATATAAAAGAATATTTAATAAAAGACGATAAAATTGATAAAAACTATGGTCCATTTTACGATTCTATTAGTGGTTGGAAAATGGAAAAACGTCGAATAAACTTTGACAAACGCAATGGAGACATAATAATAATTAGAGAATGTGATTTAGAAGAACGTAGGTTAGGTGGTACGCCAGGTCTATATCAACTTTTATTTTATGCAAACCCTGAACAGTATAATGATGAGGATTTACAAAAGTATAAAACACTGTTGAAAAACACAGAGATTCATCTGGATACCTTAGGACGTCTTAAAGGTTCCAGCGGAGAAAAATACCATTCTATTATTAAACTTGTATTCAAACCATCTGATGCAGCAATGAAAAAGCATGCAACTCGATCCAAAAAAGAACTCGAACACAGAACGAAAACAACAACAACAACAACACGATCATCTTCATCTACGGAAAAAGGAACGGGATTAGATGACTCTCGTTTAACATACAACACTGCACCCATGGAGTATATTTATTGGGATGATCCAAATGAGTTAGTTGAACGTCTTAAACTCTTGGTGGCTTCGAAAGACGCCGGCAACACATCTCTCGACAACGAAATCGTAGCAATCATCAATGAACTAAGAGAAGCTAATATAATAGAGTAACTGGGAATGTCAGTATCATTTCCACTATGAGTGTCGACAAGTTCGGTCATCACTCTCGTAGTAGTAGTAGTAATGCTCAAAAGGTGGCACGAGTTACATTTCCACATACGTCTGACGGAATTATTAATGCCGAAAATGTGAAATGTGTGAAAGATGTGTACAAAATTTAACCATCGGTCTAAACGATGCAAGAAAGGAGCTTCATGAAACTACGGTACCACTTCTCGAGCAAAAGTTACAAAAAATACTCAAAGATGATCTGAATACACTGAAAAGGGATACGGAGAACAGTATAAATAAGTCAAAAAACATACTGGCAAATGATTTAAATACTCTAAAAAGGGATATGAATACAGTACGAGAAGAGCTTCATAAAACTACAGTTCCACTTCTCGAGCAAAAGTTACAAAACATAATCAAAGATACTCAGAATACAATAACAAACGATACGGAGAACAGTATAAATAAGTTGAACAAAATAATCAAGGATGATTTGAATACACTGAAAAAAGATACGGAGAACAATCTAAAATCTGCTGCAGAAACAGTTGCAAAGCATACGATGTACGATATAAAGATGGAACAGAGAATAAAACAAGTGGAACAATAATTTAAAAGCATAGTAGATAGCATTCATTCATGGGATATAGACAAACGTCTTAAGGTAGTGGAAGGTGCGTTAAAAAATAATGTCTAAAGAAAAGGAACAGCTGGTGAACGAATTGCATAAACCAGCACGAAAAAACTATCCTCGTCGACGAACAATAATCAAAGGAATCGATGACTTGTGGCAAATGGATTTGGCTGAAATGCGTCCTTATGCCCACCAAAATAAAAATTACAAACTAATACTAGTTGTAATTGATTGTTTTTCAAAATTTGTGTGGACACGTCCTCTAAAAACGAAGACTGGTGAGGAAATTACTCGGGCATTTTCGGATATTCTCGCTCATACTCGACGAGTCCCAAAAAACTTACAATCTGATCAGGGAACTGAATTTTACAACAGAAAATTTTAAAATTTAATGAAAAAACATGAAATTAATCATTACAGCACCTACACGATCAAAAAAGCTGCTATTTGCGAAAGAGTTATTAGAACGTTGAAAGCAAAGTTGTACAAGTATTTCAGTTTACATGGATCGTACAAATGATTAGATGCTCTACCCATAATTACCGAGGAATACAACAACACAAAACACACACAGTAAAACAGGATACAAACCGTCTCAGGTTAACAAATCCAACGAAAAATCCATTTTAAACAAAAGTTATACTCATTTAAAGATTGCCGGTACACGAAAGTTTAAAGTTGGCGACATTGTACGTGTATCAAAGGCAAAACATTTCTTCGAAAAGGCATACACGCCCAATTGGACTACTGAATTATTTAAAATTGCACAAGTTAAGATAACAAATCCTATAACGTATTTGCTCGAAGACATGCAAGGTGCGCCGATTAGTGGCGCTTTTTACGAAGAAGAATTGCAGAAAACATCAAGCCCTGACATATACCTGGTCGAAAAAGTACTCAGACGAAAAGGCAATAAGATGTATGTGAAATGGTTAGGAATGGATAGCAAACACAACAGCTGGATAAATAAATCGAATATAGTTTGAGGATCTATATTTCGATTTGCCGCGTAGACATACACTTTTCTAAAAAAAGGCTTACAATTAACCACAAGGAGTGGGGAATGACAAAAGTATAAATTTAAGACGAACTACGATGTTCAGTTTACACCCATTTCGTCAACGGTGTTCGAAACAAGAAGATGAGCTCTTAAGATAGTGGTTATGACAGTCAGCCTGTTAATTTCGATGATGATGATAGCAGTGAATTTAGTATAGAATTTGACTACGATGAAGATAGTCAACCGCCTAGTCCTGGCGCCGAATTAGATCGAGTATTGGCAAAATTTGAAGAAGCAGCCAAAAATGAGCCATATTGTTTATTGGAAACTACATATCCAATGAGCTCTCTCCATATAAAAATTGGTCTATCTCCAGCTCGAGATTTTTCACCATCCATCATTCTGTGTCAACATGGTAATTTTAAAAGAATCAGTTTAAGCACATTCGAGTGGGAAGCCATAATTGAGTGGTTTAAAGAAAAAATGAGTGATTTTTTCCAAGCAGATCTACCGACTTATGCGGATGAGTATGATCCCATCGAATTTATGTGTGGTGATTTTTGCAAACTAAGACCTTTGGTGATGGAAAATGTAAATTTGCCGACAATCGAGAAATTTGGGGTCGCATATTATTTGTGGGAAGATGAAGTCAACCAAATTATAGAAGCAGACCAGAGCATGATGTCGCATAGAGTGGTGCTGTTAAAGAGTTTACAATTTCACGAATACTATATAAACATTTCTACTTTCATCAAGAACAATTTTGGTGCTATAGACTCTTTACATGGACCAGTTGAAGCCTTCGCAGCATATTGCAATATTTGTCCAAACACATTGTTAAGTTTAGCTTTAAAGGAATATGTATATTATTATAAAATTAAAGTTGTAAATGATTTAACCGAATAAATAATATTAATAAATATGTTGTCTTTTATTTGTAATCTAATATAAATAAAACCAAAAAATGTAAGATTACACAAATTTATTATTAAAACTTGCATTATAAAATTAATACTACTTTTTATATTTACAAAACTACAATTTACAAAAACTTTGCGATAAGTGATCTTTTCTCTTTTTGTTCTTATGAGTAGCCATATACTAAAAGAAGAAAATTATTTATGCATAGTGCATCTACATTGAAAGGACCAAGTAGTATCAAACAAGACATGATCAAACGAATTTTGACACCAATTATCTGTTTTTCTGCACCAACAAATACATGTTATTCAACAAGATAATGTCCTCACGGAAGCGTATTAAATGATTTTGGTATTAAGTACCTCTTATCGTCATAAGGACTTAGAGCCGTTTTGGATTGCTCGATGCTGAATACTGAGTGTTGGTACGACCGAGTATATCTTTGGCTCGCGGTTTGAATTTTTCATAGTCTTCGTACGTAATTTTATTTCAAACGACGTTATATTTCACTCCTTTTCCCTTTTTCGTTATTCCCAAATTTCCTATGTCACATTCAATTTTCTCTTTGTTTAGTTGTTTTCTTTCTAGGCGCTGTCCCTCTTTTTCCCTCTCCTCGTCAGTTATTTGCAGTTTAAATGTGTACATTTTTGATCTTAATCCAATAAAATGTGTAATTATTTTCCCATTTGCCTCGTCCTTGATTAATCCGGGGGTTTTTTTATTTAACCGTTCTATCTCGTATGGGTTGTTTTCGGCATAGTCGGAGGTATCAAATTTACTTGGATGCGCCTTTAAAACCTCTCTATATGCATTTGAACATTGCAATTCATAAATAAAGCTGTCTGTATCCATATAGAGCAATGAACAGTTTTTTTCTCCCATCGTTGGAAGCATAAAGTTGTAGTGAAAATCATACATACATAATTTGAATATATCGAGGATTGCTGCGCCTATATACAGGGGTTTATGAAAACATAACTTTGCTTTCTTTAGTTCAATGGCCACCAAATTTTCGCTAAAGATTGTACGATTATGAAACCGACTACTTGCAATCAGATTTTTGGCTCCGTACCTTCCATGCCATTTTTTACATAATTTTACAATACGATGACGTCTTATGTTTTCCATGGTCTTCCCGAACACAGCATTATTCATCAATTTAAACAAATTTTTCTCGAAGCTACTTGTTGCTTTAGCTCTAAGTTGAGTATTCAACTTAATGTACGGTCGCAGCCACGCAGATTAATTAAATTTTAAAACTCTATGTATCTTTGTTAAAATTAATCCGTTGGCCAGTGCCTGTTTAAGATTTCTATAATGAATAATATATTTTGTTTTGTGATATAAGGTTGGTATTAACTTTGGTAATTTTGAACCGGGCGGAATGCGGTGTTCAGCAGCAAATGGAAAATCTTTATGTTTGTCGTGTAATTCACGTGGATACTCTAAGTCATCTTGGACAAAATAGCCTCCTTTCGCATTATCCGGTATTGACATAATATCGATATGACCTTCGGGAAGATTAATGGAGTTTACTTCAAATTTGGTTACGTCTTCAATCCACTAGAATCCTCCTATTGGTAAAGCTTCACTCATGGCCCAGCCATACAGATTGTTTACGTCTAAGTACAGGATGTACTTAGTGGGCTTTGTGATATCATAACGCGATGTGTATTTATTATTAGCTTCCAAATATCTATTACTACAAACAGATATTCCACCTCTTATGCCTTTTTCCATGAATAAAATCATATCAATATCCTTTAATAAATCTAATTTGCATTGTGTATATTTGAGCATACAATCCCACGTATACCCAGGCATAGTATAATACCATGCTGGATCTAGTTGATATGTGGCTCGACATTTTGGTCGAAACTGCTCATACACATCAGCCAGCAGCAGAATATCTGTTTTTAAATACAGATCGCTATATTCTCCCAAATTTTTACAGTTAAATTTCTTCCAAACATTTTGCGCATGAGCATACTTCTCATCACTAATATATTCATCATTCAATTTGTTATAGAAATGATCACTTGAAGGCAAAGAAGTTTCCTCTAATTTATCTGTACTGTCAATATAATCATAGCAAAATACTCCTTTAAACGTTAGCAAATTGAATGTAGCATCATCTAATTGACTAAATTCTCGTCTTAAAATCTTCCTTTCCGATGTATCTAAAATTGATGCCAATTCGTCGAGTGAAGCTCCCATAAATCTTAGTGAATCAATAAATCGTAATTTAATTTGATCTTGATTAGTTTGTAATGTAAATGAAATGTATTTTTTTTTGTTTATGGGAAGTAAGCTCAAGTGCCCATGTTTGCAAAGATCTATTATCATGAAATGCGAGTCGTAACCACTAAAATTGTGAAATACAATGGGAACGACAAACAATTTTTTAAAGTTCAAATTACATGCTTGGTGTGCAAGTCCTCGCAATTGTCCCGTAAAATAGTCGTGATCTACAACAATTGTATCTGTAGCCAAAAAGCGTTTCTCACAAATATGACACACAGTTGCTCCATTTGAGCTAGGCTTTTCGACGATAGGTACAATTGTCTTTATTTTGGAATTTACAAATGTGAAAATTTCGGCCATTTCTTTTGCGAACCACTCCATGCAATTTTCACCTCTATAGCTCTTAAAATAAGATAAGCTGTCATCGTAAGCACATTTCAAATAATAACCTGCACTAAAAGGTACATGTTTCTGATATTTTGCTGTTTTACTCACTGTGACATTGGAATCCGTAAAATTATGTAATTGACATTCAAAATCGGCATAAACTATAAACGGAGTTGTTTGTTTGGGTGTAAAATTGCGAAAAGCCACATGGTCATATTTAGGAACAGTCATTTTGCATTTATTCATATCTGAACACATTTCTTCGTGCTCTGCTAGTTTGCTGTCACTGCTAAAATAGTTTAAACAACGATCGCAAATATATTTTTTATTGTGGTGCTTGTTTACTTATGACCTCACTAATTTTCCCAAATCTTTAATCCAACAATAATGAAGGCGTATTTCAGTCTGATCGTCATCTTCTGGAAGAACATCGTAATCGTTTAATTTCGGAAAATATTTATCTTGTACAAGAAGCAAATTCACATGCTTTTCCATCTTTTGCGGTGTCAGTCTGGCAGGTACTACTTCGTAAAAATTTTTGTCGTTAACTATGTTTAATTCTAATACAAAAACATTAACTGATATGGCGTTTAATTTTTCGAATTTGAAATTTGGTTTAATGGCATTGGGCTTTCTAATTTATCCGTTTGCAAAACAGTAGAATAATGTGGATATTTGGATACTCTCTGTGCATGTGCATGTTCTTTAACAGGACACAAAGCGCTAACTATTGACCAATAAAAGCATGCCTGATCGAAATTATGCACATTAATGCACGCTCGTTTTCTCTGAATCTCTATTGGCAAGTCAAAAAACGATGAGCCGTTTCCTATTTCCACTTTATTAATATTAACCTCCAATGAAATTACTTTAGATAGCGCAGCCCCCGAATCTTTTTCAGCAAATTCAGACAACTTTGTAAAAATTTTATCTTTAACATATTCAACAAACCAAAGATGTAAATCGGTCAATGTATCTATAAAAGCATTTTTCGTATTGAAATATTTTAAATCTAAACTTTCACTATCACTCAATTTTTTAATAAATTCACCACAAAATGCAGTATTGACTTTGAGTATTCTATTTGTTTTCAATATAATTTTAATTTTTCTACTAAAAACTGTAAACGCATCATCCAAAAACATTCCTACATCCTTATGACATAAATTTACTATTACCCCGGTTTTAATTCGACTAGCGAAACACGAAATGATATTTTCCCATTTAACTCTATTGCGTAATTTTGACTTAAGCCCCAACTCAACGTACTTATTATTGAAATTTAAAATAATTTGCCTAAAATGCTTAAAATGTCCTATGTAAGTTTGCAATTTTCTAACTGTTCCTACGGATAGTTTACTGTTTTTAATTACATTACTACATCTCCAAATTTGACTATTTAACCGTCTTGTCCAAACTTTATGATCCTTTCAGTGAATTTGTCAAAAATTATTTTACTAAGCTTTTTAATAATGTGCATCAAATCATCAGACTGTTTAATTATTTGTTTATGCATGGCTACTCACACACAAAATAAGAAGAAAAAATCACTTACCGTTTTTTCTTTTTTCTATTATTTTAAATTTTGCTGCTGGATGAACACCTCCAGTGTTGACTAGTCCTCGGAATATGATGGAATACTTCTTAGTTGCGAAGTCTGAGATGAATGGAATATATACGTCTGTGACTCTATGTGGCAGAAACACAACGTTTTCCTCCAATTATAGCAAAACTGCTTGACCAAATTTAGCATTTACCAGCTTGGCGGCTAGAATTTTCTTCGGTTCGTCTATGGGCAGTTGTTTTAATTTTATTGCAGGTTTTTGTTCTGCAACCAAAGAAACTGCGTTTATTTTTGATAGATCATCTACAATAATAGAAAAAAAAACTATAGTTTTTCTGCTTAACGTGAATGGAGAAAAGCATCACATAATTGGGAATAGAGAAGAACCATATATTACAAGAAATCGAAATACGAAAAAAAAAAGAACACTTCTTATAAGAACAAACTAGCGATCGTGAAATGTTTTAGAGCAACCACGATATAATGGGCATAATATATACAAAAAGTATACATTTTTCATAAAATACTGCATGAAATACGAACAAATATGTACAATTCTCATAAAATACATTGATAAAAGGGCATAATAAATAATAAAAATATAAAAAGAAAAAACGCTTACCTGTATCAAATATGTAAGTCACTGCACAATGTACTGAACACTGCGAAATTGTTGTAGTAAGTTTGAGATGCACACTGTGATAACGTATGCGCTCCTCGGTCTTTTAAAGACTCGAACTGCAAATCGCGCCAAGCGAGCCCAAGTTGCGTCAACCTAATGCGCGTACGGTTACATCGATAGATCCGTTACAAAGATAAGCGATGTACAATGTTCTGAAAAATGTTATATTTTTCTGGTTTTATTAGTAAAAACCCAATGATAAAATATTTCATGCAAAATTAAGAATGCGGTTTTTATCAATTTTCAAACTTCTAAATGTGCTTACCACTATCATCATACATTTTACAAAATGTAGCAACTGTGGTTTTTTTTCCGGCGTTTCGAAATGAAAAATAAATTTTGTTATCAGATAATTACGTGTTTTGAATTATGCGGGGTCACGTTATCATGAGGGTTCATCCGGTTTGCTAACAAATGCACTAAATTTTTAACATATTTGTTTAATATATTTCTGTACAAATTCCAAGTCTGTGATTATTAATTTATACAAATATTATATTTTTTTAGGACAAGAATTGTTATGTCTTTGAATTTAGTAATTATATATATATATATATATATATATATATATATATATATATATATATATATATATATATATGGACAGTATACACTAATATTGGTTTCACATTTCTTCTTCTTTATGTACCCCTCTCCGTTGCCAGGTTAGCTATTAACATGGCAATTCTGATCTTGCTTTCGGAACTTCTGAATACTTCGACCGATGTGAACCCTATCCATTTTCAAGGATTTTGGACCCATAAGTGTCTTCTCTTGCCTAACCCTCCCTTAGTGTCTATTTTTATCCTAAATAATTAATTGCAGTATACGTTATTTATCGTGTCTCAATAGACTTAGGTATTCAAGTGTTCTTTGTTTAATTGTGTTCACGATTTCTTTATCTTTTCCGATTCTATAGATTACCTCTATGTTAGTACCATGTTCAGTCTAGGATATACGGAAAATGCATCGGTACACCCGCATCTCGAATTTTTAGTGAGCGTCTGTCAGCGTCTAGGCCTCCACATTTCTAGATAAATTTTATAAAGATATAATTTGTATTAGTACAAGAGAATTGGGAATTTGACGTTGGTTCGTTTTATGATGTTTTTAGCCATAAATAATGATTGTATCGCTTTTGGTCGGTAATTTTCGTAATATACATGCAAAGACCTTTCCAATGGTATACTGCACGGAGCACTTGGTGCAAAATTGAGCTAGTTAGGGTTTGCTAGAGATCAAACTGCGATAAGAGATTTTTCTATGCCAATGGTTTTGTTTTAATGTTAATAACAATAAATAAGCATTTAAAGTTCGACCAAGTTATCACAACGGCCGTTATGACACCTTACCATATATCTTTTGAACGGATAAGCGGAAATCGACGTATGCCCCATCAAATTAAAGGATTTTGAATGATGAATTACATCGTGATGTCTGATTTAATAAAATTCTATGTATAAGATCTCTTTGACACCCTATCATTTATTATTAGCATTAATTGTCGAATCTTGCATCGAATGTCACGTCATTTCACGTTCTACGTCGAATGTCACGTCCTGCGTCGAATGTCACGTGACATTTCACTTGGAATACCCTGCTCTGAAGGCGGCCTATTAAAACAATTAAAAACTTTGTTAAACAAAATTGTAACGAATAAAGGTTAATGTGTTCCTTTTTATTGGTAGTTCTTTTAATAAATCTCATTACTTTATGTATGTCAAGCGACGTCTTGCTTCGAATGCCACGTTCTACGTCGGATGTCACGTGACATTTCACGTCCTGCGGCGAATGTCACGTTCTGCGTCGAATGTCACGTCATTTCACGCGACATTTCACGTTCTGCATCGAATGTCACGTTCTACGTCGGATGTGACGTTCTCTTAGGCACTGTACGGAAAAGAAGAAGAAGAATGTTCATACTGATCGTTGACATGGCTTCTGTGTCACCGAGTATTTATACCCTTTTCAATGTTCCAGAACCATCTGACAAGAAATCTTATTCGATTTGTTCCATTTCCTACATATCTGAATCTTCTGGAATAGTCTATTTCGCAAACAGGCCATATTCTGTGATCTAGAGAATTCTTTACTTTTCTATCGAGAATTTTATCGACATTTAGGCTTTTCAGATCAGAATATAAACTTAAATCAGTAACTATATGTAAACTAAACATTTTAAACTAACATATAACCCTATTTCACATTCTCAATTATTATTTTTCTGTCTGTCACTTAAATGTATAGTTGGTTGCCTATGCACATGGCTCACTTAAATATATTTACAATATTATAATTATTAAAATAAAACTTTTTACACTTATTATATGCTAATTTTTTAAGAATGCCCTCATATAAATAATTTTTATAAAATTCTCTAGTATATAACTTATTAAAACAACCAAACACCCCCTATATCCAATATTATCTACTATATAACTTATAAATTATTTTTTCTCCCTTTTACATTTAAACACTATTTTTACTTCTCCCATGTTCAATATCATTTCAATTTAGATATATATATATATATATATATATATATATATATATATATATATATATATATATATATATATATATATATATATATATATTTATGATTCATTTTATCAGCCAAAGATAAAATTCAAAATTACTAAATAGACTATTTCATTAAATTTTCAAGATATCCTGGAAAGTTGTTAAGCTATGTAAAATTTAAAATAAGATTGGTTTGCCTCGAGAAAAATTAGTTACAGATGCGGATAATTTTTATCGATTACAAAGGCGGGAATTTGCTGTAGTTTTAAAATTGACATGAGAAGTTAAAAGCCTATATTAATATTTTTTAAATAATAACTTTTATATTTCTCAACCACGTGCATATAAGTTTTTGGAACACCCTGTATAAGACAAAATTGTGTACAAATGATTATATTTAGTTTTAAGAAAGTTTATTCGGGAATTGTGTATTAGCCCCAGAAACAGTAAAGTCAACATTAGAGAATAGGTAATTTAGATAAGAAAGTTTTTGTTTGAACTAAGTACCCAAAGCCGAGGTCGAGGGTAAATCTATATAACAAAGGAATCGATTATTGAGTTTTCAAGAAATACAGTTAGTAGACATTATCGTTAAATTATACCTAAATATTATTATTTGTAAAGATAGAAAAAATACGTTTGATGTTTAGATTAGGATTAAGATAGTTGGAAATTTTGTTTTCTTTTGAAATTCCTAATGGCATTTTTGAAAAGAGAAAATAGTTTGGTAGAAAAATGGAAAATAGTTTCGTAGAAAAATACGTCATGACTGAAAGTTGTTTGATTGACTAAAATTGGTAAAGAGGAAAGGGAAGGACTGGAAAAGGTGTGAGAATGAATGAGAAGAAAAGGCAGTCTGTTTTGTTCGATTGAAAGGGATGGTCCTGTTTGGTGGTTAGTGTACTAAAAAAGGAAATTGCCGATTTTGTTTGTTCAAAGTTTGTTTTCCTGCTATGCCGGTACGAGGCATAGTAGGGAAAGGAAAACGAGGTGACAGCAAGCAGGGACATATTTGGAAAACGTGAACAAATTTCCTTGGATTGCCACAGCAGCAACTACGGAGAATTGTTTTTGGTTTGAGGACATTTTTGAAGCTACAGTGAAAAGGTCAGTCTTAATTTGTTATGACAGAAATGAATGATTTTTGCGTATTAAATACCACAGTGCATATTTACATAAACATTTCAATATTATAAATTTTTTTTTATTTCAAGAAAAAGTTATAATTTAGACATCATTATAATTTCTTGTATCCGTAATATTGATAAATCAAAATATTTCATATCAAACTAATTTGGGTCACAAAAGAAAACAAGATTCATAGTTTTAATATTGGTTACATACAATAAAAGATAAAGGAGTCACTGATAAAACTTATATGATTGAACATTTGATACAAATTGATAAAATAAACGAATTTTGTTATGTCAACTTAGAAATTCCTGTGTATTATTTATGTCGTTTTAACCTAACCTTTTATCTGTCAAATAAACGTCAAAGTGTAAATAAGAACTTAAAAGTTCTCTGCATTTTAAAGTTTAATTTCAGATAGTTTTACATATAAACTCAAGTTAAATTACACATTTTAAAGTTCTCTGCGATTTAGAAAGTCCTAAACACAGTTACATTCTATTTCTATAGTTTAATACATATACGTTAGTACTAGTTTAGTCGTCAAAGCGATCGTCGAAGGCTCCATTTATGGAGTCTTCTAATGAGGGCGAGCCCCCCGATAAAATACCAAGGGATCAGGATGCGATGGATGATTGCAGTTATGGTTCCCCATGGATTTTCATCCCATCAGCTAGAAAACTCGATAAGTAGTCTTAATAATACACATTTAAAAACCGATAAACAAATTAACTCATTAACTTCTAATTCAGCCAGAAAAAACCAGACCTGTGTATTTATATGATATGGGCCATTTCACATTTTTATTGAAAACAATGATAAAAATTTTACAGGCAAATTAAATGCAGTTAAAATAGGTGAAATATTATTTACCGTACACACAGAAATTGATAATTATATTAAAAAAATTGATTCAATTGGACGCAACCGGATTAGGATAACATTTAAAAACTATACTAGTGGCAAATACCTTAATTACTTCTAAATTGCTTATTCAAAAAAATCTAATTGCATATATTCCGAAATTTCAATTATTTAAATTAGGTGTAGTTAGGGATATAGAATCAGATATATCGGAAGAATATCTTAAAGATAAAATAAAAGAATTTGATCACCATTGTAAATTCTCGGTGGATTATATGAAAAGAATAAAGAGAAAAATAGTAACAGATGATAAAGTAGTTTTTAACCTACAAAATCGGTAATTGTATCATTCAAATGTCAAAGTATACCAAAATATATTGTAATTAACCATGTTTTACATAATGTAGAAAAATACCAACAAAAAGTAATTATTTGTTACAACTGTTATAAGTATGGACACATGAGTAAGCAATGTAAAAGTAACCCTAGATGTCTTAAATGTCATGAGTCTCATCCTTCCGATTCTTGTTCTTTATCATCCTTTAATAAAAATATCTCTCTTGTGAGGTGAACACTTCACTAATGAATAGGAGATATGTCCAGAATTCGACCGTCAAAAAAAATAAAACATTACATGTCTGAAAACAGGCTTGTCTTCAAAAGAAACGCTTAAATTATTTCCTAAAGTAATCTATGCATCGATAACAGCTAATAATTCCTCAATAAATTCACATCAAATTCCAAGTATGAACGCTTCATCTTTTTCATATTCCTTTACTCAATTGTCCACATCCTCCTCACCTCCCAATCAGCTCGCCCCACCTACAGTTTCAAATAGATATACAATAATAAAACCTCCAAAATCCAAACGACCCCTCCCTTCCTCGCAAGACCCAATAGCAATAGAACATAAAAAAATAATAAAGTTAAACCCCATGTCCACCAGACCTGGCGGCATTTTTAATTCATCTTCTTATCAATCTACATTTAATGCAGAACAAGGATCCAAAATACATGAATCTCCTAAAGAATTAACAGAACTAATATCAAATATAGTTATAAGTATTATTTCTAATATGAATCACAAAAATTTTGAAATCCCAGAAAAATCAGTTTTAATTAATTTAATTCAAACAGTTTTAAGTTTTCTCTCATATAATAATGAATAGTTTGGTAATTTGTCAATGGAATTGTAGATCGGCTAACTCTAATAGAGAAAATCTTCTCCACCTACTAGAAGACCAGAAAGTTGATATCGCATTATTATCAGAAACTAGATTAAAACCAGAAAAGTATATTAACTTTCACGGATATAATATTGTCAGAGATGACCGCTTTTCAGCAACTGTCGGTGGTGGCTCGGCAATTTTAATAAACTCAAATCTGTATTATGAGGAAGTCACCATGAACGTCGAATTATTAAACATCAATAAAGTAGCCATTAAAATTAAGTTTAAATCATTCACTGTCACATTTATATCGATGTATGTTCCCCCAGGAGAAAAGATATCGTTACAACAGTGCAACAATTTTATAACATCTATAGAAAGACCGTTCATAATAGGAGGCGACTTCAATGCTCATCACATTGCCTGGGGCTTGGACAATCATACATATATAAAAGGCAAAATCTTAATGGACTGTATAGATGATAATAATTTGATATACAAAAATGATGGCTCTCCTACTTTCTTTAGGAACTTTTCGAAATCGGCAATAGATCTGACCATTTGTACTCCTGACTTAAGTCATCTGATCACTTGGAAAACACTTCAAGACCTATTTGGTTTAGACCATGCACCTATAAGGGTCGAATTAGAGGATCAACCAACTCATATATATATAACCCGTATTCACAAAAGTGAAATTTAAAGAAAGCCGACTGGAAATTATATGAACAATTTTCGGAAGATATCTTCTCTAAATCTGAAGATATAAATTCATATGAAAAATTTTTGCACAATATAAATACAACTGCATCCTACTGCATTCCCAAATTTAAAATAAAAAAACCAACTTCCAGAGGAAAATACTGGTGGAATTTAGAATGTGAGGAAGCAGTCAGAAGAAGACGGGAAAGTTTTTGTATATTCAAAGATCATCCAAACCAAGAAAACTTACTTAAGTATAAAAAAGATGATGCCCACGTGAAGAAGATCACTAAACAAGCTAAAAGAAATAGCTGGAGAGATTATGTCAGGTCCTTAAATAGGTCGGTCCCTATTAAAGATATATGGTCAAAAGTTAATAGACTAAAAAATAGAAAAACTAAGAACAAAGTCCCTATAATACTATCGGAAGCTTCATGGATAGAAGAGTTTCTTAAAAATATTACTCCACTGTCTGCAGAATTAATGATTCCTGACCTACAAGTGAATGCGCAATACGACTAGCCAGAACAAATCCGCTTTTTAATCAAACCATTTTCTGGCACTGAACTTTACTTTTCGTTAAAAAAAAATTCAAATTCAGCACCAGGTACTGATGAAATCCATTACTCGATGCTATCAAATCTTTCAAAAATTGGTAAGACTGTGCTTCTGAATATATACAATGAAATTTGGTCACGCCGCATAAAGATTCCTGACGATTGGCGCGTTTATACTATTCTCCCGATCTTAAAACCCGGAAAATCGTTAAATAATTGTGATTCTTACCGTCCAATAGGACTGGCTTCATGTATACTTAAAACATATAAGAGACTGATTTTAAAAACCGTTTGGAATTTTGGTTAGAAAAGAACGACCTATTACCAAAAACTCAGTTTGGTTTTAGAAAAGGTAAATCCACACAAGAAAGCCTGAGTCACTTATTGATAGACATTTATGGTGCTTTTACTTATAAGAAAGCAGTTAGTGCTTTGTTTTTAGATATAAAAGGGGCTTATGACAATGTTAATCTCCACATTCTATATGCGAAAATGTTGGAAATAGGAATACCTGAAACTGTAACATGGAATATCATTAATTTGTATGTTAATCGATCAGTACACGTTAGATTAAATGGAGATAAGTCTAACACACGGTACACATCTTTGGGACTACCACAAGGTAGCATCTTGAGTCCTCTATTATATATTCTGTATACTGCTGATTTAGAAAATAAACTTCCTCGGCATATAAAAATCTTACAGTATGCTGATGATGTTGCAATTTATGTAGAAAATAAGTCAATAGATAAATGTAATGAGCACCTTAAATCAGGATTGAATATTATAGAAAAATGGGCGACGGATAAGAATTTAACAATCTCGGAGAGTAAATCAACCATTGTTACTTTTACCAGAAAACGATATTCTCCTCCAAACCACCTACAATTTGATAATTATAAAATTCATTATAAAACTTCAATAAAATTTTTTTGCGTATTCTTAGACTCAAAATTAAATTGAAAAGAACTCACAAATTATATATTGCGAAGAACGGAAAACGCAATGAATATCATCAAGACTGTAAGTGTCAGTAACTGGGGAGCTGACCCAAACATCTCAATATTACTGTACAGAAATTTAATGAGATCGATCCTAGATTACGGATCTATATTTTATGGCTCAGCATCAAACGCTGTACTCCAAAAAATCGAAAGTATAAAAAATAAAGCACTTAGGTTAAGCACTGGTTATCTTCGTAGTACTCCCACATTGGTCATGGAATGTGAGCTTAATCCACTTTCATTACGCAGAGAATTCTTAAGTGAGAAATTTATAGTTAAAGTGGCAGTTAACAATAAACTGTTGTTGAGTAAAATTGTACAACTAACCACTATATACCTAACTCATCATTACTGGGAAAAAAAGAAGCAGCTTTTAGTTGTGGAAAGTTTTCTCAACGTTTCTAGTTACATTGACGACATACACCAAATGGAACAAGCCTCATCTCGAAAATTAAACTATGAAGATTATTTATCTCCATTTAACTGCCATTTAAGTAATATTCTTGCCACATATTTTCTTACTAGAATAGATCACCTTCAGTATGTACAACATCATTGGGGGAGTTATCAAAATCTATATACAGATGGTTCAAAAATGGACGGCAGAGTTGGATATGCTATATTCTACCCCCAAAAAAGTATAAAGATAAACAACAGATTACCTGACAAAATGACAACTTTCACAGCTGAACTCGTAGCAGTCAAAGAAGCCTACAAAATATGTATGAATCAAAAAGAACTAAACTATGTTATATTTACAGACTGCCAAAGCATTGTACATAAACTGAAATATAATTTACATAATTTTGAAGAAAATTATATCATCAGTGACATCATAGCACTGAATAGTGAAGCTTTGAAATCGGGCAAAAATATCATATTGTGCTGGATAAAAGCACATATTGGTATAAAAAACAACGAAATGGTAGATGATCTGGCTAAAAAAGCAACAATGAAAGAATCCACTCTGCAAACCTATCAACTTCCTCTGGGTGATTTAATATCTGTAATCAGATCTCTTAAACGCACAAAATGGCAGGGACACTACAACAATTTAGACAAAGGCAAATTTTATAAAAGAGTCCAACCCAAGAATCCTTTACATTTTATTGAAATATCAAATTTTTTTACCAAGCTAGTTCAAGTTAATGTTCAATTACCTTCTAATCTAACACCTCTTTTAGAGTCAAAGAATCCAGATGTAAATAAAATTTTATATGGTCATATTAATTGCTTAAAATTAAAGCTCTGACAAAAAAAAACAATAAAAAAATAATAAATAATAAAAAAAAATGGAGAACAAAATAAAAAAAAATAAAATAAAAAAAAAGTTACTAAGAAGATCTAAACCTCCGAGTTTGACTCCGGTTTGACTCCGCGTTAAATAGTTTTGTAAAATATATATATATATATATATATATATATATATATATATATTTATATATATATATATATATATATATATATATATATATATATATATATATATATATATATATTATATATATATATATATATATATATATATATATATATATATATATATATATATATATATATATAAATATATATATATAAGTATACATAAATTCTCTACAAATAAAAATGATCTTAGAATAGAAGTAAAAAACGAACAGGGTTCATACTTACAAAAACAAATTTGTAGGTTTTTATGATGTTATGAAAACTCTAAGATAACATTAAAACTTAACTAACTAAATGAGAAAAAACAACAAAAAACACGAAAAACTGTAAGAGAGCACTATTGTCCGTTTATTGAATCTTTGGTGATTTTTTTATTTTAACCGATGGCTTCATTTGGATGTTTGTTAAAACTTTTTCAAGGGTCAAACCACACTAGTATATTTTCGGTTGTTTTCTATCCATTGTAGAGTGTCATAATTTCACATGTGGCTTGCTTTTGTACATGTGTTTATTTGGAATGCTGTGAGGTGCGATTATAGAGGGAATTGGTAAAGAGAAGTGACCGACCATTTTTTTAAAATAATTTTTTTTCCTTTTTTTATTTATATATTGCTTTCAATGGAAAATGGACCAATTTAGAATATTAGTAAAAAAAAAGGGGAAGAAGAATAGGGATATTAAGTTCTTATTTGTCTTGCATGGGGTTTTTTATTTGTTCTGTATGTTGAAGGAGTGATATATCTGGCTCATGTTATCAATATCGGTTCTTTTATTTAGGGACGTTGGATGTTTTAGAATTTTGAACATTTCAAGGATGGATCGCTTATGATAATTTTGTTGTTTGCACAGTATTTTGGTATTTGTGAAATCGATACTGTTTAGTTGAAATGGAATGTTGTGCACAAGATGGTTTAAATATCCTAATGTCGCTTTTGTTGGACGTTAGTCGACCTTGAAAAGAGCAGATGATCTGGCCAATGTAGCAAGAGTTGCAGTTTGCACAGGGTATATGATAGACGACATTAGTTTGTTCTAGAGGGGCCAATGGAGTTTTTGTCATCGAAAATAACTTTCCTAAGATTCTGGTGTTTTTTAAAGCTATTTTAACAGATAGGTTCTTGAGAACATCATCAGAACTGTTTTTAAGAAAAACTTCAATATCGGTGTTCACCTTTCAAAAAAAAATGTGTACTTTGTGAGTATAGAACAGAAAAAAATGTTAAATTTACTGAGAACGAAGAACTACCCTACCAAAATCATCTACAAGACAAAGAAGAGTCCAAAATGCCATTCATTGCAGAATAGAAACTTGCCAAGGAAGATGACAGTTTTGTTTGTTCCAGTTTCGACCTGCAGAAAGTATTAAATAATCATTTTTCAACGAAGCTATTTATAAAAGCGGAACCAGAAATGCATTCTGCTATCTATGGGGTGAAGTAGACGGTAACCGTGGTACCAATGAGATATCCACTATAATTTATAACTACTTAGAAGAAGTAGATGACAGAGACAATACAAAAACTGTACCTCTTTTCTGTGATAGTTATGCCGAACAGGTCTATGCTTGAAATTCTTTACACGTTTCTTAAATACACACATGCATGCCAGTAGATGGAGTCCACGCTACAATCAAAAGGTTTGTTCGTAATTGCACTATTTGGGCATCTTCTGAATGGCCTACAATATTACGAAATGCTATAGTTTAATCCTAAAGCTTTCGAAATTCGAACTATGAAGTATTCTAATTTTAAATCTTGGAAAATTTTTGCAAACACTTTATTTTTAAGATACACTTTAAGATTTTAAGTACAGAAAACCACTGATGGATATAAGTTTCAAATAAATCGACTTAGAATTACAGTTTCACAAAAAGGACAAAACTTAATCAAAATCAAATATTTATATTCCGATACAGCAGATGAGTTTATTTTGCCCAACCCATTTGAATTTAAAAAGAGTAAGTAGTTAAATATTTACGTTTATGTTCAATATCTATTAAACTTACATCTTATGTTAGTTTTGATTTTTATTTAGAAAGTTCAACAATATAGAATTTGTGTAGCCAAAGAGAAAAGTTAGGTGTCAGTAATTTACTGCAATTGGCTAAAGTATCTCACCATTTATGAGCATAGACAACCTTAAAATAAAAGTTCTATTCTCATTTAATGCAGTCACTTTATGAATGATAAAAAAATCCTTACCGTTTACTTAAGTTATTATTTTATTGCAGGCAGACGATCAAAAATTGATATAGAGAAACCATGAATGCTATATAGCAGGCCATTGGTAATTTCAGCTGCCAACTTCAATAATGATATAGCTCTAGGCAATAATATCATCATCATCATCATCACTGGCTCGACAACCCTTTTTGGGTCTTGGCCTGTTCTAGGATTCTTCTCCATTCCAATCTGTTTCGTGCTTTTTTTCTCCAGTTTTTTATTTTTAAGGTTGTTATATCATTTTCTATTTGTTCTAAGAGTCTCAGTTTCGGTCTTCCTCTTGTTCTTTTTCCTACTGGCATCTGTTTGAATATTTTGTTTGGTATTTCGCCTTCTTCCATTCTTTCTACATGTCCTATCCAACGCAGCCGTCCTATTTTGATGAATGTTATAATATCCGGATCCTGGTATATTTTGTATAGTTCAGAGTTGTATCGTCTTCGCCATATTCCGTTTTCTTTTGTGCCCTTATATATGTGTCGCAAGATTTTTCTTTCGAAGGTGGCTAACAACGTTTCCTCTCTTTTAGTAAGTGTCCAGGTTTCTGAGCCATATGTGAGTACCGGTCTTATTAGGGTTTTATATATTTGGCATTTTGTCTTTCTTGCGACGTTATCTGATCTTAGGTGTCTAATTAAGCCATGGTAACATTTATTTGCAATAAATATTCGCCTCTTCACTTCCTCCGTAACGTTATTATCAGACGTGACTAGGGATCCCAAGTATATAAAGTGTTTTACTTCCTCTATGTTGTATTCTCCTATTGTTATATTTTGTGGCTGCCTTATTTCTGCGTTTTTTCTTACCTGCATATATTTTGTTTTGGTCTGATTGATTTTAAGACCACTATTTTGTGCAGCTCGTTCTATTTGGTTGTATGCATCTATCATTTCTCTTCTTGATCTTGCGATTATGTCAACATCATCTGCAAATGCTAGTATTTGCACGCTTTTATTAATGATTGTTCCTCGTGTATTGACTGTTGTGTCCCTCCGTATTTTCTCGAGCACGATGTTGAACAAGATGCATGATAGAGCGTCTCCCTGGCGTAGTCCCTTTTTCACATCTATTGTTTCCGTTAATTCATTTTGTATCCGGATTCTACTTTCTACTTTTAGAGATTCTTTTATCAGTTCTATTAGTTGTGTTGGTATATTAAATTCTTTCATTGCTTTTATTAAGAATTCTCGGTTTATATTGTCATATGCGCTTTCAAAGTCTATGAAGAGATGATGGGTGTCGATGTTATATTCACTTGTTTTTTCGAGGATCTGTCGCAGAACAAATATCTGGTCTATTGTTGACTTCTGTCTACAGAAGCCACTTTGGTATTTGCCAACTATTTTTTCAGCGTGTGGTCTAAGTCTTTCATAAATGGCATTGGACATTATTTTGTATGCTGCATTCAGCAGCGTGATTCCACGGTAGTTTCCACATTCTAACTGATTTCCTTTTTTATGTAGTGGTACAATAATACAGCTATTCCACTCCGTTGGTAGCTGTTTATTCGACCATATCTTTGTTATCAATTCATGTATTGTTTTTTGTAGTGCGTCTCCTCCTTCCTTTAGTAACTCCGATGCTATTTGATCCGATCCCGGTGCTTTATTGTTCTTTAATTTTTCTACTGCTGCTCTAATCTCGGCTATTGTTGGTGGAGTCTTTTCTCTGTTGTCTGCTTGGTCTAATGGTATGTCAGGGGTCGTCTCTCTCCGTTCTCCTTCAAACTTTTCCGTAAAATGTTCTGTCCATCTACTTAGTATCTCTTGCTGTTCTGTCAATATATTACCTTCCTTATCTCTACACATCGTTGTTCTCGGTTTGAAGTCTTTTCTGCTTTTGTTTAGTCTCTGATAAAATTTTCTTGTCTCTGTTGATTTACTTAGTTCTTGTAGTTCTTGAAGTTCTTTGTTCATATATTCTCTCTTTTTTCTTCGGTGAGTTTTCTTTTCTTCTTTGCGTAGTCGTTTATATTCTTCCTCTGCTTGTCGGGTTCTGTGCCCCTGTTGCATCAGTAAATATGCTCTGTTTTTTTGTCTGTGATGATCTGACATTCTTCGTCAAACCAGTCATTCGTTCTTGTTTTTCTTTCTCTACCTTTTATGCCTAGTACTTCTTTAGCTGTCTCTTTTATGATGTCTCTGCATTCTTCCCACTCTTTATTTAGGTTTTCATGTGTTATTCTGTTTTCTAGTTTGTTGTTTATCTTTTCTTTATACTCTTTATTTTTGTTTGTTTCTTTGAGTCTTTCTACCTTGTATCGTTCATGTTTAGAGCCTCTTTCCTTTTTGATGTTTGAAATTCTAGCCCTTACCCTACTTTCGACCAGGTAGTGATCAGAATCCGCATTTGCCCCTCTTCTAGTGCGGACGTTTATTATATTTGATTGGTGTCTCGAGTCTACAATAACATGATCTATCATATTTACTGTAAGTCCATCCGGGGATTTCCAGGTACCTTTGTGTATATCTTTGCGAGCGAAGTATGTGCTGGCAATCACCATGTTAAGTGATCTTGCTAGGTTTATTAACCTATTGCCATTGTCATTTGATTGCTCATGGAGACTGTGCCTACCTATTGTGGGTTGGAATTGCTGTTCTTTTCCAACTTTGGCGTTTAGGTCTCCATAGATTATTTTTTGGGCATAACTGATATGCGGACTCTAATTCGTCATAAAATTCTTCTTTAATTTCCTCTTCTTTTTCTTCTGTCGGGGCATGCGCATTAATTAGACTGTAGTTAAAGAAACGACCTTTAACTCTTAAAATGCACAGTCTTGGACTAATGGCTCTGAAATCTCTTATAGTATGCTTTACTCTCTTGTTTACTATGAATCCTGTGCCCAAGACGTGATCTTTAGGATCGCAGCTGTAGAAAATCGTATGGCTTCTTTTTTCCATTATATTGTTTATAATCCAAAGGCAATAATATAGTTCCAGGAATAAAACAGCGATAATAATAACGGACCTCTGCAGCATAAACGAAATACATATTAAAAATACATTTTCCCCTTACAAAGAACAATACAAGTACACTTTTACTTTTGAAAACAGTAAAGGACAAAGATCTATGATAGACTATATTCTGTCGAATAGAGAGTTATACCCCTCTCAAATCTTAGATGTAAGAGCACTAACATCAGCAGAAATAGCAAGCGATCATAAATTGGTATTGTGCAAAATCCGAATGAAAGCATATATATATATATATATATATATATATATATATATATATATATATATATATATATACATCTAGCGGTTAATGTAAGCTCTGTTCTAAAACGGTATTATACTAACTCCAGGCGAATATACACCGTGTATATTATTATCTGGGTAGCGCTTTATGTGGACTCCGACCAACACGTCGGATTAAGTGGACTCCGTAATAGGTTAAAACACTTTTAGGATCCGTGTACATTTCTTTGCGTACACAACTAAACTCCTCCGATGTTGCCAATAATTTGATTAGTCGTAGATTTTTAAATTTTACAGCAGGTACGTTTTGGATCTTCAAATTTATTTAAATATCAATTAATTTAGTCATCGAGAAATTTCACAAATACGTACTTGGTTATTGTAGTTAAATATTTTATGGTGGTTATTTATATTACTTGCTTTAATTATAGATAAACTTAAATTAGTGTCTATTATAAACTTTGAAAAGGGTCCATTTTTATGTACTAGTATGTTTTTTAATGCATTGGCACTGAAACATTTATTATATTATAAATGTACGTTCCGATGTTTTGATTGCGACAGTTTATGACGAATAAAATATTTGTTTCATGAAGTAGTAAAATTTGAATTATAACAATTTATAAATCATTCTTAAAATTCCAATTTTTTACTGTCTAATTTCATTATTTCGATTTTTAAATGTAGGGAATTCAATATCCTATATACTATATTTTAGATACACATAAACACATAGATACACTTATGGCAGATACTAAAAGAAGAAATATTTCGGTACCTTAGTGTAACTTGATTCTCGGCAACATATCTATTACAATTACATATAATATGTTCGGTCTTATTGTTTTAAATGCTTTGTGATTGTACAAGCTATCATTATTTCAACTTTAAATAATTGTGTTTTTGTATCTTTCACTGTCAGGCATATCAAAATTTAATATTTAATTTAGAAGTAAATGTATATATAATATTCTTTTTTTTGTCATTTGGTTTAAATATAGATCACTTATATTCTTCTTGCTTATTTATTTTTATTCGTAATACTTATTAACGTACTTAATAACGTACCCGTTTTTGCAAAAAGCAACAACGGATACAAAAGATATCGGGTATCAGGGGTGGTATTTGTCAATCTAAATGCCACTTACGACATATTAAATTAGAGGACATTTCTCCAAAACTGTATGACATCGCCTTAGATAAAAACATCACGTGTTTTATCCGCGTATATCTACAGAACAGAAAATTTTTCGTATCATTCAATGGTAAGATGAAGAACGCAGATGAATGGTCTCTCTTGGGGTAGCGTAATGGCACCTACACTGTATTACATTTACACAAATGATTAACCGATACCAGTAGATACTAGGACTTTCATGTAGACGATACATTGCACAACCAAAACTTTTGTTGCTGAAGTGAAAAAAAATCTAAATGATGCCTTAAATATAATAAAAATAAACTACGAATTAATTTTAAGCCAAACCCCGAAAAATCTTAGGAGCGCTCCTTTAATTTGTCTAAGACAGGCGCTTTCACAAAACTGAATATCTAATCTAATATAAATCTAATATAATCTATAATCAAATAAAAATACCTTTTTTTTAAACGCATCTACCACGCAGAGGCATTAGCGTATTTAGATTAATGTTACACTTGATACAAATAGTGTATATATATTAGTTTACAATTAATAATAATAATATGTATGTGTATTACAATGTATGTTTTAAATCTTATGAAGAAGTTGACAGTCTTTAAGATAAGAAATTATTCTTTGGGTATCTGTATTTTCTTCTAGGGCAGTTGGGTATGCTATGTTTGAGTCGTTCACTGTTATATTTAGGACACTGTATTAAAAAATGTTTTACCGTTAGAACATGGTTGCACACTTTACAAACTGGTTTATTTTTGCGCTGTAGTAAATAGCCATGAGTAAGTCGTGTCTGGCCGATACGGAGACGGGTGTCATCAGGTGCCACCAATCACGCACCTCGATGTGCATCGCCCTTCCTTCTGGAACTTATAATTAAATTTAATTGGTTGAGAAATGAAAAAGTTTCATATAAAAGTTAATTTATCTTTAAATATGGGACATTTTCGGATCTCAAGTCAGTATGGTTTTACCCGTCTAGGGTAGCTCCCTAGAGCACTTTGCTCGAAGGGCTCTGCGAATTTTCTAAGACTCTGAAGCTGAGTTTTTTTCTTCTTAGAAAACCTGTGTTTTATTTCTACAAAAGTAAATAAACCATAAAGGCATTGTCTTTTTCAAGACAATGCCACAATAAGGGCGTACCGGCTAACTACGCAATATTGCAACATATTGCGCAATAGTTTGAGACATTAATAAACATGGAAACTTGCACCAAGATGCTATCGACTTTTCATACGTTTATTAATTACACCGGAGACGACACGGGTAAGCATCACATGCTCTCTTCTGTCTTTTACTTTTGGTTTCCAAAGATATGGATGTTTGTTAACTTCGTATAGCCTTAATGGAGTGTTGTTCCAAGTTTGTTGCCATTTTTGAATTATTTTTTGTTTTTAAGTATGGTTTTAAATCGTTTTGTACCATTATGTTACTTTCTTCGGACATCAGGTTAGTTGGTGCGTTTTTAGCTAGTTTATCTACAACTTCGTTACCTTCAATTCTGACATGAGAAGGCACCCATAAAAAATGAACTTGGATGTTCTTATTTGAAATGTTTTTAAGTTCTTTTTTAATAAGAAGTAGAAGGGGGTTGTCTTTTTAGAATTGCGAATAATTCAGCCGAAAAGATGGTTGTAATTGACGACAATTTGAAACTAACTGAGATAGGTTTGTTAGACTGATGTCGATAGCCGGAATAGATATTGTCCGTGGCGCAGGGTTGCGGATTGAGGAGGTATCATAAGTTTTTGGAAATTGAAAATTTAATTTGGATAAGTATGAGCGTATACGAAAGTAAAAAGGATGATCAATTTGATGTGTTTGAAAATTTATTTGTAAATCGATTAGCAAAAACGTTATGCAGAACTGGATTATTTCGGTTTCATGACACCGCTGCTGCATATGTTAGGCTTATCGGAAAATATGAATTTTACTACAACGAAATATAAACAATTTATGAAAATTTGATGATTTGAAGGAAAAAAATCGGTTGCCTGTAAAGTCGGTTTTATGGGCGAAGATTTTACGTGACAACGTCTTTTTCTCGGTAGAATATTTATTGATATGAATATTATTAAATTGCACAATAGGAACAAGGAATTGAATGAAAATAAGAATTGCACAAATTTTAACTATAGAAATATATTTTGTTAAATATATAATATATAATATATAATAATAATTTACTTAACACTATCAACATTTGTCAATAGTATGACATAACCTATAAACTCAGTTTCTCAACTTTTGTGTCAATCTAACAATTAATCAATCAATCATAGTTTACGATAATGAAATATTAGTGTACAATTATTTACCTTAATAATGTGGAAATAATGTCGAATTAATTTGAAAAATTATAATACCAACATAAAAACAAAAATAAAAGAGGCTCTTTGAGAAAGAAAAATAGACACACTTTATTAAAAGAGGTAAAAGTAAAATGCTAAGAAAAAAAACGCTTATATAAAATGAAGACCTAAAAGTAGGCCGGAGGGTTTGAAACAGATGTGAAAGAGGGCAAAAACCAAATCAAAGAATTGATTGAGATTAAGTACATCCCTAGAGAAGAATGAATAACATATCTCAGATAAATAAACGGAACAACAGAAACTGAGTATACACTTGTAACTCCAGAAATATCATTAAATTAATTAACGCAAATCGTACAAACTGAAATACAAGAATTCATCACACAGTTAAAAAATAGAACCCCCACGAAAAAAATACAGTAGAGTATAACTACTTTTGTACTCTAGCATTATGGTAAGAAGTTAAAAATATAAATACCTACATAATTATATTACCGTAAAGTTAATAAAAACTTCTGTTCGTTAGCGGCAAGAGAAAGCGTATATCAGAATGTATTATGAAAAATTTTGTTAATAATACAGTATGCAATATAATATAATGACAAGAATACTTTTATATCTTTCCTTATGGCATATTTTTAGAACAAAGCTTCTATACTGGCATTGTATTACTTTTTCTCTCTACAGTAAAATGCTGAGGTGAGCGTCACGGAACTAGCGCCACAAGATGGCGTCGTGAAGGGTAGCTTCATAGAATAGCGGCTCTTGGCATCGATTCACTACTCTTGATCAATTCGTTTTTAGTCATCATATATTTACTCTAAAAATAACTAACAAAATATAGACATTAAATGAGAAGTAAAAATTAAAAGAATAATATGTCACTAAAAGACTTGATTTGTAACGATTATCAAAATTTAATAAAAGTCATAAATGCCATCCGGTTAATAACAACATTAAATCGTCTGTCAATAAAAAATGTGAAGAACAATGGGACAAGACATAGTTTGGATTTAGAGGTGGATTGGGAACAAAAGAGGAATTGTGCGCAATGGTGGTACTATTACAAACATGAAGAGATTATAATGAAAGCGTATTCTTATGTAATATAGATTTTCAAAAGTATTTGACACAGTTCAACCTGGTAAGCCCATACATGCATTAAAACACATAAACCTAGATACCAAGATATTAATTTAATAAAAAATCTACTAAAATCAAACAGCGGTCATGCAGGTGAAAGATGAGACAAATCAAGCAGAAATTCAAAGAGGAGTCAGCCAGAGATGTTTGTTGTGATGTGAAATGTCACCACAATTATTTAATGTGTACTCCCAACTACTATTTTAGGAGACACTATGGGAAAGAAGTAAGGAATGGAGTGAGCATCATTAATAACAAAAAATTTGCATACTAAACCCCAATTATGACAGAAAATATAGATGATTTACAAATTCTTATATAAATCATTAACAGATAAAGCAAAAAGATAGGACTAAACTAAACAGATAAAAGTCAATGTTTACAAATAAGAAATTGAGTATGGTTATTAGATTGAAATCGTCGAATGTTATGTATGGTTGCAACTGCTCTATGGGGTAGAAGCTTGGACCCTGAAAGCCAAATCTGTAAACAAATTAAAGGCATTCGAAATCTGGCTATATAGGCGTATTCTTAAAATTCCTTGGACTGTAAAAGTCTCAAACGAATTGTCTATCTGGACATCGTATCTGGGCTACATAGTTCCAAACGATAAATACTCTCTTCTACGCGTCATCATGCAAGGAAGAGTAGAGGGAAGAAAAGTCTTGGGAAGAAAGACAAAATCTTTAAATCTCAAAAAGAATATCTAAAGTCAAATTTAACACGATTTCAAGCCTTGTAGTGAAATTTTGTTTCTTATTACAATACCGGATCCTGGAAAATTTTAAATACATTAAATTAAATCTCTCGTAAATTATAAAGCCTATTCTTAGATTAAAATAACAGACTTCTTAGTATTATGATATGTAGTATTGTGATAATGTATAGGTGTCAGTATTCTTTTAAAAGAGATTTATAGATTGGTATATAAATTTCACGGTCATGTTTCATACGGTTTTATCTTTCATACAAACATTAAAAATCTTAAAAAGTTTCATTTTACATACAATTAGCACGTTGGCTCTAAAAATGACCTATAAATATGCATTGTTAAAAATCGTGTAGATTTATCAATTTAAAATGTTCTTTGTCGTCTTGATTATTTATCTCAATTCGTTCCTAATTAAGCACATGTTGTCCACAAGGTACCTCTCTCATTTTTTAATTACTACTTTTTTTTACCTTTTTGCCATAGTTTTCCTCATTTTCTTTATTCATATCGATTTCACTCATAACGAATATTGGGTAGTTTATTGTTTCATGAAACTTTCTCCTTATATGTCCGTATCATACAAGTTGTCTAGTTATTATAGCGTATATAATGTCGTATGTTAATTCCATTTTATTTAACAACAAAATACTAAAAACTTTGTTTTCTAAACTTTCACCAAATTAATTGTATCTTATCACTACAGCTGTTTCGGCAGAGTGCCTTTCTCAAGTCTCAAGTTTCTCGAATCCATCAATCATCTATTATATTTCTTATCAAGATTTTGAAGCAGCTGTACTCCATTAGTCCATTTTTGTTGCTTTTTGTCACTGTTTCTTTTTTTTTTATTGTCATCATTACGTAGCGCTACAACACTGAGTGGGTCTTCGCTAACTACAACTTTTTTCCAAGTTGATCGATTTTCCACGAATCTTCAATGAAATGTTAATTTTCTAAGATATGATTGGATGTTTTCTCTCCATTGTATACTGAGACACCCAAGTGGCATTCTTCTGTGCTAAGTTTCTTCCATACCAGTTTTACAAGTTTGACATCTTGGCGTCTATGCATGTGTCCGATCTACCTTAAGCGATTTATTTTCCTGAACAATATCGTTATAAGAGCTTTCTTTATTCAGTATATGTTCGTATTCTATACGGATTTGTAGTGATATAATAATGAGGTTAAAAAATTTTAGAAGAATTATGCTCTGTATTTCTTTAGTGACATTATTATTAACCGTGATTATTGATCTAAGATATTTAAAGTATTCCATACTTTCGAAATTGAAGTTGTTGACTTTATTATTTTATCTAGATGTATTGAATTGCTCTCTTCTTTTGATTCGCTTGTATTTGGTTTTCATTTTGTTGATTTTAAGTGAAACATTTTTCGTACTCTCTTCACTTTGTTAATGTCGTTTGCGGACGGGAGAGAGTTTCTTATGAAATCAATATCATTAGCATATGCTAGGAGTGCTTTGTACCTTGGTCCATTAATGGATTGCATCTTAAATATGCGTTATTTCTATTTTAGTAAGCTGTTCATAAATTTTTTGAATATTTAAATCGAGAATCTGTATTTATTCGACTGTTTTATAACACAGTTTCTTGGCGCCTATTTTAATCTCTGTTTTTTTGGTTCGGTTATCATTATTACAAAGATTTTTCGGGATATCGACATAGGGAAATCGATGGTATGTCCTTAACGTTTCCATAACCAACGTTCGAATATTTGTCTTACTGTAAAGTCATGACGATTTTACTAGGAAATATAGTGCTATTTAATAATATTAAAGTTCAAGCAACAATTCCTATATGCCTTAACTTGGTACTGATATCTCTGCTCCCCGATCCCAGGTAGCAGTCAAGAAAACATTAAAACTGCTACACTCATGTTTCCTATTATCCAACGATTAGCCAGTCCAGGACTATACGCCTTATTATAGTACTGATATTGCTTCTGCCCCTTATAAGTGAATTCCCCTCATCCATTGTATTTCTTATACTTTCATTTCAATCCCTTCCAATCAAGATTTTGAAGCAGCTTTGCTCCATTAGTCCATTTTTGTTGCTTTTTGTCACTGTTTCTCCTTTCTCTTTATCATCATCGTTACGTAGCGCTATAACATTGAGTCTTCGCTAACTTTTCTCCAAGTTGGTCGATTTTCCACGAATCTGTAATCAAACGAAATGTTAATTTTTTGAGATATGATTGGAAGTTTTCTCTCCATTGCATACTGAGACGCCCAAGTGGCATTCTTCTGTGCTAACTTTCTTCCATACCAGTTTTACAAGTTTGACATCTTGACGTCTATGCATGTGTCCGATCTACCTTAAGCGATTTATTTTCCTGAACAATATCGGTATAAGAGCTTTCTTTATTCAGTATATGTTCTTATTCTATACGGATTGGTAGGCGATATGATAATGAGGTTAAAACATTTTTTTTTATTATTTTTCTTTCATATATTCGTAGTTCTTTCCTATTTTGTCCATGATTCGCATCCATGTATTAAAATAGGTCTAAAGTTTGAATTATGCTCTGTGATTCTTTAGTGACATTATTGAAGTTATACTTCTATACGCACGGTCGGCGTTGGAAATTTGCACGGGAGTGAATCTGTGAAACCATTACATATGTAAGATAATGAGTAAGAGAGAGACATAAGATATATTTTCTCTCTCTTCCTACCTCGGGAATAAAAATGTTCCTTTTGTATTTATATTTAATATTATAAATATATTATATTATATAATGTTATATACTTATATAATATAATATATATTAATATTATTATTTATGTGATATGTTTTGTATTATTTATTAAATGTTCATAATTATTTTAGGCTTTTGCATTTCAAAATAATCACTGTATGACAGACAACTGTCAATTTTGAAATCCGTTAGTATCATGTCTAATTGGCAAATCTTTTACGTGTTTGGTTCATACGCTGGTGTACGTGAGTTCGAATCCCAATATGAATTTCCTTTTTTATTTTTGAAATATTTAAAAACCTCACGTTAATGTTATTAAATACATGTAATATACGCAAAAATGCTAAATTTTAAAATTAAATGAAAATTTACAACATAATCCGAGTTGTTGGTTTTTTATTTTTATCTTCGTAAAGTAAGTTATGTATATTGGCAGTTTTAAATACTTATGAATATTGCATTTTAATTTGTATTGTATTATTATATTGAATTATGTTGCAGTGTATTGTATTGTAATTTTTATATTAATAACAAAATAAACAATGCATTTTACTGCAGAGTATGCGTAAAAAATTTTTTTTGCATTCAACTCCTTTTATACATATATGAAAATAAAAATATATATTTTCATTAAAATATTGATACAATCCTTCATTTACTATACTCCTATTACAGGTCAAATGTTTATATACAGCAAACGATGCACCATATACCTATATACCTAATTATTTTTCTCTTTCTGCTCTCTCTTACCTATAGCATTAAATATGTAATGATTGTGCAGATTGACTCCCATATAAATTTGTAACGGCGAACGCGTGTATAGAAGTATAACTTCTACCGGCAGTCCCACTGGACTGCCACACCCGTTTTTTTTATTAACCACGATTATTTATCTAAGATATTTAAAGTGTTCTATATTTTCAAAATTGTAGTTAATAACTTTAATATTTTATCGAGATTTATTGAATTGGTCTCTTTTGTTGATTCGCTTGTATTTGGTTTTCATTTCGTTGATTTTAAGTGAAACATTTTTCGTGCTGTCTTCACTTTATTGAAGTTTTTGGACGGGAGAGTTTCTTATTAGAGTTATGAGATATATATCATTAGCATATGCTAGGAGTGCTTTGTCCCTTGGGCCGTTAATGGAGTATGGAGTACTTCTTAAATAGGCGTTATTTCTATTTTAGTAAGCTGTTTATTAATTTTTTGACTATTTGAATTGAGAATCTGTATTTTATTCGACTGTTTTATAACACAGAGTTTCTTGGAGCATATTTTCATCTTTGGTTTCCCGTATCATTATTACAGGGATTTTGCTGGATATCGACATAGTGAACCCGGTGGTATGTACATGATGTTTTCATAACCAACGTTCAAAAATTTTTCTTACTGTAAATTCATGATTATTTTACTAGGGAATATATTGTTGTTCAATAATAATAAAGTTCAGGCAATAATTCCTATATTCTCGGTATATAACTCGGTAATGATAATTCTGCTCCCCGATACCAGGTAGCAGTCCCGAAAACATTAAAACTGCTACACTCATGCTTCTCATTATCCAACAATTAGCCAGTCCAGAACTATACGCATTATTATGGTACTGATATTGCTGCTGCTCCTCATAAGTGAATAGAATATGCAAGGAAGGTTTGAACAATTTAATAGGATTTTGTATGTTAGAATATCTGAGAAAGTAAAGAATATCTATTTGCTATCCGGATTTAATCTATAAATTAAATAATAAAATGCTATAAAATAATGCTAGTAGCAGCAAAAAAAGCGGTCTAATAGTCACTAATGAGAAAATCAAATAAATGTTCTTTAACATACAAAAGAGAGGATCTACATTAGGGCATAACGGAACAATAAAGCCATATAATTTTGAAAGATTGCAGCGTCTTAGATATCGTAGGTAACGTTGTTACATAAGAAATAAAAGAAAATATTCAGGTAGCTAACTGATGTATATGTATATATAACCCTCTTTTAAATCCAGAAGTCTAATTCGAATCCATAAAATTAGGGTATATAAAATAGTGAGCAAACCAGTGCTAATATGTGAAGACGTGACGAGAACGTATTAATTAGACCAGGATTGCTAGAAAAGCCATCAGAGGTATTTTCCGACTTACAGAGGTCCGAGTACTAACCAATACCGAACAGAACTAATTCCAAGATCAAACACATATATAAAGATAGCAACGTCGTACAAGAAACTAAATCTCAATGCTAAAGTTGCGCTGGCTTTATCCAAAGACTATAATAACTGCATTTCCAAGTTAAATTGGGAGGATGCCCCAAGAGAAAAAATGTCCTTAGGACTTCCACAAATGAAGAGGGAGGTAACATATGGTCAGATTTAGGAATAATGAGACTATCTACCGACCCATCATATTTATCAACACCTGCTATCCTACCTACAATCAATACTTATCTGTTGTGGACTATCAAATCAATTACATATAATCAAACGAACTAGGCTTTAAAAAATTATCCTAGAAAAGGCACTTCAGAAATATTGACATAAATTTTAAAAACGCCATTTACGTGGCTGTATTTTCAAAAAGGCAATAGAATCTTGTTGCGTTCTGACTATACGATGACGATGATCTTTATATAGAAAATATAGAAAATAAAAGCAAGAGAACTATAATTATGAAACGACAAGATTACGAAATGAAAAGATTATATAAATCCCTTATATTTACACAGACTGGTTTACAAAAGGTAACCGAATGAGCATAAAAACACAGCTGTTTTAAAAACTTAATATTATTAGACGAATTTAGGATCAATTTCACTCAAAATATGATATGCTAAAATATGATATGACAGAAAAAAAGGCAATGACTTTTATAGCTGATTGCCACATAAATATCAATGTAAATATGATAATTGAAATATGAAACCCAAATATGATGATTTTGCCACAGCATATGAAGATTGTCTCGTACTCTTATATAGCAATTTGTTGTCACATTTTAACCTGTTTATTTCCTTATTATCCATATATGAGTTGTAAACCGATATTACAAGCTCATTTACTTTTCACAAAGATACTATATAAGTACAGTTATTACTAAACAAATCTGACTCGAAATATCGTCTATAAGTAACAGTATGCAAAATTTAAATTTTTATGGAGTTCAAAGTAAAAGCCTTCACGAAATTTGAAGTTACAATAAGACCACCGCAATCGAGCGTACTCTTACTCTGGATAATGAATAATTATTTAATCGGTTAATTCTTTAATCACCCGTTCAATATGATGTTTGTCAAATCGGTCCTTTTTAGGACCAACTATTCTACTTATGTCTATAAATAGTAAGGACATATCTACAGATACACACACTCTACTTTACTTAAGCTTATCAGACATATACGCTTAACACAAATGTGACGTATTTCTACTGCAGGAAGCAGTAGAAATAGAGGGCCAAACCTAGGGTATTTGGTATTAAGCTAATCGTTGAAAATTACGAAATAAACATAATAAATGTTGGCAAAGAAGCAAAGAAAAACTTAAAATAAGAGAGGACAAAACCAGTCAGCTGAGGAAACCTTTTAACGATGTTGAGTTTGGATCCACTATCCACGTATATTATGAACAATATTACGGCTCCTGACTGAGGATCTAAACACAAAACTAATTATAAAATTTGGACAAAAAAATACAACAGTGGCTAATATCCAAAGTCTGTAGACAAGCAAAGTAAAGACAAAGTTGTTGCCTTGCTTAAACCTGACAAAAACCCCAACGACCACAAAAGCTATCGGCCAATATATCTATTTATTTTTTCAGCTATACACAATTCTTCTGCATATGATCCTTAATATAAACCGATAATAGAAGGAAAACTTAAATTTAAAGATAAAAGTGGCTATATATGACAGGGTAGATCATGTTCGTCACACATACTAAATCTTGCCCAACACAACGAAGACGGATATAAAAAATATCAGACATGAGGAGTGGTATTTGTCAATCTAAATTCTGCTTACGACACCTTAAATTAAAGGACATTTCTCCAAAATCTATGTGATATCCCCTTAGGTAATAGAACAACAGAAGATTTTCCGTATCACTCAATGGTAAGAAAAGATGAAGATTGAGAACGTAGAAGAACGGTCTCCTTTGGGGTACCGTAATGGCACCTACACTGTATAACATTTACACAACCCATTCCAGTAAATACTAGGACTTTTATTATGTAGACGATACATCTATTGTTGCAGAACCACAAACTTTTGTTACTGAAGTGGAGAAAAATCTAAATAATATCTTAAACACAATAAAAATAGATTATAAATTAATTTTAAGCCAAACCCTGGAAAAAGTCAGGTGTGCTCCTTCAATGTCCCTAACAGAGACGCTTTCACAAATTTGAACATATACCTGAACCAATAGTGTCATGAAATCATTAAACACACTTTGTAATTTACAGAACTTTGTTTAAAACTAAATGGCAAACTAGAACCAGAAAAATAGTATTCTCCGCGAACTTGTCAGCTAAAAACGGGAAGCACATCCTTTCACTCTTAAAACGTAGACGCTTAAACTCTATGCTTCTGCTGCCAAATATACCTAGCTTGTATGGCTGACATCAATACATACTTGACACGTAGATTTAGCTATAAATTAGTCAGCCAAATTAAGCGGATATTAAGACTCTCATCCATACATAAGCTCTACAATATCGTAGTTATCAATCCACCTAATATCCGAAGATAAGTAGCTAGAGAACAAAAGAAACAAAGTCTAGATTCGTAACATTCACTCCACGAATAACAACCCATTTTATGACTAGAATCGAGGAAAAACTGGCTAGATCAACACATCTGCAAGATATACAAAAAAAAAATAAGCTGCTTCTCGCCATCTGAACCCTCAAAAGGAACTTCCTTATGGTAGTTATCTTCCTTAAATCTGCCAGGAAGACTCTTGCCTGCAAACAGCGGTTAACCTGTGTGAATCTCGGGTGATAAAAGATTCATTACACTTTCTTCGTTGACTTTGCCATTCAAATCGCTCTTTTCTGAAGGGACAAGCTTTATTTATTTGAACTCAACATGTAAAGTACAGTCAGTAAGCTATTACTTATAAAGATCATTGCAAATTTAACACTAGCTTCACTTATATTGACTACATATTACCCCTAAATAGGAGATAAAACATTCAGAAGTATGTAATATGGGTGAAGTGGTATAATTCTTGTTAGATAAATTAAGCATTCTTCCCTTTTTTGTGCACTACTATCCATTTTTACACAAAAATATCTATTTAAGCAAATAAATATTTATTTTGAGATAACCTTCTATCCAGAATTATATGTAGTACACAGATAAAACCAGAAATAAAATAATAAAAATCTGTATACAAGATATCATAAAACATTGGATGAAATAAAAAAAGTTCTTACTTATCGAATTCTTAAATAAAACGTATGAAGACATACTCACGTTAACAAAATACATTAGGAAATTTCCGCATATGAAAAAAATCCAATTTGGTAACGAAATCCTTTTGTATCTATAAAGCTATTTTTAGAAAAGCACGTACCTACCAAAAACAGGTAGTTAATAGTATACATAGCTGTTACACACTGTAATGCGTATGAACGATAACAAAAATAAGGAGTCCATATCAACCGTTCAGACTATACGCGAGAAGTATACAGCTTAATGGCAGAGTTGCCAAACTATCAGAGCTTACTTAAACCGATATACCTATGGTTCCAATATACAGTGAAAAAGATCTGAACGACCCCTATAAGATATACACGTGAACTATGCAATATACATTCATGATACAGGGGTACTTAAGGGCTCCACAAAATTTTTAAAAATTATGAAACTATACATGTTGACGAATCGACAGAGCCAATATTATGGAATGGTCAAGTGAGCTCCGTATATCGGTGTCCAGTTGACCACGGAGCTCACTTGAACCTGAATTTTAACATGGGCGGAGTCCACTTTATGCCGTAGATATATATATATATATATATATATATATATATATATATATATATATATATATATATATATATATATTGTTATGATGTGTTTTTTGTTTGAATGATGAGCAATGAGTATTTTTAATAATATAATATATAGGGTTTTTATCGCGGTTCTCAAAGAATTAGCTTGTAAGTACTTTTTTAAATTATCTTTATTATAACTATTATGAAACACACATATATATATCTAACCTAGCCAATGTAAATTTAAAATAAACTATCTTTAAATTGATATTCTTATAAAACTAATTAAATTCTATAGACAATGTAAAATTTAAACAAACTATCTTCAAAATTGAAATTGTTATGACACTAACTAAATTATATTAACAAAATTTTGTACCTTTCTTTCACTGAATGCCTAAATGAACTGTTTTCCACTATATAGATTCTAATCACCACTGAAAGTCTTCGTACTTCAGTTATCCTTGTTTTTTGTGAAATTACTTTTTCCAATTATCAGCTTCTACCAATTTAAGATATAGTTTTCTTCACCAGCATTTATACACCACCAACCAAACCAGCAAACAGCATTTATATTTATTCTTCTTTTCAATATACCAATATCCAATTATTATAAGTTGATTTATACTAATCTCCAACCATAATATAATTTAATTCCTTCCAATGTCCATCCAATATTCTTCTAATATACTTTTATAATCTTCAATAATTATTTGTGTATAATTATGAATGTGCATTAAATATATGCATAATTTTTAATCTTCATTTAACTCACTATATTAAACAATTTTCTATTTGTAACTGATTCACTGACTCCAACTAGCTTTCATATTTCTTACTAAACTTTTCTGACTGACTTCTTGAAAATTCTGAACAATATTACTTCACTAAATAAATGTGTCTACTTAACTTTCATAATAAACTGGCCTGACTTCTGACTAAAAACTCAAAAACTGCCATCTTGAATCCAAATCACGGGTATTTATATCTTTTTGGATCCTCTAGAATCATCTGGTAAGAGATCATGTTCCATTAGTTCTATTAACTTCTATATAGATGTTCTCGAAAAAAATATCTGTTCGATCCACCGCCATAATCATTATTCCAGAATGTTCGACCGTAAACAATGGTCACACTCTGCACTCTGGAGAATTCGTTAATGTTCCATTAATAATTTTGTTGACATTTAGGCTTTTCAGATCAGAATAAACATTCAAATTAGTAACTAACACTCTAATTTAATAAAATCCACATTTCAAACAATATAACCCCACTTTATATTTCTTATAATTCTTAATTTCTATCTGTCACTTCGAGAGTATTTTTGGTTGCCTATACACATGGCTCACTTAAATCTATTTACAACATTAAAATACAACTTTTTACAATTATTATATGCTAATTTCTTAAAATTGCCCTCACATAAATATATTTTTATAAAATTCTCTGGTATATAACTTCTTAAAATAATCAAATACTTTTTTATATCTAATATTATGTAGTATATAACTTATAAATTATTTTCTATAAACCCCAATCGTCACAATACCCCAAAAATAATATTTAAAATAAATAATTTACTTATTATTTCTTTAAATATTAATTTTCTCATACCTTATTAAATTTAATAAATCAAAATTTTTTTTTTTTATTTAAAATGTGTTAAATACATCCCTGTTCGCTGTCTATGTCAAAGCAGAGAACAAGTTCGATCACAGGATCACAGTTCGGCTATTCTATGGTCAAACTGTCATGTCAAATGGAGAGAATAAAATATAACCTTAATTAAAAATATAATCGATATGGTGTTCTGTTTATTTATAAACAAAATCTAGGAATTATTTCCATTCAAAATAACTTTCATCAATATAAATTGGTAAGTTTTTCCACTTTATTATATTAGAAAGACATTTTTATAGCAATTATAGTATCAATTTTGTGTCTAACCCCAAATTATGATTTTTAGGGTACAAATTAATTTCCATATATACAAAATTCAACAAGTATGATGTCAAATTGATTCAAAATAATGAAATCTACCATCTATTTAACAAATCAAGTCTATTGAATAAAATGGATATATCAGTAAGCTGTTAGTGTTAAGTTTATAACCTAGATATATCACTACTTTTTGAAAAAATGTACATTTTTCTTGATTTATTTTAAGTCCAACTTTGTCTAATCTATTTATTATAATTTTTAGGTGTTTCTCATGATCTTCAGCCGTTTTAGAAACAATTAATATATCATCAATGTAGTGAATTACAAAATGTTCATATTGATCCAAAATATCATGAAGACATCTACATAGAGCACTGCAAGATGATTGAAGTCCAAATGGTACTACTTTGAATTGATATACTACTCCATCTATCTGAAATCCTGTATACTGTCTACTTTTTCTTTCTAGAGGTATTAACCAGAAACTATGCTGTAAATCGATTTTAGTGAAAAATGACATTCCTGTAATTCTTCCTAATATTCCATCTATACTCATTGGTGCTTCAAATTGCTTTTTAGTAATCTTGTTAATATTCCTTGCATCCAAACATAACCTGATTTCACCTGATCTTTTTCGTACTACTACTATGGGGTTAATAAAACGTGTGTCTGCCTTCTCAATGATTCCATCTTCTAACATATTATTAATTGTTTTGTTTACTTCTTCTCTGTATTTATATGGTATTGGGTATGATTTTGTTTTAAAATCTTTTTCTTCTTTAACTTTTATACTATGGATATAATTTTGTGCAATACTATTTTCTGTATTGACAAGTCCTTTGTGTTGCTGCAATATGGAAATGACTATTGATTTATATTCTTCAGGGCAATTTAAAACTTTTATCATATCTTCTTCTTTACAAATAAAATTATTCTTCATTATGTACTCATTATTCCTTGCTTCCAATTTTACGCACTCCGCCTCGTAGGCATCCATCTGCTTAAAATTTCCATTCCTTAAATATTCACTACAATAATTATTCTTTACATTCTTTTGGGACATTTCCCTATCATCAAAATACATTTCTTCTTCATAAACATCATTATTTTCTTTTAATAATATCCTATCAACTCTTATTCCTTCTTCTACCTCATCTTTCTGCATAAATTTAATTATTCGCCCTTCCAAAGTTACCATTTTTTCTTCAAAATCTATCTTTACTTTCTTCTTTTCCAATTCATCATTTCCCATTAATTTATCAACACATAAATCCTTGACAATAAATCCTTGCATATTAATTTCTTTATTAAGAATATTAATTTTAAAATTGGCTAGTTTATCAATTTCACCCAACTTCTTATTATTTGCACCAACAATTTTAATTTTTGGAATCTTTATTATATCTGATAATTTTAATGTATTAAAAATAAAATTCTCCGAGACTAAAGTACTTTCTGAACCAGTATCTATCATAATCTTAATCATTTTATTTTTGGCCAAAGCATTTATATAAATTAAATTAATAGATTCAATAATTTTCTCTTCATCTAAAGAAATAAATTCAGAAGGTTTTTCATAATAGCAATGGCCTAACTTGTAATTCAGAAAGTTTACTGCACAAAATTTTGATTATTAGAATTGTCAGATTGTATCTGACCACTTGGATCTGATGTCCTATGTCTTTCCCTACTATGACTTCTACTCACATTTTCTTGCCTTGTACTATTTCGTTCCCTGTCTTCGCAGCTTCTATTCCTTCGAACACAATTTACCTGTCTGTTATAGTTAGGTCGCTCTGTATTTCTTCTATTGTTAAAATCTTGTCTATTATTATTAGTACTGTTATTAAAATGTTGTCTATTATAATTACTGTTATTATTATTAAAATTTTGTAAATTATTACCATATCTAGTGTTATTGTTATATGATTGTCTATATTTGTGATTATCATTTTTATTATATTGAAAGTTATTGTTGTTTTTTCTGTTGTTATTATTACTTGTCATATTGCCTCTTTGTATTCTTTGAATAAAATTAATAAAACTATCTATTTTTTGAATATTTTGTACAGTTACGGTTTGCACAACATCAGCATCAAAATGTCTAGATACATTTAAGACTGTTTCATCCTCTCTAAGTGGTGGTTCTAAATATTTTGCAACTGTTATCAATTTCAATGCATAATCTACCATATTTGATTTTAAATTTTGATTATACTTTCCAAAATATAGAATTTCTCTAAACTTTGCTTGCTCTAATTCACCCCAATAATAATTTAAAAATTTATTTTCAAATGTTTGAAAATTATCTAAATCATTCTCAATACTAGCAAACCAAGTTGCTGCATTGTCATTTAATGTCATTCTAATATAATCTTTAATATCATTAATATTATTCACCAATCTTAATTTATGTTTTAAACTATTTATGTATACTCTAGGATGCAAATTTTTTATATTACCAGAGAATTTAATCCCAGTCTCATTTGTTAAATTTAAGTAAGGTCTCCCTATGTCTCTCATTTGTGAAATATCATCTATTCTCTGTTCTACATTTCTTATTTGATTACTATTTATTTGGATATTTTGTTGTATATCGTCTAATTTTTCTTCTGTGCTTCTCCTGTCTTCGTTAATTTTTACTTCTAAGTTACATTTCTGTAACTCTATTTTCTGTTCTATATCTATCTTATTATCTTGAATAATCCTCTTTACTTCTGTCCTCTCATTTTCTATCCTTTTCTTGTAGTCATTCCGTATAATTTTTATTTCATTTGCTACTTTTTTCTCTGCAGCTTCAAGTTTTTTATCCATTTGTTTTTCTATTTGCTTTACAATTTTATTATTATTATCTTCTATTTTCTTTTCTAATTTTCTATAATTCTCTTCCATTTTTTTCGTGTTCTCTTCCATTTTTTTCGTATTCTCTTCCATTTTCTTCGTATTCTCTTCCATTTTCTGTTCCATTTTTTTCATGTCTTCTTTGACTTCTTTTGAATTCTCTTCTATTGTCTTGTTCATCTGCATCATTAATGACATCAAATCTGCCATATTGACATTTTCCTCTCTTTCTGGATTCATTTCTGCAGTATCTTGTGGAACTTGAACTAAACTCTCCTCTTGTATAGGTTGTGTTTCTACTTCCACATCTTCTTCATTCTTTTTGCTTCTTGTACCTTTCTTTCCTTGAGACATTTTGAGACTTTACTTGTTCAAATATAATTAAAATTAAAATCTATACTTTTTCTTTCTACTGATAATTAATTTAATTATATGAGAGCACTTATCTTCCCAAACTAATTCTTTTAAATAGAGAGCCACCGCGTTGGGCGCCAAATTGTTATGATGTGTTTTTTGTTTGAATGATGAGCAATGAGTATTTTTAATAATATAATATATAGGGTTTTTATCGCGGTTCTCAAAGAATTAGCTTGTAAGTACTTTTTTAAATTATCTTTATTATAACTATTATGAAACACACATATATATATCTAACCTAGCCAATGTAAATTTAAAATAAACTATCTTTAAATTGATATTCTTATAAAACTAATTAAATTCTATAGACAATGTAAAATTTAAACAAACTATCTTCAAAATTGAAATTGTTATGACACTAACTAAATTATATTAACAAAATTGTGTACCTTTCTTTCACTGAATGCCTAAATGAACTGTTTTCCACTATATAGATTCTAATCACCACTGAAAGTCTTCGTACTTCAGTTATCCTTGTTTTTTGTGAAATTACTTTTTCCAATTATCAGCTTCTACCAATTTAAGATATAGTTTTCTTCACCAGCATTTATACACCACCAACCAAACCAGCAAACAGCATTTATATTTATTCTTCTTTTCAATATACCAATATCCAATTATTATAAGTTGATTTATACTAATCTCCAACCATAATATAATTTAATTCCTTCCAATGTCCATCCAATATTCTTCTAATATACTTTTATAATCTTCAATAATTATTTGTGTATAATTATGAATGTGCATTAAATATATGCATAATTTTTAATCTTCATTTAACTCACTATATTAAACAATTTTCTATTTGTAACTGATTCACTGACTCCAACTAGCTTTCATATTTCTTACTAAACTTTTCTGACTGACTTCTTGAAAATTCTGAACAATATTACTTCACTAAATAAATGTGTCTACTTAACTTTCATAATAAACTGGCCTGACTTCTGACTAAAAACTCAAAAACTGCCATCTTGAATCGAAATCACGGGTATTTATATCTTTTTGGATCCTCTAGAATCATCTGGTAAGAGATCATGTTCCATTAGTTCTATTAACTTCTATATAGATGTTCTCGAAAAAAATATCTGTTCGATCCACCGCCATAATCATTATTCCAGAATGTTCGACCGTAAACAATGGTCACACTCTCCACTCTGGAGAATTCGTTAATGTTCCATTAATAATTTTGTTGACATTTAGGCTTTTCAGATCAGAATAAACATTCAAATTAGTAACTAACACTCTAATTTAATAAAATCCACATTTCAAACAATATAACCCCACTTTATATTTCTTATAATTCTTAATTTCTATCTGTCACTTCGAGAGTATTTTTGGTTGCCTATACACATGGCTCACTTAAATCTATTTACAACATTAAAATACAACTTTTTACAATTATTATATGCTAATTTCTTAAAATTGCCCTCACATAAATATATTTTTATAAAATTCTCTGGTATATAACTTCTTAAAATAATCAAATACTTTTTTATATCTAATATTATGTAGTATATAACTTATAAATTATTTTCTATAAACCCCAATCGTCACAATATATATTATATATATATATATATATATATATATATATATATATATATATATATATATATATATATATACATATATATATATATATATATATATATGTATATAGACGTTTTCATTCGGAATATATATATATATATATATATATATATATATATATATATATATATATATATATGTGATCACAACACACCAGAATACATCACAAAGATAAAAGTCGAAAGCTTACAGGATGACGCTGCAAGATATCTCTCAAAAAAAAAAGAATAACCAAAAACAAGCAGAAACACATATACCACAGAAAGTAATGGAGTCGGAGAAAGCTGGTCAAAAATTAAATCTAATATCTTAGCCTCGACCAAGAAAGTTCTTGGTGAAAGAAATATAAATTAAAATAAATCAGTCCCAAGGCGAAGAACTCCATGGTTTTGTACAGAAGTGAAGGAAAAATGTAAAGAAAAGAAATAAGCTTAGCTGAAATACATGTCAACCAAAACACAAGAGGCATACAATAATTAAAACACAATTAGAAATAAAACACATGCACTTGTAAGAAAAATAAAAAATGCTTACTGGGAACATGATTTTTACGGTCTGCAAAACGAAATATGGCGCTTCATAAGAGGTCAAAAGCGGAGGTAAAGGAACTAATAGAATCAAAACACATAGAAAAAATACGTGGATTGACTACCTAAAAAAGCTCTATGCAGAGGAAGAACAAACGACGCTAAAATCGGAAACACCAAAAATTACCACAAATGAAGAAATTAATATAGATTAATTATAATTACTGTTATTATTATTAAAATTTTGTAAATTATTACCATATCTATTATATGATTGTCTATATTGTTGATTATCATTTTTATTATATTGAAAGTTATTATTGTTTTTTCTGTTGTGATTATTACTTGTCATATTGCCTCTTTGTATTCTTTGAATAAAATTAATAAAACTATCTATTGTTTGAATATTTTGTACAGTTACGGTTTGCACAACATCAGCATCAAAATGTCTAGATACATTTAAGACTGTTTCATCCTCTCTAAGTGGTGGTTCTAAATATTTTGCAACTGTTATCAATTTCAATGCATAATCTACCATATTTGATTTTAAATTTTGATTATACTTTCCAAAATATAGAATTTCTCTAAACTTGGCTTGCTCTAATTCACCCCAATAATAATTTAAAAATTTGTTTTCAAATGTTTGAAAATTATCTAAATCATTCTCAATACTAGCAAACCAAGTTGCTGCATTGTCATTTAATGTCATTCTAATATAATCTTTAATATCATTAATATTATTCACAAATCTTAATTTATGTTTTAAACTATTTATGTATACTCTAGGATGCAAATTTTTTATATTACCAGAGAATTTAATCCCAGTCTCATTTGTTAAATTTAAGTAAGGTCTCCCTATGTCTCTCATTTGTGAAATATCATCTATTCTCTGTTCCACATTTCTTATTTGATTACAATTTATTTGGATATTTTGTTGTATATCGTCTAATTTTTCTTCTGTGTTTCTCCTGTCTTCGTTAATTTTTACTTCTAAGTTACATTTCTGTAACTCTATTTTCTGTTCTATATCTATCTTATTATCTTGAATAATCCTCTTTACTTCTGTCCTCTCATTGTCTATCCTTTTCTTGTAGTCATTCCGTATACTTTTTATTTCATTTGCTACTTTTTTCTCTGCAGCTTCAAGTTTTTTATCCATTTGTTTTACAATTTTATTATTATTATCTTCTATTTTCTTTTCTAATTTTCTATAATTCTCTTCCAATTTCTGTTCCATTTTTTTCATGTCTTCTTTGACTTCTTTTGAATTCTCTTCCATTTTTTTCGTATTCTCTTCCATTTTCTGTTCCATTTTTTTCATGTCTTCTTTGATTTCTTTTGAATTCTCTTCCATTGTCTTGTTCATCTGCATCATTAATGACATCAAAGCTGCCATATTGACATTTTCCTCTCTTTCTGGATTCATTTCTGCAGTATCTTGTGGAACTTGAACTAAACTCTCCTCTTGTATAGGTTGTGTTTCTACTTCCACATCTTCTTCATTCTTTTTGCTTCTTGTACCTTTCTTTCCTTGAGACATTTTGAGACTTTACTTGTTCAAATATAATTAAAAATAAAATCTATAATTTTTTTTTCTAATGAAAATTAATTTAATTATATGAGAGCACTTATCTTCCCAAACTAATTCTTTTAAATAGAGAGCCACCGCGTTGGGTGCCAAATTGTTATGATGTATTTTTTGTTTGAATGATGAGCAATGAGTATTTTTAATAATATAGTGTTTTTATCGCGGTTCTCAAAGAATTAGTTTGTAAGTACTTTTTTAAATTATCTTTATTATAACTATTATGAAACACAAATATATATCTAACCTAGCCAATGTAAATTTAAAATAAACTATCTTTAAATTGATGTTCTTATAAAACTAATTAAATTCTATAGACAATGTTAAATTTAAAAAAACTATCTTCAAAATTGAAATTGTTATAACACTAACTAAATTATATTAACAAAATTTTGTACCTTTCTTTCACTGAATGCCTAAATGAACTGTTTTCCACTATATATATATATATATATATATATATATATATATATATATATATATATATATATATATATATATATATATATATATATATATATATATATATTCTAATCACCACTGAATGTCTTCGTACTTCGGTTATCCTTGTTTTTGTGAAATTTCTTTTTCCAATTATCAGCTTCTACCAATTTAAGATATATTTTTCTTCACCAGCATTTATATACCACCAAGCAAACCAGCAAACACCATTTATATTTATTCTTCTTTTCAATATACCAATATCCAATTATTATAAGTTGATTTATACTAATCTCCAATCATAATATAATTTTAATTCCTTCCAATGTCCATCCAATATTCTTCTAATATACTTTTATAATCTTCAATAATTATTTGTGTATAATTATAAATGTGCATTAAATATATGCATAATTTTTAATCTTCATTTAACTCACTATATTAAACAATTGGACTATCTCCAACTAACTTTCATATTTCTTATTAAACTGCTTGACTGACTTACTAAAACTGTGAACAATTGACTTCACTAACTAACTTTCATAATAAACTGCTTGACTTCTGACTAAAAACTGCCATCTTGAATCCAAATCACGGGTATTTATATCTTTTTGGATATTCTAGAACCATCTGGTAAGATATCATGTTCCAATTTGTTCTATTGCTTCGATATCGATGTTCTCGAAAAAAATATCTGTCTATCCACCGACATAATCATTATTCCAGAATGTTCGACCATAAACAATGGTCACACTCTGCACTCTGGAGAATTCGTTAATGTTCCATTGATAATTTTGTTGACATTTAGGCTTTTCAGATCAGAATAAACATTCAAATTAGTAACTAACACTCTAATTTAATAAAATCCACATTTCAAACAATATAACCCCACTTTATATTTCTTATAATTCTTAATTTCTATCTGTCACTTACTTACTGTATAGTTGGTTGCCTAGGCACATGGCTCACTTAAATCTATTTACAACATTAAAATACAACTTTTTACAATTATTATATGCTAATTTCTTAAAATGCCCTCACATAAATATATTTTTGTAAATTTCTCTAGTATATTACTTATTTAAAATAATCAAATACTTTTTATATCTAATATTATGTAGTATATAACTTATAAATTATTTTCTATAAACCCCAATCGTCACAATATATATATATATATATATATATATATATATATATATATATATATATATATATATATATATATATATATATATATATATATATATATATATATATATATATAATATATAACTGTTTTGGATGGGTTGGAGTCAATAAAAGGGCTATTGGTTAACTATTTTTTTAATCTCGAGCTTTCAATTGTGTTTACAATTATTATCAAGAGCTAAAAAAGACAAAATATCTTACAAGGTTGAACTAAAAAGAAAAAACAATTTTTGTTAACTTACCAAATAAAAATTAGTTTAGTAAGTAAAAATTACTGCTAATACATCTTCAAAATATTTAATATAAAAATGTTTTAATCTAATAAATGTTTCTCCGAAAATTTTTATAATTTTGAAAACATTTTTTTAATACAAAAATAATTGAATTTATAAATAAGTTAAAATAGCAACCAATTACAAATAAGCCTCAATGTCATAAATGCCAACATAAAATTTTTATTTTTGACAATTATATTGCCAAAAGTAAAATTTCGTTTAAACATTCTTTTTTGTTTATAGCCGGTTCACAATTTGTTGATAGCTCACTACAAGTTTAACCCTAATTAGAAAACTGAAATACAGAGAGGATAGGTAATACGATATAATAGTAAAAACTAACCTAAAACTGACGTTTTAAAACGTTTTCGACTAACCCACCTTATATCTGAAGGAATACAATACCTTATAATCCTATTACGGGGGTATTTTGAATTGTTAGAGATGAACGACCAGTGTCGTAGAGTATATGATTGAAACATTTATCTGAACTAAATAAATATATTTTTTAAATTGTACTTATGCAAATTGTATTTTTTAATAAAACTTATTTATTTTATTCAAAAATAAAAAGTTACTTGCCATTTGTAAAAGATACATTTATTTAATTAAGGAAAAAGGCGCCAAATGTCGCCTGGCATAATTTCCAATGTGTTTTAAATGTATCCATTATTTTCGAATCCGTAGAAAACTAATAAATATTTTCGAAAAATTTAAACGCAGAATGAAAGATTACATTATTACTGAGGGCAGAAAGTCCCTGAAAACTTCTACAATGTTTATTTTAATATGTTATGTAACAGGGGTGAAAATAAAAGAGAAAATATAGTATAATTTTTAATTGAAAATATTGCATGCAAAAGAAACTTTTTATTTATTCTAATAAATATTTCATTCTGCCTTTACATTTTTCAAAAATGCTGTTTAGTTTTCTCAGGATTTGAAAAAAAAAATGGATACATTTAAAACACATTGAACATTTTGACAGGCGACATTTTGCGCCTTTCCCCTTTAATACCTTACGATTACAACTATTATTACTTACCTTATATAATTACGATTAGAAAACTATTCACATTCAAAATAAATAGGATCAACTTCGGAATCCGAGTCATCTTGAGGGTTAATAATTAGCGGTTGTGTCTCTACGGTCGCATCAATTATGTTATCAAGATCCCACATTTTTTGTTCTTCTTCTATTACATGCCTTACTGCATCTTTCCAGTTTTGTTCTGTAATATGTTGTAAAGACTCGTATAACAATTCACGTACAGCTTGAATTTTATATAACGTATTTTTTCTAACCACATAACTTTTCATTTGTGCCCAAATGAGTTCAATTGGATTTATTTCGCAGTGGTAGGGTAGAAGTCTAAGGACTGTAATGTTTCGCCTTTCCGCCATTTTGTCAACTACGTATTCCTTGAACTTAGATTTGTGTTGCCGGGCAATTTTTACAAGTTCTTTTACCATTCCATCTTCGTAAGGCAGATACTTATTACGCAGCCAGTCAAGAATATCCTGTTTCTTCCACGCAGTCGTTGAAAGTCTTTCTAGTAGTCGTGAATGATAAGGTGCATTATCTAATACTATAATTGAATTTGGTGGTATGTGTTTAATCATCTGCTCAAAATACTCTTCGAAAACATCAGCTGTCATCTTCTCGTGATAGTCTTTTGTGCTTTTGGACTGAAATTCCAACAAACCATGCTTAACAAATCCTTTTTCACTGCCAATGTGAGAAATTATTAATCTACTGCCTTTCCCAGAAGGTGGGGAGATACCAGTAGACCAACCTTCCATAAAGGCTTGCCTGGAGCTTAATATACTTTTATCTGACCAAATTTTTTTTAGAGTATGACCTGAGTTTACCCACGTTTCATCCTGCTATAAGATGGGCCTTCCTTCAGCCTGGAATTTTCGTATGGATCTTAGATAATTTCTTCTCCAACATATTATCTCCTCCCGGTCAATCAAAAGTGATTTTCGGTCTGATTTCTCCCACCGGAAATATGAATTTTCCTTCAAATACCATTTTTGGCAAATTCATCAATTTCAATAGGCTTTTTCCCTCTCTTTAAGTGTTCGTTTGTGTTTGGGTTAGCTATACCGTGTTTTTTTCTTTCTGATAGGAACCTATATATAGTTGACTCTCCTACGCCAGTCATGTTGACACAACTTTCGACTATGTTGCGAACAGTGTTTGTGGGATTCTGAGAAACCAGAGCATCGTGAACATTCAGGACAATAGTCTTCTCTCTTGGTGAATAGACAGACTTACTGACTGTACGCAACAGTACCGGTGTAAAACTTGATGATGTTGATGATGAAGCCATCACAAACAATCCAACAAAACGAGCACGAGCGAAAGGTACGTATATGTTCGTAGGTATATGGAATAAAAAATCACTCACGCACTGCATATAATTCACAAAAGAAATATTCGAGACGCTAATTACTGCCGTAGACGCGGACACACCGACGAGCCGTAAATTACATGCGATCAAAAACGTACTAAACAAAAAAATTGTTTTCGTTCGTAATAACTTCACCCTTTTAAGTTAAGTTTCGAATATAAACTGAACAAACGAGGCACGTGGCCAAAGCATACCCATTATATTATTAAAAATATGGGGAATTCCATCCTAATTATCTTGCAACGAATAGTACTTTCGGATATGAATTCCAGGTTTTCTAGTAAAGTGATTAAACGCGAAGATTAGTATTGAAATATCCAAAGAGATAAGGTATTCTTATTTACAAAATTGTTAATGGTTAAATTCTTATTTTTATTAATATAATATAATTACATAACATTAGCCGTGAAAGTTTTAATTGTTTTTTTGCTAAATATATTAGTATTAAAATATTATTAATATTATATATATAACAGTATTAAAAAATATTATATTATTATTTAATGAATAAACACCTCAGGAACGCCTATGGTTTACGACCGTTTTATGAGTTTGAGGCACATTTCGTGCTCTCAGCAATTTATGAACGGAGAATAGATACAAAAAGAAGAAGATTTATTCACCGTTGACAGATGTCTGAAAAAATGTAACAGATATATGGAGAATTAAATATGACATTTCACAAGTTTTATATATAAATCATAAAGAAAGAATATAATTTATATTTAATTATAATTTCTTTATGATTTATATATAAAACTTGTAAAATGTCATATTTAATTCCCCATATATCTGTTACATTTTTTCAGATATCTGTCAACGGTGAATAAATCTTCTTCTTTTTGTTACTAAACAAAAAAGAATGTTTAAACGAAATTTTACTTTTGGCAATATAATTGTCAAAAATAAAAATTTTATGTTGGCATTTATGACATTGAGGCTTATTTGTAATTGGTTGCTATTTTAACTTATTTATAAATTCAATTATTTTTGTATTAAAAAAATGTTTTCAAAATTATAAAAATTTTCGGAGAAACATTTATTAGATTAAAACATTTTCATATTAAATATTTTGAAGATGTATTAGCAGTAATTTTTACTTACTAAACTAATTTTTATTTGGTAAGTTAACAAAAATTGTTTTTTCTTTTTAGTTCAACCTTGTAAGATATTTTGTCTTTTTTAGCTCTTGATAATAATTGTAAACACAATTGAAAGCTCGAGATTAAAAAAATAGTTAACCAATAGCCCTTTTATTGACTCCAACCCATCCAAAACAGTTATATGTTTGTTCCAAACGAGTCACAAGTACTTCTTTTTTCTTATTCTTATTCTTATATATATATATATATATATATATATATATATATATATATATATATATATATATATATATATATATATATATATATATATATATATATATATATATATGTGTGTGTGTGTGTGTGTGTGATAACAACACACCAGAATACATCACAAAGATAAAAGTCGAAAGCTGACAGGATGACGCTGCAAGATATCTCTCAAAAAAAAGAATAATCAAAAACAAGCAGAAACACATATACCACAGAAAGTGGTGGAGTCGGAGAAAGCTGGTCAAAAATTAAGTCTAATATCTTAGCCTCGACCAAGAAAGTTCTTGGTGAAAGAAATATAAATTAAAATAAATCAGTCCCAAGGCGAAGAACTCCATGGTTTTGTACAGAAGTGAAGGAAAAATGTAAAGAAAAGAAATAAGCTTAGCTGAAATACATGTCAACCAAAACACAAGAGGCATACAATAATTAAAACACAATTAGAAATAAAACACATGCACTTATAAGAAAAATAAAAAATGCTTACTGGGAACATGATTTTTACGGTCTGCAAAACGAAATATGGCGCTTCATAAGAGGTCAAAAACGGAGGTAAAGGAACTAATAGAATCAAAACACATAGAAAAAATACGTGGATTGACTACCTAAAAAAGCTCTATGCAGAGAAAGAACAAACGACTAGAATCGGAAACACCAGAAATTACCACAAATGAAGAAATTAATATAAATGTTCAGAACGTTCGTAAGTACTTGAAAAGCTGAAGAATGGAAAAGCAACAGGTAAAAGCGGGATACCAAATAAACTAATGAAATATTGTGGAGCAACAATGACTGAACAATTAACAACACTAATAAATAAAATTATAAAACACAATAAAATACCGGAAGAGTATAAATGGAGAACGAGCCAACTAATTCTACTATTCAAAAAAGAAGATAAAAAAACAGCCAGAAAACTACAGAGGTATAAACTTGTTAAATACTACCTTAAAACTTACAACTAAAATTTTACAAGTACTAATAAATCAGAGGATAAGTTTAGCAGATGAACAACAGGGTTTTCGTAGTGGAAGATCATGTACATATGAAATATTCGTTATAAAGCAAATTACTGAGAAATCACTTAAGTATCCGTATTGAACAAGTAATGGAAATAAAATACCTGGTAATAACACTGTTTAATTATGGAGACCTGGAAAAAAAAGTACAAGATCAAGTACAAAAAGCAGGATGCCTTAGTAACACTATATGACGAAACAGACACATCAACACTGAGATGAAGTCAAGAATTTATAAAGCCAGTGTAAGACCAATAATGACATATGCCTCAGAAACAAGATCCGACACAGCCACAATGCAAAGGCTACTGGAAATCGCAGAGATGAGAGTACTAAGAAGAATTACGGGAAATACGCTGAGAGATCGAAATAGAAGTGAAGACATTAGAAGAATATGTAACAACGTACAGAGTGCCACAGATAATAGCTACTAAATTTTATTTTTCTTTGTCGATTAGTGTTATGAATAATATTTTTCTGTTAGGATAAGTTATTTATGAGTATTTATTTATAAATGTGATACCTTGAAACTATCGTGTCTTTATTGTACGCGACAAGCGTCAACTAAAATTTACATAGACAAGGACTGACAAAATATCGTATGTTACATAATTTAATAAAAGGATGTTAGATTACAGTTTTTTTCTTAAATTTATAATTTTTATGTACTAATTTATCATAGTTTAAACAACGTAATTGTATTAGCCAAAACTTGGTAGAAGAACAAACCGTCTCCGGAAAAATGTGGGTTTTGTTGCTTAGAATGTTTTGTCAAAAACCCCATCAATTTGTGATTAAAAATTATATAATTGGTGTCAAAAATCAATTTTAATATTTCGGAAAAAGTTTCCCAAGATACCGGACTGTGGGGTGCGATTTGATTCCAATTGGTTGCGCAGAGAAGGTAATACACTGGAAAGTGGAAAATTTGTGAACAAGGATACTACGTCAAAACTTACTAAGGCAAAGCCTCTGAGTAGTTAGTAATTATTAATAAGTTCACTGAGTTGGAAAGAGTCTTTTATGTTGAAGTCATTATTATAATCGTATGGTCGTGAAACAATGTTCGTTAGAAATTGAGCTATATTCGTGCTCGGAGCATTTATTGACGATAATATGGATAATATAAATATATTATTTTTACGATATTACTTTGACGACATTTCATATTAAGGCTTTTTACTAAAATCGCATCCTTTGAAAATGTTTACAGCAACGTTCACCTAGAAGTTGTGGTTCTTTACTCTTTTACTTTTGTTTTTGTGATTTTTCAAGAATATATTTCCGACATGTGCACGACTGGTCTTGCGAACAACTTTTATTTGAAAAGCCTTTTCGATATTGTAAAAGAACAAATTCAGATTAGGGGTGGTTAATCAGTGATAAATTTAAATACAGGGACAGATTTTTAGACGTTTTTCAAAAACTAGATACTAATATCTTTTTGTGCATGATAAATCTGATGACGAAAGTAGCATAAACCACCCACCTTGAAAAGATGTCAGATACGTGACAGGTTAACATCAGATTTTTTATTATTTTAATAGATGGGTGTTAGAAGTTAGCTTTTATTTTGTGAGTAGAGAATTGAAAAAAGTACGATAGTTAAACAATCCCTTCGGGACAAAATTAAATACTTCAAAAATGTGTATTTTTATACAATTATTTATATTTAATTTAAACACGAATGCACAAGTTTAAATTGATATACTTACGTTACTTATTTTAACACAAAGGTTTTTATATTGAGTTTGCTTTATACAATATTAATGGATCTATAGGCTGAAAACTGATCATGTCAAAAGTCAGAGAATTTTAAATCTGCTAAAAGATGAATGGTCCATAACAAATCACTAAAGGGACATCTCGGAAGAATAAAATGTTAGGTTGGTGTACACTCACGATTACTACTGATGCAGTAATAATAGCACAGCCCCACAAAATAAAAAAAAAGTGTCTACTACGCACTACGCTAGTGTATTCCGATGTATTTTTGTGCGTAGTTGTTAAATATTTACCAGTAGATCCTCAGTTAAGGAAAGTTTCTTTAGTGGCAAAGAAAGATTTATTGATTTGTAAATTCTGAGCTCGCTAAGCTCGTTAAAAATTCACAGAGAAAACACACAGATTTTACCTATAGCAACTGATCTAAAAATTTTCAAAAATTATTTATTAAAGAAAGCAGATGAATCTATTCAACATTTAAAGGATAATAAAAATAGTAAACTAAGCTACAAGTTGTTAATGGAAACAATTTTCTGCCGTTTGATTTTATTGAATCGCGAAAGAGTTGGCGAAATGGAGCGCATGCCACTTCACGTTTATTCTGAAACAAGTAGGTACTCATCAAACATATGAAGAGTTTTCAGAAGCCATAACACCTACTGAAAAAACATTGCTAACTAAATTCAAAATAGTTGTGATTCGTGACAAACGAGGAAGGGGTGTTTCGGTGCTCCTCAGCACTGATCTACAAGAACACACAGGTGTTTTGACAAATTAAAGAAAAAACTTTGTTGGTGATTCAAATATATATTTGTTCCCAAATATTAGATTATTTGTAAATCGGTACAAATAATCCGATGACCGGTCATAAAGTTAAGGAAATAAATGTCAAAATAAGTGGAGTAAAAAATCCTGGAGCCATTACATCGACGAGATTGTGCAAACATTTAGCCACCCAAATCTTCAACATCTCACCGAATGATATCGAACAACTAACAACTTTTATGGGTCACATTAATGACGTACATAAACAGGTGTATAGATTGCCTGATGACGTATATCAAACGGCAAACATTTTCAAGCTCTTAATGCTGATGGAAAAAGGAGAAGCAGGGGGATATAAAGGCAAGACTTTAGATGAATTTAACCTAAACATGGAGGATGAGGTAATAGACGATGACGAAGCAAGTGATGCAGAATTAGATGGTAGTGAGTTAGTAAGTCGAACCTGAAAATGTCTATACTATCACAGAATACACCAACCCAACAAGAAGTGAAACGAAGGGCTTTTTAGCAATCCAAATTTCTTTGTACACTTTATATTAGTTTAGTTGTCAACCTCACAACTGAAGTTTGTTTACGTCATAAATAAAATTACACCTGGTAGTGTGCTATGGTTTACGTATTGAGAAGTGTTGTTTGGTGTTTGTTTTTTAATATTTAAAACGAGTGTTATATATTATATATATTTTTGTAATAAACTTATTGTGATGACTGCACGAAAGGGAGGATTTTATTGTGTTGTTCGTGGGTGCCCATCTAATTCTGATGAGGAAATTAGTCTCTTTTCAATACCTACCGAGATTACCGAGTGATGGTAGTAGGTAAACAAATTAAATTTGAAATTCAAACGCGTTACAAATGTTATCTGAACGTTTATATTTTAGTTAAATACACTTTTTTTAAGAGCTCAATTATGGCTGAAAGCAGCAACCAGGGAAGATCTGCTTTCTAAACATGCTGAATTACATAATCAATATAAAATGTGCGAGAAATATTTTGAACCGGTATACATGTCCAAAGGAAACAAAATGAAGACCTTATTTGGACGCTATAATGCATTTTTTGCAATGATGAATCACTAGGAATTCTAAAAAAATTTTTTCAACGTAATTATAAAATGAAAATTATATAAGACTCTCATATATGTATCTATTTTAAACACTTTGGAAGAGAAAAGTGCATTAATGGTTTAATTTAAGTTTAATTTTTTTTACCCATTAAATGATATATATATATATATATATATATATATATATATATATATATATATATATATATATATATATATATATATATATATGTCCCCTTTTTGTGTCGCTCCGTACAATTAAATGCACTGCAAGATAATATGATAATTTAAAAACATAAATAATATATTGAAAAAAATTTAAATTGGAACTTAACACTTATAAAAAGTTTGCAAATACCTATAAGCACTTCCAGTTTCTAACGTTTTCTGCCATAAATGACGTCACGCATAGCAGCGCAAAGCAATTTATGTTTGCTTCACTCTTCGAAACGGGGGGTATAGCATACGGCGTGTCTATAAGCTTTAATGGTCTAAGGGTACACCACGAAAATGCAAAATAAGGTTAAAAATAAAAACTTTACGTGTGAATGTAAAAGAAGCATGTACCTCCTCCAAAAAGAAGGGAGATGATAAAACCTATTTAAATAAATTGTATCAAATGTGTGACACGTTATTAAACAAGCCCCTAGAACAAATAGTGAAAGCACAAGCAATTTTAAAAACTAAACCTCCAAAAAGTAGAAGGTATTCTGATGAATATAAACAATTTGCATTAACACTATATTTTTTGGGCCCAAGAGCCTATGCTTTTATGGAAAGAATATTGTATTTGCCTTCAAAACGAAGTCTTCAAAAAATTACTGAAAATTTGGTCTGTAAACCTGGTTTGAATAACGACCAAATGAAAAAGACAGAAAATATTCTATTTCACGTTAAAAGCGTCTATGTATCTATTGATACGTATTTCGCTTTAATAAAGCTCATCAGAATAGTTATTCATAGCCGTTCTTAACGTGAAAAATATAATTCTCTGTCTTATTAGAAGTAACAATAACATGACTTCGTTATGGACGCAATAGCGACATCTGATAGAAAAATCGGTAAGATAGTTTCGAAACAAATTCAGATTTCTGCTTTAATCTGGAGCCTTCTAAAAATTGCAAGGCATGGCCAAACGATGATAAAGATGTTAATAGAGACATGGGGAATCTAAAATTTGCATTCCACGACATGTCTATTCATCTAAGCAGAAATCCTAACGAATTTGTTTCTCGTACTCATACAGAGTAGATCCGAAGAAAATGAAAAAGACAGAAAATATTCTATTTCACGTTAAAAGCGTCTATGTATCTATTGATACGTATTTCGCTTTAATAAAGCTCATCAGAATAGTTATTCATAGCCGTTCTTAACGTGAAAAATAAAATTCTCTGTCTTATTAGAAGTAACAATAACATGACTTCGTTATGGACGCAATAGCGACATCTGATAGAAAAATCGGTAAGATAGTTTCGAAACAAATTCAGATTTCTGCTTTAATCTGGAGCCTTCTAAAAATTGCAAGGCATGGCCAAACGATGATAAAGATGTTAATAAACGACCAAATATTTGATGCCCTAAAGTTATAAGTGAACACAATGTTAGATCAGGACAAGCACTGTAGTATTTGTATTGATGAAATGTCTATTAAAAGTAATTTATTTTTTGATACAGGTCGTCATGAAATTGTTGGTCTATATGATATAGGAAATGGAAAAAAGGAATCAATAGTTGCACAAAATGTACTTGTGATAATGGTTCGAGGCGTATAATCAAATTGGAAACAACAACTAGCATATTTCTTTGTGAACACTACCTTTGAAGCAAGTCACCTTCTTCCTATTATAAAAGAATGTATTTCTAAACTGTTTCAATCAGGTTTATATGTGAATTGTCTTGTTACTGATATGGGATCGAATTTTCTAAAATTGACTAAATTACTGAGATTTCTCCAACTAACTCAGAATTTGATGTCAATGGACAAAAAATTGTTTATATATTTGATATATAATTTAATTAAAGCCACTAAAATAACTTTAATAATATTTTTTATTTTGATGACAAAAAAATATCTTGGTTATTTATAGAAACTTTTTGTCATAAAGACAAAAAGCAGTTTTATAAGTGTGCACCAAAACTAACACACTCCCATATATATCCTACATCTTTTGAAAAAATGCGAGTAAAACTAGCATCTCAAAATTTAAGTAACACTGTTGCAAGTTCTATGTATACATATATTTCTCTTGGTATTCTTCCATCAGATGCATTGGAAACAATAGAAATTATTGAAAAATTTAAGAATTTATTTGATATTTTAAATTCTACTGACAAGAATAATCCTAACAAATTTAAAATGTATTTGAGGGAACTGACTTTCAGATCAATTACCTAAATTCCATGATAGATTTGGTACAGAAACTGAAAATATTAGATAAGACTGGAAAATATGTAACATGTTCGCGATCAAAAAAGTGTTTGATTGTAACAATTAATGATGTTAAAAAGCTTTGGGATAACTTATCATCTTATGATTTTAACAATTGTCTACCGGAGAATTTAAAACAAATTAACCCTCTACCAGGCCAATTTTATTTTCAATAGAAAAATTCACAGCTTGATTGGTTTTGACATAAAAGAGCCAATAATTATGATATTTATTTTGACTGAAAATTTTTTTTTGCCATCTGAGGAAAAAATATATAGCCCGCCACCAGGCGGGCTTGCCGGGAAAAGTATACATATTTACATCAAGATGCACATTTTCTTACTTTATTTTATTATAAACGTAATAAGCAAATACAATAAACATAAATAAGTAAGTGGAAATGGAAAATTGGTTGCTTTTGTGAAAAACAAGAAAACAATTATTTGTTGAAGAAAAACATAAATTAACTTGACATTTACATCAAAAAATTTGAGTTTCTTATTTACAGCCAGCTAGCGTGCATGTTTTTTTACCCATTCTATTAAGATAAGTTGGTCAGTGTGATGTGTTGTCGAAAGCGAATATAGTCTCCAAACTATCTTTTTAAATTCGTCAGACTTGGTATCAATATTTACTGCTTGTCCAATAAACCCGCCATTGTTAGGTAGTATTTGGGGACCCTCAGGCTCATTCTCGGGTAATGGTGACTTTGCTCTTTTCATAGGCTTTTGTTCCAGGTAAATAGCATTGCATTCTGTACTTCCTGCTGAAGTGAATGGTTCAATATTTCTGGATTCCGTCGCTGCTGCTATTGAAGGTTAAACATCTTCAGATTCCGTCACTGTTGCTGATAAAACACCTAGTGTTGAGGCTAACAATATATATTTTGATGTTGCTGGTTTAGGTGAAGTAACATAATAAACGTGTCTGATTTGTAAGAGAACAGAGAAATTCATGTAGACAGGTAACACCGCCTTGAGGCGGTCAATGTTCAAACGCATTTCACAGCTTTCAAGCCAATTAGTAGTTAATAAAATATGCTTAGTCACATAGGTTTCATTTTTTTCAAAAACTGTATTATCTACTTTAAATAAATCAAAAGCCTCGTCAAACTTTTCTATTAATATTGTAGTAATAGTAACAAACAAATCTGATGGCCTCTGAAGAAACTTTATTTCTTCGTTTGCGCCATAATCTCTGAAAAGTAACATTAGTTCGTGTTTCTGTAATAGAATTTTATTGTCTTTTAGCAAATCTTCCTGGCATTTAATACAATTCAAATTCTTTATAATCTTATAGTAAATATAACCAGCGACATATGTTACAGCACACGTTTCTAAATTTGTTATGCTAGATTTGGTGGAATTTGCCGAGCTTAAAATTTGGTTGTCATTATTTTCCTTTTGCTTGTCTAAAGATTTTTCTACATGAACTGTTTGGGTTTCAATGGACTTGTCAGACATTTCGACGCTGGTTACTTCGTGGGTTAAATCCAAATTATCAGTTTGTGCTATTTCACAATTTCCATTGTCCAAAGCAATTTTTAGTTTAATATTTGTGATATGCTTAATGGCAATTCTTAACTAACTAACACTAGGTGTTGGATTGTAACCACCCCTATTGCGGACAATCGAGAAAAAATTTTCTAGAGGATCTTGGTTCAGAAAAGATGTTAAAAGATATGACACATTATATTTTTGAAGTTCCTCCCACAAACATAAAACTGACAAAATTGTCCACTGAAAGCCGTGTAGACAGTGAATATTATTTCTCTCTTTCTGATTTTCAAAAACTTTAATTTTTTTAAAATATTCTAAACCTGCTTTTAAGTTTTGAGTTGACTTGCTTAAAGTTGACATTGGCTTTCTGTTTGGATTACTATCACTACAATATTTGTTGTTAAGACCATCAAAAATATTATTTATAATTTTCAAAAATTCAGCAGTATGAGGAGCCGTTTTGGTGTGTAACTGCCCTACAGCTATAGCTGTTGATATTGCTGAGGCAACTGAGTTGGAAAAAATTTGTGCTGCTAATTTTACATGCATTTTTTGAAAATTATTAGGGTTTATATGAACGTCTGTTATTTTCACCATGCATCGTGCTCTCACATTGGTTCTATCGATATTGTATGTGTATTCCATATCTTGCCACGATATTTGTTTAGAATCGGCAAAAAACGTCAACTTTTTGTTAAGAAAATTATTTCTTAGACTTTTTATTAAGTGGGGTGTATCAAATACAGTGAAAATACTCTGATTTCCTATTTTTATTGCAGGCTGATCCTTACATGCGCCTAACAGCTTAAATAAAGCTCTATTATTAGATGCTTGATCACACACTAACACTTTTGGTATATACCTAATATTTTTTAATTTTAAAACAACTTCAACTACAATGTTTTTTAAGTTGTCGCAATGTATTGGACCACCTGTAACAAAATAACAAATAGGAATCTTCCAGTTATGTAGCAAGCCGCGCATCATGAAAACCAGACCTGTGTTGGCAAGTTTGTTTGTTCTTCCTAAAGCACCTAAATCTTGAAACCCTTCTATAATGTCATCTAATTTATTGTACTCCATTTGTTTTTTCAAAGAAATTTCATCAAACATTAACACACAAATTTTTTCCCACTCATCCATTGTCTCTGCTTTTTTCTTCAACTTGTCAATTAAGGAAGTGTTTAAACCAGTTCTTAATTTTATGACACGCAACCAAGTTTGACTTGTTTTTACTGAAGGTAATACAAAGTTAAGAGATCTAATTAAAAATTTGTAACAACTAGGAGACTTTTAATAAATAGCCAGAGCTAAATCTTTTTCATTGTGACTCCATTGTGAACGAGTTTTGTGTGAAAACTGCATATTAGGTAACAAAAGTGTGCACGTATTTGCTTTGATTTTCTAACAGTACCTGTAACATGAATTTGGTTGCCGATTTTCTGTTTTTTGTTGTTCTTCTACAACGCTGACTGTTCTTCTGACGGCACTTCTTCTTTAAAACATTTACTTGATACTCCAATTTTTTTACCTTCTCCGTCAATTCAGTTTCAAGTTTTGTGGGCAAATTAATTTCAAAACTAGAAATATCACTGAGACTACTACTTGATCTCTTAGGCGATGGAGTTGACCTAACCATACAATCGCCACTTGTAGATCTTTTACGTTTCGTACCGCAATAAACGTATGTAGAGCATACTGGTGGGGTATCACCTAAAATAGGTAATCATTGAAATGTATGTGTAATTTTAATTAAAGCAAAACAAGCATCTCCTTTATTTCTGGAGTGATACTAACAACGCAGAAGGCAGAGAAGGTAGAGAAAGAAGAACAAGAAGGAATGACTGGTTTGACGAAAAATGTTAAATCATAACAGACAAAAAAAAACAGAGCATATTTACTGATGCAACAGGGGCACAAAACCCGACAAGCAGAGGAAGAATATCAACGACTACACAAAGAAAAAAAGAAAACTCACCGAAGAAAAAAGAGAGAATATATGAACAAAGAACTTCAAGAACTACAAGAACTAAGTAAATCAACAGAGACAAGAAAATTTTATCAGAGACTAAACAAAAGCAGAAAGGACTTCAAACCGAGAACAACGATGTGTAGAGATAAGGAAATATGACGGCTGCATTGGATAGGACATGTAGAAAGAATGGAAGAGGGCGAAATACCAAACAAAATATTCAAACAGATGCCAGTAGGAAAAAGAACAAGAGGAAGACCGAAGCTGAGATACTTAGAACAAATAGAAAATGATATAACAACCTTAAAAATAAAAAACTGGAGAAAAAAAGCACGAAACAGATCAGAACGGAGAAGAATCCTGGAACAGGCCAGGACCCAAAAAAGGTTGTCGAGCCAGTGATGATGATGATGATGATGATACTAACAACGCATTCATATTAAAAAAATCTCTTTTGATTTAATTGTATAAAAAATATATAAATCACTCAATATCAACTGATTTTATATAAAATATATTTTAACAGTATTATTCTCATTGACAAAGCGCATTAGGCAAACATAAAAATATTTCCAAAGTTGAGTACTCACCTAAATCAGTTGCTAACTGTATAAATTTTAGAGGAACTGCATTTTTCCTTAATAATTTTCTTTGGCCACTTTGGTAAATATGTTCCACTGCAAAATGATGCTGGCAAATTACCCTCTGTTTCAGGTCACTGAAATCCATCAATAAAATATCAATATTCCCGCAATTTCTTTGTCAAATTTTTGTGCGCTCTACGTCTTTCAGGGGAAATTTAAAGAAAGATATATTATTATTTGTTCCATTGTTGCTTTCAAAACATCCCGCGTAAACACACTTATGCGTTACAGAGGCCATTTTATTTAAAATCCTTTTTTTGATAAAATTCCGCTATAACTTCTCACAACACTAATCACAGATAATACATCTATAGGGTAAGTTCGGCCCTGACACTACTCCTATCTCCTCGCAAGTCAGAGAGAGAATGAGAAATCTCGATACGGTTTTCGAATGGCGCCATCTAGTTGTTGATACGTCTTTCGGTTACCACGAGGTGAGCTATCTAGGGGGTGTTTATAATCAATGGTATAACTAAGAAATAAACACATCGAGCGGCATTTTCGCTTACCAATTGCATACAAGTATACTCAGTGGTATACGACCAAAGGCAGGACTACATGCTGCAGGCATAAAAATAGCTGGAAGAGATTATAATGACAATAGAAGTTAAGCCGTCTGGAGGCGGTCTTGCCTGCTAAATAGTTAAGAGTTACAAAAAACAAGTATGAAACTAAACAATGGATTGAAAACAAAACAACAAAATTCTGTGAAGACCTGATTAATTGATAATAGTAATAAATAAAAAATATCTAAATAGACTTTGTTTGCCAATTACAACATTTCTTGAATTTATTGACATATTTATGTCACATGCTATATTAAAATGAATGTATTTTTGTGAGTGCGCATATGTAACTGTTTATATTTATACATTTGTTAAATATTTGTTTGTTTGTATATAAATTTTTTAAGTCTCACGCACAAGGGTTGCTACTTTTATGGTAGCTCTACTTCAGTGATTTTTCATGTTTATTTAGTACCTATTCAGTATGCTTATTTCTTGTAAATCTATATTATAATGTAAGCTTCCTAAATAAACATTAGTATTAGTATTAATTACAATAAATTTCTATTATTATTGTGTTTTATTACAACTTTTTACCCTTCTCTACCACAAATGTGATATATCCAGGCAAATTGAATGTAGTACTTGACAACCAGAAGTTTCAGAGACCCCAGATGCACCGAAAGAAATCCATGGGGTATACAGTCATTCTAGCCGCAGTTGCAGAGTTTCTACGCGCAGCGAAAATATCGTGGTGTTGGAAGTTAATAGATATTAACATTCAAAAAAATTCCTCAAAAGGAAACAAAAAAAAGTCAGCACCTTAAGACATAGTTAATAGAAATTTCAAAAGTATAATTCTGTATTGATAAGTAAAAAAGTCTTAAGTCAAAAATATAGATTTTGAGTGATGTAAGTTTTTTATTAACCTTAAAAAAACGATAAAAAGTAATAGAAATCGACTGCTTTTCATCTCTATTTTGAAATCAACTCTCAAATTCAATCGTTTTTTAACGTACTAAAATACTTTTAGTACGTTAATTTGTTTGTTAAAAAAAAACCAACCGATATTTTTGACTTAGGACCTTTTTAATTAAGTATCAGTACAGAATTGATATATAAGTTAAATTAAATTTTACAGAAAAAATACAATTCATACACAACAGGTTCTACTTAAAAAAAATCATTATTTCGTTTCTCAGTGTAACTTTAATTTGACTACAGTTTTGAACGACTTCATCATTACCTTTCTTAGTGTACTAAGCAGTTTAACTGTTACTGTTAAGGTCGCGGCATATTATCGTCCACGTATAGTTTCCGGCACGTAGCGTTTCCACTCCAGCAATTGGGCTGTGCGTTCACATTTTCATACATAGAACGTTTCAGTTTGGTTCGGTGAAGATATGATCTCGCTTTTCTCGACAAAAATTATGTGCTATGGCTCTTCTACTTAACGATGAAGAATGAAAAAGTGTGTTAAAAAGAAGGTTTGAAGTACATCCAATGCTAAGAGAAAGGAAGAAGGAATGTGAATACTGGACTTTATACAGAAGAATTAATTGATGACGATGAAAAATATTATGGATATTTTAGAATGAATAGGATTCAGTGTAAATATGTTTTAAATTTAATTTCACCTTCAGTTAAAAAACAAAATACTACATTTAACGAGGTCATACATATCAAAATAAAAAGTATTTTTAAAAAGAAGAGGTATCACTTCCGTACAAAAGTCCTAATTGTTTATCACTTCCGTGATTAATTGTCACAAAGCAATAAAAACACATGCATAAATGACAAAATAGCCTCGAAAATTATTTTTTTAAATACTCTGTATCAAAAACAAACAAATACCTAAATAAAAACGGTCGGAAAACGACGGACATCTAATTCACATTATCCTTACCAAAAGGTTACGACTCGTTACGTAGCGGTCGGCATCAGTAAAATAATATTTTCAAAACCATTTAAATTATATTTTTCGGAAACTAAACGCTTTGTGCTGGAAACGCAACGTGCACGATAATATGCCACGACCTTCACTCCGAAATTTCTGTCCTCCGAACATCAAAGGTACCGACAAAGGTTTCGCTTCTTGGTTGGTTGGTGTATTCTGTGATACTATGAACAAAAAATGTCATACTCTTATACCATGGACTTTAGACCAAAAAGAAATTGCAAAAAATTTCTTTACAGATCACATAAGAAACAAGGCAACACCGAAAAAAGGAGAGAGTGAAGAACTTAAATCCAGCAATACAAATATTTTTAGCAATAAAACATGGCTCCAAATTAAAGTTTTTATACGAAACATTTACCGATTAAGTTAATTTGTGATGCAATTTTACCTGAGCTGACAATCACGAGGTAAATTAATGTATGCCGCTAGTTTACGGTTTATTCTTACTTCTGTGCTTATAGCACATTCGAAGTTATTATTTGATTTTATTGTATTTTATTCAATAGAATGTGTTTTGTTTTAGTTTACTATAGTTTTAAGTTTCTACTCAAGTTCTTTATTAAAACGAAAATATTTATTGATTTGTGTTATTTTAAATGTTTTATTTCATTCCTATAGCCAACTTTGTATCTGTTTGGAGATAATACTCTTGGTAATCTAAGAAGGGGTGAGGAAAGAGAAAATTTCCACGTTTATTGTAAAAAGTTTTGAACAAAAATTGTTAACTATCTTCAGAGTTTCAGAGCTTAATCTTTTATTAATAATATTTAGTCTCATCCGAATCAATTTTAAAATAATCGTTTTATACTGAAAAGTTTCTTAAATTTTTAGTCTTATCAAAAATTATTTAAAAAAATAATCACCACAGTTACAACCGTTTGTTACTTATGTTTTTAGAAATATTCACCTACTCTGAAGTAATCATTAAAACGAAAAAACTTTTAACTGCATTTTTCTCAAAAATTATCCTGTGCGATTTATATTTAACGTTAGTCTGGGTATATAAATAATATGCTTTTTAGATTTTTGTTACAAAAAATGGGATTAAATTTAAACACATGGGTTTTGTTACAAAATTAAATGTTTTTCGTATTATACAATTTTTTCAAATCTAAAAAATTTCAAATTTAAAAAATTTATATAATAAAAGTTATAAGATTAATTATGCCTGATATATTATATTTAAGATATTTTTTAATGTTACAAATAGTTGAAAAATATGTTTTTGAAACAGCACGATTACTTCAAAACTAATTAATAATAAAAAACAATGTTATTTATAAACAATTCAGTTCTGAATGTAGCTCATAACTTTTGTTCAAAACTTTTCTCGGTAAACAGGAACGTTTCTAATCTCTCGCTTTTTATTTTTGATACTCTACTATTATTTCAAAAGGTGCAACACTGATTGTTACGTCCCTCCACATATATTCTCAGTTTTTATTAATAATTTTTATTATTTTATTTTTATATTTTAATTCTTTACTTAACGTGTGTGTATGTCTTGTTATCGTAAATTAATACGGACCTGTACAGTCCGCCCCCTAGTCTTAAGGGAGCAAGCTACGGGACGACACGCATTTTCAATCTGAGTTTAGACATAGTCCTGTATAAATCGGCGCGTTAAACACTCCAGTATTTGGTGTAACCTTGACCACGCGACCCTTTTGAGAAGATTTCTGTTCCCGAACCAGCCCAGTGCACTGAGGAAGAAGAAGAAGTATACATCAACATCACAGGTACCGTAATTTGATTGCATACACACATAGTATTTATATTAATTGATAAATTTACATATAACTTATTTTCATATTAAAATTAAGCCAGCACCTAAATAAACAATTATGAGTAAGTGCTTCTCTTATAGAACTTAACAACATTCATTGGTCCTTCAGATCCGCATTAAAATTAGTTTAAAGTAATTGATTCAATTAAAAACGTGATCAAATTATATAAAATTTTAAACTGCATAGCTTCTCTCAAAATTCGTTTAAAATCATTGAAAAAATTCCACTAGCGGTACACATCTGGCAACGGATGCGATAATCCCAAGCAAGGTCTCTACCTGATCTATTGTTAAATCGAAGTACAGCCGTTGAAACTTTCCAAAAACACGTTCAATTGCTGTTACAATCTACAATTTAGAATTCTTTAAATACAAGGGGTTTATATGATTATATATTTTATTTTATATAACTTAGAAAATTTTAAAAACGCAATACATATTAATTGAACACCGGTTTTAAAAATATTTTATGCGTATATTTCTAGTTACAATTAAATAAATATATATTGATTTTGTTTAAATAATACTTGGAGTGTTTTTTTTGTTGGCTCGATTATACATACTCATATATAATAAATATTTATTCTTACTGATACTTATTGAGTTTCATAACTTTAAAAGTATTACATATATTACATATACGAGTACATACTGAATTTATTGAGATCATTCTTTAAAGGTTCTTTGTGTTACATAAATTTCTTTTTCTATATATACAATAATGTCTTCCAGAAATTCAAATAGAATTGTTCGTTTGCGTGCATTGAGAAACGTTGACATTTGTATGATTAAACAAATGGAAAAGCTGGCAGATGAAGTGTTGGTTAATGCTTCATTAATTCCAGGGTTTCTCTTTGCTGCAAAAGATTACGAAGCGATCAATAATAGTTTCAATAACCAGCATACTGAATTAATTAATTTAATTGCTGTCGAGGAAAACGCAAATTTGGATACGGAAGAAATAATTAGGTTTGAATTTGCCAATAGTATTAATAAAATAGCTTCTCTTTATTTTAAACATAATTCTTTATTAAACAATACTTCTAGTGGAACTCAAAATGTGTCCGCTGATCCACATATTAGATCAAAAACTAACGTGAATCTTCCTAAACTAAATTTAAGTATATTTGCGGGCGAGATTACAGATTTCCCCACATTTATAGATTTATATAATGCTCTTGTACATAATAATTCTGATCTTTCTAATATAGAAAAGTTTAGTTATCTTCTGCAATCACTTAAGGGAGTACCTTACAATTTAATTAAAAGCATTAAGCTGCAAGATTCTAATTATATAATTGCTTACAACACCTTAATTGATCGCTATGAAGGTAAACGAGACTTATCTAGAGCATTATGGAAAAATATTCAAAATGCCAGTGTGGTTAAAACTGATGATCCTGTTTCACTTAGAAAATTATTAGATATTTTCAATAAAAACTTAGCCTCTTTAGAAAAATTACTTTTTTCTCCCGCTCAATGGGACTTTATTCTAATGAATTTACTGATGGACAAATTGGATGTAGAAACAGTTAGAGCTTTCGAATTACACTTTGCTTCAAAAAATGTACCTTCCTATGAGGAAGTTTATAAGTTCGCATTGCAGCGTTGCACTTCATTGGAGTCATATAAAAGACAAGTCAGCAAAAATGTTAAATCTATTAATTCCGATACTTCTAATAACGTGAGGTATTCATCTCGTCAAACTTCTACATTTTTGACCAGTTCTGTCAAAAATAAGTGTCTATTTTGTGGTTCGGATCATGCTTTATTTAAATGCAATCAATTTCTTGCTGAATCACCTCAAAAACGTTTTGACTTTGCTAAACAGAATAAATGTTGTATAAACTGCTTGTCTAAAACTCATGTTACGATCAAATGCCTTTCATTCAAAAGATGTACACATTGTAATAAAAAACATCATACTGCTCTTCATTTTGATAATCTCAATGCGAATGATCATTCTTCTTCTTCTTCTCACAACGAGGTTGCTAGTTCATCTAACGATCCTATGCCCTCTGTTTCCGCCTTATCAAATACTTTGACAAATAATGTCTTGCTAGCTACAGCTACAATCTATGTTCTCGATCGTTTTGGTAAAGCCTTGGAAGTTAGAGCCTTATTAGACAGTGCGTCTCAAGCTAACTTCATTAGTAAAGAATGTGCAGACAAATTAAGTCTCCCTAAATTCAATGCGGCTTTATCGATACAAGGTCTTGATAGAATGTGCACCCCAGCCAAATCAGGCGTAAAATTGAACATTTCTTCGTCTTATGACATAAACTTTCATTGCGAGATAGATGCAATAATTCTTCCTCAAATCTGTCAAAACATGCCAACTGTTCCAATTTCTTTAGACAACTTGCCGTATCTTCAACATTTAAAGTTGGCTGATAAAATGACAAATATTCCAGGTAAAGTTGATGTTCTATTAGGAGCAAATATCTTTCCTTACATCTTAACAGGAGGAATTATTAAAACCCGTAATGATCAGCTTTCAGCTCTTGAAACAAGTTTCGGTTATGTTTTGATGGGAAATATTCCACCTACAAATATAACAAATATTCATTCCTTTTTCACGTCATTTTCTGCTAATGATTCTGAGCAATTAGATGCGACATTAAAACAATTCTGGGCCATTGAGGAAGTACCAGAAGTTAAATCTTATTCTCCGGAAGACTCATTCTGTGAGAAGCTGTATACTCATACCACTTATAGAAATTCCGAGGGCAGATTTGTAGTAAAGCTGCCTTTCAAAAACGAAATACCTTCTTTTGGCGACACAAAACGTTTAGCCTTACAAAGATTTAGTTCTTTAGAGCGCAGATTTGCCAAAAATGAATCACTTAAGATAGAACAGGAAAGGCAGAGGAAGGAGACAGAAAAAATAATTGGAGTCCTACACAAAGGAGGAGACTCAAACGCCTTTAGCCAAATCTATCAAAAGAAATGGGAAGAAAAGGTCTTTGAAAAAACGAAGTGGGAACAGGGGGGCCTACAAGAAACCGTAGAAAAAAAGGAATGTCTAATAATAACGAAAAAAGAAGTAAAATAGGGGGGGATAGAAAGTGTAATAAGAACTTATAGGGAAGAAGTCTTTGAACTCATAGAGGGATGCAAAGAGGGGAGCATAGAGTACATCGAGATTGCTAAGAGAAGCTCTATGGCTAGGTAAAAAAACCAGTGGTACACATACGTTACAAAAATAAAAAGACACGGGATGTATGAGATGGCTGAGAAGGCCATAAAGCAGATAAAAGAAAGGGAGAAGCAACCGGAAACGGTCAAAGTAATCGTCAACAACGAGATTAACAAAGACGACGTGCGGAAGTCACTCGAATTCGTGGGTCGGGGGGAGAATATTACTTGGGAAATTATAGTAAGAGGAAAGGAAATGGATAAAGGGGTGAGAAATGAACAAGAAGAAGCACTTTTAATTAAAACGGGGGGAAAAAAGTATACGGAAGTGTTAAAAGAAATGAATCAAAAGATAGATATCGGAAAGATAGGAATAAAAGTGGACAGACTAAAAAAAACCGAAGGTGGAGACATCCTCGTAAAATTAAAAGGGAAGGGAGCCGCGGAAAAATTGAAAAAAGAAATGGATACGAGGATGTCTGGTATGAACATGGCCATACGTAAAAAGGAAATCCGTTTTACAATAACGGGGTTGGACCCTAGTGTAACAGAGGAGAGGTTACATAGCGCCTTAAAGGCATACACAGGTATCCCCAAAGACGAAGTGGACATAAAAACGCTAAGGACCAGTAGGTACGGGGAACAGGTGGCTACTATAGCCGTACGCCCAACAAAAGCCGCAGAATTGAGGAAATATAGCTCAATCATTATAGGCTGGGTGTCATGCCCGATCATGGAAAAATACACGCCCGTAAGATGTTACAAATGCCTCTTATACGGGCACAATACTTATGAGTGCAAGGGTGAAAGCAGGGTAGCATGCTGCTACAACTGCTTTAACAGCGGTCACACGGCGGTGCAGTGTAGCGGCACTGCTTACTGCCTTACATGTAAAGAGGAAGGGCATCGCATGGATCGCATGGCATGTCCAGCCTATAGGGCGTGGGTATACGGCAGGGGAGGGGAAAGGGAGCCCCTCTAAACATTCGTAAAAAAAAGAAAAAAGAAAACGAAGAGGCGAGAGGTGGTCTCCTGGAGAACGAGGGTGGGCGCATATACAGTCCACCAGTGAAACAGGAGACCATCTCTCACAGGATTTCGTTTAAAACAGCTAAGAGCAAGAATAGATTTTATCCATTTTTGTTTATTTGTATTTATAATAATCTATTTTTACTCATTTATTTTTATTTTACGAAATATTTTATTTATACAAACGCTATTTATTTGATTTATTTTATTTACATTTTTTATTTAATGAACTATTTTATTTATACTTATATAAATTGTATTTATTTATTTTATTTATCTATTTTATCTATATTTATTTATTTATTTATTTTAGTTTGTAGGTATTTTAATTTATTGAAGAGACGTGAATCCGACGCAGTAACGATCTCAGGGAACTGAACCAAAACGGACCTCAAGGATCAACCTGGTATACGGATATTGCAGGTGAACGTGGGCAGAGCGCGCCGGGCGCACGACGTTGTGCACGCAAAAGCCTGCAAGCTAGAAACAGACCTGCTCATCGTCCCAGAACCAAACAAGAAGATTACTTCAGGCGGTGGTTGGGTCCAGGATGACGGAAAAAACGTGGCGGTGCTCATTAGAAACAGGGATGTGGGAGTGCGGAACATCGTCAGGGGGGGAACTATATCCTCATTAGGTTGAGGGATTTCTGCCTCCTGGCATGTTACATATCCCCCAACATCCCTATGTTGAGGTACAAAGCCATCGTAGACGAAATAATGAGCGCCGCCACAAATGAAAATGAAATTTTGATGGCCGGGGACATAAACGCGAAATCCATGTTATGGGGTTCCCCCATAAACGACAAAAAGGGGGAACTCTGGAACGAATGGATAGCCCAGGCTGGCCTTCAAGTATTAAACAACGATAAACCAACCTTCGTGAGAGGGGCCAGCCAAACACACATTGATGTCACGATCGCAAGTGAAGGGCTATCCAGAAGAGTACACGGGTGGGATGTCCTCGACGATCAATTATTCACCTACCACCGTTATATAAAATACAACATAAAGGTAAAAGGGGGAGTAAGGCGGCCGATAGGTCACACGGAAATCTATTTTAATAAAACCACGTACCTATCGGAGGTCAGAAATATCAATGAGGACGAGATTTCTGACCTTGGTCAACTGAGAAGAGCACTAGAAAATGCTGCAAAGTTGGCCACCGTGAAGAGAAAGGAAAATAAAAAATCCCCCTACGGGTGGACGGATGAGATAGAAGGTCTACGGAAGAGATGCCTCAGAGCTCGAAGAAATTACACGAGAAGCCAGGGCAACCTCGAGCTTAAAGAAATATACAAAGATCTAAAGAGAACCCTAAATAAAAAAATAAGAGAGGAAAAAAAAGAAAAGTGACAGACCCTGATAAAAGCATTGGAAGAGGATATATGGGGCGACACATATAAAATTACCATGAAGACGTTGAAGGTCATGGCCCCATATAAACTCGACGAGGACCAGCGGATGGAATCAGCTGAACTCCTCTTCCCCACCAAAGAAATCCAAAATTTTATAAAAATCTTTCCAACAATGGTAGAGGAGTTCACAGAAGAGGAAATACGAACCGCTGGTCAGGAAATGAAGACAGGGAAAGCTCCCGGCCCCGACGGGCTGCCACCAGAGGCAATTAAAATTGTAGCAACTGAGAAACCAGGTTTGATCAGAAGAATATGTAACGACCTACTGCAGAAACACAAGAGTTTCCCAGGGACTTAAAGGAAGCGAACCTAGTTCTACTCCTAAAGCCTGGGAAACCCCCCGATTCAGCATCCTCTTATCGGCCAATATGCCTTCTGGACTGCCTTGGTAAGTTCTATGAAAGACTTATCAAGAAGAGGCTGGAAGGCGTGTTGGAAGATATGAGAGTGTTATCAAATCAACAGTATGGGTTTCGTAAAGGTAGATCGACAATCGATGCCGCGACCTGGATAGGGGCAAAAACAAGCAAGAAAAGATGGGTGGTTCTTGTTTTGTTGGACATAAAAAATGCATTTAATTCAGCAAATTGGGGCCTTATAGTAGACAAAATCGTCGAATGGGCCCCAGAATATATGTCCAATATAATAAAGGACTACCTATCTGACAGAACCGTATGCATATCGAAAAAAAAGAAGAAAGAGATGACAGCGGGAGTACCCCAGGGGTCAGTCCTGGGACCTTTACTATGGAATATATTATATAACGGGGTACTAGAAGTAAACAAGGAGAGTGGAGTGAGAGCGATTGCATACGCGGACGATCTAGCTTTACTAGTCGAAGACGATACGAATTGGGGAATAATAGGAAAAGTAAATAGAGCAATACGAAAGACCGCGGCCTGGATAGAAAGAAATGACCTAAAACTAGCAGTAGAGAAGACGGAATCCATAATCTTGAGGGGACCGAGAAAAAGAAATGATATTTTATTTGAATACAAAGGCTCCGCAATAAGACCCCAGAAGACAGTCAAATACTTAGGTATAATATTTGACGACAGGATTACATTCGGACAACACGTACAAGAAGCATGTCGAAAGGCAGAAAAAAGGACCTCCACGCTAAATAAACTGATGCCAAATATAGGGGGTCCGGGATCCCAGAAAAGGACAGTGATGCTGCAATCAATCCTGTCCATAGTGTTGTACGGGGCCCCAGTGTGGCACGAGGTCCTCCGAATGACAAAGTACAAAGACATGCTTCTTAGGGCTCAGAGAAAACCTCTGATCAGGGTGTGCAGCGCGTACAGAACCGTATCAACCATAGCCTTACAGGTGGTGGCTGGTTCTGTACCGGTGCATATTCTGGCCAGAGAAAGAGTCTGAATGTACCGAAGGGGCAATGGGACAATAGGTTCAGGACCACAGGAAAGGACGAGAAGTCTACAGACGTGGCAGAGGGAATGGACAGCCGAAGTCGGAAAGGCGGCGTGGACGAGATCCCTGATTCCTGATGTGGTGAGGTGGTACGAATGCCGGCATCGGCGCGTTAACTACTACTTCACACAGTTCTTGACGGGACATGGATCGTTTAGGAAATTTACCCACCGTATAGGGAAGACCGCGGACGATCTATGTCCCGAGTGTGGAGTGGTGGACGACGCGCAGCATGTTGTGTTCGAGTGCCCTGTATATCATGCAGGGCGTACCGAGCTACAGCTGGGTCTTGGATCCCCTCTAGGCGAGCCTCACGAGTTAATCGATAAAGCTGTCGATAGCAAGAGAGACTTCGACCTGGTCATTGCTTTTGTTACCAAGACAATCAAACACAAAGAGGAAAAAGAGAGGCGTCTGCAAGCGGGATGACCGATCGTCACTATTTATTTTTCAACATGTTTGTGTCATGTACGTCAAGGCAGTCAGCGGGGGAAAACCCTTTACATCCAAACTACGTTGACTGCCCTTATTTTATTTTATTTATTTTGTTTTATCTATTTATTTATTTATTTACCAATTTTATTACAATTTTATACAACATTTTACCGTTTTTACTCTAATTTTATTTAACTGTGGTGTATGTCTTAAGAGACATTCAGTAAGGGAAGGACTTTTACATCCGACTCAGACTGAGTGCCTCTTGTGTTTCTTGTTTTGTTTCTGTTTTGATTTATGTTTTCCTTGTTCTACCCGTGTCCATCCTGGGGCAGTTAGCAGGGGAGGACCTTTTACATTCAACCTATGCCGACTGCCTCCGTGTTTTAAATCTTGAGTTTTGAATGAATGTGTGTATTGAATGAATGAATTGATGAAAATAAGAATGTTTGGCGTTACTCGTAATTACCAACTGGTTCTGTCTCGCTAGTTCCATCATGGAGGGACGGCAGCCCGGTCGCCCGACCCGCAAATGAGTTGCGCCAGACGGTCACTTCACCGACTAGTCTGCCGCGAGGCTTTTGCGGAGGGGGGAGGATAGGAGGCCACCAAACCAATGGAATGTACGCAGAAAGTGCCAGAGGGAATTAGGAGTAAGGTCGGCAGGTCAGACATGCACGCGAAGTGCGGTTCCAGACCCGTCGGCTGGAGGAAGAGGGGGTGAGTTTAGTCGGTAGGCGGCCTCGCCACGCGGTGAAGCGTGCCGGGTTGAATCCGACACACCTGGGACACCTTTTTAGACGGCCTTTTTGAAGATTCTCACCTCCCAAAAAAAAATGTGTGTTACTATTAGTGTTAAAAGTATAGAAAACATTACTCAATCTCTTCATGATATTTAAACATATCATTGATATGGAATATGCCTCTATGTTTTTTATCTGTATCTATCAACACATAACTATTTAGTCCATTCTGATTTTCGATTCTGTATGGACCTTCAAACATTGGTTTTAATTTCTTACAACGGTCTTCTCTAACATTACTCTTTCTAAGTGAACGAATTAACACTTGGTCTCCTTTTTGAAATGTGATTGGTTTTTTTATTTTTCGATTTTGTCTTCTAATATATTTTTCAGCTTTCCTCCTAATTCGGTTATTCACTTTCTGCATTACTTGTTCTTATCCCGATTATATTCACTAATCCATTTTCTGTTTCCTATATGAGAAAACATTAAATATTCTGGTACTTCCTCTGTATTTAAATTATGTGTATTATTTAAAAAATATTCTACTTGTGGTATATGTTGCTGCCATGTTTCATGTTGATCTTGACATACTATCCTTAAATATTTTATAACTTCTTTAATATATCTTTCTGCAGGATTTGCCTGAGGATGTCTGATACTTGTAAAATGAATGTTGATTCCCTTTTTCTCACAAAATGCCCGAAATTTTTGGTTGTTAAAATATGTAGCAAAATGTATTTTCTAACCTTGATAAAGCATCTGCCACTATGTTGGATTTTCCAGAAATGTATTTGATTTCAAAGCAGTATTCACTAAGTATTAGACTCTACCGATGTATTCTACTGTTTCCATATTTGTTATTTAATATAGATGTTAAAGCTTGGTGATCTATTTCTATAGTAAATTCATTACCCAACAAATAAAATCTTAATTTTGTGACACAGTGTATGATACTTGCTAGTTCTAATTCTGAAACTGAGTAACCCTTTTCATGTGGCTTTGTATAGTCAGGGTGATATATTTTTAAATTTGACAGAAAAATGTTTTTGATTTCTTGGAATGCTAGTTCTCTTCTCTGATCTCATCTCCATTTTACATCTTTCCTCAGCAGTTCACGTAATGGAATTTCTTTTATACTTAGATCTGGTATCATCCTTTTATAATGATTAATTATTCCAATAAATCCTCTTAAAGTTCTTAAATTGTGTGGTGTTTTATATTCCTGAATGACTTGTGTCCGTTCTGGATCCATTTCGATTCCCTTAGTGTTAAGTTTATAACCTAGATATATTACTTCTTTTTGAAAAAATGTACATTTTTCTTGATTTATTTTTAGTCCAACTTTGTCTAATCTGTTGATTATAATTTTTAGGTGTTTCTCATGATCTTCAGCCGTTTTAGAAAAAATTAATATATCATCAATGTAGTGAATTACAAAATGTTCATATTGATCCAAAATATCATGAAGACATCTACATAGAACACTGCAAGATGATTGAAGTCCAAATCGTACTACTTTGAATTGATATACTACTCCATCTATCTGAAATCCCGTATACTGTCTACTTTTTTTTTCTAGAGGTATTAACCAGAAACTATGCTGTAAATCGATTTTAGTGAAAAATGACATTCCTGTAATTCTTCCTAGTATTCCATCTATACTCATTGGTGCTTCAAATTGCTTTTCAGTGATCTTGTTAATATTCCTTGCATCAAAAAATAACCTGATTTCACCTGATCTTTTACGTACTACTACTATAGGGTTTATAAAACGTGTATCTGCCTTCTCAATGATTCCATCTTCTAACATATTATTAATCGTTCTGTTTACTTCTTCTCTCTATTTATATGGTATTGGGTATGATTTTGTTTTAAAATCTTTTTCTTCTTTAACTTTTATACTATGGATATAATTTTGTGCAATTTTATTTTCTTTATTGACAAGTCCCTTGTGTTGCTGCAATATGGAAACGACTATTGATTTATATTCTTCAGGGCAATTAACTTTTATCACATCTTCTTCTTTACAAATAAAATTATTCTTCATTATGTACTCATTATTCCTTGCTTCCAATTTTACGCACTCCACCTCGTAGGCTTCCATCTGCTTAAAATTTCCATTCCTTAAATATTCACTACAATTATTCTTTACAATTTTTTGGGACATATCCCTATCATCAAAATATATTTCTTCCTCATAAACATCATTACTTTCTTTTAACAATATCCTATCAACTCTTATACCTTCTTCCACCTCATCTTTCTGCATAAATTTAATTATTTGCCCTTCCAAAATTACTATTTTTTCTTCAAAATCTATCTTTACCTTCTTCTTTTCCAATTCGTCATTTCCCATTAATATATCAACACATAAATCCTTGACAATAAATCCTTGCATATTAATTTCTTTATTAAGAATATTAGTTTTAAAATTGGCTAGTTTATTAATTTTACCCATCTTCTTATTATTTGCACCAACAATTTTAATTTTTGGAATCTTTATTATAACTGATAGTTTTAATGTATTAAAAATAAAATTCTCCGAGGCTAAAGTACTTTCTGAACCAGTATCTATCTCTATCATAAATTTAATCATTTTATTTTTGGCCAAAGCATTTATATAAATTAAATTAATAGATTCAATAATTTTATCTTCATCTAAAGAAATAAATTCAGAAGGTTTTTCATAATAGCAATGGCCTAACTTGTAATTCAGAAAGTTTACTGAACAAAATTTTGATTGTTAGAATTGTCAGATTGTATCTGACCACTTGCATCTGATGTCCTATGTCTTTCCCTACTATGACTTCTATTCATATTTTCTTGTCTTGTACTATTTCGTTCACTATCTTCGCAGCTTCTATTTCTTCGTACACAATTTACCTGTCTGTTATAGTTAGTTCGCTCTGTATTTCTTCTATTGTTAAAATCTTGTCTATTATTATTAGTATTGTTATTAAAATGTTGTCTATTATAACTAGTATTGTTATTAAAATTTTGTCTATTTTGATTACTGTTATTATTATTAAAATTTTGTAAACTATCACCATATCTATTATTATTATATGATTGTCTATATTGTTGATTATCATTCTTATTATATTGAAAGTTATTATTGTTTTTTCTGTTGTTGTTATTATAACTTGTCATATTACCTCTTTGTATTCTTTGAATAAAATTAATAAAACTCTCTATTGTTTGAATATTTTGTATAGTTACTGAAATACTGAAAATTTATTTTCAAATGTTTAAAAATTATCTAAATCCTTTTCAATACTAGCAACCAAGTTGCTGCATTGTCATTTAATGTCATTCTAATATAATCTTTAATATCATTAATATTATTCACTAATCTTAATTTATGTTTTAAACTATTTATGTATACTCTAGGATGCAGATTTTTTATATTACCAGAGAATTTAATCCCAGTCTCATTTGTTAAATTTAAGTAAGGTCTCCCTATGTCTCTCATTTGTGAAATATCATCTATTCTCTGTTCCACATTTCTTATTTGATTACTATTTATTTGGATATTTTGTTGTATATCGTTTAATTTTTCTTCTGTGTTTCTCCTGTCTTCGTTAATTTTTACTTCTAAGTTACATTTCTGCAATTCTATTTTCTGTTCTATATCTATCTTATTATCTTGGATAATCCTATTTACTTCTGTCCTCTCATTTTCTATCCTTTTTTTGTAGTCATGCCGTATATTTTTTATTTCATTTGCTACTTTTTTCTCTGCAGTTTCAAGTTTTTTATCCATTTGTTTTTCTATTTGTTTTACAATTTTATTATTATTATCTTCTATTTTCTTTTCCAATTTCTGTAATTCTCTTTCAATTTCTGTTCCATTTTTTTCATGTCTTCTTTGACTTCTTTTGAATTCTCTTCCATTTTTTTTATATTCTCTTCCATTTTCTGTTCCATTTTTTTCATGTCTTCTTTGACTTCTTTTGAATTCTCTTCCATTTTTTTCGAATTCTCTTCCATTTTTTTCGTATTCTCTTCCATTGTCTTGTTCATCTGCATCAATAATGACATCAAAGCTGCCATATTGATATTTTCCTCTCTTTCTGGAATTATTTCTGCAGTATCTTGTGGAGCTTGAACTAAAATCTCCTCTTGTACAGGTTGTGTTTCTACTTCAACATCTTCTTCATTCTTTTTGCTTCTTGTACCTTTCTTTCCTTGAGACATTTTGAGACTTTACTTGTTCAAATATAATTAAAAATAAAATCTATAATTTTTTCTTTCTAATGATAATTAATTTAATTATATGAGAGCACTTGTCTTTCCACACTAATTCTTTTAAATAGAGAGCTCCACGTTGGGCGCCAAATTGTGATGATGTATTATTTGTGAATGATGAGCAATGAGTGTTTTTAATAATATATATAGGGTTTTTATCGCGGTTCTCAAAGAATTAGTTTGTAAGCACTAAACTGATTGACTGTATTCTATCTTGAACTATCTTGAAAATAGGACCGACTGACTTTATACTGACTTCATAACTTTAACTAACTTTCTTACTAACTGACTGGCCATTGTGAATCCAAATTCCCGAGTATTTATACCTTTTCAATCTTCCAGAACCGTCTGGCAAGAAATCATATTCGATTTGTTACATTTCCTCCATATCTGAATTTTCTGGAATAGTCTGTGATCTAGAGAATTCTTTACTTTTCTATCGAGAATTTTATCGACATTTAGGCTTTTCAGATCAGAATATAAACTTAAATCAGTAACTATATGTAAACTAAACATTTTAAACTAACATATAACCCTATTTCACATTTGCAATTATTATTTTTCTGTCTGTCATTTAAATGTATAGTTGGTTGCCTATGCACATGGCTCACTTAAATATATTTACAATATAATTATTGAAAAAAAACTTTTTACACTTATTATATGCTAATTTCTTAAGAATGCCCTCACATAAATATTTTTTTATAATATTCTCTAGTATATAACTTATTAAATTTACCAAATATTTTTTTATATCTAACATTATCTAGTGTGTAACTTATAAATTATTTTTTCTCCCTTTTACATTTAAACACTACTTTTCCTTCTCCCATGTTATTATTATTATGTTATTAATTTTTTCACTTGATTAGTTGAGCAGATCAAAAACATAACTTAATTGTTCTCAGGGTAAAAAATCTCCTTATATTAACATATGTTGTGTGGGTTCAAAGATTTCCTAGTTGTCCTTTATCGGGATAGAGAAAAAAGGATAATAATAAAAATAGTATGTTAAAAAAAATTGGTATTATTTATTTTATTTAAAGAATAAAACAATTATCAAATTTTGCCGTTATCTTATCAATCAGCGTAAATGAATACAATAAAATTTACACAAAAAGAATATTTTAAGTCTTCTTGTAGACAAAACCAATTTAAAGCCAATTTCAATGAATATCTTTAAAACTTTTTATCTTTCTGATTTTTCAATATTTACTTTATTGCAAAATAAAACTTTAAAACATTTTACAAATAAAATCTACTCTTGAGTTAAAATGGTAACAACAATGATGTCAACAAACTTCATTCAGTTACAAAATTTTCAATTCTGAACAGAAATCACTGATCTTTCCTTCGTAGATTGTATTTGGACCATACCCAGAATCGTCCACGCTCCACAGTAATGTGATCTGCCACTATTCGCCTCGGCTTTCTTCTTTTCGTATCTGCAATCCTCCTGCAGCGACTGTACGAAACACCTGACTCAATTCTCCAACAATTAACACTTGAAATTTAATTCTCCAAAACACTCAGCTACTTCTCAATGACACAAGGACCTCTTTCTGTCAACTTGGTGCCACCAACTATTTCCTACGTATTCCAGAAACTGTCCACTTTACATCCAAGGATATCTTTTCATCGACTTGTAATCTCCTTCCACAATTATGCTAACTTCCTTTCACAATGCCTGTATCCTAACTCACCAAACACATCCTCTATCGAGACGCGACCTTTCCTTTCGATGATCAAAAAATAACCGCCTCTTTCTCTCATATATCAACTATCAATTCTTCAATAAACAACAACTGTCCAATCAAAAAGTTTCATTTTGTTTACAATCATTACGAAAACAACCCCATTACTGTTTCCAGACAAACTAAAATTTTTTCTTTAAACTTGGCTTTGGTCTCTTGGCTCTCTTTGGTTAAAAATACCTAATTCATTTCTATAACAAAAGGTTAATTTCAATATCTTAATCCTATGTCATATACAAACAATGAAAAGATTATAATGAGTATGGGCTTTCTAATTCTATATAAAAATATTTTACCTGCGTGAACAAATCCCCTTCGTTGGCTCAGTGAAGATGTTCGTTCAGATGTAATGGAAACACCAAATAATAGTAGCAGAGTTTATTGTAAAGACGTACACTATGGGTGTAGACCCAGGATTACTTTGAATAGAGACTGATGATGTTGATCGTTGAAGACTATCAAGTTCGTTGAGTGAATATTGATTGAATGCCTCTGTCGACGACAACCCATTTTGTATTTGAACGGTCCGCCACTGTAGCCCAGCCAGCCAGCTAGTCGGTACAGACGACAGATGACAGAATTCATTCCATCACCAGCCGTTGAGAAGCATAGAACTATTTGTTATTGTTTTCATATTTTTGTGCAAATTCATAAATAAATGCAGTATTTTAGACTATTAATTAATTTCAATGAATACAGTCCACTACAACAATAAACATTGGTCCATTCGACCCGATATTTGTGATAAAATCAGTGCTAAAAGTGATTCACAGTTAACGGTCAAGTGAAAGAACACGTGGGATTGCCGAACAATAGAACAATATACAGCCAAAAATACCGGTGAGTTCCCATCTGATTCCTATACCTATTTGTACTGTTTTTGTTTGTGTAAGTTGCATAAAACTATTTACAATCTATATATCTATTTAAATTCAATTCGAATCTATTTGATTAATAAACAATGTCGGACGAACACTTAAAAAGATTAATTAGAAAACGCGCTGGTCATAAAGCTTCATTTACAATTTTCTCCAAATTTCTAGAGTCTATTAAATGCAAATTAGAATTACATGATGTTGAAAAAATCGAACTAAGCGACAGAATAAATAAACTAGAAAATACATTTTTAGAAATTAAAATTATCCAATCAGAAATAGAAGAATTGGCAGACGATCCCGAACCACACTTTGTGATAAGGGAAGAACTTGAAAACAATTTTTATTCACCATCGGCTAATGCCAAAGCATTGTTAAATAAATTCATTTCGGATATTGATGATAAAAAGTCGGTGACAAGCGAGCATAACACTTCTATTTCTGACGGGGCTTATCGTTTACAAGGTGTAAAACTGCCAACAATACAAATTCCAAAGTTCGACGGCACATACGAATTTTGGCTAGAATTTCGAGACACTTTTGAGTCACTCATTCATACAAATGATAGTATTACAAATATTCAGAAGTATCATTATCTTCGGGCATCATTACAAGGAAATGCCGCCGCAGTCATAAAACCTATCGAATTTTCCGCAAACGGGTACAATTTGGCATGGGACTCTGTATGTGATCGATACAATAATAAAAAACTCTTAATACACAATCATATTAAAGCTTTATTTTCATTGGAATCTATTCACAAAGAATCTTTTGTAAAATTTCGTAAATTAGTAGATGATTTTTCAAAACATTTAAAGTCACTTCAACAATTAAATCAGCCGTGTGAACAATGGGATGCCTTACTTATATTCATTATAACATCAAAACTAGACGAAACTACTATTAGGGAATGGGAAAAGCATATTGCTACTCAAACGGAACTACCAACTTTATCCGATCTAAAAGGATTTTTAAAATCAAGAGCAGATTTTCTAGAGGCAATTGAAATGAACATTGAAACAAAAAATAAAAGTAAGGAGAACAGGACGACTAGGGGATTCTTAGCAACAAAAACAAACTATACATGCGTCTCTTGTCAAGGCGATCATAGCATTTACACTTGCGAAACATTTTTAAATTATCCAATAAACGAAAGGTGGAATTTTATTAGATCAAAATCATTGTGTACAAACTGCTTGCGATCGGGTCACTCCAATAAACAGTGCAAACTCGGGCCATGTCGCAAGTGCAAAGCACGTCACAACTCACTTTTACACAATAATACAAATGATAGGAGCATCATTATAAGCCAAAATAATTCGGGCACGTTCAATAGAAATTCGAATATATCCAATAGCAGTATTAATACAAATCCATCACAAAGTACAAGTGAGCCAATAAATCCAGGAACAAGTAACAATACATTTTGTGGTAACAGCATGCTTTCTCGTTCTGATACAGGCTATGTTTTTCTCTCAACAGCAATCTTAAGTGTTAAAGATATGAATGGTAAAATGCAAAGGGCTCGTGCACTATTGGATTGCGGGTCTCAATCTTCATTTATCACAACAAACATGTGTAACAAACTAGGAATCAAACCACAAGATGTCAGCTTAAATCTTTTGGGCATAGGCAACAAACTATCAACTATTACAGGTCAATGTCAGTTAGAGATTTGCACATCTAATAATAAATTTGTAAAAATAATCAACTGTTTTGTATTGCCAAAAATAACAAATATTCTTCCTCATACAAACATTGATGTAAGCGCTATAAACATTCCTAATACAATTCGGTTAGCAGATCCTAATTTTGGCAATGCTGGATCTATTGACATTCTTATCGGCGCAGATATTTTTTGGCATTTGATTTGTAAGGGTCGCATATCTTTAGATCAAGGTCCTATTTTAACAGAAACAATATTTGGGTGGATAATTTCTGGCCCGCTGGGATCGGTTCCCCACAATACAATATCTTGAAATCTTAGCACAAATCTGGAACTAACTAAACTTCTTCAGCAATTTTGGGAAGTAGAGGAATTGCCGAATATTCCTCATCTATCTGAAGAAGAGCAATTGTGCGAGGACAATTTTCAAAAAACTACTACACGTGATCCAAATGGTAGATTCATAGTTATGATGCCATTAAAACAATATCCGCATGTGTTGGGTGATTCAAGGATACAAGCTGAAAGAAGATTTCATCATCTAGAAAAAAGATTAGCACAAAACAATCCTCTTCGCGAACAATATATACAATTCATGCGCGAATATCAGGAGCTAAACCACATGTCGTTAGCAGATATCTCTGAAAACTCTACTGTCGACTACTACATGCCACATCATGGTGTCCTAAAGGAGGACAGTCTTACAACAAAACTTCGTGTCGTGTTTGACGCATCTTCACCAACAAGCAACGGGTTATCATTAAACAATATTCAATGCGTCGGACCCAGTATACAACAAGATCTATTCTCAATTCTCATCCGATTCAGAAAACACAAATTCATCATAAGCTCAGACGTAACCAAAATGTACAGGCAGGTGTTAATTCATCCCAGCCAACGCAGTCTTCAAAAAATAGTCTGGAGGGAAAGTCCTTCAGATCCATTACAACATTTTGCTTTAAATACGGTTACTTATGGCCAAGCATCAGCTAGTTTTCTTGCTATCCGATGCCTTTTCGAGTTAGCTAACGAATGCCAATTGTCGCAACCAGAAATCGCGAAGATATTACGTCAGGATTTCTACGTAGATGACTTGTTAACCGGTGCGGATACTATTACTGAAGCTTCGAACATTTGCCGTGAAGTCTCACGTATTTTACTTACAGGTTGCTTTCCACTCAGAAAATGGATTTCAAATGACCCAAGAGTTTTAGAAAGGGTAAATAATCAAGATGATTCCTTTGGAATTCTAAACCTCTCTAAAGATGGAGTCACAAAAACTTTAGGACTTATTTGGTCATCCCAACGTGATTCACTATTATACAATGTACAATATAACAATTACAAGGAAACTTGTACCAAAAGAGATGTTCTTTCTTTAATTGCAAGAATATACGATCCACTAGGCTTAGTAGGTCCTTGTATCATACTTGCGAAGATTCTAATGCAAAGGCTATGGACTGAAAAACTGAATTGGGATGAAAAATTAAGCGGTTCATCACTAAATACTTGGAATAGATTGAAAAATGATCTTGCCAATCTGAAACAATTAAGTATACCACGTCATGCAGTGTGCAATAATGCTAAAGATATAGAAATACACGGTTTTTCGGACGCATCACAACAAGCCTACGGTGCTTGTATCTATTTAAGAAGTACTGATGACAAGGGAAATATCTCGGTTAAAATTCTATGTGCTAAATCAAAGGTTGCCCCTATCAAAACTCTAAGCATTCCACGCCTAGAGCTTTGCGCAGCTGTATTACTTTCACGTCTTTTAACTAAGGTAATTGAATCCATTAATATAGACCTCAATAAATGTTATTTATGGTCAGATTCCACAATAACCCTTGCTTGGATCAATACTTCTCCTAACAATCTTCAAACCTTCGTAGCTAACAGAGTCTCCGAAATTCAGGTCTTAACAAAGTCCTATACATGGAAGTATGTACCCACACAAGATAATCCTGCAGACCATCTATCAAGGGGATTATCTCCTTCTCAAATACTAAATTCTTCACTATGGTGGGACGGTCCGTCATGGTTGTCTTTAAGGGAAGAATTTTGGCCCCTTTTAAATCCAAAGGTAGACATTCTACCCGAAATAAAATCTCAAACTATTCTCAATTTTGTTTCCTATTCTCAGCAAGAACAATGGTTTCCATTCAAGGCCTTTTCACAATATTCGCGTTTACTGCGCGCATTTGCATACATCCTTAGATTTAAAAATAATTTATTAACACCCAAAATTCTTAGAGAGTGTGGCTCTCTAACATTAACCAATATTAATGACGCTCGTCGTTATTTATTGAAGATCATACAACTACACTCTTTTCGCGAAGAGTATGATCAGCTGTCAAAACAAAAAAGCGTTAGTTCCAACAGCAAGCTCTTCTCTTTAAACCCATTTATTGACCAGGATGGTTTAATACGTGTTGGTGGTCGCTTGGCTAACTCGGATTTTCTATATGACAAAAAACATCCCATTGTCTTGGATTCAAAACATCATTTCACGATATTATTTTTCCGTCATGAACACCTGCGTCTATATCATGCAGGCCCTCAGCTGCTTCTATCTACTATTCGGGAGACATATTGGCCTATATCAGGCAGAAACCTATCTAGGTTGACTGTTAAACAATGTACTACTTGTTTACGATTTAATCCTAAACCTATACAACCAATCATGGGTGATTTACCACGTGACCGATTACTATACACATTTCCCTTTGCCATCACTGGTATTGACTACGCCGGTCCGTTTTTGTATAAAAATAAGGGCAGAGGTGCCAAATTAAATAAATGCTATATTTCATTATTCATATGTTTTGCTACAAAGGCGATTCATCTTGAGCTCGTAACCGATTTGAGCACTCAAACATTCATGCTTGCCTTGCGCCGCTTTATCGCTCGTAGAGGAAAGCCAGCCAAATTGTACTCAGATAATGGTAGAAACTTCGTAGGTGCCATGTCTGAACTTAAAAGATTTTTAAAAATTAACAATGCACACATACAAGATTCATGTACACATGAGGGTATTGAATGGCATTTAATTCCGCCATATTCTCCACATTTCGGGGGACTCTGGGAATCCGGAGTAAAATCTTGTAAATTTCACTTAAAACGTTCACTTAAAAATACAAATCTTACATTTGAGGAGTTTGCAACAATACTATCACAAATAGAAGCAGTACTCAACTCCAGACCTTTGTGTCCTATTAGTCCTGATCCTAATGATTTAACACCACTCTGTCCCGCTCATTTCCTCATCGGTAGAATGCCAACGCTAGCTCCAGAACCAGATCTACTCCAAGAGATTCCACAACGACTCAATAGATTTCAACGCATCCAACAAATTTTCCAAAGTTTCTGGAAGAGATGGTCTTCCGAATACGTCGTCGAGCTACAGAGACGTTCTAAGTGGCAAATATCCAAGGGAGAATTAGTAGAAGGAACTTTAGTCCTTATCAAAGATGACTGTCTGCCACCAGCAAAGTGGAAACTAGGCAGAATAACTCACATACATGACGGATCGCAGAATACCGCTAGAGTTGCAAAAATAAAGACTCAAGAAGGTATCATCACGAGGTCATTCTCCAAAATATGTCCTCTCCTTCCATTAAATTGAAAGATTCAGGATCTTTCAAGGCCGGGAGTATGTCGACGACAACCCATTTTGTATTTGAACGGTCCGCCACTGTAGCCCAGCCAGCCAGCTAGTCGGTACAGACGACAGATGACAGAATTCATTCCATCACCAGCCGTTGAGAAGCATAGAACTATTTGTTATTGTTTTCATATTTTTGTGCAAATTCATAAATAAATGCAGTATTTTAGACTATTAATTAATTTCAATGAATACAGTCCACTACAACAATAAACAGCCTCTCTAGGCAAGAGATCTTAGTTTTATATAAACTTTAATTGGGTGACGAGGAGGACGACGAAGAGGACGACCACGGAGAAGTTGGCGCAACGATATTGATGAAGCAATGGCGGCAAGAGACTTAGAAGAGGCAACTGCATATGACAGAAAAAGATGGAAATTGGGGGCGGAGAAGCGGCGACAGCCGTAATAAATCCGTTATTATATATATATAATTGGGTCAATATTTTCGCGGACCTCGCGTGACATGTGTATTTAATTTATGTAAATAGTTTAACTTTGTCAGCACTTTTGACTGATGTCCAAATTATATTATTGATAATTGACCAAATGTGTATGTAACCTAATTAACTACGTGTGTGTATTTAATAACAAATAGATTCATTCGGTCTACTGGGTGATAAAATTATACTGTCCAATTTCGGATATGAATTCTAAAGATTTGATATTGGACATACTGCGGAATCGGGCAATCTGGCCCAAGTGTCAATACTCAAAGTTTACATATAAGTATTACATAACATAGTAAAATTCAAACATGATAAATTATAAATAGTTTAAGAATAATCAACAATCTTCCAACCGTACCCTAGCTATCAATGTCCGACTCTATCTCTAGATTAAAATTAGGGCAATTGGATGAAAATGTGGAAAGTGGGATGTCAACTTGGGAAGTCGACGGTACATTGTTGTGCCGATTACTAACTAATACAGGTACTTCCTGTTCGTTAGTCTGAGTTTGTGGATTCCCTGAACGACATAGTCGTGCAACAGGACGGTACTTCCATAACGTGAGTATCCCAATTATTACCATTATAGTAATGATCCCGGTGGCCACAAAATAATGCCAATTAGATTCGTGAATCGATCGCCATTGCGTATACGTCATTTCTTGTTCCAGACTCTCCTCCTCAAGTAACACATGACGTAGCTCTCCTCCTGGTATGTCAAGGTAGGTGTTTAGAGGCGTGTTAAACTTGCGGGGTGTCCTCGCCACCAGTTGGGCCACGGGAGTGATTGGCGACTTCAGGTAACTCGTCACTGCTCTGTCCACCCCACTGCTAGTGGGGAGTAATGTAATATTTTTCGTTTGGGCGATACATTTGGGTGAAAGCTTCAGGAATGTGACTCGTTCCAGTACTCTTTCGTTCCGATTTCCATCGCAAATAATGGATATGTGTATCGTGACTGGCGTGATAACTAGCCAGATGTTGGGAGTACCCATCTTACTCCATTGAGCTGTCTGTATTGTCCTGGCTACCACTGGACATGTGCTATTCTTAGATCGCTCATAAATTTCTTCAAGTATGCAGTTTGGTTGGGTATCCATGTTTCTTATAGCCGTTGGTGAGCACGCTATCTGCGCCTTTGTCAACAGTAAGCATCTTTCTCTATCTTCCGCGGTCAATTCGAAGTAGTGCAGTGTGTTATAATCTACGACCAGTAGATTCCTTGGGGCGACAAATGTGCGCAACACCGACCCCTCAACGTTAAGTGGTATGGCCGTGACTTTGAGCATGCTGTACTTATTTTTCCCTGTCACTATGAAGTAGCCGATGACTGTTATATATCTGTCGTCATGACTGACTTCTGTTTCTATAATGGGTTGTCGTCGTATTTCGACCCCTTGAGGCAGTATCTGCCCTGCTTTCCCTATTAATTTGGTTATTTCACCCGGTTTCACTATATCAATGAAGTGTCCGTGGTTATAGTGAAGGTTTAATATTCCCCCGTAAAATTGAGTATATTCGTTTATGAAGTCCATAACTTGTAATGCTATCGTTTGTATTCGTAACGTGCTATATTCGGTTTCTAGGTTTTGTGCTTTGTCTTCTACTTCGTTAAGTCCTTTAGATATTTCTTGTAGACCTGTGATTAGTGCTTTGTTAAACTTGTTTATTTGCTTGTTTATCCTGTTCTCTGTGTGATTGATTGATGTTATTGTTTCTAACATTATCTTCGCCTGGTGCTGTGATCCCTTTATTAGCTCCTTTTGGTTATTATCTAATGCTTCAATGTTACTGTAGGCTTCGTCATTGACTCCAAATACTGAGGTTAATATTGTTCCTAATATTCCTCTTCTTTCCCTTCCTTTTATTTCTACTGTCAACCCCTCGCTTACTGACTCCGCCTTTCTTTGTCCTTCCTCTAACTTCTCTATTATATCCTTACAATTCACGATTTTTATCTCATGACACAGTTCTCGTACGCCTTGTATCATATTTCCTATTAGTTGGTGCTCTGTTCGAATTCTTCCTTTTTCGAGTAACACCTTTATTCGAAATGTTCCCCGGTCTATGACGACTTCTCCAGGGTCTTTTGTGAAAAATCCTGGTACCGGATTATATATTTTATACGGTTCTGCCTTTACGGGTTTTAACATCGTTAAAAACATTATAGCTACTAGTATTTTCTTCCATCTTAGTGCTGCTGCCTTCTTCGGCTTTTCCTGTTTCTCTTCTTCCAGTCGTATTAGCTTATGTATGGGTCTTTTAGTCAGTTTCCCGTTTGCCTTTCTCACTGTTACTACTCTGGTTAATCCCTCCGCTCCAGGGTGTGTTTCTGTTACCCTTGCTAATGGCCATCTGCCTGGAGGTGTATCCTCTTCTTTAATTATAACTATTTCTTCTTCTTTTATGTTAGGGTGCGCCTTATGCCATCTATTTCTCTGTTGTAATTGGTGCAGGTATTCCTGTTTCCAAATTTTCCAGAAGTCTCTTTTTATTTTCTCCACTAATCTCCACCTCGTCGGCATCTTCAAATAAGTCGTAAGCTCTTCTTCCCGATTTGGTGATATAATTTCTCTCCCTATAAGGAAGTGAGCTGGTGTCAGGGCTATTTTCCCTTCAGGGTCTTCTGATGACCCACATAATGGTCTCGAGTTCATACATGCTTCTATTTGTGCCAGCACCGTACTCAATTCTTCATATGTTAGAACTGTTTCCCCGATGATTCTTTTCAAGTGATATTTCATTATTCACACTGCGCTCTCCCATAATCCTCCGAAATGTGGTGCATATGCAGGTATGATATGCCACTGGGTACCTAGTGCCAGTAATCCTTGTTTTATCTCGTCATCTATTTTTTGATTTTCTTTTTTCAACAAATTTGCTGTTCCTACGAATGTGATTCCGTTATCGCTGTATACGTTGTTGCACTGTCCTCTGCGTGCCGTAAATCTCTTGAACGCTGCGATGAATGCAACCGTAGACATATCGCTTACTACCTCAAGGTGTACTGCCTTCGTTGACAGACACACAAATACTGAGATGTAGCCCTTATAGCTCCTCTGTCCTCTGCCTCTCGTGGTACTTATTTTTATTGGCCCGGCATAATCTATCCCTGTGTTAGTAAAGGGATGACTCGGGTTCACTCTGTCTTTCGGTAGATCTCCCATTAATTGTTGTGCTGCTTGGCTTTTATACCTCCTGCACCTTAAACATTTTGCTAGATGATCTTTCACGGTTCTTCTGCCGTTGATTATCCAGTATTTCCTTTTTATGTACTGTAGTGTTTGTTGTAATCCGCTATGTAGATTTCTTGCGTGACTATCTGTTATAAGTAACTTTGTTAATGCACTATCCTTTGGCAAAATTATCGGATGTTTTTCTCCGTACTTTAGATTTGTGTGTCTCAGTCTTCCGGTGACTATTAGAATTCCTTGTCTATCCAGGAATGGTACCAATGACGCTAATTTATTTTTCTTGTCTAATTGCTGTTTCTTCTCCAGCTTATTTATTTCTTGTTTGAAGTAGGCGTGCTGTGTGTGCTTTATCACCTTTAATAGCGTTTCCTCTAATTCTTGGACTGTAAGCTGACTTTGTCCATTGTCTTTCTTTTTTCTGCATTTGTCTGCAAATCTCCTACAATATGAAAGTACTCTTCTCATTCTTTCTAAATTTGAGAATCTCTTGCATATGTCCTCCTTTATCGTTGTCGTATGCACCGTTATTTTCGTTTTGACTTCCTCCTCATTTGTCTCTGGTATTTCTTCTGATTCCTGCGTTAAAGTTTTGTTACTAGTCAGCCAAGTTGGTCCCTTCCACCATAGCTCTGCTTCTAATAATTCTGATGCGGTACTTCCACGTGAGAGGATGTCCGCTGGATTTTCCTTTGTATCTACCTTATGCCAATTTTTCGGTCCTATAACGCGTCTTATTTCCTCTACTCTGTTGGCGACGAACATTTTCCACCTTTTTGATGATCCCCGTATCCAAGCCAGGGTTATCGTTGACTCCGACCATGCATATACCTCAATGTTTTCCCTGTTCAATGCTTGTAGGGTTTTCTTCATTAAATTTGCTAGTAGTACCGCGGCACACAGCTCGAGCCTCGGTAACGTCGTTTTCCCTTTCAATGGTGCGACTTTCGATTTTGCTATCATTAGATTCGTTTTAATTTCTGGGCCTAATACCCTTGAGTAGATTACCGCTCCATATCCTTTCATAGACGCATCTGCAAATCCATGTAGTTCTACTTTGTTTATCTTGCTTAAGTTGTTCCACCTGGGCAATGTTATTTTCTCCAGATTTACTAATTGCGCCTGGTATGTATTCCACCTGCTTTGTTGGTTGCTAGTTAATTCTTTATCCCAACTGGTCTTTTGCTCCCATAATTCCTGTATGAACATTTTCGCCTGAATTACTACAGGTGCTATCCATCCCAGTGGGTCGTATAGTTTTGCTACTTCTGACAGTACGTGTCTTTTCGTTATTTTCTTTGCCGTCGTTATCCCTATTTTGAATGTGATTATATCCTCTTTAGGTGACCAGTGTATTCCTAACGTTTTCCGTACTTCTTCTTGTTTGAATGCCTTGGAGTCTACGTTCCTCATATCCTCCGGTACGTTCTCCATTATTTTTTCTTCGTTGCTCAACCATTTTCTAAGAATGAAACCTCCTTTTCTGAACAGTTGTATTAATTCCTTTTGGGCTGTTTCTGCTTCCTGCACTGTCTCAGCTCCTCCTAGTATATCGTCTACATACATGTTTTCTTTTACAATTTTCGATGCCAACGGGTACCTCGCTCCTTCGTCTTCTTGTAATTGTTGTATTGTTCTTAACGCTAAAAAGGGTGCTGTGGCCGTGCCGTATGTCACCGTCGTTAAGTTATACTCTTGTATGTGGTCCTTTGTGTCCTTTCTCCACAAAATTTTTTGATATTTTTGGTCTTCTTCTGCCATTCTGATTTGTCTAAACATTTTTTCCAGATCCGCTGAGTATGCTACCTTATTGGATCTCCATCGTAATAGTATATTTGTCAAATCTTGTTGTAATTTCGGCCCTGTGTGCATAATATCATTCAGGCTTACTGCCGATGAGCTTTTGCTTGATGCATCAAACACGACTCTTATTTTCGTTGTAGTACTGTCCTCTTTTCTCACTGGATGATGAGGTAAGTAGTACCCATCTCCCTGGTTTTCTGCTATTACCATATGACCTTGGTTTTTATAATCTTCCATGAATTGTCTGTAATTCGCTTCTAACTGTTTGTCTTTTGTAAACTTCCTTTCTAGTTGCATCAATCTGGCGAATGCTTGCTGTTTAGATTCTCCTAACTTTGCGACGTCTTCCCTAAACGGAATTTTTACTTCGTATCTCCCTTCTTCATTCCTTTTTACAGTCTGTCGATACAGTTCTTCACATTCTTGTTCTTCCACTGAGAAACTTGTGTCCTGATTTACTTCTTCTAATTCCCAGAAGTTCTTTATTTGTACGTCCATTTCTTGTCTTGATATCATACAGCATACTTCTGCTTTTATATTCTCCCTTTCTCGTGCTATTCCCGAAACTACCCATCCTAGTTTGGTGTTTTGACTCAGGAGTCCATTACTTATTCTGTGCATCCCTTCTGTCAATATGTAACTGTATTCTTTTACTCCTAGTAGTAAGTCTATCTTCCCTACCTTGTAATATCTTGGATCTGCCAGTATTGCATTTTTCTCGTTATAGTCCGGTAGAATTATATCCTGTTCCGGAAAATTCCTTGTTATCTTCGGTAGTACTTGTGCTTCTATTTCCATCTCGAAGTCACTTTCGTAATGAGTTTCGATTATAAGTTTCATACTCCAGTTGGCTGTTTTTTCTCCTGACGAGCCTATCCCGGATATGGTCGCCTGTATGGGCTTCCTTGTTGTTCCTAGCGTCGTCGCAGCTTGTTCCGTTATAAATGCGCATTGTGACCCTTGGTCGATTAGTGCTCTCATTATGTGTGAATCTCCTTTCGCATCTCTTATGCGTACCACAGCTGTCGCTAGTAATGCTTTACCTTCCTTATGGCTTGCACAGTTTACTGAATTCTGCCCTCTTTGTTGGTCGTTGCTATTCCTAGGCCCATTGGTATCTTGTGTATTTTCTCGCCTTCCGTTATTTTGTTCTTTGGCGTTGTATGGATTATTATTTCCTCCTCTGTACCTATCAGCTTGGTACCCGTTTCTTCTATTGTTTGAATCTCTTCCATTTCTTTCTTGTGTTTGTTCTCCTTTCGTTCCATTGGAGTTTCTTTTGTTGCTTGTGTTTCCTTTTTCATAATGCAACATATGGTGGTGGTCTCCGCCACAGTGTCTGCACCTATATTGTGAATAACATTGTTTTTCTTTTTTATGTGCTAGGCAGTTTGTACACAATCCTTTTTCTTTTATCATCCTGTTCCGGTCTCTTACATTGAGTTCCTGAAATTCTCTGCAGTTCGGTACTCCGTGATCTCCGTTGCATATCACGCAATGTGTTCTTGGTTTCCTAAGAGATCCTCCTTGCTTCTCTTGTCTTTTTTCTGACTCCAGCAGTTCCAGTGTCTGAAATCTTCGCTGTAAGAATGTTTGTGTCGATTTGTACGTCGGTATCTCTCTACTGTCTCCAATGTGGTTTTCGTACAGCCTCCTAGTTTCATTGTCCCATTTCGTTATGATAATTCGGGCTATCAATGGGCTCCACGCTTCCGTGTCTGTTCCTAACCCTCCTATGGCTTCCAGACTTTCGTGGAAGGTGTCATGTAGTGATTTCAATGCTCTAGCAGAAGATTCCTTTACTTCCTGCGCTAGTAGCATCCTGTCTATTAATTTAAACAATATCATCCTTGGGTTCTCATACCTATTTTTTGGCATGTTCCAGGCCACTTCGTAGTTGGCCTCGGATATGTTTAAGTGTTGTATCATTCTGTTGGCTTCCCCTCTTACTTGAGTTTTTAGGTACTGCATTTTTTCTGCGTTTGATAACTGGTCGTTTTCATGTATTACTTTAGTAAACAGATCGTGGAAAGTTCTCCACGTTTCATATCTGCCTTCATACACAGGGATTTTTACCTGCGGCAATGTCACACCGTCCCTCCTCTGTGTGCTTTCTGGCCGTTGCATTCCTGGCCTTATTTTCTTTAAAACTTCCCTGACTTTCCTCTTTAGATGATTTATTCTCTCTACTTCTCCATTATCTGTAGCGTCTAGTTCCTCATTTACTGCTGCTTCAATCATTAGTGTATTCACCTTTTCCATGTATTCTCTTAACTCTGACTGCAATTCTTCATCCTCCTGCAAGTCTTGTTCATTTTCTGGCCGTAATAATTCCTCGATTCTTTGTTTTCTTATCTGTATCTCCTTTACTTTCGGTGCTTTTCCTCTTTTCAGCACCCTTCCATATTCTTCCAACAGGGTTTTCCCCTCAATGTATATCTTAAATACCTGATCATAGTATTTTGTTTCAAAATATTTTTCTTTCGTTATACCCCCTTCTAGCAGCTTTTCGTGGTTATTTAAAAATTTTGCCCAATATTCTTCTAATTTTTCCTGTCTATCCCGGATGTATTGTTGATTTTTCCGAGATTGGGAATCCTTTTTTGTATTTAAAACGAGTTTCGTTATTTCTGTTCCTAAATCCGCTTGCTTAACGTATATGCTTTCCATGATTATTCTTATAAATTTTTACATTCAGCGGTAAATATATTAGACAATACGAAATGTACGTTATTTATTAAATAAGTATACCTGTACTATAACACTTTCTTTTCTATCGGAATGTGCAATTTAGCGAAATGAGTTTGACCTTGCCTGCTGTGCTATTGTTTGTACTGAGGTAGGTCAAGATGTAATCCACACACTCTTATAATGATATATATACATATATATATATATATATATATATATATATATATATATATATATATATATATATATATATATATTGTTATTAAAATAAATGAAATTATTTGCTACGTAATTATTTTAATTTTTCGAAAATTTAATTTTTTTAAAATTTCGAAATATCAAAAGCAAGCTATATGTATGAACGTTTCTTTTTTCAAATTGTCATACAAAATTACTGTTTAGTAAGTTATAGTTGTGAATGACGTTTATTTTTTGTTTTATCAATTCTCTGTATTATTTAAATGGTATACATTCTAAAGTACATTATTATACGATTGATAGAGTGGAGATTGTTGTTCTAAATTGTTAAATTGTAATAAAAAAAAAACTTGTTAAATTGTAAGATTGTAAAAGTTGGAAGATTTTGTAATTATTCAAAAACTTACGGTTTTTTGTGTTCTTAGACGTTGAGGATCCCTCGCTTCTGGTGGGTTCTGCAATCGGTCCTGTCCTTTGGCTGCTCTGCGGCTCTAGTATGGCTCTCGGCTTTGGTACTGCTCTCGGCACTAGTATGGCTCTCGGCTTTGGTACTGCTCTCGGCTCTAGTATGGCTCTCGGCTTTGGTACTGCTCTCGGCTCTAGTATGGCTCTCGGCTTTGGTACTGCTCTCGGCTCTAGTGTGGCTCTCGGCTTTGGTACTGCTCTCGGCTCTAGTGTGGCTCCCGGCTTTAGTACTGCTCTCGGCTCTAGTATGGCTCTCGGCTTTGGTACTGCTCTCGGCTCTAGTATGGCTCTCGGCTTTGGTACTGCTCTCGGCTCTAGTGTGGCTCTCGGCTTTGGTACTGCTCTCGGCTCTAGTGTGGCTCTCGGCTTTGGTACTGCTCTCGGCTCTAGTGTGGCTCTCGGCTTTGGTACTGCTCTCGGCTCTAGTGTGGCTCTCGGCTTTGGTATGGCTCTCGTTCTCCCGGGTCTAGTGGTCTCTCTCTGCTACTGAGGGTGTTGCTGGCGTGGACTGTATAGGCTCTCTCAAACTTCCTTGAAGTATTCTGTTTCTCGATAGGACCATGAACAAATCCCCTTCGTTGGCTCAGTGAAGATGTTCGTTCAGTTGTAATGGAAACACCAAATAATAGTAGCAGAGTTTATTGTAGAGACGTACACTATGGGTGTAGACCCGGGATTACTTTGAGTAGAGACTGATGAAGTTGATCGTTGAAGACAATCAAGTTCGTTGAGTGAATATTGATTGAATGCCTCTCTAGGCAAGAGATCTTAGTTTTATATAAACTTTAATTGGGTCAATATTTTCGCGGACCTCGCGTGACATGTGTATTTAATTTATGTAAATAGTTTAACTTTGTCAGCACTTTTGACTGATGTCCAAATTATATTATTGATAATTGACCAAATGTGTATGTAACCTAATTAACTACGTGTGTGTATTTAATAACAAATAGATTCATTCGGTCTACTGGGTGATAAAATTATACTGTCCAATTTCGGATATGAATTCTAAAGATTTGATATTGGACACTGCGATTGTTTTACAAAATCAGTTATTGAAAATCAAAACTTTATGTTAATATAATCTTATCGTAATATAATACATAAATTTTGTTTACCAGGATGTACTGAAAATTTATTTACATGGTCTATGTATTTATTTTTATTTTTTTTTTTTTTGGCTGATAAAATGAATCATAACAAAATCCCCGCCTTGTTTTGAGATACAAATTTTTTTTTATAAGTGAAGTAAAAAAATATTTTCTCTCAAACAAAAAAAAATTTCTCTTGTTATCATTTTATCCTAATCTACTTCTTTTACTCTTCGTAAAGATTCAATTTTCTAGGAAGCCTGTTCTTGTCTCTATATCTTTCTCGAGCAGCTCCCTCATCCATTTAATACTACCGCCAAATTCGCAACACTTTGATCCCATTTTAGGCTCGTACTGCAAACTGATCTGATTTAAGTTCTCTTTAGCTTCATTCGCTACCGACTCCCATTTAGCTGATCCTGAAAAAGCTTTCCCATTTTATTCGTAATATTTGTTTACATCGTGGATATTATAAATTCCTCGAATCTTTGCAGAGTCCATATGCCTTAACTCATAACTGTTTATCCCATCTTCATTATTCACTATGTACGGGACTTCAAAAACAGGCATCAATTTTGCGCAAATGCCACCAGGAAGATTTGATACTCGTAACGCCCTCATAAGTACTTTTTCACCCCTTTGGAAAGTCACTGGTCTTCGTTTTCTATTATGATCCTGTCTTTGGATATACTTCTCATTGCTTCGCCGCAATCTTCTCTGTACCGTTTCCATTACTTGTTGATATTCTGGTGGCTCTGGGTTTTCCCATGGCCTTATAGGCATTACACCCTTTATGATGTATTCCGGGATCTCTTTTGTTACTGTACTCGGAATGGGATTTAGACACATTTCTATTTCCGCCATTTTTCTGTCCCCGCGTCGATGTTGACCATCCGTTGCAATGCGAAGAAATTTCGTCACTTCCTGTATAAATGGCTCCGAAGGATTACTTTGGGGATGTTTGATGCTTACAAATTTTGTCTCTATTCCCCGTTCTCGAAGTAGTCCCTTGGATCGATCATTTCGGAAATACGTTGCGTTGTCTAGTAGAATCTTTCTTGGTGTTCCTACTGTGGTTATTAAATTGTCGATTTTTCTTAATATTTCTTCCCCCTTTGTGGTGCGGCAACTGTATAATTTTACGTGTTTTGAAAACACATCCACCATCACCAGAATATGTTTGTTTCTTTGAGTGGTCACAATTAGATCGCTTAACATATCTATTGCGACAATGTCCAGTTTGTTCCGGGATACAATATTTTTTGCAATATTTTTGTTTTTGAAATTCCTACTCTTATATTTTTGACATACTTCGCACTTTTGAGTAATTTCCTTTGCAACGCGGTAATCTTGTCGGCTGATGTAATTTCCCCTAAAAACGAGCCAAACCTTTCTGCTACCGATATGTCCATTTTCCTCATGTAGTTTCTTTATGATCTTTTCTGCCAATGTCTGTGTCACCAAATATAGTTCCGTCTATCCTTTTGAAAAAAATGTCATTTTCTATCTCCGCTCTTCTTTTTTCTCTTTCCTCTAGTCTTCCTGGTTTGTCCTTATCTCATTTAACGAATATATACCTTCTTCTTATGTTAATATATTTAGTCCCACTTGTAGAGTAATTTCTTCCTTTTTTCCGGTGTTTTCATCCCGTGTTAGAGCGTCAGCTATTATGTTGTCTTTTCCTTTGATATACCGGAATTCAAAATCATACTCATGTAATAATAGAATGCCTCTATGTATTCGATTATTCACCAATCGATTCTTCATGATATGCACCAAAGCTGCATGATCCGTTTCGATTGTGAATTTAGCTCCCAATAAATAAAACCTTAATTTGTTTACGCAAAATAGTACACTGGCAAATTCCAATTCTGTTACACTATATTTTCTCTCATTTGTTTTAGTCACTCGAGATATAAATCATATCGGCACTTCTTGGTTGTTTTGTATTTGACACAAAACTCCTGCAAATTTTTATATGGACGCATCAGTTCGGCGTATAAAAGGTAGATTGTAAATGGGGTGATATATTTTTGTTCCATTTGCGAACTCCTGTTTTAATATTTTGAAAGCTTCTTCCTGTTCTTCTTTCCAATTCCATTTTATACCTTTCTTCAGCAATTTTATTAGAGGAATTTCCTTTTGGCTCAAATCGGGAATTAGCTTTTTAAAATAATTAATCGTGCCAAGAAAACCTCTCAATGTTTCAAATTTGTTGGCCTTTATATATTCATCTATGAGCTTGACTCTGTCTTCGGCTAAGCTTAAGGTTTTGGTGTCCAATTTAAAACCTAAATAAATTACTTCCCTTTGAAAAAATTGACATTTTTCAATGTTCAATTTTAATCCCGCTATGTCCAATTCCTCCAGAATTATTTTTATGTGTTACAAGTGACTCTGTATATCTTGTGAAAAAATTAATAAATCATCGATATAATGAACTTCGAAATCTTCATGGCGATTTAAAATGGTATGTAGAGCTCGTACGAGTGCTGCACAAGCGCTCTGCAATCCAAATGGCACTACCTTAAAACGGTAGACAATACCATCAATTGAGAAAGCGGTATAGTTTCTACACTTTTCAGCTAAGGGTATCATCCAAAAACTGTACTTTAAATCAATATTATAAAATATGTGTGACCCCGTAATCCTTCCAAAAATGGCCATGATGTTTAGAGGTGATTCATATTGTGGTACAGTTTGCTGGTTGATATTCCTGGCATCTAAACATAATCTCAATTCTCCATTGCTTTTCTTTACTATCACAATTGGGTTAATATATGGTGAGTCACATCTTTCGATGATTTGGTCTTCTAACATTTTATTAATTTCTTCTTTCACCTCTTGTCGATACTTATATGGAATTGGGTAAGTCTTCGATAGAAAATTTCCCAAGTTTTTAACCTCAAATGAATGTTCGTATTTTTTTGCCACTCGGTTTTCCTCATTTACCAAAGTTTGATTGTCTCTTAAAATCAAACACAATTCATTTTCTTTTCCTTCTTCACATATCAATTTTCTGTCTCTTTCCTCAGATTCTTCACACATGTTTATCGTGCATCCTGTACCCTCTTTAAATACCACTGTTTCAATTGTATCTTTTTCGTTTTCACTTGTTAACTTAATTTCCTCTTTTTGGCTCATCTGAGGAATCCCAAATTTCATTTTCTTTTGTTGTTAATATCTTTCCTTCTTCTTCTCCTGAGCTCATCACTTCTTTTGAGGAATCCCAGGTTTTAACTTTTTTCATCTTTTTCTGACCTTTTCTCCTTTTTCTTCTTTGCCCTTGCTTCGTCGCCAAATTCATTTCCACCGTTTGTTCTCTCCTGATTCGTCCGTATTTTTTTTCTCATGTTCCTTGTCCTGTTCTTCTTCTTTTTCTTCTGTTAGTTTTATCGTATTATTTTCTAAATCTATCACTACATGTTTTTCTGCCAATTCGTCAACTCCTACAATTATGTCATGTGACATGTTTGGCATTATTACACATTGTAGTGCATACATATTTTTACCCAATCGTACCATTACTCGTATACCTTCATCTATCGTTGCCAATATCCGTTTATTTGCGCTCATTAAGTTCACCCGAGGTATTTTGTAAATTAAATTTGTTAAATTAACTTCTTCTGTCTACAGTCTATAATAATTTTAATTGGTTTCTCGTTGATAAACCCATCCACACATTTTAAATTAACTCCATTTCTGTTCTCATTGTTTCCTGCCAGTTTAATAAATTCCTTGGGGTGACAAAATATTCCTGTTTGTTTTTTTGTTTTTAGTGGGCGCCTTCGTGAAAACACGCCTGTTGTTCTTCTGTGCTTTCTCGCCCGTCATTTTGTCTCTCATATTCATATTCTTCTATTTGAGTATTATTTATCTCTCATCTGTTTTCTTTAGGTCTATCATTTCCGTATCGGTTCCCACCAGGTTCCTGTTCATTTTGTCGATTATTATATCTGTTTTCCTGATATGTTCGGTTGTTTCTGTTCTGATTTTCTCGATACCTGTCTTCGTTCCATTGCCGATTTCTGAGTTCATAGTTCTCTCTTCCGTTTTGTCTACTTTCGTTTTCCCTTCTTGGTATAAATTTTCGTTTTGTATAATTCCTTTTTAAATTTTGTCCTCTATCTCTGTATTCTTGAGTTTCTCGGTGTCTTTAGTTTTCTTGCGATCTTCTTGCCCTTCCTTCATGTCTTTGTAGTTTTGTAGATTGATGTAATCTTCAAGTGTATCTTCAAAATGTCTCGCAATCAACTCTACTAATTGCTCGGATGAATAATTGTATTGCAGATGTTTGGCGTTGTTGTACATTTGCAATGCGTATGTTTTTTCTGAGATACCCATCCTCTCATGGTATTTTTTATTTTGCAATTCCTTGTTTACTTGTAACTGTTGTATTTTCCCCCAGAAATAGCTCAAAAATTTATATTCAATGTTCAAATGTATGCCAACTGTCTAACTCTTCTTCTTTGCTGTCAAACCATAGACTCGCCTCATCTTTGAGATGGTTTCTGATCGTTTCTTTAGCTGCTTCAAAATTTCCGATATATTGTACCTTCTTTTTTAAATTGTTAATGAACGGTACTGGGTGCAATTTTCTTACATCCCCGCCAAACTGTACTCTCACATCACCAGAATTTTGGATGAGTATTTCTCTCCTGTCTCCCGTCTCTCGTTGTTTTCTGATATCATCAATCAGTTTTTCATTATTTCGGCATCTTTCTTCTATCTCTTTCTTGTCTTCTTGAAGAGCATTTTCAAATTTTTTTTCTAATTTCTCTAGTTCCTTTCTCTGGCAATTTTGTATATCCTCCATTTTACTTTGAATTTTCATTTCTTGTTCTTTCATTTGATCTTTAATTCTCATGTCTTGTTGTCCGATCTCGTTCTTCATCATTGTCAAACATCCTTTTATTTCTATATGGCTTGAAAATATCGCACCTTTACGTATAATGGTAGGGAAAGAGATCTGGAATAAGTACAGGTGGTCCAGAGATTAAAAAATAACATTGAGGGAATTTGAATTTGAAAGTATTTTAACAATTTTTCCAGTGGATAAAAATTTGATTTATTGATTGATCGTAGTTAGTTGATATTTACTGCTCTTGAATTATTTGATTTTTATTTTCTTTACCAATCGTACATTTGATATTTATTTTGAATTATTTGAATTTTGCGGATTGCATATTTGATATTTGTCATGAAAATTTATTAAATTTGGGGAGAAATATTTGTCCTGTTCTGCAACATATAGAGTGTGGTAAAATTTCACATTTGGCGGGGACAAAAAGAGTAACAAAAAGAAACAACATGTCTGTCATAAGGAGACAAAGTAAAATGCAGGAAAGGAAGGAGGATAACAGAGAAGATGAAACAATTTTGGAAGAAGGATCGGATAATGAAGGAAATGTTACAATAGTTGAGGAGAGAAAAGAACCATCAGGAATAGATAAAATATTACAACTAATGCAACTCCAGTCACAAAAAATGGATGAAACTAAACAAACAATGGAAGAAACAAAACAAACAATGGAAGAAAACCAACGGGAAACAAGGCAAGCAATAAAACTAAATAACAGGAATATAGAGCAGCGTCTGGAAAACTATGAACAGGAAATTAAAGGATGTGTTGAGGGGATAAAGAAAGAACTGATACAACAGATAGAAGAAATAACCCTAAAGAATGAAAAAGGAATTAGATCAGTTAGAAGAAAAATTTGAAATGGCGCTACAAGAAGACAGGAAAGAAATAGAATGGAGATTAAAGCAAAATGAAAAACATATTGCAGAAATAAAACAACAAACAGGAGGAGAGAGAAAAGAAATTATCGTCCATAGCACAAGCGAGGCGAAAGTACAATTTGGTGGGGACATTAGAACGACACACCCAGTACCATTTGTTAAAAATTTGAAAACTAAATTGCAACATGTTAGATATTTTGACGATTGTAAAGAAACAATTAGAAACCATCTGAAAGAAGAAGCAGCGTTATGGTATGAAAGCAAAGAAGATGAGTTTGAAAATTGGACAGATTTCGAAAATAAATTTCTCAATTATTTCTGGGGGAAAAATAAACAGAAGGAAATCAACCAAGAGCTACAGAATGGAAAATATCACGAGAAAATGGGAATATCTGAAGAAAGATATGCTTTGCAGATATATAGCAATTCAAAATATCTAGATTACAAATATTCTACCGAACAACTGGTAGAAATGATAAGCAGACATTTTAAAGAAACGTTTGAGGATCACGTGATTTTGAGAAACTATCAAGATATTAATAGTTTGTGCCAATTCCTTCAATTAAAAGAAGCGAAAAGAAGAGAAATGAGAAACAGAAGACAACATGACCAATACAATGGACCGGAAAGAAGGTATCAATCAAATTATGACCAGAGAAACCGACATCCCCGATCAACAAATGAATATAGGCCAAGAGAATACCACAATTACACTAGACAACAAAATTATAACCGGAATGACACACAAAATAGAACATATGAAAATCACAACAGGAACAGAGCTGCACAAAATCCCCCGAATAGGAATACGAACGAACAAAGGGACGGTAGAAATAATCAAAGCTGCCAACAACAAAATAGAAGGGAGATGAATCATGTAGCAATAGAAAACGAAGAAGAAGATGTATGCAATGAATTAGGGATGGCGGTTTTTGACAAAACACTGGTTTTCGGTAATACCGTTTTTTTTTGCTTACGGTTTAACCTGGCGGTTATAACCGGCCAAAAAAACCGGTTTTTCCAAAAATCGGTTTTCGGTTTTTTTAATCCAATAGGTTACAAGTTTGCACTTTCAGTTTGCTTCTGTACTTATAAAATAAAACAAAATTTGAATTATGGTTTTGTTTGGAATAATTACTTGAGAATATTAATTATGATTGGGATCCAAAATAATACTTAACCTAATCCTAATTACCGTAAAAACCTAATAACCGGTTTTTACTTTAAAAATAAAAAACCGGTTATAACCAGGACAAAAAACAACCGATAAAACCGGTTATTGCGAAGTAAAAAAACCGGTTTTCGGTTAAAACCGGTAGGTTTTTCCCATCCCTACAATGAATCCAGACAGGATTTTTAATAAAGCATCCACTAAACAAAAGTAAAAAACTCTCCGGTATATTTTGTCACCCGAGTGAGTTTATACAGTTGGCGGGAAACGAACGACAAAATTCTAATTCCAATTTTAATATTTTTAGATGCCTTTATAAAACATAAAGCGATTAAAATTTTGATTGATTCTGGATCGGAGATATCTTTAATCAATAAAAAACTAGTAAAAGAATTAAATTTGGACAGATTTGTGTATAAGATTCCTAGGGTTGCTTTAGTGGGTGCAAACAATAAAAAATTGACGACGGTAAACGAAGGTTTGGGAGTACGGATCAGAGTGGGAGACAAATTCTATATTATGCAATGTGTGGTGATCGAAGATTTAAATCATGATATGATAGCGGGAATTGATGAATTAAGTGAAAAACATATCACCATTAATTTTTCGGAAAATAAACTGGAAATCAGAGCAGAACCAGAAAACACAGAAGAAGTGAAGGAAACAGATATAAAAAAAAATTTTGAAAGGACAAATGAACAGGAAAAACATAAAGAAATCAATATGACTGTAGAGGATAAACTGAAAGTACAAGAGAAAAATCAATCAGAAGAGAAAAAGAGAAGGAAGAAAAAGAAGAAGAGTTCGAAAAGAAAGCAGGAAAACAAAGTGGAGATAAGAGAAAAACAGGAAATAGAAGGTACAGAAGAATTGTTGGCAGCCGACGATAAAACAGAAAGGAAGCCGGAAGAAAAGGAAGTTATCATAAGAGAAATGAAAGGAGTAGAAACGTGGTGCTCGGAATACCAAATGGAAATTGAAGATAGAGAAAAAACAGAAGAAGAAATAAAGGATGAGGACAAAGAAATGGAAATTATGGACGAGAATCCAGAATTTTGTGAAGAGATAATATGGACAGTGAACACATGTGAACAAAATGAGGATGAAAGAAAAATAAAATGTGGAGAAAACATGGAAAAGGAAATTGTAACGGCTAGCTTACCCATTGCACATTGAAACCCCTCAGGGGTGATGTTCGGCATAAACTAACTTAATTTGAGGAATCGGGAATTATTAATAAAATAATTTCTTTAACACATATCTTTATTTATTTATATTTTAATAATTCAAAATGTAATAACAATTAAATTGAGGTTCTAACAACAGGGAATTAAGCATCTATATACAAAATCTCAAGAAATAAAGAAACTTAGCTCTACTCTATGAGAAATCCTCCTGCTGTTTCCTTCTCAACTCGGACCATACAATGTCTGCAAAAACCATGCCGCTAAGCCGAAACCATGTGGATCCCTCTCCAATCCAAAGCCATGCGGACTTTCAAAATCGAGATGGATTTCTTATTCCAAAAAAAAAAACAATTTCATTTTTGTATTCTTCAAGGTGGATTCTCTTGAATAAAAACCAAGATGGATTCTCTTGAATAAAAACCAAGGTGAATTCTCTTGAATAAAAACCAAGGTGGATTCTCTTGAATAAAAACCAAGGTGGATTCTCTTGAATAAAAACCAAGATGGATTCTCTTGAATAAAAACCAAGGTGGCTAAAAAAACAAAAGCCGCTATAAAACTCGTCATGGCACGAGTTTTGTCCAACAACAGAAGAATTCTGGCAAGCGGAAAGCTCTTCTCTCCGAGACCTGTATACCGATCCAGAATTCTCTGATGTTGCCAAAACTCACAAATTAATAATTGTAATTAATAGATAAATTATTAAATGAAAAATGAAAAAGACAAAGTTGTGCGATAAATACGATTTATATTGAATTATTATTATTACAGCAAAGGTAAAAAGAAAATAAAAATTGTAAGCAGTTTTTAAGTACTTGCGTACACAAAATTATACGAAAAACTAAAAGTGTTCTTGATTAAAGTATGAAAATATGTTGTTGTAAAAAGAGCAAAGTATTAACTTACCCAGACCGTTGGAAGTTTCTGACCACGAGGACTTATATTTTTAATAATACCTTCTCGTTTGCTGGTTCATTTTAAAAAGAAATTAAATCGGGTCGGATTGATAGAAGTAAATTATTTAGGAGTGGGGTTTCTGTTTCTTGTACGATAAAGTAAGCGAAGGTAGAACTACGAGGGGACTTAAGAAATTAATCAGCGGATTTATTTGTAATAGGAAAATATTGAAATAAAATATAGGAATAGAAACAAAGGAAAAAGAACTTATTATCAATAAAAATCAAATAGTATGCGCAGAAAATAGTGGAAAGTACTTTGAAATTAATAAGAACAAAAATGTAACGTTTTAAACGTTACACACTCCCCCCACCAGGAAAAAAAATGTTGAAGACTGACTGAAAAATTTTTGAGAAATACTAATCAGAAAGCAGAACTAAGAGAAAACAAGAACAGAAGGCAAAATGAGACAATAGTACAAATACCCAAAGAAGAAGGCTTAAAAGTGACACAGAAAAATAAAAAGAAGTGGGAAATACCGAATGTGACTCCTATAAAATAAATATATTCGAATCATAAGGAATATGTTGGAACTTTGATTGATCTCCAACAATTGTTCGGGAGAAAGCTTATTAAATTCCTTTCCCCGTGCGTGTACAGTACCAAATATTTTAGGACCATGGACTGTACAAGAGTTTCCTTCGATATAGATAAGCAGACTTCACGGCGATGGTTCAGTATGTGTTTGGTTTTATAGGGGCTTGTACTTAGAGAAAAATAAGCGTAATTATTCGATACTACACATTTAATACCGAGAAAATATTTACAAAGGCACTATTACTAAATAAAGAGTTCGCTTTAATAAATTGTTCATTTTTATACCGGCGTTTTAGGGGCGCGCGACTATAGAGAAAACTAAATGCACTTTTTTACCGCACTTTTGACAGTCTGTCAAATACAGTCTGTTGCTAAGATAAAATTCAACATTTGTGGAAACGAAAAATAAACTGAAATTAATATAAAATGTTGTTTTTACAACATACTCGCCCCCGTTGAAGCGGTGGCTTTAACACAAATAAACAGATTATATTATGCCAAGAGAGCATGCGGAAGAAAAAATACATTACAATTATCATCTTATACTAACTTAAATTAAATCGTCATTGGGTAGAGGACACAATTTTGTAATAGAGCGCTTGAAGACTCCATCTTTAGTTTTCACCGAGGCAATTCTTACTCTCCCATCTTTTCCGGGAAAGACCTCAATAACTCTTGCTAGTACCCAATGAAGAGGAGGAGTGTTGTCTTCAATCAGCAACACGAGATCGTTAGGTTCTAGGTTTTTATGAGGGAGAAACCATTTAGGGCGATTTTGAAGTCTATTCAAATAGTCGATAGACCATTTTTTCCAAAACACTTGTTGGAGTTTGGACAAATGTTGCCATAAATTCAATCTGTTTTCAGGAATGTGGATCACATCTTTTTCAGGAAAGGACGTAAGAGATTGTCCAATTAAGAAGTGTCCAGGAGTAAGATACGTAAAATCGGAGGGGTCATTTGAAAGGGAGCAAAGAGGCCGGGAGTTGAGCACAGCTTCAATTTGACCGAGAACTGTAGTGAATTCTTCGAACGTAAGCTTAACATTGCCAAGGAGCCTACGCATATGATGCTTTGCGCTCTTTATAGCACTTTCCCAAATACCACCATGGTGAGGGGCTCGAGGAACTATAGTTTTCCAGCGAATATGAGATGAGGCCAAAAATTCCTTAATAGAACGAGAGCTTTCCTTTTCCTTGAAAAACTTATAGAGTTCAAACAGCTGGTTGCGAGCACCAAGAAAGTTCGTGGCGGTGTCACTGAATATTGTTTGAGGGAGGCCTCTACGGCTAATAAAGCGTTTTAGAGCGAGAAGAAACGTCTCCGTAGAGAGGCCGGAAACGACTTCAATATGAACAGCTCGAGTCGACAAGCAAACGAAAAGAGCAATATACGATTTTAATAAAGGAGCCTTACGAAGGTTGGAAGACTTTATCTGAAAGGGGCCGCCAAAATCTAATCCGACGTGAGCGAACACTCGAGAGGAGTTTAAACGTTCTTTTGGTAGATCTGCCATGATCTGGGTAGCGGGTTTGGCACGAAACTTAAAACAAACCATACATTGGTGAGTGACCTTCTTGACTTCTCGTAGTCCATTTAAAGGCCAATATTTGAGACGAATTTGTGACAAAGTATTTTGAGGACCTGAGTGACAGAGTCTGACATGTTCTCTGTGGAGGATGAGACGAACTACACGATTTTTTGAGGGGAGGAGAAGAGGGTATCTTTGATCAAAGGTAACGTCTGAGTTTCTGAGGCGACCTCCCACCCGGAGCATTTCATTCTCATCCAAAAAGGGATTTAGGGGTAAAAGACACTTATTAGATAGAGTTTTACCTTTCTTAAGCTCAGAAATCTCACTCGAGAAGTTGGAATACTGAAGCATCTTAATAATCTTAAGTTCAGCGTTTTGAAGTTCGCTGACTTCAAGGGTATTAGTTAACTTGCGAGAAAGCGGTTTAGCATTATTAGCAAATCTAAACATATAGGCTAAAGTTCTTACAAACTTTGAAAAATTGGAGAACCTATCAGAAAGTGAGGTGAAGAAATCTTGATCATTTCGAGCGTGGAGAATGATTTTCCTTTCTTCAGGCAACTTGGAAGTATACCCCTTTGGGTTGTATTTCAATAAATCCAACCGAAGTTGATTTAAAAATGGAGGACCATGAAACCATAAGGACGAATTTATTAATTCAGAGGGTAGCATTCCTCGGGAGAGTATGTCGGCAGGATTCTCTTTGGATCGTACGTGCCTCCAGTGAGCATTAGGAGAATTATCTAAAATTTGTGCAACCCTATTTGCTACAAATTGGGTCCAACGAGAAGGATGTGAACGAAGCCAAGCGAGAACAATTTCTGAATCCGACCACATATTTATAGAGTCTAATTGAGATAACTTTTCTTTAACAATATTAGCAATCTTTGTTGTGAGTTTACTACACAATAGAGCACCCATGAGTTCCAATCTTGGAAGGGTCAAGGGTTTTAACGGAGCAACGCGACTCTTAGATGCTAGAAGGGAACAAGACACCTGTTCTGATTTATAGGTCACACGTAAGTAGATACAAGCTCCATAAGCCTTTAAACTTGCATCTGAGAATGAGTGAATCTCAACACCAGTGATTTCTTGACTTAAAAAGAGACATCTAGGTATACTTAAGTCCTTAAAATGAGAGAGACTGCTAATAAAACTTAGCCATTCATGTAACGTATCTGCGTCAATGGTATCGTTCCAACTGATTTTGGAAATCCAAATCTTTTGCATTATAAGCTTAGCGACAACTGTAACGGGATTAATAAGACCTTGAGGATCAAATATTTGGGCAATCATTGACAGTACTTCTCTCTTAGTGTATGAGTTCTTTAGGGTGAAATCTGGAAGAGAGATTGAAAACGTGTCAAGAACAGGATTCCAGCATAAACCTAAAACCTTATTAGAGCAATTATCTGGAGCTATGACATAAGAAGAGTTTGAAGAGAGAGAAGAAATGTTTTTTAGAAACGAGTCCGAGTTAGAACACCATTTATGTAGAGAAATACATGCTGTTCCAAGTAAACTAGTTAATTCCTTGTGAGCTTTGAGGAGAGTTTGCTCATCATTAGCACCGTAGAGAATGTCATCAATATAACAATTATTTTGAAGAGCGTCACTGGCCAGGGGATATTCAGTTTGATGAGTATTTGCCAGTTCCATTAAACAGCGAGTACTCTGAAAACTGGCGCTTTTAGTTCCATATGTAACTGTTTGCAATTCCAGGCACTCAATATCTTTTTCCGGGGAGTCACGCCAAAGTATGTTTAACAGAAAGGTTTGATCAGGATTGATTTTAACCTGTCTGTACATCTTTTGTATATCAGTTGTGAAAACAAAGGAATATAATCGAAAGCGTAGCAAAATATCAAAAAGTTCCGGTTGAAGAGTGGGACCTTTGAGTAGGATATCATTTAACGAGTAACTACTAGAGCTTTTCATCGAACCATCGAAAACAACCCTAAGTTTTGTTGTTAAGGATTCTTCCTTTACTACACAGTGATGCGGGAGAAAATATTTATTTTCTAAATTTTCATTAGTAAGAGAGAGAGGGACTATTCTAGCATGTTCGAGAAAAAGATATTCACTAATGAACGACTTATATTGAGCGTATGTATTTTCATTTTTTAAGAGCCTATTTTCTAAATTAATAAATCTCTTTAAAGCTACTTTAAAAGATTCACCTAATTTTTTATGCGCATTTTCGCAGACAAGTGGTAGGTTTACTTGAAAACGACCCGAAGGTAAAATACGAGTGGTTTTATTAAATATTTGTTCAGCCAATTCCTCATCGGGGGTTAATTTACTAACGTGGGGAACTTCTTCAATTTCGAAAAATTGTTGTATCAATTTATCTAAATTATTCTCTTCGGATTCGGACTGAACAAAGAGAGAAACATTTGACTGAGAAATAGCCAAGTTTGAACTCCGATGAAAGACATGAGGGGGAATAGTACCAAAAATAACATAACCTAAGTGGGTATTCTGAAGAATGGGAAGATTCTTTCCTAAACGAATGAATCCATCAGTCAATAATTCGCTATAGATGTCGCCAGCTAGAAGCAAATCAATTTTACCGGGAACAGAGTACGAGGGATCTGCGAGAGTGAGATTAGGTGGAACATTTATTTTGCTTCTATCTAGGGTAGCTTTAGGAAGCCTACAGGTTATACTATCAAGTACAGCAAAAGAAGTTTTGAAACTTCTATCCTTCACATTATAGGGAAAAAATTCTATGTTAATCATTTGATTTGACATTGAGGTGTTTTCGGATATGGTTGATATCTGTAACTGTTTAAAATAAGGGGTGAGGTTTAACTTCTCAACCAAATCACGAGAAATGAACGAATGTTGACTCCCATTATCTAGGAGCGCCCTGGCATGCATAGGTCTGCCATCTTTAGAATACACTGTCACTAAAGCGGTAGCCAACAATACATCAGTTTTAACTGATAAAGCAGAGAGAGAAGTGGCTGTATGAGAATCTGCAGTATTTTGTACTTCTAAAGGAGGTTTGAACGAACTGGTAGAAGCTTCGTTTTGGGCATGAGCATTATAAGAGGGCGGAGTAGATGTGTAAGCAACACGACTGGAAGAGCCTTGAGAATGTTTGGGAGCTTGAGCGTTGCGATCAATAGAGAAATATTGCTTATTCGTGTTCCTAGAGGAAGAGACATTTTCAGAGGTACTATGCAAGAGCGAGTGATGTCTTTTCTTACATATACTACATGAGCGTGAAGAGTTGCAATCTTGAGAAAAATGTTTATTACCCAAACAATTCCAACAAAGTTTCTTACCTTTTACAAAATTAAATCTTTCCTGTAAAGAGAGACATTTAAAATCATTACACTGATAAATTTTATGAGAATTACTTTTACAACATATACAATTAGTATCCGAAAACGAGTTTGTTTGTAAATTAACTGATGAAAACAAAGATGTTTTTAATTGAGGTTTATTAAATTTTTTATCATTATCAGAAACGTTTAATTTTTCTTGTATATCACATTTTTTCTCGAGAAAACTAAAAAACTGTGAGAGAGTAGGTAAAGCCTTTGAATCTATTTCATACTCAAATGACCTATGCGTCGCGAAATCTAATTTTTGTAAAAATACTTCGATCAATAGTAAATCCCAATGTTCGATAGGTACAGACATATTTTTAAGAGCAAGTAAAGTTTGTTTACAAAGAGTTAAAAATTCTCGTAATGATTTTGCGTTACTTTTAGCTAAAGATGGAGCCTTTAACAATTTTTGGATGTGTAAACTAATCACACGCGATTTATTTTCGTATCTATTCTTAAGCGTGTCCAAAGCGATCCGGAAATTTTCATCTACAACTTCTATATTTTCTATCAAATGTAAAGGTTCATTTTTTAAGAAAGATTTCAGATATATAAATTTTTGCACATTGTTTAGCTCTACATTATTGATTATTAGCGTTTCAAATAGCTGATAAAACGCGTTCCAATCGGCGAAGTTTCCTGAGAATACCTGCATCGTAATTTCCGGCAACCTAACCTTAGCAGTGGCTACAGTTGGTGGAGTATCGTTTGAGATGAGCGAGTGAGAGGGTAACTTTAAAGCTTCCATCTTATGCTGCAGTCCAGCTAGTGTAGAAAAGTATTTTTCCTCCATCAGTACCCTGTCTTCTGTTTCAGAATCGGTTTCATCGATTTCTTCAATCTGATCCATCACGTCTTCATATTTCAGATAACATGTTTTCAATTCGGTGTGTCTGAGTTGAAACTGGAGACCGTCAGTTTCTGCATCTGCGTTTTCTAGTAACCAGTTCGCTATTCTGGTAATCTTGGCCTTCAGTGGTTTTCTCTTCTTCTTGAGATCTTCCATTTTGACTTTAACAAAAGGTACTACTCCAAAAACAAATGCCTAAGGCCGTGCAAACACCGAATTCTTTAGAGAAATTAATGTTTATATTATATACTAATATCTGTATCACACGGAGAAAATAGAGTCAATAATGTTTATATTATAATAACCTGTAGAGCACACAACGAGAATAGAGTCAATAATGTTTATATCATATAATAACATGTGTAGCACACGGCGAGAAAGTTTATAGTTTATTAAAACGCGATAAATGTCTTAAATTACACTGAGAGTTTACTTTTCAATTAAATTTTTCGCACACGCGGTAAATGTCTACAAATGTCTACTAATAAATTTTTTAAAGAGATAGTCTTTTTGAAAAGCGGTTCACTTTGTGCATAAGCGAAATTATAATATGGAAAAATCTCACCCAATTTGTCCAGTAGTTTACAGCAACAGGCACAAACACCAGATAAAATTCACTTCTGTCCTTTTGTTTTAGAGTTTATCGCGACACGTTAGTCTTTTCGAGGGTCTTTTAATCACATTTATATAAATATGCAAACCTAAGAGTAAAGTACAAATAACGCGATCACCAAACACAAAATCCGGCTCGAAGGACCAAAAATAATGTTGGAACTTTGATTGATCTCCAACAATTGTTCGGGAGAAAGCTTATTAAATTCCTTTCCCCGTGCGTGTACAGTACCAAATATTTTAGGACCATGGACTGTACAAGAGTTTCCTTCGATATAGATAAGCAGACTTCACGGCGATGGTTCAGTATGTGTTTGGTTTTATAGGGGCTTGTACTTAGAGAAAAATAAGCGTAATTAATCGATACTACACATTTAATACCGAGAAAATATTTACAAAGGCACTATTACTAAATAAAGAGTTCGCTTTAATAAATTGTTCATTTTTATACCGGCGTTTTAGGGGCGCGCGACTATAGAGAAAACTAAATGCACTTTTTTACCGCACTTTTGACAGTCTGTCAAATACAGTCTGTTGCTAAGATAAAATTCAACATTTGTGGAAACGAAAAATAAACTGAAATTAATATAAAATGTTGTTTTTACAACAGAATACAAAACTCTACTTCATAAGAAACGATCTATCTAAAACGTGAAATAACAGAATACAACTTTTAATTTGAATTAAAGATGCAAAAATTAGAAATCGAAACTACAACATATTTCTATAAAAGTTTTACAGATCCGAAATGTGAACACACTAAGTAACAATATTTTTTGTCTTTTTTCTTTTAAAACTGCTGAACATATTATAAATAATAGTGATAATGTAATCAAAAAGTGCTGTGTTTAGTTATATTAATCAAGATTTGCTGTAACAATTAAATTCTGCAATATAGAGAAAAAAAAAACTGTCTTTTACTTTTAAATTGAAGAGCGAGATTTTATGGCTGAAATTAAAACAATATTTGCATATCACGGTTAATCCGTTAAAGGTAACAAAAATTACAAGAAACAAATAATAGCTAATATCTCAAAGATACTCATGAAATTTTATTTATTTTTTTTTTTCTTTAAATTAAATTAATATTATTGTCAACAAAAATCAAATAGTTATTTATAGTGTCACCGCACTAAAAAAAACTATTCTAAAACTATAACTCTTAATAAAGTTTAGTGAAAAAATGAACTAATAATTCTTAAAACAAAAATAACAAGTTCTATTTTAAGTGTAAATTATTATACACCGTCAAATTAATAATAAGTTGGGGTAGGTAACTAAACGTATCCCAGGAAAAATTTAATCAGTATTAATAAAATTTGCTAACTATACTGGTCTAATACATAAAATTGCATTAGTTAAATAAAAATTACTAAATAAAATTATTCCAGTATAGATTAATTAAGTTAAGGTAAATATTTACAAAAGTATGAGTCTCAATATGTTACGCTACTAATAATCATTGAAAACAAAATAAATGAATAAATATAATCGTTTAAACATGAAATAATACCATAATCTAAGATCCTATATAGATTTGAAGAAGAAAAAGAAACAAAATTTAATTTCTCGATATTATGTCTTCCTAAATATACTACGAAAACACTCTGTTATTGAGATCTAAAACGAGTGGAAATAAAGAATACGATGCTCAATTATACCAAGAAAATTGTTTTGGACGCCAGTATATTTTTGATAAAAATATACAAAAAACTAGTGTATGTGGTTGAAATAGATAGAACAAACACAAATATAAATAGAAGATAAACTGCCATAGTTTTTCTGTTAAAATGGAAACGATGATTACGCACAAATTAGAAAACTGCATAATGCATGAACCATGCGGAAAAAATACGACCAAAGGATGCATAGTTTTATTAAAAGCTAGCAAAAATTACTCCAAAACGCCATAAATTTACACTAGAGTCTCATGAAGAGTAATGCATAAAATTACTTTAGTTTCAGAAGAGGGAAAGTGTCTTGACACTAAAATAAGTTAACTTAACCTATACTATAGGAAAAGCAACTCAACCGAGATAGTTATAGAATAACTACTGGTTAATAAACAATCAACAAAATCAACAAAAAATAGAATATCCAGAATGTATTATAAATCAATATCATCCTAGAGAATAAAATAAAGAATAATCAACCACAAAAATGAACATCTCTTACATTACCAAAATGACACCACGTGTAATTCCTTACAAACACTAGGCAACAAGGCAAGGATAACAGATAGATAAAAAGGTGTAATAAATTGATTTTAATTTTTTTTTTCTTCTAACAAAAGATAATCCACTATAATGTAGTGTACAAAAGATCATAGACAAAGTAAAGCAACAAAACAATGATTATTTTGAGGACTCATCTTCAGAAAGGTCAGTAGCATCTAACTTGAAGTCTCTAATATGGAAATCTCCTAGGATGTTGCCATCCAGATCTTTCAAGGAATAAACTAAGGGTGAAATTACCTTATGGACAACACAGGGTATAAATTTAGGTGCTAGTTTAGCTGAAAAGTTGTCGACAGCCTTGGAAAGTACAAAATTTCTCTTCCAGACCTTATCCCCTATATTGAAATGTAGTGTGCGTTTACGCAAGTTGTAACGCTTAGAGTTAATTGCATGCGAGTGACGCAACCTCTTTTGCACTTCAGAAAACAAAGGTGATAGCTCCTCAGGAGGTTTGGGAGAAAACAACTGACAGTTAATGTTAATGTCATTATCTGCTCTGTCTTCTATTTTTCCGAAGAAAGAACCGTTTGTAGAAATGTTCCTAGCAAAGGTTAAGAATGACGTAGAAAATTTCGTGACTTCGTGTTTGGCAAGTCGAATTGCCTGTGCAATTTTATAAATTTCCTTATCCCAATCTTTGTGATTGTCGTGTATATAAGAACGAATGGCTATAGTTATGGTTTTATTTACCCTTTCTGTTGGATTAATCTGTGGAAAATACCTTGCGTTATACCAGATTTTTTTCACTCCATACCTGGACATAAGATCTTTAAATTCCTTAGAAATAAATTGTGAGCCGTTGTCGCATGCAAATATCTGAGGCACTCCAAATAACAAAAAAAATTTGGTTTTCTATAAACCTAACAATTCCCTTAGATGTTGCACTTGACATGGTATGAACAAACACAAATTTTGTAAACCAATCTGTGACGACTAAAAGATAACGGTTCCCGTTTTTAGACCGAGGGTAGGGACCTAATAAATCAGCAGAAAGAAACTGAAATGGATAATTAATATCTCTATAATTGCCCATTTTACCAGCTGGAGGTAGATTTGATGACTTGCAGGATGCACAAATTTTGCACTTGGAGATATATTTCACCACCGAAGATCTCATTCTTGGCCAATAGTAAATTTCAGATATTCTCCCTAGTGTTTTAGACACCCCGAAGTGACCAGCTGTAGGTTCATCATGGTACATCTTAAGGACTTCTTGTCTATTCGGTGCAGGAACAAAAACCTTCCATTCGGTGGAAGATTCACCAAATTTAGTTTTCGGGAAAACGTGCTTATAAAGAACATTGTCCTGTACTCGAAAAGAAGGATACAATTCTGGATTTTCTGAACACTTTTTAATTAATGACTTATAAAAAACATCTGGCTTTAAATTAGACAAGTTTAAGACACAAACTTCCGGTATGTTATTGGGAATTCTAGATAGTGAATCTGCCACTACATTTAATGAACCACTGCGGTGTATAATCGAAAATTTATGACAAGATAATTTCATTATCCATCTAGCTAGCCTAGGTGATGGATTTTTCATCGTAGTTAACCATTGTAAGGAAGCATGATCTGTTATAACACAGAACTCAGTACCTTCAATGTATCCTCGAAATTTTTCAATGGATAGTAAGATTGAAAGCATCTCTTTCTCAGTGGTACTGTACTTACGCTGACATTTATTTAGCGTTTTGCTGAAGTAAGCGACGGGATGTTCGAAACCATCGTCTTTTTGAAAAAGAACACTACCTACTCCATGATCGGAAGCATCGCAAGCTAAGTAGAATTTTTTAGAAAAGTCTGGACTGGCTAATACAGGAGCACTAGTCAAAAGTTCTTTTATTTTAATGAACGCTTCGTCTGCCTCTTTGGTCCAAGTAATAGATTGTCCTTTTTTCTTTCCTTTCAACAAATCGGAGATAGGGCTACTAACAGTACTGAAATTACGGAGGAAACGACGATAATATCCTATCAACCCAATTAAACGACGTATCTGTGTCGTATTTTGCGGCACAGGATAGTCAAGAATTGACTGTACCTTATCTGGGTCGGTTCGTAAACCTTCTTTATCAACTATAAAACCAAGAAACTTCAATGAGGGTCTACAGAATTCACATTTATCAAAATTAACAGTAAGATTAGCGGATTTTAATTGTCTGAACAGGTCTTTGAGTACTCTTATATGGGTGTCGAAATCTGGGGTAACAACTATAATGTCATCAATATAATAAAATGCATATGGATCAAGTTTTGGTCCAATGACATAGTCCATCAAGCGACTCATAGCTTGTGCACTATTATTTAACCCGAACGGTAAGACATTAAAACAAAAAACTCCTCTGTTAGGAATTGAAAACGCAGTCTTTAATCTAGATTCTTCATCTAGAGGTATCTGATAAAATGCATGACGGAGATCAAGAGATGAAATATACTTTGCATCTCGAACCTTAGAAATTACAGTATCAACAAGTGGCATAGGGTAACTATCTGGTATCGTAACAGAGTTTAATTTACGACCATCAAAACATGTGCTGTATGTAACGTCTTTTTTTTTTAACAAGCCACAGTGGGCTAAGCCAAGGAGTGGGAGTAGTTAAGGGTTGGATCACCTTTAAACGTAGCATCTCATCAACTCCTTCATTTAAAATTTTTTGCATGGCAGGAGACAAAGGATACTGCCTCTGTTTAACTGGTTTATTGCCTGTTGTATCAATGTGATGAGTGTAAAGATGAGTTCTACCAATAGAATCTACTGGACCTATTTCTTTAAATAATTTCATCACGGAATCGAGTTGAACTGATTGAGAAGGTGTTAGGCTGTGTTTGTCACTAATAGTGTTAACAACACATGTTGAAAACTCCATTGAATTGACAGAATTAAAGGTAAAATTGGAAAAATCTAAGTTAAGTTTAAAAATTCTTACAAAGTCCATACCTAAAATTATTTTTTGAGAAATAGAAGGTACTACTAAAAATTTCAATATATGTGTGATATTCTGCAAAGATACGGGTAAATCAACAGAACCGATAGTATTTTGAAGACTATCATCAGCTGTTGTTAAGCAAATAGAAACATCATAATTTAAAGTTAGCTTACACTTTTTTAATAAATACAATGATGATGAACCCAGGATAGAAACGTTGCTACCTGAATCCAAAAGTGCAGAAATAACCTCACCATCTATTGAAATAGATATATATGGACGATTATCAGAACCGTGCTTGTCCAACAATGGATTAGTAGTTAGTTTCTCAGAAGGCAGAATAGGAACTAAAGTTAAATTACTATCTGAAGTCAAATTATTACTCAGAGAAATGATAGACTCATCATCAGAATCGTCAACTTTTGAAGAATAAGTAGGTAATAAATTAGATACGTTTTTGTCTATATTACTGTTTGAATTAAATTTAGAAAAAGAGACAATTTTATTATCATTGTTATGCAATACTGTATTAGAAGACGAATAAGAATCACTATTATGCAAATTAATTTGTCGTCGGTCTATTGTCGTGACCTTTTTTGTATAGATTTTCCTGGAATGTGTTTGTCTTTTGTTGTCGGCTTTTCTGTGTTCGACGTAGACGGGGCTGGTGGGTTGATGTTGACACCAGATTGCTCGTTTTTTGAAGAGCAACTACAATTCTTCTTATAGACATTTTTACTACCGCAACCATGGCAAAATACGGTACGTTCAGATCTACACTCCGGGAATGAATGTCCTTTAATACCACAATTCCAGCAAGTCACTTGTAAAGAATTTGTTTCCTGAAATCTTTTATGAAACGTAGGATTTTGAGTCCTTATAGTAGACATAGATAAAGCTGACTCTATTTTTCTACAAAATTTTGTTAAATCTGCAATTGTGCTTACTTCGTGCAAGGCTAAGGCTAAGTCTGGAAGAAGGCCTCTTTTGATTTCCGAAACCATTTCACATTCTTGTACTTTATTTGGAAGCCTGTGGAAAAGCGCTTCAAAATTTGAAATAAAAGTAGTAACGGGTTCCCTAAAACTTTGCTTGGTAGAACGTATTTGATCCCATAAATTACGTTCATAATCTTCAGGCAAATAGGTATTTTTAAGAGCTGTAACAAGTTCTGACCAATCGTGAAAAGATCTCTTAAGAAAATGATTGTGCCACCAAACAAACGCAGAGCCTTCAAAAAGGTCTCCAGCAGATAGAAATAACTCCTGGTCCGTACATCCTCTTGAGGCTTTTAATGCTTCAATTTGCTCTAAAAACGGAATAATTTGTTCTCGATCGGAAAACTTTTTAATTCCCCATTTGTAAATCGGGACGGATTTAACAACAGTACCAAAGGATCTTGATGCAATAGGCGTAGAAGCGTTTTGGGGAAGCATTTCATCATTAGCGTCCTCTTGTAAGTCCACTTGAATTTTCTCAGCCAAAACTCCTTCTAAGTTGACGAGGTTGTTCCTAATTTCTCGCTTAATTTTAATTTCCTCATCCTTAGTAGCATTCAATTTGGAAATCCTACCAGACAAATGTGTCAATCTATCCGTTAACTGTTTATATGGTGATGAGTTCTTTGTGCCAGTGAAATTGTTTATAAGTGTAGTCAATTCCTTTAAAGTTGTTGTTGCACCTCTGAAATCTTCTTCGAATGACAAGTCATTGGAGGCTGATGAAAAGCTACGATTAAAAACTTCCTGTGTTAAAAGTCCACGAAGAACTCTCCTTTTTTCTTCAACTGTATTTGGCACATCAACATCTCTTGTCTGAATTTCATAAGCCAGTTCATCCGACTTTAAATGATTTGGATTAAATGGAAGAGACATATTGATAAATAATTATTAAATACAAAGGGCAAAAATACTCGTAAAAAAAACGGACTAGACGCAGATGCATATAGGAATACAAGATAATAGCAAAAGGTATTCAAAAAAAAAATATAGTTTAACTACTAGGCATGTAGTGCAAGCAGGTTAACTCACCAAAAAATTGGAATAGATCGAAAATATTGCAATGTAATGTATAATATATAAGAAGGTCTAACAATCATAGCAAAATATAAAATAAATCCTTAAATTGGAACTAGAAATGTATGTGAATTAAATTTGCAACAACATTTAAGAAGAGAGGAAACCACCTAAAAGATTGCCTTAGTTGACGCATACAGCATATTACTTAACGCTTGTTTCAAAAAAAATTATTTAAATAAAATTATAGTGTTGAACTTATATGCAAACTTTTAGAATGCGCCTTGTATTATGAAAAATAACCATTACTATAAACTTATCATCTAGATTTAGATCGTTGTGAGTATAGTATTAAAAGTTTCTTATTTTATGTAGATATCAAAATAAGATTTATTTATATATATATATATATATATATATATATATATATATATATATATATATATATATATATATATATATATATATATATATATATATATAATTAGAAAAAAAAACTTCGCTTTTCAAATATCTAAAGTAAACGTTTAAATAAATGGTCAAACAAATACCTTGTTTTACACAAAATACACATATACACAAAAACTGATAAGCTGATAACTCAAATGAGTTCTCCTTTTTTTTATTTAAATTACTTATTGATAGAAAAAAATGCAAAAAATTGAAATAGATTTTACGGAAACAAATTTAATAAAGAAAGTGTGAGAAAAATCCATTAATAAAACCCAAAATCAACAAATTAAATAGTTTACGTACGTTGGTCGCCAATTGTGTAACGGCTAGCTCACCCATTGCACATTGAAACCCCTCAGGGGTGATGTTCGGCATAAACTAACTTAATTTGAGGAATCGGGAATTATTAATAAAATAATTTCTTTAACATATATCTTTATTTATTTATATTTTAATAATTCAAAATGTAATAACAATTAAATTGAGGTTCTAACAACAGGGAATTAAGCATCTATATACAAAATCTCAAGAAATAAAGAAACTTAGCTCTACTCTATGAGAAATCCTCCTGCTGTTTCCTTCTCAACTCGGACCATACAATGTCTGCAAAAACCATGCCGCTAAGCCGAAACCATGTGGATCCCTCTCCAATCCAAAGCCATGCGGACTTTCAAAATCGAGATGGATTTCTTATTCCAAAAAAAAAAAACAATTTCATTTTTGTATTCTTCAAGGTGGATTCTCTTGAATAAAAACCAAGATGGATTCTCTTGAATAAAAACCAAGGTGAATTCTCTTGAATAAAAACCAAGGTGGATTCTCTTGAATAAAAACCAAGGTGGATTCTCTTGAATAAAAACCAAGATGGATTCTCTTGAATAAAAACCAAGGTGGCTAGAAAAACAAAAGCCGCTATAAAACTCGTCATGGCACGAGTTTTGTCCAACAACAGAAGAATTCTGGCAAGCGGAAAGCTCTTCTCTCCGAGACCTGTATACCGATCCAGAATTCTCTGATGTTGCCAAAACTCACAAATTAATAATTGTAATTAATAGATAAATTATTAAATGAAAAATGAAAAAGACAAAGTTGTGCGATAAATACGATTTATATTGAATTATTATTATTACAGCAAAGGTAAAAAGAAAATAAAAATTGTAAGCAGTTTTTAAGTACTTGCGTACACAAAATTATACGAAAAACTAAAAGTGTTCTTGATTAAAGTATGAAAATATGTTGTTGTAAAAAGAGCAAAGTATTAACTTACCCAGACCGTTGGAAGTTTCTGACCACGAGGACTTATATTTTTAATAATACCTTCTCGTTTGCTGGTTCATTTTAAAAAGAAATTAAATCGGGTCGGATTGATAGAAGTAAATTATTTAGGAGTGGGGTTTCTGTTTCTTGTACGATATAGTAAGCGAAGGTAGAACTACGAGGGGACTTAAGAAATTAATCAGCGGATTTATTTGTAATAGGAAAATATTGAAATAAAATATAGGAATACAAACAAAGGAAAAAGAACTTATTATCAATAAAAATCAAATAGTATGCGCAGAAAATAGTGGAAAGTACTTTGAAATTAATAAGAACAAAAATGTAACGTTTTAAACGTTACAAAATAGAGAAGATTTTAGAAAATTATGGAGATCTTATTAATGAAGAAAGCCGAGTGGCTAAAAATTATGAACATTCCTTTAAAGTTAAAAACTTAGAAAATTTTAAATCGAAAACATATCCAATCCCGTATAAATACAGGCAAAGCGTCGGACAGGAAATTGAAAATATGATCAAAGACAAGGTGATTGAAAGATGTGACTCTCCATGTATCAACCCGATAGTATGCGTGAAAAAATCGAGTGGTGATTTGCGATTATGTTTAGATGCAAGAAACATTAATTCGCACACAATCGCTCAATACGAAGCGCCTTTGAACATCGAAGCCATATTTGGACAAATCACAGGATCACACATTTTCTCCAAAATCGACTTGAAACACAGTTTTTGGTTAATACCTTTGGCAGAAAAGTGTCGAAATTATACCGCTTTTTCTATCGACGGAGTGGTGTACCGATTTAGGGTGGTACCATTTGGACTACAGAGTGCATGCGCTGCTTTGGTTCGTGCATTACACACAATCCTAAATAGGCATGGAGAATTTGTTGTACATTACATAGATGATTTATTAATTTTCTCACCAGATTTAACAAGCCATATTCATACTGTTCTCGAAGAACTTGATCAAGCGGGATTAAAATTAAATATTCAAAAGTGTCAGTTTTTCCAAAAAGAAATACTGTATTTAGGTTTCAAATTAGACACAAAAGGGATAAGTCTTGCAGAAGATAGGATCAAAGTCATAAATAACTACCCTAGGCCAACCAATTTAAAAACTTTGCGGGGATTTTTAGGAATGGTAAACTACTTCAAAAAGCTGATACCAGACATCAGCCCAAAAGAAATACCGTTAATAGCATTACTTAAGAAAAATGTCAGGTGGAAATGGGGAACTGAACAAGAAATGGCTTTCAAAAATTTAAAAGGAGCGTTTTCCACAGCTGTAAGAGTACACCATCCAAGAGATGATCAACCTTTCATTCTCAGGACCGATGCTTCCATAAAAAAATTCGCAGGGGTGTTATCACAGATCCAAGACGATATAGAGGTGCCAATCTGTTTTGTCTCCCGTGTAACCAAAACGTATGAGAGAAAATACAGCATCACTGAGTTAGAGTTTGCCAGTGTATTATTTTGTGTAAATAAATTACATTTTTACCTATTTGGGGCAAAATTCACCATTGAAACAGACCATGCAGCGTTGGTACACATAACGAAAAATAGGCTGGTAAATAATAGAATTCATAGGAGCATTCTTTTACTTCAAGAGTATGATTTTGAATTTAAATATATCAAAGGAACTGACAATATCTTGGCAGATGCGTTGACGAGAGATGAACAATTCCGCAAAGAGGATCACAAAAGTCTCCACGTTGGCATGAACATAATGAGAGAAGAAGCAGGCTTATTTTCTTTGGCTCAGATCAGGGAAAATCAGGAAGAATTGGATGAAAGAGAAAAACAAAGGGCTGAACAAGAAGATAACTTATATTTTAAGAGGGTTGATGGTAAAGAACTATATGTAATCACGGAGCAGATGGCAAAAGAAGTTTTTTTAAAGTTACACTGTGACAACGGACATATTGGAAGCAGGAAGGTGTGGCTTGTGTTCAGGGAGAACTACATTTGTCGACAGGACTATACAATAGCCAAAGAGGTGACTCGAAATTGTGTGACATGTCAGAAGTATAAAAGTAGGAACTTCAAAAATGAGAACGTCACAAAAAACGTCGTAGCGCGGAAGAAACTGGATATTGTCGCCATTGATATGTTGAGCGATTTGATACCAACAACACAGAGGAATAAACACATACTAGTTATAGTGGATCTTTTCTCAAAATATGTTAAATTGTACGCATGTCGAACCACGAAAGAAATTGAAATACTTCAGAAGATAGACGATTTTATAGAAACAGTGGAAAGACCAGACAACATTTTATTGGATAATGCGACATACTTTAGGAACGAACGCTTTAAAGGGGAGTTAAGAGAAAGAGGCATCAATACAAAATTTATAAGCATCCGCCATCCACAGAGCAACCCTTCGGAGCGTTTTATACAAGAAGTCACAAAATTTCTACGAATTGCTGCTGAAAAACATCATCAACATTGGGACAGAAAAGTGTTTGAGATCGAGACGTATTTGAACTGTGTACCAAATACGGTTACCAAAGAGACGCCTTTATATATAATGAAAGGAACAATGCCTACAAGACCGTGGGAAGACACCGCCCCCAGACAATACGAAGAAGTGATCGAGATGGTTCAAAGAAGATTGAGACGAAGTGGAGAGAAATATCTCCAAAGGCAAGAGAGGAACCGAAGAAGAAGGCCGATCACATTCCAGAAAGGAGATAAAGTCTTAGTGAGGGCACTGAGGGTGTCGAATTTACAAAATGGTGTTTGTGCTAAATTGATGCCGGTATTTGAAGGTCCATATAGGGTCAATACGGAAAATGGGGTAAATAGTTATGAATTAGCGCACATTCTTCTTCTTCTTAAAGTGCCCTCTCCTCAATGGAGGTTGGCTACTACAATTTTAAAATCTTCTCTATCTTCAGCTGTTCTTATTAGCTGTTCAAAATTTAGCCCTGTCCATTGTCGGATGTTTCTGAGCCACGATAGTCTTTTCCTTCCTAGGCCTCTCTTTCCCTCGATTTTTCCTTTCACTATAAGTTGGGCATATTGGTACTTATTATTTCTCAGTATGTGGCCTAGGTATGATGTTTTTCTAACTTTTACTGTGTTAAAAAGTTCTCTTTCCTTGCCTATTCTATGCAGCACTTCTTCGTTTGAGGTATGCGATGTCCATGAAATTTTGAGCATTCTCCGGTAGATCCACATTTCAAAGGCCTCCAATTTATTTACAGTTGATGTTTTTAGGGTCCACGTTTCAACTGCATATAGAAGAGTCGACCAGACGTAGCATTTTGATAAACGTAGTCGAATTTCGAGTTTTATTCGAGAATCACAAAGCAGTTTTTTTATTTTTTCGAAAGATTTTCTGGCCTGTTCTATTCTCGATCTTATTTCTAGATCAGGATTTAGGCTGCTATCGATCCAACATCCCAGGTACTTAAATCTATTGACCTGTTCTAAAATGTGCCCATTTATTGTGCAAGGTTGAGGTACGTTTTGATTTTTTCGGATTGACATCACTTTGGTTTTTATAATGTTTATTTTCATACCAAATTGCTCACAGGTCGAGTTGGTCTTGTCGATGAGTCGTTGTAGACCTACGTCGGAATCCGCAATTAACACTGTATCATCGGCGTATCTGATACTGTTGATATTTACACCATTCACCTTGACTCCATCCTTGGAATCCTCCAATGCTTCTTTAAATAGAAACTCGGAGTAAAGATTAAACAGCAGAGGCGACAGAACACATCCTTGTCTAACTCCCCTCCTAATTTCTACTTCTGCGGATGTGGAACCTTCGATCCTAACTCTGGCGTTTTGGTTCCAGTACAAGTTTTTTAAGAATTTGATGTCTTTTCCATCTAAACCGACTTCTTGCAAACGTTCTAATAGTAGGTCGTGTCTTACTCTATCAAATGCTTTTTCGAAGTCTATAAAGCATATAAATATATCTTTCTGTTGGTCGTAGCATTTTTGTGCGAGAACTAGTAAACTGAACAGGGCTTCTCTCGTTCCCATGCCGGCTCTGAATCCAAACTGATCGTCTCCGATGATTGTTTCGCACTTTCTATAGATACGATTATGTACGATTTTTAGTAGGACTTTTACTGCATGACTCATAAGGCTTATCAGACGGAACTCATTGCAGTGTTGTGGGTTTGGCTTTTTTGGTAGTGGGATGAATATTGACTCCAGCCAATCTTGGGGTATTTTACCTGTATCATAAATGCGATTGAATAAAAGGACAAATATTTCGATATTTTCTTCGCTGATTAATTTTAACGTTTCTGGGTATATTCCGTCTGGACCTGGGCTTTTATTTGTTTTAAGATGATTAATTGCATTTATGATTGCAGATTTCAGAATTGTTGGCCCTTCGTTGTTATTTTCCAATCTTGGTTCTTCTCGTATGTCGTGAAAAAGAATTTTAATATAGTTTTCCCATTCTTTCAGTTTATCTTCCGTTGATTCTAGCAGTTTGCCATCCGTGTTCAGCATGGTGTGAAAAGTCGTTCTCTTGGTAGTCGATGTAAACTCTTTTACCTTTTTATGTAAATTAAAAAAAATCGTGCCTTTGTTGTAGTTCTTCTATTTCCACGCACTTTGTTTCCAGCCATTTCTCTTTTGCTTCGGTTATTTTTTTTCGAATTATTCTATTTAGTCTTTTGTATTCTCCGTCCTTGTCATTTTTTCCTTTGGATTCTCTTCGTTTGTTCATTAATTGTAAAATCTCTTCTGTCATCCATTCCTGTTTGTTATTTCTAGGTGTTACTTTTAGATGTTTTTCCGTTACATTGTTCATTTGTTCTTTAATAGTTTTCCACAGAACGTTTATGTCATCGTACTCGCTAATTCTATTGTGGTCGATATTTCCTAAGTTTTTGTTTAATTTTTTATTTACTGTCTGATATATGGTGTCGTTTTTCAATAATTGGATGTCTAATAGTTGGTGTTGAGGTTTTTGTTTCTTTATTAGTTTCCATCTTGCGCGAACTTTTGCAACAACAGGATTATGATCGGAATTGATGTCAGTTCCAGGATATGTTTTTGCACTGATGATGCATTGTGATATCTTTTGTTGACCAATATGTAATCTATTTGGTTACGGATTACTCTGTTTTCATTGTGTTGTGGTGAAGTCCAAGTGTACAATCTGCGAGGGTGTAATTTAAACCATGTATTTGTCGCTACCATGTTGTGTTGTTGGCAGAATTCTGTCATTCTCTCTCCCCTGTAGTTCCTTGTTCCAAGTCCGAAGTCTCCAATCAATCCAGAAACTTTTCCTCTACCTAACTTAGCATTAAAGTCACCTAAGATAAATGTTAGGTCTCGTTTTTTGGTCATCTTTATAAGTTTTTCTACGTCAGCATACCACGCTTCTAGCTCTTCTATGGGTTTATCGGCCGTAGGGGCATAAGTTTGAATGATGTTAATATTTACTGGCTTTCCGGATAGTTGAATAAGGAGACATCGGTCCGAAAATGGCACAAAGTTTGTGACGGCATTGTTATATTTGTCTTCTAAAATTATTCCAACCCCGTTACGATGAACCGGATCATTATTACCCGAGTAATAGAAAGTTTTGTTCATGGTTTTAACTTTACCTGAACCTGGCCATCTAACTTCACTCAAACCCAATATCTGCAACCCTAAACGTTTCATTTCGTGGCATGCATTTGCTAGTTTTCCTGATTCGAACAGACTTCTAACGTTCCATGTTGCAATCTTAAAGTTTGTATTTAAAATATTTAGGCTATTCCTCCCGGGGATTCTTCGCACCCCTTGATCATCTAAGATCTGCCGGGGACTAGGGGCCATTTCTGTTTGTGCTTTCATTGTAGTTTTCTTGGGAAATATATACCAGAGTGGTTTCCCGTTGCCTTCTCTGGTTTGTATTTTAGCCGATCCTCTGGACACAGACGCTATTTGCAGCCGCCCACTCTGGGTCAGACGCTGCGTGCTAGTTTGATCCCTACAACTTACCAACTCATCCGCCCGGAGCCGTTGGTCAGCAAGTGGGAGATCGCTTATACCGGCAATCGCTCGGTAAAATTTTCGCCATATCTGGCTACCCTCACTTAGTTTAGCCTGCAGACCAATGCAGTTGCCCGGGGTGTGGCACGTGGAGCCATAAGTGAGAGTTAGCTGTCTTATGAGGACCAGTTATCAAGAACCATCTCCCGTCTATGACGCTCGATGTGGTCGTTCCGATAAAAGGTGCTACCTCTATAACACAACTCTACACCCCTACATAGAGACAGGCAATGTACGGGGTATTTTTAACATTCACGACATATATCAGTATCATGAGTAGATTTTAATAACATTGTGAAATAATTTGATCCTGGAAAACTTATGTCATTAAAAAATTAACAAAGAGTTTTCGGCAAATCAAATGGCGGGGAGTTGTTATGCTATGTAAAATTAAAAATAATATTGGTTTGCTCTTAATATATTTCAAATTATAAAACATAATAATTCAAAATATTTCAACTGATAAACTATGAAAGATATTTCAAAGAAATGAAAGTCCATTATCTTTGGATTACCTGTAGTAAACAAAATTTAAGATATGCATAAATTATTTTCTTTGTAAAATATATTTGAGTGAACGTAGTGAATTGAACAATACGACCGGGTTTTCCAAATGGACTTGTACAGTGAATAAAGACAATAGGGTAGAATTTAGAAATTATATTTCTCCGTTAGTTCTTAAGAATTTGTAGAAACCGATTAGCATGTTAATAGTTTGTAGGAAATTTATAATTGTAGGTAAAATTGTTGTTTGTTATCTAAATGGGGATAAATATGACGAACTTTGATTGGCAAATAGTGAAAAAAAGTGGGAGAGATAGATGAATGAGAGTTTAGCTAGATTTTAGAGGAAAAAAAGATCACCAGTTGTTTTCCAAGGGTGCAAGGCGAACAGTCGTAGTTCTTTGGCGGTTCTCAAATGATAGTAAGCATTAGAAGTGAATGTTTGTGATTTTTCGTGGACTAAGTGTATCCTGACGGAAGCTGATCCAGTAAAATATTGTAAGTCATACTTTTCTACTTATATATTCCAAGAGTCACTGTTTAGGCCGGAACGAGAGATTCAGTTTATCGAGAGGAGAAGAAGTTTATCTTTTGAACGATACGTGCAATAGAGGCTCGCAATAATTTGTTGTAAGATTGCTGATTACCTAGGGAACTGCTAAGAATAGATAGTGTAGGCTACAAGGAACAAGGATTTGGACAACTCATCATCAGAGAGATAGTTTTTTTTTTTCATTCGTCAGTTTTTGCTTTATCAACAAAGTTTTTTTGTTTAATTGCTTCAGAAAAGATAGAAATATTTATCAGGAGATATAGAACAACAATTTTGATTTGAAATTTTAATTTATATAGTATATAACATTAATTTTTGAAGCTTCACGTACGTAGAACAAAATTTTGATAATCATTGTATGAGATATTTTTTGTTTAAGATATTTGAGTGTGAATTTTATTTTAATATATAATTTTGTATCATATATGTTTATTATTCCGGTATTCCTCAGACCTTACCTATCATATGTAAAGCATAGATATTGAAGCACGAATATAACCCTGAGATAAGAGAATTAAATAGTGTGATAAAATCATAATTGCATCATTTAAATAAGTTTAATTAATTAATTAATTAGCTAAATAATTAATTAATTAATTAATTAAGTCATACTTTTCTACTTATATATTCCAAAAGTCACTGTTCAGGCCGGAACGAGAGATTCAGTTTATCGAGAGGAGAAGAAGTTTACCTTGAACGATACGTTGTAACGAGTCCGTTACTTAAATAATCGTTTACCTTTTTTTTGTGACTGGAATCTTTTAATTTAATTCTAAATTAACTTCATATTGAAATATTCTTAAACTAAATATTTAAATAACTCCCAGTAAATCTTATTTTCTAAGGTTGGCATTAAACCGCGCCACCAGTGGTAAGATTCTGAAAGCACATCCATCCGACGACTTGTAGAACCTTAACAGGGTTACTTGTCAACTGGATGTGATCGAAGAAAGATCGTTTCGATCAGAATAGTAGCGGCTGGGAAGTGCCATTTTTCCCGAATTGAGTTTAAGTTTATTTTATTGTCAATAGCTGTTCGTTTTAGAAGAAATCATTTGCGTTATTTTGTTGTTTGTACGAGGATACTTTCAGTTGGGTCACCCTAGCTGGTAAGATGAAATTACAAATAAATTATAAGGAAACATCCTTCATATCATCCGCCATTGTTAGTAAAATTAAGATCTATTTTAATTTCTTCATTGATAGGTATTTCATATATTTTATACATGTCATATTTCACCTTATTTCATTAAGGAAAATGTTTTATACCTAAATAAATTATAAGTATTAGATTCTATATCTATCTCAAATTTTTATTTCCTTTCAAGAGTGAAAGCAAACAATTATTGATTTCAATTTCATACCGTTTAAACCTATATTACCTATTACCTATTTAACCTTTTCCTATTCTATAATATATAAAGATCATGCTTTCCGTTAAAACTATCTATTGAATATATCCATACATTATAAAAACATTGTCACACCATTCGAAGGTCACTATTTACATAACTTTTGCTACGTCATCTTCAAGGTTTTAACTTTTGGTTCCACTTTTACTTTAAATATATATCCTTAATAATAAATACCTTCAATTTTCTTAAAACATTAATCATTGTAACTTAATTTAATTATTTATTGTCTATCAAGGGATGAGGTTATAACTCTCCCTTGAATTTCTCTTTGTTATCTTATCGTGTGCACACATATCCAGAGAGTTTTCACTTGAAAACCTAAACAATTCTTGAACGAAAACTAAACTATTAGTGAGTAGTATATAATTATATTTATTATTTATACATTATTATTGGGTATAACTTGTGTCACGATTTGAAATTAAGGGGTATATCAGGGGTAAATTGTTTTATAATTATATTCAGGGATTTTACTGTAAATATAGCTAAGTTAACTGTACACAAGAGGTGGTGGGTAGTATATAAGCATTTAAAATAGTCTGTACCTAAGTTTGGTAATTATTAAAGTTGTGGTTAAAATTTAATATTTTAATTAGTACCTATCTTTCATATTTCAGCAATACAAGATATCTCGGAAGAAAACATTTAACTTCCTGGCGCCCAAGCATTCATTAGAGCAACTTTTATCTTTCATCTGTTTATTTCTTGGTGGTTTTCTTGTCATTAGTTCTTATATCCTACGGTCTCTGTAGGGCATGCAAATTGGCCGAATCCTTCTTTGAGTGTCAAGTGGTCATTCTCCTGCACAGTCGCTAGCCAACACTTAATTCTGCTATATTTTAAAATTCATATTTACCCTTTATTTATTTCTTTTACATAATTTATTTCTATCTAATCCCTTCCATCTTCCGTTATTCCACATATTAGTTCGTTGGTGTATCAAGGTACATTTTAGAGTTCACCCTTTTGCTACATTGGATAGAGTCACCCAGACTCCTTAGCACATTTTGTTACATTGGCGAGCCCAACGTGGTGTTTATTTTCAGTTCAGACCGTACATTCTGTAGTATATTTCTCTTTGCAAAATATTCTTTATTATTTCTAATTTGTTCCTGTTGCTCTTTGTTCATTTTTTTTAACTTGTTTATTTATTTATTTTTCCTTATTAGATTTACATTTATAGGTATACTTGTATTGCTGTAGTTTACTTACATTCATATTTAAACCCTCACCTTTTTAATCTCATTGTGTACAGTTAACAACTTATTTTACTATTATTGAACTATAAAATTTAATAATTTAGATATTACTATTTTTATATATATGTATATATGTGTATATATATGTATATATATATATATATATATATATATATATATATATATATATATATATGTATATATATATATATATATATGTGTGTATATATGTATATATTAGCCAATATTGGTGGGTTTTTATATTCAATTATTTATTAACCATATACTTGTTGAAACCATTGTGTGTTGCTTCAAGGATTCAAATTTATATTTACTTAACTTTACTTAACTATTTTGAAATTTTTTGTGAATAACTTTAGATTATTCTTGGATTGATTTTGTGGTGTGTTGGTACATCTATTGTTATTGGTTTTCCTAATGTCTGCATTCAAGGTAGAACATTTGTTAGTAAAGGAATTGGATTATGAGTTGAGAATTAGGGAGATCACCATTGACGAATTTTCCAATGTGGATTTAAAACGCAAAATATTGCGTGGAGCTTTAAGGCAAGAAGAAGAGATTGATGAGACTGTGGATGATTTGGCTAAAAGGATATCCGATTTTAGAGGGACTGTCCAAGATAGCCTATACTCCAGGCTGATATCACGTCTAGCTCATGTCTCAGGCCGTGTTCATTTATTGTCGTGTTCGAATGAGGAGCAGCAATCTTATAAACGCTCAATTTCAGTCCGAATTCTTGGCCTAGAGGGTGAACTTGATTCACGAGTAAATCCAATTGCTTCTTCAACTCCTATTTCTTCTGTCCAAGCAGCTAACTCATTTCTACACCCCAAACCTATTCAGGTATATAAATGGGGCATTTCGTTTTCTGGTGAAGGTCATTATGACCAAGTAATTTCTTTTTTGGATAGGGTGGAATGTCTTCGTGTATCGAGAGGAGTGAGTAAAGATGATCTTTTTGCAGCTGCTGCTGAATTGTTTACAGGCGCAGCTTTTACGTGGTTTAGAAACAATCGCAATAATTTTTCTAATTGGTCTGATTTGGCTCAGAAACTTAAGTCTGACTTTCTACCATATTCTTTTCAAGATGACCTTCTAGACCAAATCAAAAATCGTAAACAGAAGCCAAATGAGTCTGTTACGATGTTGATCAATAACATTTTGGGTATGTGTAGTCGCCTTGAGACTCCTTTAACAGATTCTGCAAAAATTAGGATTATTCTGAAATGTCTATTGCCATTTTATCATCAACAATTAGCTTTAGTAGACATCAACAGTATAGCAGACATAACCGAGAAGTGTAAACGTTTGAAGGAAACTTTATCTTGGTCTTCTCAACCTCCAACCACTTCCAAACACTCTTCTCACTCTTTCGGTCACCAAAATTCTTTTAGACACCGTTCTTGGCAACCTAAGGGCCCTGAGCGTAATATTTCAGTTGTAACTTCTGTAGTGTGCCGGAATTGTCGTGAGTCTGGTCATACTTTTTATGATTGCGGCATCCCTCGTACCCATATTTTCTGCCAGTTGTGGTAGGGAAAATACCCTCAAACGAAATTGTTTTAGGTGTTCGGGAATCGAACGATCGGAGGTCCGTCCCCTGAGCGTTTCTCCGTCCACACCCCCATCAGGGAATCAAACCGTTACATCAAGCGAAGTCACTGGTCCAACCACGTCAAGCCACCCAAACCTGTCTTCCAGTCGGAAAGGGAAAGGGGTTTTCCCCAAAAAACCAACACACACACCACACCAAGTCATTTCAAGAAGTAACTTCTCAATATAATACATTTGATTTGCATGGATTATCTTCCCCAAATATCTCCCCCAATTTTAGTATAAACATAATAGTAGCAGTGTAGTAGTTCCAGTATCTATACCAGAGTCTACCACAATTCAGGAGGATTCTTTTATTTCTGATTATTCTTGTTTGCCTATCGTATCCTCTGATTGTGTTAGTAGAGATAATAAGTAGAGATAATAAGTTTAGTTTAGTACCATTTAAAAATTTTGACCAATCAGATAATGATTGTTTTGATTTGAATTCGTTATTAGTGAGAAAACATAATGATAATACACCTTATCTTCCTATTAAGATTTTAGGACAATCTTGCTTAGCTCTTTTAGATAGTGGCTCGAACATTTCTGTGATAGGTTCACATTCATTAGCTTTACTGAAAAATGCTGAGGTTTCCATTATGCCCATTTCTTCTCTGCAAGTGTCTACTGCAGATGGTACAGTTCAGTCTATTACAGGCAAATTTGAAACCGAAATCACAGTAGCAGATTTATGTAAGCAAATTACATTCGATATCATTCCTTCAGTTCAGAATTCCATAATTTTAGGTATGGATTTCTTAAATGTTTTTAATAGCACACTAAATTGCTCAAATTTTTCCTTTTCTATTTCTCAATTTAATCTGTCCTTACTTAGTGCTATTCAGGATTTTACTAGTTTATCTAGTTCCGAACAAAGGCAATTAGAGAATATGATCTCTAAATTTATAACTCTTTCGTTGGAAGACAAGTTAGGTCGTACATCCTTAATATCTCACACTATCGAGGTGGGAGATACCACACCTTTTCGACAATACCAGTATCCTATTCCTCAGGCTTGGCAAGTTGACTTGGAAAAGGAAATTGATTCCATGTTAGAGTTGAAGATCATTGAACCTTCCACGTCTTCTTACTGTAGTCATTTGTGGTTAACCAAGAAAAAGGATGAATCTTTTAGGGTTTGCTTCGATGGTCGAAAGTTGAATAATATTACTACAAATCGGGATGCTTATCCTATTCCCCGAATAGACGTCATTCTAAGTAAACTCCAGAATGCTAGGTATATTTCTTCTATCGACCTATCTAAAGCTTTTTTACAAATTCCTTTAAGTGAGGAAAGTAAAAAGTATACAGCTTTTGCAGTTAGTGGGAAAGGATTATTTCAGTTTGTCACTATGCGTTTTGGTCTTGTTTCAGCTCCTCAGACAATGTGTCGTCTGATGGACTTAGTCATTGGTCCTCAGTTAGAGCCCTATGTTTTTTATTATTTGGATGACATTTTGGTTGTCACTCCTGATTTTTCTCTTCATATGGAAATTTTGGATAAGTTGTTTTTACGTCTCAAAGAGGCTAATTTAACTATTAATTTAGATAAATGTCAGTTTTGTCGTCCTAGTCTTAAATTTTTAGGATATGTAGTCGATAGTAAAGGTTTAAGGAACGATCCTGATAAAGTTACTGCTATCAAGGATTTTCCTATACCTAAGACTACTACCCAAGTCCGTAGGATATTAGGCATGTGTAGATATTATCGTCGGTTTGTGCCGTCTTATTCTACTTTGCTGTCCCCACTTACAGATCTCCTTAAAAATAGGAAAAAAGGCCAAACTATTACATGGACTTCAGAAGCCGATAATGCTTTCCGGCGTATAAAAGAAGCTCTTGCTAGTGCACCTGTCATGACATCTCCGAATTTTAAAGAGCATTTCTATCTCATGACAGATTGTTCCAACACTGCTTCAGGTGGTGTACTATTTCAAATGAAGGATTGTTCGGAACATCCAATAGCTTATACCAGCAAAAAGCTCAATAAAGCACAGAAAAATTACTCCACCACAGAGAGAGAACTTCTTGCAATTATCCATGGTCTTAATGCCTTTCGGTACTATCTTGAGGGTCGTAAGTTTACTATGAAAAATCCGTCACAACGTTTGTCCCGTTGGATTTGTAGGCTTTCTGTCTTTGATTATAATATTGTTCATCGCAAAGCCAATGGTGTTGTGGTTTCAGATGCGTTGTCACGTACATTCGATATCAATCTTTTAGATCTGTCCACTTTATCTCCAGATAATTGGTATCGAAAGATGATTCATAATGTCACCCAAGAACCTACTAGATATCCTGATTTCAAGATAGAGAATAATATCCTTTATAAACATGTAATCAGTCCAGTTGAATCTTTATCGAATATGTCTGTTTGGAAAATAGTAGTCCCAACAGCAAATAGGGATGAAGTCTTGAGAACTTTTCATGATGATGTGACATCAGGTCACTTTGGTTTTTATAAAACATTTAGTAAAATAGCTGAGTTATATTACTGGCCTGGTCTGCGCAACTCAGTTAAGAAATACATCTCTAGATGTAGAGTTTGTGCAACATGCAAGCCGAGTAACCTACCTCAAGCTGGATTAATGGGTTCGTTTAGGAACATTAATTTTCCTTGGCAAATGATCTCTTTAGACCTTATTGGACCGTATCCACGTAGTTATTTAGGTAATACATATTGCTTGGTAGTTGTAGATTACTTCACCAAATTTCCTTTAGTTTGTCCTCTTCGTAAGGCTACAACTCCAGCTATTTTGAAGTTCTTAGAGGAGCAAGTGTTCTTACTATTTGGTATTCCCCAAATAGTATCATGTAATAATGGTCCACAATTTATTTCTACAGCCTTTAAAGATCTTTTAAGTAAATATAAGGCCCAAAAGATATTCTACAATGCAGCTTATCATCCGCAAGCTAAACACACTGAACGTGTAAATCGTAGCATTGTTACTGCTCTTCGATCTTACACTTACACTGATCATAGAGCTTGGGATCAGTACATTCATTCAGTTGCTCAAGCCATTCGAACTTCTGTTCATGAAATCACTCAGTGCTCTCCAGCTTATGTTAATTTTGGTAGGCATGTTCCATTGTCAGGTGATTATTTCGGTTTAATTTCTGAAAATTCAACAACCCTACCTCAAATTTCTGAGAAACTTCACCGTATGAAAGATCTCCAAAACTTACCTCCAATATTCGCTGACATTAGGAAGAAGTTGAAAGCTTCTTACCGTAGAAATCAGCATCAGTATAATTTGAGGAAACGAGATTTGCGATTTTTTGTGGGCGATCGAGTTTTGAAACGGAATTTTGTAAAATCAAATAAAGGTGATGCCATTTCTGCTAAGTTTTGTCAGAAATATGTTCCCTGTACTGTCGTTAGGGTAATATCTCCTTTAATATATGAATTAAAAGACAATTCGACAAATAGACGAATTGGTCAATTTCATATAAGGGATTTACTCCCTGATAATACAACAGATGAGGCAACATCTTCATCTTCAGAGGAAGATTGACTTAATGTCTATTAAGCTAACCTATTCCTTTGATTGTTATTGTTTTGGCTCGGTTTGGTTACGATTTGGTATTTTCTTAGATTTTTGTTATTGATCACCAGATTTGGTATACCTACAGCTTATACTTTGATTAGTATCTGTTTATAATAAGTTAAAATTATTAAGGCCATTAGAGTGTTTACTTATATTAGATGTTGCACTGGTATGGAACTAAATATTATAATGCTACTATACTGTGCTATATGTTTATGTGTTGTATAACCTATGTTCTCATTTTGTTTACTTGTTTTGCCAGGTTGGAAAGAATGTTTTGTAATTTTTTTTATGGATTTGATTCCGTTTATTGGTCATGATCAAGTTATATAGGAACATGTATCTGGATTTGCTATGTGGGATGGTTTTTTTTATCAGTCATTAGGAATTTATATAAATAATCAGTATGCATAATTTTAGTACACTCCTATATTATATAGACTATTCTGCCTGTGTATATCTGACTGAATATGTGGGTTCGAAGTTTTAGTTCAATTAGAGGCCTCAGTTATTCACTGATTTTCGGAATTCACCATTTTCATGACAAGTTGTACAGTTATCTAGGCAGTAGAACGTCTTCCATAGATAGTAAATTATCGTTAATGTTAATTAGGATTTGAACATTTAGCTTTAATCCTTAATATTTTCAGACTTTGGTCTAATAACAGAATTGTTCCTTAGCTGATTTATTATTCTTACTTATATAGTTTATTCAAGTCGTGGATTGCTCCCTTTACAGCTAGCGTGTTTAGATTACAGTTATGGATAGTATTTCATATTTTGGCAACAAATGACCATTTATAGTTATTTTCACTTCTTTCCTTAGGCACTTATCTATATTTTGGTATATTGAACTAGGAAATACCCTGTTCTCTTTTATTAATATCAGAACGAATTATAAATCTGCAGTTTCTTCAGAAATTGGTCTACTCGTTCTTGATGTTCTGTTTTGTTACTACTTCCACCTTAACTCTTACTATTTTGCTATGGTTGTTAGAGTTACTGGCACATTAAACTCCTTTTAGTGCTCTTATGTTAGATATTCTTATAAATTTGTTGTAGCTACCTGCTATAGTTATCGAGTATCAGCATAAGTTAATTTTGTTGTAAGAAGTTACCACAGCAGTTCACATGCTTTGGTACTCTACCTTTTGAGTTCAAGTTGTTCAGCTTTGCATTTGCTAGGATGATTAAGTTTATAACACCTCCTAGTTTTTATTTTTGGTCTTTATTTTGGATCCCAAATGTACTGATGGCAGATCATCAGGATGGAATCGATTTTATGGCTGTCCTTTTGTTTAAGCCGTTAGTCCCACATTTTGATCCAATAATTATTTGATGAATTTTAAGGTTAGGCACATATTACCGGATGTGGGTATATGTGGACCTACCATATTTGGTTTAGTTGGTTATAGTGTGAATTGGGTCATTATTTGCCTGATTGATTATCTTTGGATATGCTACTTTATAAATCTGTTGTCCACTGTATGGTCAATTTTGGATTTACCATCCAATTCGACACTTATATTGTTTTATATACGTTTGGTATTTTTATTGTTACTTATTATTGTGTATCGGTCCACCCATTTGCATGATTGATTATTCCTTGGATATGCTCTTCTATAAATCTGTTGTCCATTGATGAGTCAATTTTGGAACCAGGGTCCGATTTCACATTATTTTGGATTATTTGCATTGAGTATTTGTAGTACTAGTCTATACTATGCTATGTTAAAGCTTTACTCTACTTTAATTTTACTCTAGATAGTATGTGACTTTGTACTTAGTTACATGTGGGTATCTTTAGATGAATCTACATATCTATCTATGAATCTAACCATATCTTTATTTCTACATCACTCATAATCTGTGGTTAATGATAATCGTGTGAATCGATGTAAATTGTTTTGAAAGTATTTTAGTGAGTTAATATAGTTTATAGCTGTATTTGGCAAACTGGTGCCATGGCTATAATTTTTTAAATATAAGTTTATTTTTTTTTCTCGATTCTTGATTGCACCACAAATGGTTGAAGTATTGGTTAACATACAGCTAAACAATCAGTCAAGTAAAAGAAAAAAAAAATTTTCACTTAAAATTTTTTTCTCCAAGTAAGAGGGGAATGTAACGAGTCCGTTACTTAAATAATCGTTTACCTTTTTTTGTGACTGGAATCTTTTAATTTAATTCTAAATTAACTTCATATTGAAATATTCTTAAACTAAATATTTAAATAACTCCCAGTAAATCTTATTTTCTAAGGTTGGCATTAAACCGCGCCACCAGTGGTAAGATTCTGAAAGCACATCCATCCGACGACTTGTAGAACCTTAACAGGGTTACTTGTCAACTGGATGTGATCGAAGAAAGATCGTTTCGATCAGAATAGTAGCGGCTGGGAAGTGAGAATACAGGTGAGATGCCACAGAAATAGAGGCATAGCGAGAGCATATTTCGCACCGTATACGAATACGAATACAGTGCCAGAAGTAGATTTTTTTGACAGGAATGTAGGCAAACTGCATATGGTTCGACCTTAATGGTTGAAACTTACGTCGAGCAGGAGACTGCTAAAAGAATAAGCTAGGGTGGTACTTGAATCCCAACGCGCTAAGAGTCCTGCGGCTCCAGCACGACAATACAGTAACTGAACAGAATGGATTAAAATTGCGAAAGGAATTTGGAATTATAATTTTTTTTTATTGAAGTAAATGGAAAAATTATTGAAAAAGAAGTTTGTCACGATGAAAGACGATTCCCTACGATTATTGTATTTATATGCAAAAGAAGAAAAGATGTTGAGTAAATTAAGTACGCACAAAGGCGAAAAATGATGAACAGATTATTTCGAAAAGTATATGTCAATATTATTACATATTTGACGAAATTAATTTCGAGATCGAACTGAAAAATAAAATAAACAGTTACAGTAATATAGAAACAAGAAGTTGCGAAGGAATTTACAGAAGGATCAATAGATGAACCTATTAAGGGTATGTTACATATAGGAATCATAAATGTAAATAATCCAGAAACATAAATTAGAAGTTTTATTCCGAAGATACAAAAGTAGGAAAAAAACAAAGCAAAGAGTAAAAAAGAGTCGAACAACTATTAAGCACAGTAAAAACCATTAATATTTGAAGAAAAAAGGCCCATCAAAAAAAATGCAAAATATGCAGATGTTTTTTATTTGGGAAAAGACCCATATGTACAAAGCAAAAGTTAGTTTGTAAAAGACGAGAAACCAAACAAAAAAACCATACCTATAATATTTTATTACGATAGCAAACACAGTATTCGTATCTGTATATTTAAAATTTTGTTTACGATGCAAGAAGAACTAACAAGTATGGAATTTTTTTTTGACAGAGAAGAAAAATCGACACATATATGTTCATGTTTACTAGAAGAGGAACTCTTTGGACATAAGTTTTCGAATAAACAGTATCTTACACCTCAGAATGCAAGAAAAAGCAATTTTGCGGAAATAGCCGCACCACGTAACAGATTATCTAGGAAGAAAGTAAAGTTTAATGGACTACTAAATGTCAAGAAGCATTTAATAAGCCCAAGATATATCTAATAAGCCCCCGTTATGGAATTCCCCGATTTATCGAAGAAAAACAAATTCATTTTAAGGATTTATGCTTCAGGAATAGCATTAGGAGACTTGTTAAGATTTTTGCTCACAAATGTGAGTGCAGAAGATTATAAAGAAAATGATAATGAAAAATGAGAATAAGAAGAGATGAAAAATAAGAATCAGCCAATTCTTAATGAAATACGAAAAGATTAAATAAATAATAATTTTTTTTTAAGAAAAAGGTATAAAAATTTGTATAGTACAAGATAAACATAATACAAGCAATACATAACATAGTATAAGATAAGCAGGTCAAGAAGAGTAATAATTAACGACTTCCACATGTTACAGGAAGGATATGGAAGAATAAATAGGATATATAGTACAGAAATATAAGGAAATACTATTTCTGGAACGAATTACGAAGAAATGTTGAGAACTATGTGAAATGTGGAGAGGTGCGACGACTGCCAAAGGCATAAGCACTCAATTATAAACAAGGAACCCATGAACATGTACATTGATGAAAATGGGAACAGACATATATTGACTTACAATGCGAATTAAGCAACTACATAGAAGGATACATAATACAGAATAAAATAAGCCGAAACAGTAGCCAAATCATTGGTAGAGAAATTTATCTTGAGGTATGGAGAAAAATAATAGCAGACCAAGGCATAGAGTTTATGTCTAGAATAATTATTAAGGAAGCAATACTTGGCATTGCTGCAAAAAAAGTCAATGAATATACTCGTAATATATAAATGTACTTTTTAATGCGAATAATATAAATATATTTAAATGAATATAATGTTTAAATATACTTTTAAGTTGGTACAATATATTTAAAATATATAGTGTGTATAACAAAAAAAAAATGTTGGACTGTATAGTAGTTAAACAAAAGAAATAGGGATAAATTAATAAATGGATAAAACGGTAAAACTTGATTGTGAGATGTTGAAGTGATTAATCGTGTATACGAAAAGTGAAAACAGAGCTATTACTGGGTACCAAGAATTAATATAAGATTTTATCATTATAAATTTTTATTTATTATGTAAAATATGTAAACATTACTGTAAATATTATGTGCACATAATAGGGGGTAATATGTAATACAATCTAAATGATTTAACGTAAGGGGAAAAAACGTAGGTAATATATGCAGCGTTTTAAATTTTTTTTAACTACGAAATATTTATATATTAAAAAATTTTCTAATAACTCCTGGACTATATACATAAATCTGTTTGTCTTTATTTACATTCAAATCCCCCAAAGAAAAAATCGAGTTACGAAGTTAAAATAATCAATATAATACATGATATTTCGACGAATTTAAAAAATTTGTTTTGATTCAAGGCTAAATCCCCGGTTTATCAAGAAATTTTGTTGTGAGAACAGGTTAGATTTGAAAAGGGTGGCCGAGAGACAGAAAGATCGGCCGAGGGGAATAGGAGTCAAGCAAGAGATTTCAGACTAGAAAGATGTTTGGGCGATTTTGAATCAGGAGTCGATTCATTTTTTTTGTGTTATGTTTTAAGACCGGTGAAAGGTTGGATAATACTCTTTTGCAATAATGCAGTTTAGAACAGAGTATCAACAATAAGATTTGTGCAGTACACCGAAACTGATGAAATTTTGAAAATGATTATATAGGATGTCCCACCAGCTTTGTTGTCGTTTGCCTGCTTGATCCAACCCCATCTACGTCAGATCTTCGTTCCTGAGTATGGAAATGGTTTCCTTTTTGTTCCAGTTGAGAGATTTGTCCTTGCAGCTCCAATCCCAGAGATGGTAGCAAGTTTTTCAAGGTTAAGTGGCAAAGTTTATGAATTAAGGTAACAATTAACATATTAATTTTTCCAAATTAAATAGACATTATTTTTGATAATTGATAATTGCTTTCATTAAAAATAAAAGAATTTGTAATATTCAAAGTTTTATATTGTGTTAGAGGCGTGGCCAACAAAATGTCATAATTTACTCAGTCTTAAAATGTGATGTTGACATATGACATTTTGGCTTAAATCTGCTGTTGTTGTAAAACAATTTTAATTTGATTATTATATAGAAAAGATATTTCATATATAAGGTTAAATTTTAAGATATTTTCATAAACAAGGATATCTTTAATTTTTAATAATCTAATTTGGCCATATTAATAAATAACCTAGGAACAATTTCGAAAATTTTTGTAGCAATCTCTTTTGTAAACAGATAAGCACGTAAGTTTTTGTTAATTTTGTTATTATGTTATTTAGTATGCTTCTTGTGCAATCTGTATTTTTGATAACTGTTTGTTTGAGACAAAAATAAATATTTGATTTGTTTCTCTGATCCATTTTTTTTATTTATTTTAGAAAAATCTCCTAACCTTTTTTGTGTTTACGTTTTTTAGGAAGGAAGAGCCTAAATCTTCTTTCCTCCAGCAAGATTAGGATCCTTCAAAACGGCGCCCTCATTTTAAAATTATTAGAAGCCCTTTCTTGTTATCCATTTTTGTCCAGTTGTCCAGGAGATTTGTTTAAGTATCCCTTTGTTTCATATTCTGGTAGTTACCCCAATCCGACACCCTTGTCATTTACTTATCCACGACACCAGCTCTCCAGTTAACCCCTGAGTGCCGTTCGCATACGTTTCGATTTATTTTGCTTGCCCTATCTTGACCCCCATTAGTTTCTGTCCCCAATTTCCTACCCCTATGTTCTTACCCTGAGGTAGGCAAAATATTTCGTTACAAAATAGCGTCCAACGTAGCAGGCATTTTTTAGATTTTTGTCCTTTTTCCTGAAGCCATATATCTTTTTCAATTTTTCCCTAGTTTTCTGCCACGTATATGAAACCATTTTTTTTCTGAATAGTGTCCCAGTGTCTCACAAAAAGTAATTGTTTATGTATTTGTATTAACATATGTATTATTGTTTTTTATGTAATGTACTGTAGAACTATCTGTATATGTATTTTATGTGTATTTGGTAATGAAAGCAAATATTTGAGAATTAATTATTTAAATATGTATTTTGAATAATGTTTTAATATTAAAAAGAATTTTAAAAGTTAATAACAGTAACAAATAATACCGTTATTGTTGCATTTATTCTTAATTGATTTGACAGATTTTACAGAATAATCGGTTTTTGTAATTTTGTTTGTTCGGTCATTTTGAGTAAATGTTTGTATAGTTGTGAGTGACCTTTTGTTTGAGCTGTGTAGTTGTGAAGTAGTGTTATGCATTTTGTCTTCTAATTAACCATCTTTGACGGCGTATTAAATGCCACAGGTTAGTTGAAGCTTTTGTGCCAGAAGTAGTCATCGTGAGTCGTTGAAAAGGTTCGACTAAGTTTAGTCTCAATAGTAGACTGTTTGTTTGTTGTGTATCCTTTCTTGTATCTGAATGACCACAAGTGTAATATTTGTGATCAGAAGATACTGTTTTAGTTTTGACTAGCAGTCTCATTTAGTTTTCGGAACAAGAGTTGGTTTATTTCGGTGTTTATTTAGTGTAGCTCACTCAAAGGTCAAGTTTTCATTATTATTAGTGTTTTGTCTTTCCTTGTTTGTAAAGTTTATGTTGCTTGTTAGTGTCCATGTTGTCCCATGTTGTTTGAAACCATTTTTTTAGTCCTTGTTAGTGAAAGTGTGAATTTTTAAGAGACAGGTTAGAGACCTCATTTTTGTTTACCAACTGATACTAAGTCAAGAGCAGAAGTTGCAGCAAACTGATTGAGTTTTGGATTTCAGTACGCAGATGTGCAAGTGAGACTTACTATCAGGTGATAAATAGAAACGGTTGTTTCTTCAAATTGTCATATTTTCTACTAGTTGTTGAGTTTGATCTTAGTTATTTTGTGTTTGCTTTCATCCAATTTTTGAAAAATGAAGTCTACCTAGGTTTTAATCATTTGAAAACAGGAGAGTTATCTTATGAGCTCTTCATAAGAGGTAGAGATGTCCCAAATAAGACAGTTGATGATAGGAGAAAGATGTTAAGGGCTTTGTTGGCCAAGGAGGCTACTTCGTCTTTAAGTTTAGTCGATTTGGTTAAGAATGTAGTAAATCCTGAGAAGGAGTTGTGTGAGATTAAATTAATTATGGAAGATTTATATAGTAGTGCTCAATCAATGAATGCACAATCAACTAAACCTGATTTTGTTAGATTTGAGACAAGGTCTACACATTTAGACACCAGATTAGAAAATTTCCCTATGAATGATGTTGAGGAAGAAGTAATAAAGTTTGTCAATGAGTGTGAAGATGATTTGTTGATATTGAAAGGTGATGTGTTGGAAAAAGAGGAAATATCAGCTCCAGTTTCAGCCCCTGTAGTTCCCAGTTGTACAGACCCAGCCCCAATAATATAGGTTTCAACTCCAGTCATTATTTCTGATCTACATATTAAGTTTAATGGTGAAAGTAAAGCCCTCCCCACATTTTTAGAAAAAGTTAGAGATTCTGCTAGGTCTAGGAATATTTTCGAAGACGTCCTGTTCCGTTCAGCCATTGAACTATTTGAAGGTAATGCTGCTATTTGGTATAGGAGTATTAGAGATAAAATTAGTAGTTGGGATGAGGTGGTAGCCCTACTCAAATCTGCTTTTTTCCATCCAGATTATAGTGATAATCTCTTAGATGAAATTAAAAGTAGAAAGCAAAAAAAGAATGAATCCATAACCATTTATTCAGCAGTGATGGAAAACCTTTTTGAACGTTTGGAAACATACCCTAGTGAAGCCCAGAAGGTGAAAAAAATGAGAAAAAATATTTTAGTGGACTACATTCCACTAATAGCCCTGCAAGATTTCGCTACAGTAGAAATGTTAGTAGCTACTATAAAACGTTTGGAGCAGAATGTCCTGCCCTTGTTGCAGACTACTAAAGGTCTTGCTGGTATTTCAATTGATGATTCAGAAAAGCCCAAAGAACAAGTTCATGTGATGGGTAACCAAAATAAGCAAGACAAAAGTAGAGTAGGTAACAGAGAGGACAGAGAAAATAATTCTTCTAGGATACCCAATCCCAAATATATGTATGAAAATGATAGACCCAGTCCACCAGAGAATACTGAAGTAAGAAATCAGTCCTTTTCATCCCCACTCCCAATGATGCAATCTTTCTCACCCTCAACCCCAATGATGCAATCTTTTTTATCCCCACCCCCATTAATGCAGTCTCCCCTTTATCAAGCTCCCAGAAATCCGAAAAAGATTATTTGTTTTAATTGTAATAGGCCAGGTCATATTTCCTGTGACTGTAGAAGCAAGCCAGTATCTTGTTCTCGTTGTGGTTATAAAGGTGTGACCATATCTTCTTGTCCTAAGTGTTGTATTTCAAATAGATCTAAGACCAATAGACCTTACAGGCCTTCGTTGAGCCCAATTTTTGAAAAGAAAGATTTTGATAGTCGTCCTCATGTTAGTATTTCCATTTTCTCTAGAAACTTTGTAGTTCTTTTAGACAGTGGTTGCTCTACATCCGTTGTAGGTGCCGCTGGAGTTGAATTTCTAAATTCCCAAGAAATTAAATATAATCACACATCTATTAAGCATGTCCGCTTAGCAGATGGTTCCAATAAATCAGTTGTTGGTACCATTGATCTTCCAGTAGAGGCTGATGGTGTGTGTCATATGGTAAAATTTTTTGTTGTACCTTCTGTCCCTTACAGTTTCATTTTGGAAAATGATTTTATGCGTCAATTCTCACTGTTATTAAACTTTGAGGATAGGACATGGCATTCTTCCCGAAGGAAAAATAAAATAGAAACTACCCAAGAGATTAATTATTTAGAGGTTGATGTAGATAGAATAGACCCTTGGTTCGATAATTTGAGATCAAAGATACTCCGATCCCCCCTTGATTTTCCACAGTGGAAGGTGGAGAATGATTTTGTTAATAAGTTTGTCCCTACCACCAATTCTTTTAAGACTAATGATGTAGAGTGGAAAATTCTTGTGCCCAAACCACAAAGGTTTGAAGTTATGCAGTCTTGTCATGAGCCACCTACGTGTGCTCACTTTGGATTCTACAAAACTTTGTCCCGTATTCAAGAAAGATATTATTGGCCCCAGATGCGTGTTGATGTGCATAAGTTTGTCAGGTCATGTAAAGTTTGTGGTGCTCAGAAGACACCAAATTATGCTCCATTGGGTAAAATGGATAAGCAGAGAGAGGACAAGTTTCCTTGGTAAATAGTTGCTATAGATCTGATAGGTCCCTTTGTTCGTTCAAAGAAAGGTTATTCGTGGTTATTAGTAGTTGCTGATTGGTTTAGTAAATATACGTTAGTCCAACCTTTAAGAAAGGCCACAGCTAAGAATATTGTTGAGTTTTTGGAAAATGATGTTTTCCTAATGTTTGGCGTTCCTCAATATGTGATTTGTGATAATGCATCAAACCTGAACAATCCTCTCTTAATTGAGCTCTGTAATAGGTATAACGTTCAGAAAGTATGGTTTAGCCCAGTATATGCACCGCAGTGTAATTTTGTGGAGAGGAACAATAGAACCAATGGTATAGCAATACGTACATATGTAAAAGACCACGTAGATTGGGACAAGAACTTAGCAAAGATCAGACAAGCTATTAACACAGCAAAGCATGAAGTGACTGGATATACCCCAGCTTTCTTGAATTATGGCCATCATGTTCCTTTAAGTGGAAACTATTATGATGTTGATCACAAGGATCAACAGAACCAAGATATTGAGATAATTCCAGGTGGCCGTAACGTGTATGCTTCAGAAGTTAAAGGTCTAGATAAAGTTTTTGAAAAGGTTAAGGCTAATCTTCGAAAAGGATATGAACGTAACGCTAGAAGTTACAACTTACGCAGAAGATAAGTCCAATTTCAAGTGGGTGATAGAGTTTGGAAAAGAAATAAGGTTTTGTCTTGTGCTGTCAACAAGTTTATGTCCAAACTAGCACCGAAGTATATTGAAGCAACCATTAAGGAAAAATTGTCACCAGTGGTTTATCGTTTGTCAGATTTAAATGGTTCTGATCTTGGTAAGTGGCATGTTAAAGATTTAAAGCCTTTTGTGTCAGATGAGGACAATATGTCATCCTTAAGTAATTAGTTCATCCTATCCCATGTCTTTGTTTTCGAGTTTGTATGTTGATTTGATTTCATCCCTTTGGAATATTGTTTCACTTTTGATAATTTTAGTACAGGTAATCTATTTTGATTGGAGACACATGTGAGAATCACATTTTGTAATATGTAGGTATATAGATTTAGGGTCTATATCCCAATTTTTTGTAGAACCGTTGCCGAATTCCCTGTCTCGCCAGGCGTATAGTAGAGATTAGTAGACGCCTACCTACTGAGCAGAGCATTTTTTTGTTTTTGTGTACCACATTTGGTTCAGGCAACGAGGTGACATGGCTATGCCTGTCCATCAAATCACTTGTGTTACTGCTGTGAATGTCAGCGAGGTTCACTGCAGGGCATAAGGTTAGCTTCCCCCAAGGCATAGAAACTTATGTCATCTACACTTCAAGTAGAGTCATAAATTTCAGTCTACTCGACTTTAAAGAGTCTGGCGATCGATGGCACGCTAGCCCATTCTTTATAACTAATGTTGTTTTTGTTGTTTAATCCCACGCTAGCCATCATCTAAAATATATTATTAAGAAGTCACGACTCATTTAAGAGGTCATCTTCTGATTTTGTTTTTGTTGTTTTACTTTTATCAAAAACTGGATAAAATTATCCGAGTTTTTTCTTTTAAGAAGGGGCATTGTAGCATTTTAAATTTTTTTTATCTACGAAATATTTATATATTAAAAAATTTTCTAATAACTCCTAGACTATATACACAAACCTGTTTGTCTTTATTTACATTTAAATCCCCCAAAGAAAAAATCGAGTTACGAAGTTAAAATAATCAATATAATACATGTTATTTCGACGAATTTAAAAAAGTTGTTTTGATTCAAGGCTAAATCCCCGGTTTGTCAAGAAATTTTGTTGTAAGAACAGGTTAGATTTGAAAAGGGTGGCCGAGAGACAGAAAGATCGGCCCAGGGGAATAGGAGTCAAGCAAGAGATTTCAGACTAGAAAGATGTTTGGGCGATTTTGAATCAAGAGTCGATTCATTTTTTTTTGTATTATGTCTTAAGACCGGTGAAAGGTTGGATAATACTCTTTTGCAATAATGCAGTTTAGAACAGAGTATCAACCATAAGATTTGTGCAGTACACCGGAACTGATGAAATTTTGAAAATGATTATATAGGATGTCCCACCAGCTTTGTTGTCGTTTGCCTGCTTGATCCAACCACATCTACGTCAGATCTTCGATCCTGAGTATGGAAATGGTTTCCTTTTTGTTCCAGTTGAGAGTTTTGTCCTTGCAGCTCCAATCCCAGAGATAGTAGCAAATTTTTCAAGGTTAAGTGGCAAAGTTTGTGAATTAAGGTAACAATTAACATATTAATTTTTCCAAATTAAATAGACATTATTTTTGATAATTGATAATTGCTTTCATTAAAAATAAAAGAATTTGTAATATTCAAAGTTTTATATTGTGTTAGAAGCGTGGCCAACAAAATGTCATAATTTATTCTGTCTTACAATGTTATGTTGACATATGACATTTTGGCTTAAATCTGCTGTTGTTGTAAAACAATTTTAATTTGATTATTATATAGAAAAGATATTTCATATATAAGGTTAAATTTTAAGATATTTTCATAAACAAGGATATCTTTAATTTTTAATAATCTAATTTGGCCATATTAATAAATAACCTAGGAACCATTTCGAAAATTGTTGTAGCAATCTCCTTTGTAAACAGATAAGCACGTAAGTTTTTGTTAATTTTGTTATTATGTTATTTAGTACGCTTCTTGTGCAATCTGTATTTTTGATAACTGTTTGTTTGAGACAAAAATAAACGTTTGATTTGTTTCTCTTGTTGCCGAGAGGCGTGGAGGGTGGCTGTTTGGCCTATCTCCGGCTCTAAGGGCTTCTTACGGTCCGTGGAATTGGACCTAGATGTTCCTCGAGTGTCCACCATTCTTCTTGGAACAAATAGTGTAACTGAGGTTGATACTGGGTGAGGTACGTGGAGTCGTGTATGTTTTTCGGGTGAAAAACTATCACAAATCCAGAACCAGAGGTTGGTAGTGCGTGATTAACACAATAAAATGCCACAACAAACCTCGGAGATAGTGTACATATAAATATAATTGAATGTGTGCCAAAAGGTAGAGTGTAAGTTTGAAATATCAGTGCAAACGTTTTTCGTGCTTGATCTACGTAGTAGAAATCCCACTAAAACGTTATCTGCACAACAGTAATTAAAATGAAATACGAAATAATATTTGTATATACAAATAACATAAAAATGCAACAATAAAAAGGCAGTTTGAGAGATTCCTTGACTTACGGAAGGAATCCTCGAGAATCCTTGTGTCTCCTTAACTTGCGGAAGGCGACCACAAGTAAATACAAATACTTCAGAGCGTATGGTCTCTGTGAAGAGAGATGTCGCAATGAATGTATTTAAAAACGATAAAAATGCAATGATAATATAGCAAACAAAATAAGAATATACGAAGCGTGTGATCTCCTAAGAAAAAAATCGCAGCGGATATATTCAACAACAAATGGCAATAATAAAATAGCGAAAATGGGAATATATTCGAGCGTATGATCCACAGGAGAAATATCGCAGAAAATATATTCAAAAATAAATCAAATAAATGCAATAATGAAATAGCAATAAATGGGCACTTTCTCTGTGCGTGATCTAAGAGAAATACCACAGCAGAAAGTACAGAAAAAGCGAAAATGGGAATATATTCGAGCGTATGATCCACAGGAGAAATATCGCAGCAAATATATTCAAAATAAATCAAATAAATGCAATAATGAAATAGCAATAAAATGGGCACTTTCTCTGTGCGTGATCTAAAAGAAATACCACAGCAGAAAGTACAAAAATAGCACAAACAATATATATATATATATCAAAAATGCACAAATATCAATAAACAATAGCAAAAATATGGTAAAATAAGAAGGCAGATGCTAGGTGGATGACTGGCACCGAACCTAGAGTCTTAACTACACTTAAATACACAGACTACAGAAAATCCACCTTCTTTTATACAAGAAAATCCTTTGTTTTAAGGGATTATGACATATGAAAGTGGACTTCCCGTAAAATCGACCAATGGTAAATTTTAATTTGCTCAAAAGTTGGAATAAACCCTATTCCAACCAATGAACAATTTTTTTCGTGTCTGGAGATGTTTCCCGTACGCTGATTGGTCAGTTAATGCGAGCGCACGAGAACACTCTGATCCATTTTTTTATTTATTTTAGAAAAATCTCCTAACCTTTTTTGTGTTTACGTTTTTTAGGAAGGAAGAGCCTAAATCTTCTTTCCTCCAGCAAGATTAGGATCCTTCAAAACGGCGCCTTTATTTTAAAATTATTAGAAGCCCTTTCTTGTTATCCATTTTTGTCCAGGAGATTTGTGTAAGTATCCCTTTGTTTCATATTCTGGTAGTTACCCCAATCCGACACCCTTGTCATTTACTTATCCACGACCCCAGCTCTCCAGTTAACCCCTGAGTGCCGTTCGCATACGTTTCGATTTATTTTGCTTGCCCTATCTTGACCCCCATTAGTTTCTGTCCCCAATTTTCTACCCCTATGTTCTTACCCTCAGGTAGGCAAAATATTTCGTTACAAATATTAAGGTAATATAAGGCATAATGAAGGAGACAGCAAATTACAACGGAACAATCAGGATAACCTTATAATATGCTGATGTGAGACTAGGTTAGGTTACTAAATTTAAAAAATAAATTTTTTTTTTACTAAATATAAGGAAATTTGTACCAAAATTTGTATAAATATGTATAGGTAAATAGTGAATGTAAATAATGTATATATGTACAGTAATCAGTTGATGATGACACATAAAATTTTCTTCTTTCGGTAGGGAAGAGTAAAAACAGTTCATGTAATTGATTGAAAAAGAACAGCACTCAGAAAATTTTTCTTCTGAGGGATAGGGATGTAACGGGATTTAATCAAGCATGAGATCCAAGTAATCTTTTTTAATAACGTGACACACATTTTCGAAAATAGATTGTTTGTTTACGACATTAAAAATATCGTTGTAACGAGGACACACGCTGACCTAGTGAAATTTTCAATGTAGTCGAAAGCTTATTAAATAACGTGTATCAATTAACAACTAACAAACATATTATAATAAACTCACGTGTGTTAAATAGCTGGAAATCACGGGATTATTAGCATTATCATTATTGTTAAGAATGAAGAATCAAGAGAATGGACGAGGTTAGTATTGTCAACGTCAACTGAGTACTATCTAGTATTGTACTTAGATAACTAATAAACCAAATCATGAGTATCTAGTGTGTTTAAATAATTACCCATTACAAGAATATATACAACATAATTATATTGTGATCCAGCTTTATTACATGTGTGTGTGCGTGTGAGTGTGTGTGTGTGGGTGTGGGTGTGTGTGTGTAAAAAGATGGCTTGGATGCAGGTCTGTTAGCCACATATTTTTATTTGTTAATCTATTAGTTTTGTTATATTTATACTTGTTTAATTTAAATGACTATATTTGTTTCTTTCAAATAGTTAACCAGTAATTTGATTATCTCCATTTCATCACAACTTACTAGATACTATATAATAATGTAAATGTAAATCTTGATCAACAGAATCAACTGGCTGGTCTAATGTATTTAATATTTTTTTATTTAACAATAAATAAATATATATATATATATATATATATATATATATATATATATATATACACTCGCGATCATAAGATCCGGGTCACCTTGAAAAAACGGTTTTTTATTGTTTTTATTGAAAAAGCAGAAAACAAACCAAATTATTGATAAAACAGGCATACGAAAAAAATGGAAAATACAGAACGTGGTAAAATGTCAGTGAAATTTCAATGACTAATATCGTGTATTGCCTAAACTTGCTCTAATGACCTCTTGCAGACGACGGGGCATACTCTCAATTTTTCTCCGGATTACATGTTGTGATATGTTATTCCACTCTCTCACTAACTTAAGCTTCTGTCCGTTTTTAGGAGGAGATGTTAGGGGTTGAATACGTTTTTTCAAATCGTCCCAGATATGTTCGATGGGATTCAGGTCCGGAGACCTAGCTGCCCAGGGTAACCTCGTCATTCCAACCTCGTCCAAGTATTGCATACTGATCGTGGCAACGTGCGTTCGCGCGTTGTTCTGCATAAAAACGACGTTTTCTCCAAGCCTTGCCATAGTATGCATAACATGTTCTTCCAGAATCTCCGTCATGTCCCGTCGTGCTGTTAAGGATCCATTTTCGACTCTCCTCCAAACTCTTCACGTCCATCGGATCCAGTTAGGCAGAAACGGGATTCATCTGAGAATAACTCTTTGCTCCAATCAGTAATTCCCCAATGCGCGTATTTTCGAGCAAAAGCTAGTCGTGCAACTCGATGCGCCAGGCGAAGTGGCGGTCCTGTAGCCATTAACCGAGAAGATAGTCCAAAAGAACGAAATTTTCTCCTAACTGTTGCAACGCTAACATTGCGATTTCGTACTTCCTGTAGACGATTTCGATGCATAATCGCAATTGAGGTCCGGTTTCGTAAAGCCTGAAACACAAGAAAAGGATCATCTGGTACCGTGGTCATTCTTCTTCGTCCAGAGCCAGGTCGTCTGTATAGCAAACTCTTCTCCTGAAAGCATTGAAGCACTCGTTGAACCGTAGAAAGACTTACGCCAACAGTTCTTGCGACTTGCCGTTGAGTGTGACCGTCTTTCACAAGCGCAACAATTTGTGCCGTTTCAACAACAGTCAAGGGTATTTTTGGCAAAAAATAAACAATAATAAACACTAATAATGGCACTAATAAACACTAATGGTGGCAATAATAAACGTTTGTTCGTTGCGTTTGAACAGAAAGTCGAAGCACAAATGAGACATTTAAAACAAGCGGCAGTTACAGGTACCGTCCATTTTGGGAAGTGTGCGCTTTCTCGCGAAATCGGCACTATTGAAATTCTTTGTTGCAAAGGAAACCGCTAAGCCGACAACAATTCCCAGAAACATGCATTAGTTTGTATTTGTGTTATTATTATTTACGATAAAGCTCGTTAAAAATGAAATATCGGTGATTTTCAAGGTGACCCGGATTTTATGATCGCGAGTGTATATATATATATATATATATATATATATATATAGAGCTGTGAGAACATTATTGCTGTAATCTTATTTCTTTTTTTAATTATTTTGATTTACATTGAAAAATGATAAAAACATATTTCCAACCGCTACTGGGACAAACACACAGGAATTGAAAAGGTTTTCTAAGCCTCGTCCATTGTGACGCCAGAGCTTAGGTAGTCCATGTGCAGATTATGATGGTTTTATATAATTTGTAAATAATGTAAATTTGTAAATGACAGCATAGCAGCGTCAGTGGTGGGAATAGCAGACCAATGGTGGCATAGGAACGTCCCCCAATGTCTTGCTGACCAATGGTGGACGTCTTCGTGACGTCGGAACGTGTCGTTGACCAATGGCAGCATAGCAGCGTCAGTGGTGGGAATAACAACACCCCCAGCGACCAATGACAGCTTAGAATTTGAATAAACATCATAGAAATGGCGGTATAGCGATGAGGGACCAATGGTGACATAGTAACGCCCTCCTCGTGACGTTAGAACATTTTCCTCGACCAATGATGCCACAGAAACGTGTCCTCGACCAATGGTGCACATCCTCGTGACGTTGGAGGCCAATGGTGTGCATCAACTAATGGGGGAGTCGTACCACAATATTAACGAAAAGACGCCCCCAGTCCCCCCATTCCCCCGAAAAGACGCCCCCATTCCCCCCGAAAAGACGCCCCATCAATAATAACGAAGCTACACGTCAACGTAACCAATGAGAACGATGTTCAATCGCTGGTCGGTGACTGCGTTCTATGAATTGACAAAGAGAAGAAGACGAATGACAGACAAAGAGAGCAATTTTTCCTCGTATTTTTTTTTAATTAAAACCTACAACCATTAGCGTAAAACTTCTAAATTTTTTCAATTTATATTTTACGAGTTACCTCGAATATATTTTATCGATTACCATAATAACAAAAATTCGTTTATTTTTCAATTTATACTTTACATGATCAGTTGAAATCTTGATAAAATAGATCTTGCTACTGAGAATAATGAGATCATCGGATACGCCGGCTATTAAAAATTTCTCACGCGATCACGATATATAGCCGGAAAACACGTGCACTTTCCAATTCTAGTTAATGTAAGATAAAATATATTCGCATGGAGGCAGGAAACAGGTGCACATTCCGTTCTATTTAATAATTAAGCCCGGCATGTGATGCAGTCTTACGAAATATTGCGCAACATATTTTTAGCGTGTGAGAGGCAGTTAGATAAAGAGCAGATGCTCTACATATCATCAGTTCAATTCTGATCACCCTTCAGACAAGTTGTGTGTTTTGTGCAGCGTCACCAATTATACAAAGTACCGTTCGGAGAAGTTCTGTGTTTGTGAAGTGTCGGCAATTATATATACAAAAGTAAGTTTTATAATACTTAACCTTTTTTATATCATTTAGAATTCATCATTATCTTTACTAATTTCCAATTCTTAATAATTTTTCTGATTTAAACATTTTATTGAAATTACTTGGTTATAATCTCTGTTCTAAAAAAAAAAAAAAAAAAATGTTTGTAAATAGTGCGGTATTTGTAATTTTTTGTTTCTATGAAAGTTTTGCAAAATTATTGCTAGTTAAAAATGTTTCATTGTTAAATTAAAAAAATATACATATTATAAAAGATAGAATTTTTGTAAAATAATATTGCTAGTCAAAGATATTTCACTGTTAAATTAAGAAAATACATATTGTTGCAGATGGACCTAAAAAAGATTAATGCATCCTCTCTGCTTACAGAGAAGAAAATCAAGACAATTAGAAAGCTGAACAGCCTACCCGTAGGAGTACCCCAGAAGATAATTGCGGCAAGAGAAGTCGATACGAAATTTGGGAAATCCATCCTTCTTGAATTAGAAAAGGAGGTGATGTTCTTGCCGCAAAGGGTGGTTGAACTCTACAGGCTGCATTTGGAACATTTTAGAGAGGGAAAGTACAGCTTGGTGTTCCGAGGAAACGTTGCCACTGGAAAGGTGCAGCCAGCCGCCTCGTTTGAAATAATAGAAAATTAGAGGATTAAAAAAATATTGGTGAGTTTTTCATTTATTGATTTATTGCTTTTTACTTAATCATGAGTAACATTGGTGATCTTAGTAGTGACATTATACAACATTTAATTAAAGCGCGTGATGTTTTGTTTCGAAATTATACACCGCGAGAAGCGAATATTTGGTTAAATCACATTAAAAGACATTTGGCTTTGTTTACTAAAGCGATTCGGTGTGGGGACTTGGAATTAGCTAAATTACGGCAACTACAGACAAACGCGGGGCATTTAAAGGCAATTAAATCGGAAATTCAAAATTTCGCTCTTCGCGTGGGTGGTGGAATTACTAAACATCGTCGGGTTAAATGGGAAGATGTAAATTCCGCATTCAAGAGTAGAATTAGAACAGGCATAATTATTAATCTAGGACACAAAGATTTAATGCAATTTTTCGGGGATTGTTTTAAGTTATTTAGAATTCGAATTAAAAACATTTTAAAAAAATTAAATATGATAAAATGTAATATGACATTATGTGGAGAATTTATTAGAAAATCAAATCAAGGAGGTGATATTAACCAATTTAAATATTTTAATACCAAAAACGAAGCCATAGACGCAGGAACGGACTTGGTTTTATGGTTTCACACAAACATAGTATATAAATTAATGTCTAAGCTATCGGAATTTGAAGAAACGGGATCAGGGTGGGCTTTGAAAAAAATAGTTTCTTTAGAAGTCAATATAAATAAATATGAAGTGGGAAATGGAGCTTCGTCGTTCATAAGACTACCAGAACCAATCCAAAAGAAGCACGCATGTATTAATATCAAAAACGATGATGAAGCATGCTTTTTTTGGAGCATAGTTTCAGCGATTTATCCAGCTAAATGCAGTTCAGATCGTACATCTTCATATCCACATTATGCGACTGTCTTAAATATCGATGGGCTAGAGACACCTATGACTATAAAAGGTATTTCAAAATTTGAAAAGTTAAATAATATTTCTGTAAACGTGTACGGGTTAGAAATGAATGTTGCTAAAGAGAGAACATTTTACGTAACAACGCCGGTAAGGTTATGCAAAACCAAATTAACTAAACATGTAAATTTATTGATTGTACAAGATAAATATTTTCCAAAATTGAATGACTACGAAGCACCTATGACTCACGATGAATCTGTAGAAATTAAGTATCATTATTGCATGATTAAAGATATGTCTCGACTTATGTCCAGGCAGTTAAGTAAGAACCGTAATAAAAAATTTTTATGTGATAGGTGTTTGAATTATTTTCATAGTTTTGACAGATTAAATGATCATGCAAAATACTGTGAGAAAATTAATGAATGTAAAGTTTCTTTTCCATCATATCAGAATGTTGAATTTAAAAATCATATTTATAAACAAACAACTCCTTTTGTAGTCTATGCCGATTTTGAGTCAATGTTGCACAAAGTTAAAAACAGCCCATTAAAATGAAAAACAATTAAGTATCAGCAGCATAAAGCCTTTAGTGCAGGTTATTACGTAAAATGCTCTTACGATGAATCTCTGTCGTTTTACCGAAGTTACGCAGGTGAAGATTGCATGGAGTGGTTTGCCAAGGAAATGACGTTGTTGGCGGCATTTGTGCAAGGAAAAATTAAAGATATTGTACCTATGAATGTCACACCCAGTTTTAATGCATCTAATTGTTACATTTGCGAGAAAACGTTTTCAGATAAGGATGTAATTGTTCGTGATCATGACCATTTTACCGGAGATTTTCGAGGATTCGCACACCAAGTGTGTAACTTAAATTTCAAAAAACTTTTCGTTGTCCCAATTTTTTTTCATAATCTTAGCGGTTACGATTCGCATATGATGATTAGAGATCTAGCGAAAAATGGTAGTATCAGCTTACTACCAATAAATAAGGAAAAGTATATTTCATTTACAATATACGATTCTGAGGTCAGTATTAGGTTGAGGTTCGTTGATTCACTGAGATTTTTAAATTCATCATTGGACAAGTTGGCTGCCACATTGCAACCTGAGGATTTAAGATATTTAGCTAGCGAATTTCCAAATACCACTACCGAACAAATGGAATTATTGAAAAGAAAAGGCATATTCCCATACGAATATATTGATTCTTTCAATAAATTGAATGAAACGCAACTACCATCAATTGATAAATTTTACAGCTCATTATCGGGTGAACACATCTCCAAAAATATGTATCATCATGCTCAGAATGTTTGGCAGTCATTCGGTATTAAAAATATTTTGGAATATAGTATGTTGTATATGAAAACTGATATTATGTTACTGACTTGCATTTTTGAAAATTTTCGACAAAAATGTCGAAGTACATATAGTCTTGATCCTGCATGGTACTATACCATGCCTGGATTTTCTTGGGATGCAATGCTTAAATATACTGGATGTAAACTTGAACTGCTGAATGATATCGATAAAATCATGTTTATTGAGAAAGCTATCCGAGGTGGTATAAGTCAAGTAAGTAATCGGTATTCTGAGGCAAATAACAAATACATGCATAATTATGATCCATCAAAGCCTAGTAAATATGTGCTATATTTAGATGTCAACAATTTGTATGGTTGGGCAATGTCTCAATTCTTACCATATGGGGGTTTCGAGTGGGTCGATACCAATATTGATGTCTTGTCTATTCCTGATGATGGAGATACAGGATACATACTACAAGTGGATTTGGAATACCCAGAACACTTGCATGACTTACATCGAGATTTACCGTTTTGTTGCGAACATCGTGTGCCACCAAGAAGTAAGCTTCCAAACCTTATGACCACCTTGTACCATAAAAAAGAGTACACTTTGCACTATCGCAATCTAAAACAAGCTCTGAATGCAGGACTCAAACTAACAAAAATCCATAAAGTGTTGAAATTCAAACAGAGCGCTTGGCTTAAGCCATATATCGATCTTAATACAAAATTGCGAACTGCAGCAACTACAGCATTTGAAAAAGACTTGTACAAGTAAGCTAACAACGCCATATTTGGTAAAACGATGGAAAACATTAGGAAACATCGCATTGTAAAACTTGTATCAAAATGGGATGGAAGATATGGAGCGAAAAATTTGACTGCTAGTCCACGATTTCATAATAGAACTGTGTTTAATGAAAATTTAATGGCAATCGAACTTAACAAAACAGAGCTCATTTTCAACAAACCATTGTACATCGGCATGTCAATTTTAGATATATCCAAAGTGTGTATGTACGATTTTCATTATAACTTTATGCTGCCATATATGGGAGTTGAAAATTGTAAGCTAATGTATGGGGACACTGATAGTTTTATCTATGAATTAAAATGTGATGACGTTTACAGAGATGTTATTAAAGCAAATTTATCCAAATTCGATACATCAGACTATTCTGAGAATAATATTTATGGAATACCTCAAGTCAACAAAAAAGTTCTCGGAATGATGAAAGATGAGGCAAACGGTCGCATTATGACTCATTTTGTCGGACTTAGATCTAAAATGTATTCGTTTAAGATTAGTACGACGGATGAGGATCGAAATGCAATGTGGGATAAATACAAGAATAATATGGATGATGCAAATATTGAAAGACTTGCAAATAATTTAGGCGTCACAAAAAAATCTAAGGGTGTAAAATATTCAACGGTAAAAAATGACATTACTTTCGATGATTATGTTAAGTGTTTAAACGAATTTACAACTAAAAGTGTTTCCCAATCAACGTTTCGTTCCTACGCCCATGATCTTTTTACAATAACACAAGAAAAAATTGCATTAAGTCCGTATGACGATAAACGTTACTTGCAACAAAATTCTCATGACACTTTACCTTGGGGTCATTATGAAACCACAATGATTGAGTAAAAACAAAAATTAATAAATGAAAACATAACCAATTTTTTTTATAGCTTTATCAATCTCCACAGGAAAATGGACCGGCTATTTTTAAATGAACATGTAGATCGATAATTGTAATTTTGTTAAAAATCAATTTGTAATCATAAGTAGAAAATAAAAGCTTTAAAAAATTTACATTGTTTTCCTGTAATTTTAAGTCTCAGCTTATCTTTTACAGCGTTGTGAGACATTCAACGTGAAAATAAAAAAGACATGTTTGCATAAATAGCATTTATTTTGATTATTACATAAAATCATTTACAACTTTAATTTTATAATAATATAAATATTCTCTTAAAGCATGACTTATCAAAGTGTCTGTGGAAATTTCGCAAAACGCAGTTAAAGCTTCAAGTGGTCCATATAAACTGCTTCTACTGCAAAAGTTTGATTGTATCAAATCGATAACATTTCTATAATAAGCATGAAAGTGTAAATTATCCAATAACGATACACGATGACACACCAGACTGCTGTTTACTTCTAGGATTTGGTTGACATCACTTTCATCTAGATAGTATTCCAGACCATGCTTTTCAATAACAAGGAACTTGGTTGAATCATACACTATTTGTTTAATTTTACAATAGTCTCCACACTGAAACTCGATAGGATTGTAATCATCTTGAGAGGTGCTGTTAAAGAAATCGCTAATCTTCTGCTTAAAAACTCCGATTATATCATCCCACTAGAACGTGTTTAGACTAATTCTTGCATTCTTGTTGTGCTGACACAAAATAATGGCTGATGAGAAATGACGAGCTGGAGAAAGGCCAACTTTGATTATACAGTTGTCAAGCGGAAAGGATGCTTCTAGTAAATAATATGGTTCATTGTTGGCTGCTTCTTCGAATTTCGCTAAAACTCTATCTAATTCAGCATCATAATCGATACCATCTGATGGTGAATCAGCAGCTACCACCATATCGTCTGATGAACTATAACCACTATCTTGAGAACTCATATTGATAAACTGGCAGGAACAACTGGGCATGAGCTTGCAGCATTTATGAAATTTATACTTTTTGTCACCCCCCACTCATTTAGTCTATATCTACGCGGTGTATGTAAAAGTAGATCCTAAATGATATCTTTAACGTTAATCCAACTATTATGGCTACTATCGAATCCCAACCATTGAACATACATCTTATTTCCACGTCTGCGCAGTACTTTCTCTACTAAATATATGTCTTTATTTTTTGTTTTCTGTAATTCTTCTTCGTAGAATGCTCCTTTGATAGGCGCTCCAGTCATATCTTCAATCAAGTATGTTCTGGGATTCGTTATTTTAATTTCAGTAATTTTAAACAGTTCTGTTGTCCAATTCGGTTTATATCCCTTATCGAAAATGTGTTTATTTTTACTAACGCGAACCACGTCACCAACTTTCAATTTTTTTGGGCCAGCAATTTTCAAGTGAGTATAATATTTTCGTAAAATTTCCTTTTCGTTACATGTATTAACATCAATAGGTCTAAGTCGAATTTTGCTGTGTTTCGTGTTATTGTACTCTTTTGTAATTTGAGGCAAGATATCAATCCATTTGTAAGTTCCATTAAGACTGAAATACTTGTAAAGTTTTTCCTTCAATGTTCGAATAACTCGTTCACATATGGCTGCTTTTTTAATACTAAAGGTATTATAGTGATTAATATTATGTTTTTTCATGAGATTTTGAAACTTGGAATTGAAAAATTCTGTGCCTTGGTCTGTTTGTAAATTTTTCGGACATCGTCGAGTATGAGCGAGAATATCCGAAAATGTTCAAGTAATTTTCTCACCTGTTTTCGTCTTTAATGGTCGAGTCCACACAAACTTTGAAAAACAATCAATTACAACAAGAATGAGCTTGTAAGATTTATTTTGACTGGCATAAGGCCTCATCTCAGCAAGGTCCATTTGCCACAAATCATCTAATCCTTTAATGATTGTTCGTCGACGAGGATAATTTTTTCGTGCAGGCTTGTGTAGCTCGTTAACTAGTTGTATCTTCTCCTCGGTAAATGCCATGTCTAGCTTCCAACGATTCGATTCTTTGAACTAACGCTAATTCGTTATTCCGTTAGCTTTATTATGTAAGAGGTAATCTTTCATTACATTAAGACGCTCATCTAAATCATGTGAATTAAGATCCGCCGTTTTAATCTTTTTTTCTATTTCCAACGTTTTCATCATAATTTGTGCATTTTGGTTGGCGGCATCTGTAATATTCTTCGTCATTTGTTGTTTAAATATATCAAGATCATTTTTAAATTCATGCATTTGTTTTGATAAATCAGATATTTTCGAAGCAGTCATTTTATTCTCATCAGACAACTCGTTAACTTGTTTGCTTAAATTAACTTCTATTTTACTAATGGAGTTTGAGATTTTTTGTTCGAGTTGAGTATCTTTTTGAATTCTATTTTTTTGTATCAAATTAATCTCTTTTCTTAGAAAAGTTTTCGCACGAACAATGCTGTCATCTACATATTTCTTATTGGAAAGATGAATACCTGCTACAGGAGGATCTCGTGTAATGTCCTTATGTACTTCATGTATCTGGTTTTGTAAATCCAAAATGGATTGCTTTAAGCCTTCACGTAGCTTTTTAACAACTTGTTCATTAGAACGGTAATGATGACGACCAAACTTGTCAACACTCATGTTGGAAATGATGTTCCAATAATTCAAACATTAATATATAATATCTGCTTCACGTAATTCGTTGATAATGGCAACAATTTCGTTATTGTGGGATGTGTTTCCTGCTTCTTGCGAAGCAACCAGCAATTTGAGTATGTCGCATAGTTCGTTTGGATCATCCCAATATACATATTCAATAGGATTATCGTTGTAGATCAAATGAGAATTATCGACGAGGCCTGACCCTTTGGAGCTAGATGGTGAAGATAACGATGTTCGAGGAGACGTTGTTATCGATGATGAACGAGTCGTTTTTGCTAAACGAACAAGACCTTCGAAAGGTTGTCTCTTTAATGCAGTAGATCGAGTTTTCGGTGGCGATTTCTTTGTTGTTTCATCGGTAGGTTTAAATAGCGGTTTGATAATATGATGATATTTTTTCCCAGTTGCACCTTTAAGACGACCTTTGGAATCCAGATGAACTTCTGTACTATTTAATAAACTTTTATAGTGCTTTAAATCTGTATCATTATAATCTTCAGGGTTATCATAGAAAATTAGTTGGTATAGACCTGGCGTTCCCGGCACCAATCCTCCTTCCCCACTACCATCACTGATGACTTGTATACTACCTTTGTGTTTGTTAAAGTTTATTCGGCGTTTACCCAACATCCAGCCAATTTCATCATTGTAAATAGGTCCATAGTTTTTATCAATTTTATTATCTTTCATCCAAAATTCTTTTATATACTTATGGCTCATTGGAGGATATTGCTCAATATATTCATCAATAGCCTCTTTCGAAACATTATTAGGATCAAACATTTCATGTTCGTTAACTTGGCCGATTGATACTGCATCGGAAAATACATCGTCATCGCCGGCTTCTTTTTTTATCTCTTCCTCCGTTTTCACCTCTTCTTTTTTAACGTGTCTAAGCTTGTTATTAATAGCATGATGCAACGTTTTTGACGATTGCGCAATATCTGTTAGAGGTTTAGCTATGGGCTTAAAGAGTTTATTTAGCGACTCATCTTGTTCTGTTTCACCTAACTTTAATGCCAAATACTTTTTGCGAATGACACGAGCTAGTTCGGCAACTTTACGCTTGCGCGCAGCTACCTCTTTGTCTGACATATTGTTATACAATGCGTGTTTTTCGATCATACCTACAGTTTTATAAACTTGTCGAAACCTTTACGATATCGTCCGTTAGAAATATCGAAATCCTTAACAATGACGAATGTACTGTATTTGTCCATCCAACATTCAGAACAAAATTGTTTAAATTGCTCAAATGTCATATCAGGTGATACGTGGTCATCAAAGACGTGTTTCAAATTGAGCTCATCTTGCTTAAACAATACAATAAGATTCGCATTATCACGTAAAAGTTGTTTGCCTGCTCGACTGTATGATTGACATAGGTATGCACAATCAATGTTTTTATGTCTACCCATACAGTAATATTCACGTATTGTTTGTTGTGGATCCGTTGATACGTCATCAAATATGAATATTGAGTTTGGTTTAGCTTTACTTGGGCTTATAACATCATCATTATCTTTAAATGGAAAATAACCTACTTCTTTCACAGACTCCAACACTTCCTTCAAAAATTGATACTTGGGCTGAAACAACGACTTTGAATAAACGTAAACATTTTTGAATTTAGCGCCATTCAGGTCAAAAAGTAATGCCAACATAACATTAGTTTTTCCACATCCGCTTGGACCACATATGATAGCACGAAATGAATGTGGTAGCAATGCACCATGTTTGCTGGTTCTTGTCACGTTGTCGACAAAATCCAAGTTTTCCACTGCTAGTGTCTTGTCTTGTTGAATGACCTTCATCTTGTGATTCAGATGTATTTTGTACACATGGTTATATAAAGACATTTTGCAAAAAGCGATTCATTTCAATGTTGGTCGTTCAAGGTGAAGGAGTGTTGAATTCTCTGATCAATAGTCTACCGTTTGAATTGCATGCTCCTGGTTACCAATATCTAGGACCTGGAACTAAATTACAGAAACGTCTAGCTCGTGGAGATCCGGGGATAAATCCGTTAGATCGAGCTGCGAGAGATCACGATCTCGCATATTCCCAAAGTAATTCATTGAAAGATCGACATAAAGCAGATTGGGTGTTGGAAAATAAAGCGTGGGAACGAGTTAAAGCAAAAGACGCATCTTTGGGTGAAAAAACCGCTGCCTGGTTAACTACTACAGCAATGAAAGCTAAACGAAAACTGGGTATGGGTATGAAACGTGGTAAAGGTGTTGGTTCATTTAAGCGACATGTGTTACAGCCAATTATCAAAACATTGAAACGTGCTCCTCCGTCACCAAATCTGCGTAAATCTGCTCTACTTGCACTTGCAGCAGCTAGAACAGCCGTTAAGAATGTAGGTGGGAAGAAAAATGTACGTGTTCCAAGAATTATTCCATTTGAACCAAAATCTGGTGGCATTTTACCTTTAATCCCAATCTTTGCAGGCCTATCAGCTCTCGGAAGCCTCGCTGGGGGCGCAAGCGCGATAGCGAAAACTGTTATCGATTCAAAGAATGCTCAAAAGAAACTAGAAGAAGATAAACGTCACAACAATGCAATGGAACATCTAGGCAAAGGATTATACCTGAGAAAAAACGCTAAAGGTGGCTTTGGATTATATTTAAAAAAGGCAAAAAACTTCCGCTGAAGCTACCTAATAGACCTTTAACCAATGTGGATTTAAATAGATTTGTTAAACTACTTAAAATATCAAATTTCCGCGGCGTGTTCATGCGAGATAATTTACCACGTAGCCCTCGTAAACATGAATGTGCTATTATTAATCTCGACATTTCCAGAAACCCCGGTACACATTGGGTAGCTTACAGAAAGATAAACAACGATATAGAGTACTTTGATTCATATGGTTGCTTGAAACCACCGCGAGAACTAGTATCCTACTTGAACGGTGGAAGAATTTTCTACAATAACGACCAATATCAAAGTTATAACCAAATTAACTGTGGACATCTTTGTTTAAAGTTTCTCTACAATGGAACCATCTAACGATATATTGGGAAGTGCCATTTGCATTTTTATGAAAAATATAACGAGCGTTGTTTGGTATGAACTACCTCAAGAAATTCGTCGCGCACTAGAAGATTATTTACCCTGCAAGAAAGACTATGATAGACATGAATGGAGTGATGTTTGCGGCATGTATATGGAAAGTAGATGTGTATTTTGTAATGTGTCATATTATGAGAAAAATTTGTAACAGTATAAGAATAAATAAAGGAATTTTTAACATATTTTGCTATTTAATTTCATACACCTATTCAAATGTATCAGTCATGTCTCGATTGTTGACCTTGACAAGTACTTCCAACGAGTTTTCGTTTACTCCTCAAGTACCTCTTGTGCTTGACCCTAACCGACAGTATTATGTAGCAGTGTTGGGATTTCATACATTTAATTCGATTCCAAACATCGATGGCGAAAAGTTTTACTACTACGAGAAAAATGATCGAAAAAAGTTGTGTAGCATCGATATTTCGTCTGGATCTTATGAAATTACCGATATCGAAACGTATATTCATAACGCATTAATCGATAAATATAATTCGATTCGAGATAATGAGTTCATCTTAAGACCCAACAACAATACGCTCAAGTGTGAAATCTTTAGTCAAGATCATGCTGTTACTTTCGAGAAAGATGACAGTCTCGGCAAAATATTGGGTTTCTCATCAAACAGAATATTGGTGCCAGGAAAAATGCGTTCTTCGGACCAACCTGTAAACATTATAAAAGTATCGAGCCTACTTTTTGAATGCAACATTACCGAAGGAGCCTTTTACGAGGACAGACCTGCGCACACCGTTCTACATTTTCCGATAAGTGTTGATCCTGGTTTCTCTATTGACGAACGTCCTCATAATCCTATATACATACCAGTAAGCAATAGCATACGTGAAATTGCCAACATTACCGTTAGCGTACTCGATCAAGATTTAAGACCAGTCAACTTTAGAGGAGAGAAAAGTACACTTCATTTGGATTTTAAGGAAACGATATAGATGGGTTTAATTATAAAAAGCTCTACACATCAATATCCATTAGTCTCACGCGACGTGACGTGTCTGCTGTCAATAAAGCCTTTCTTGTTTCCATTGGGTTACAGCTAAAAGATGTCAAAACGTCAATATATTCGACGACCGGTTCAGGAACCTCAACCACCTATTTTAGATCTGTACCAGAAACCTCAGTTCGACGATACTATTAGAAAAGAAGAATTTCGTACATATACACCTTACATCAAGTCATTTAATAATAGCGACGTTGTCGAGTTTATCATCAATCAATCAGATGCATTTTTTGCCATACACGAAACTCTTTTGGAAATTAAAGGAAGTATAAAGAAAGTGGGTACTGGAACTGTTTCTCTTGCACCGAATGCTGGAGCCTTCTTGTTTGATACATGTACATACATCCAAAGTTCACACGACATGGAAATAGTTCGAGATCCTGGTGTAGTTAGCACTATTCGCAGTTTGTTGTGTTACACTCCTGACGATTCCAAGTATCTCAGTACTCCAGGATGGAACTATCCCAATAATCCACATTTATCGGGAGACAGCTTTAGTTTACTGATTCCGATAAAACATATTTTCAACATTTTCAACGATTACAATAAATTAACCTATGGTCGTCAAGTGTTTCGATTTGTTCGAGCACGTAATGATAGAGACAGTATTTTAGTGGAAGAACCTAATGTCACAACAACAACAACAGTGTCTTTAACTGTTACCAGCATGGAACTGAAGGTCAAACATGTCTTTCCGAATGACGATGTGAAAATTGACCTAATTACTCCGATTAAGAATAATACGCCGATAACTATACATTTCCGTAAATGGGAACTTAATGAACTACCTTCACTTACGGCTGGATCCCGACGTGAGATATGGAGTATAAAGACAACTTCAGCTGTTGAACGTCCACGCTATGTCATTGTAGCTTTTCAAACTTCTAAACGAGATGACATTCACACCAATCCAACGTTATTCGATAACATTAAGGTGTCCAGCGTACGAGTGGTTATTAATGGTGAATATTGGCCTAACGAGAGAATGCAATTGGATTTTGCGAAAAATGATTATGCTATAGCTCACTACAACTATACCCAATTCTTTCCCAGTTATACTCATTCGTCAACAAAACATCCAATCTTGGATTATAATGCTTTTAAAAAATATGCTTTGTTTACTTTCGACTGCTCCAAACAGTCATTTAGATCGGGAACCGTTGATATTAAGTTGGAAATCGAAGCAGATGAAGGTTTTCCTGCAGGCACTCGAGCGTACTGTTTAATTGTCCACGACAGTCTACTCGAATACTTTCCTCTAACTGAAGTTATCAAAAATATCATTTAACTTGACTTATTCAATCATATCCAATTCAGTATACTATCAGCCATCATGAGGATCGCATTAGTTGACATTCAAGGATTCACCGTAGATGGGTGGTTTGTTCCCAAAGAACTCAGCATTGAAATTGGCTTTAAACATTGTCATTATATATTTAAACCTCCACAACCGTTTGCTACATTAAGTAATCAAGATAAGAAGACTGCTGTGTACTTGGAGAAAAACGTGCATGGTCTTCGGTATTCTAATGGAGATGTTAAATATTCAAAAATAAATAAAATACTGGAATCTAAGTTGTTTTATGCAGCTGACTACATCTACGTTCGCGGAGAACAACAAGCAGAATTTTTAAGATACAAATGTTATATGCTTGACGTCTTTCCCATAATTATTGATGTTTGCAAGTTTGATGATTCTCCATACTCCACTGGAGGCTTTGCTCCACATGAATACAACTGCCACGCTACTGGACTATTTTCCTGCTCCTCGATAAATGTAGATCACCTCCGTCAATGGTTGTGTAACAAAATATTACCTATATAAATTGGATTTTTTAAAATAAAAGATTAAAAGTTTTATTTTAGTTTTATTTTAACAGTTTTACATATTTATTTTAATGGAAGATGATTCGCATTTACGATTTACAAGAAATTTTTTAATGATATTAATCGCTATAAAGGCATTTATTACGAATATAATACTTAAGAGTATAATCGATAAACCATATTGATCGATGTCATCATTATTAGTTTTGTACCATTTTGAATCACTTTCGGTGTTATTTGGGGATATTAGCTTAATCTTATAGAATGCTCCTCCTGATTTTGGTATCGCTTTGAAAAATACTGGAAGCTGTCCATAATTCGCCACTTCATGATCCATTAGAGTCCAGTTCGGTCGATTACAATCAGTTTTTTCATCATTAAAACATATCGCCTGGTTCTTTACGTTGTTTGGAACGTTTGTATAAAGGACATTGTTAACAATAGCTGTAAGGATGATGAATGAGGTTGTTAGTGGAGGCATCTTGTCGGTTGAATTCTTTTTAACGGGTATTGTGTTGTTTTTGGTAACTTTCTTTCTGACAAATTAAATTCTGCAAATCGTTTTTCAATTGCAGTTCTATCTTCGTACCACTGTATATCGGCTTTACACTTTTGTATTTTTTCGTACAACTCTTCTAATCTACACCGTATGAAAGTCATCGATGAAATAAATGTCTTTTGCTCCAAAAGCCAATATAAATAATATTCTTATTCACCCCCACTACCCTGGTATAATAAATAGAAATAAATGTTTTAATCCTTTATTCAAAAATACTGTTATTTAATTCACTAATTGTAGCTTCCTTATAATAATACAAATATTCCCTTAATGCTAAACTTACAATACTAGTATCACAAGAAGCCTCACAAAATGAATATAAAATGTCTATTGGTTGTAAATCGTTTCTGAATGAAGTAGCAATTTTTAACGCATTACAATAGTAATCTAAAAATCTCAGTCCTTCGAGAAAACGAATGCGTGGTAAAATTAACTTTTCGTTTCCTTCAATAAGATTTTTAACATATTTTTCAAATATCTGCAAAGTAACACCAAGTTTCTTAACATTAAGCCATTTAAGTTGATCTGTCGCTTGAGTTTCAATTGCTAACAATTCACAACATTCTGGAGGTTCATCTTCACAATAGCATTGCAAAGGCATCAGGAAAAACTGATTATATTTACGATTAAGTTCATCGATGAATTGGATCCAATCACATATACCGAACGATATCTCATTATTCTTGCTGCTTAATTTAACACCCGGCTCAAATGATCGAGCTGAACTTAATCCAACTAATACTTTTACATGCTCAAAATTGTACAAAGTATTAAGCAGCATCATTTCACTTTTGGCTCTTACTTCCGCACTGTTCATGTTGTAATGACTACGTTTTACGAAATAACGCTGTGAACATGAACACGTTTAATTATATCTTCTTACCTCTCCACACCTGCCTCTCCCACGCTAAAACTATGTTGCGCAATATTTCGTAAGACTATTCATTTATGCATCACATGCCGGGCTTAATTATTAAATAGAACGGAATGTGCACCTGTTTCCTGCCTCCATGCGAATATATTTTATCTTACATTAACTAGAATTGGAAAGTGCACGTGTTATCCGGCTATATATCGTGACCGCATGAGAAATTTTTAATAGCCGGCGTATCCGATGATGTCATTATTCTCAGTAGCAAGATCTATTTTATAAAGATTTCAACTGATCATGTAAAGTATAAATTCGTCGGCCTAATGCGTTAACCTGCTAAGTCCATTTTTTGGTCAATTTTACTTTTCGAGCTCGTCATAAAGTTGAGACGATTACCTACCTTATGGTAAAGGAATAAGGTCGATATCAATATTCAATTGGGTAGAAAAGCCGTGCACGAAAAACTGCGTTGTACCCAATAGCAAATCTACACATCGAAAACCTGCTTAATCCTCGTGGGACCTTAGTTGCGTACTGACAATGTTCCGCCGTGAACGTGGCTGTTGAAAGGTTGAAGTTTTTAAATGTTTTCATAAAATATTTAGTTGCAGAGTGTTAGTAAACGACAAAATTATAAACAAGGTAAGTCTGCTTTGTTCTATCTTTAACTTATTTGTTTATTCTGTCTTGTAATCAAGTGTTTTTAAATGCATTCAACTCATAACCTATATATTAAGGACTTGACAGGTTTACATATTATAATTTCCCGCTTAAAAAAGGATTTAGCAGTTGATCAATTTTATATTTTATTTAATTTTTTCATGATACTGTTAATTAAAATTAATTAAATTTACAGCCGTACCTAAGTGGACAGACACGTTAGTAGAATGACCACAGGTGGCACTTTTACGGTAAAGACTCCTACTCGGTTTATTTTTATTTGCTTTTTTTTATTTTTTTGTATAATAAAATGTTTTTTGCATAAAATCGTTATGCTTTGTAAGCGCTTTTTTTGCGTTTCTTTATGCTTTTAAATCCAAACTCTAGTTATGATTCAACCAATTTACACAAAATCTTAATAAATTAAATACCTAAACCTCTATATTATCACTCTATCTTTTTGCAAAATTCATAAGAACATCCGTGCAGTATTCTTTTAGCTTAACGAACAGACAAACTTTCTTTGCAATATTTTGTTACTTAATTTATTGAAAACACGAGATATGAATTGCACTATTTACAATTTTTCGTTGTTTTCAGGATGTCTCGAGGGAAAAAAATGATAGATATGGCTATAGGTCAAAAACCACAAACTCTAGGTTCAACGTCAAATTGTGACCCAAATACAGTAGTACACGTTTTAGAAGATGTTCAGTTACAGTATCAACAATTAGGGATGACACCAGAAATTGGTTCTTACATTCCTTACCCTAGCTGTACAAGCTCAGTTTATAATGTTGACATTACTCCAGTTACGAGTGAAAATAATTTTATTATAATACCGTCACAAATTGAAAAAGAATATATTCCTCCAGTTACTAGTGAAAGTAATTTGATTATACTACCGTCACAAATTGAAAAAGAATACATTACTCAAGTTGTGAGTGAAAATAATTTGATTATAATACCGTCACAAATTGAAAAAGATTTTCAAACCACTAATATTTTGATTTCAAAGGATATAAGTAGTTCAGCAATTCAATCAATTGAAAAAATAAGTCATGAACCAAGCCTATATTCACTTCAAGCTATTTCTAATACTCCAGATGAAACGCCAAGCGTTATAGACAATATGCACGCTCCGGATGAAAGCATACTACCTCTTGTTAATTCCAGTCATCAAGTTGTACCCAATTCACCTATATCAGATGACAGTGATACAGAACATAATAAACTTGTGCCTTATTCTGATTCTGACTCAGACTCGCTTTCTGAAATAAGAAAAAGTTATAAACGAAAGAAACGGTTTCAAGTCAATAAAAAAGATTGGTTTTCGGAAAAGAATAAAGACAGAAGAGAATGTGGTAAAAGCTATTTTGGAAGACAAAAGAAAGAAGACTACTATAATTACATGAAACCAAAAGAGGCTCGTTCCATCAAACCAAGATGCACTTGTAAAATCGGAAAGTACAGTACTTTAAAATGTGAAACCGTCGACGAAAATTCAAGAAAGGATATTTTTGGGGAGAAAAAAAAAACCCTCGTCAGCGAATGGGTAACCACTATTGAGACAATGCGACCACGAAATCAAAATACCAAAGAGATAACAAAGAGGGCTAATACATTTATTTATCATTTAAAAGTTAATAATGAAAAGGTTAAGGTATGTCGAACGATGTTTTTGAACACTTTAGATCTAGGAAGGTGGACTGTAAAAACCTGGAAAAAGGACTTCACAATGCAACCTCCTAGTATATTGAGGCGTCACAATCAACCAACTAAATCGGTGGTTTCGCAACCCAAACAATCATTATTTCAATTTTTGGATTCTCTTCCTGTAATGGAAGCGCATTATTGTCGAGCAACATCTCAAAAGTTATATTTATTGCCAGAATGGAAATCGAAAGAAAGTCTTTATCAGTTTTACGTTAACGATTGGTGCAAAAACCAAAATATAAAACCTCTTTCCATAGCCTTCTTTTCAAATGAATTTGAAGGCAAAAACTTTGCACTATTCAGACCTAAAAAAGACCAGTGCGAAAAATGCACCTGTTATAAAGTAGGGATAATTACAGAAGAACAACACAGAGACCATATTGAGAAAGTGAACCAGGCCAGAGAAGAAAAAGATAAAGTCAAAAAGGGAGAAAACTATGTCTTTGCCGTTGATTTGCAGGCAGTGTTAATGGCACCTAAATCGAATGTTAGTACACTGTATTACAAGACGAAGCTACAAGTTCACAATCTTTGCTTTTTTAATTTAAAAAACAAAGAGGGCAATTGTTTTATTTGGAATGAAGTAGAAGGCGGACTCAATGCTGAAGAATTTGTTTCTATTTGGGTAGACTTTTTAGAAAACAATGTAATATCTAATATTGCTAAAGATAAAAATATAACAATTATACTTTATAGTGACGGGTGGACATACCAAAATCGAAATTGTATTTTATCCAATGCTCTTTTAAATATTGTATTAACGCATACAAATATTACTATTGAACAAAAATTTTTAGAAGTAGGTCACACCCAAATGGAGGTGGATTCTATGCATTCCACGATAGAACGTCAGCTTAAAAATAAAATCATAAACGTACCAGCTGAATACATTTCTATTGTTAAACATGCCCGAAAATTACCAGCCCCATATGTTGTAAAATATTTGGAACACACTTTAAAAAATTTGAAAAAATACAATTTTTTAAAAGCATTCGTCCAGGAAGATCTAAAGGAGATCCTAAGGTGACCGACATTCGAGCTTTACGTTATGAAAGCAATGGATCCATTCTCTATAAAACTTTTTATAAGGATAAATGGCAACCTTTACCACAAAGAAGATCTTCACGATTTCATTCTTGTAAGACTAGTGATTTAACGCAATTGCACCAAAATCGACGTAAAATCACTCTCCGGAAGTTTGAAGACCTGCAGGAAATCAAAAAGACTCTTCCATCTGACTATCATAAATATTATGATGATTTACCTCATGAGTAGGTTATTGTGAAGAATTTAATTATTTTTAAAAGTTTAGTTTTTGTTTAAAAAATATGATTGTTTTGTTTCAAGAATTTTTTGATTTTATTTTTCTGTTAAATAAGTTGTCTCTTAATACGATGTTGGTTATTGTTTATAAAATAATCTATAATATTGTTTCATGTTTAAAGACTGATTTTGTTGTTAAACATTTGATAATAAATATTTTAATATAGACTGCATTTATCTGATTATTTAATTATAAACCTTAACTAAAAATCACATTAAAATGTCATTATGTTCATTGAAGTGTTATAACTGCTAAGTCCTTAATCAAATTTAAACCTTAAAACGAAAAACTGCCAAGTTATTATTTTTTGATTTTTTTTACACTGTACTTTAGGTACTCGAGCATTCAAACTTACAAAATGTCTAGAATCATCATAGGAACCAATGGTAATCTTAAAATCTTGATATGTAAAAAAGAAAAAGTATTATTCAGTTTTTTCTCCCTCCTGTAAACTATGCAAAAATGGACTTAGCAGGATAACGAATTAGGCCGACGAATTGAAAAATAAACGAATTTTTGTTATTATGGTAATCGATAAAATATATACGAGGTAACTCGTAAAATATAAATTGAAAAAATTTAGAAGTTTTACGCTAATGGTTGTAGGTTTTAATTAAAAAAATACGAGGAAAAATTGCTCTCTTTGTCTATCATTCGTCTTCTTCTCTTTGTCAATTCATAGAACGCAGTCACCGACCAGCGATTGAACATCGTTTCCATTGGTTACGTTGACGTGTAGCTTCGTTATTATTGGGGGGCGTCTTTTCGGGGGGAATGGGGGGACTGGGGGCGTCTTTTCGGGGGAATGGGGGGACTGGGGGCGTCTTTTCGTTAATATTGTGGTACGACTCCCCCATTAGTCGATGCACGTCTTTCTCATTGCCGTTGATGCACACCATTGGCCTCCAACGTCACGAGGATGTCCACCATTGGTCGAGGACACGTTTCTGTGGCATCATTGGTCGAGGAAAACGTTCTAACGTCACGAGGAGGGCGTTACTATGTCACCATTGGTCCCTCATCGCTATACCGCCATTTCTATGATGTTTATTCAAATTCTAAGCTGTCATTGGTCGCTGGGGGTGTTGCTATTCCCACCACTGACGCTGCTATGCTGCCATTGGTCAACGACACGTTCCGACGTCACGAGGACGTTCATTGGTCAGCAAGACATTGGGGGACGTTCCTATGCCACCATTGGTCTCCTATTCCCACCACTGACGCTGCTATGCTGTCATTGGTCGACGACACGTTCCGACGTCACGAAGACGTCCTCCATTGGTCAGCAAGACATTGGGGGACGTTCCTATGCCACCATTGGCCTGCTATTCCCACCACTGACGCTGCTATGCTGTCATTGGTCGACGACACGTTCCGACGTCACGAGGAGGGCGTTACTATGCCACCATTGGCCTGCTATTCCCACCACTGACGCTGCTATGCTGCCATTGGTCGACGACACGTTCCGACGTCACGAGGACGTCCACCATTGGTCAGCAAGACATGGGGGGAGGTTCCTACGCCACCATTGGCCGAGGGGCGTGGTCTAGAGACACGAGGTACGTTCCTACGTCACCATTGGTCGAGGGGCGTGGCCTCGAGACATTAGTCACGTTCCTACGTCACGAGGGGGGCGTGGCCTTGACCCATGAGGATACGTACGCTTGACGATCGACGTGTGACGTCACTTCCGCTCCAGAAGAAACACTATCTATCTACTTTAATATAAGATGCCTCGTATAGTTTCTCCTCGAACCTGTCGTCAAAACCAATCTGCTAACTCTTGCGAAGAATATTTCCGAAGATCTATTTATTTACCCCTTTTAGACAAGTTCTTAACTGATTTAGAAGAACAACTTTCACCGAAAGTTATAAATCTATTTAATCTTCGAGTTGTTTTACCTAAAACTGATAACACACCAGAAGATAAAGTTGCATTAAAAACAATTGTTGACACCTTCCAGGATATTATTGGACCAACTACTTACTGCATATTCCACAGTAGAACAAGAGTTTTTACTGTGGATTCAAAAGTGGAAAAGAGTCGTGCAAAATAATGGAAAACTTCTTGATTGTATTTTAAAAGTATCAGAAAACTGCGTATGTATAAAAATATCAGAATATTCCTGCAAATATTAATTACACTGCCAGTCAGTGAAGCAACAGCAGAGCGTTCTACGCTTAAGCGTCTAAAGACTTGGCTTAGAAATAGAACTTCTGCGAAAAGGTTAACTGGTTTATCACTCATCAATGTGCATCCTGAAATTTCTCTAGATGTTGATGCAATCATAGAGCGATTTGCTAAATCGGCTGTTGCTGTTGCTGTTGCTGACAATTCGTGAGAAAAATTTCAATACAGAGTAAAAAAATATTTCACTTACTTATAGCCTAAGATGCCTAATTATAGAAATAACTATTCCTTAATTATATTATGTTTTATGTTGAATAAATTAATTTAAATAAAATGCTATTTATACTTATTCTTAAGGTTTCTCTTCACTACGGAAGGGTGGCTATAACTACAGCACATTGCTCTCTTTCTTGCCTGTCCAGTCTCTTACATTCTTCAGCTAGGGGCATTTTTTTCTTCTTAGACCCCTTTTTCCTTCTACTTTCCCTTCCATGATGAGTCGTAGAAAGTTATATTTTTCTTCTCTTTAAATAGGTCCTAGATAACTCGTTTTTCTGTTGTTTACAATATTTAGGAGTTCTCTCTCAGTCATCATTCTTCTCAGCACCTCGTTATTGGTCACGTGCTCTGTCTACGAAATCTTCAGCATTCTTCGAAAAACACACATTCCAAAGGCTTCTATACGCCTCATACTTGTAATTCCGAGAGTCCATGTTTCCACTCCGTATAGCAATAAGGAATAAATGAATGTTTTTAGAAATTAATATCGGATATCCAACGATAAGATAGAGTTTATTAGGAATGTTAAATACATTCATTAATGTTTACACTTTCATTGAGTTATTGCATTTAAATTACTTAACTTTGGTTTATACTTATTTATCCTTGGTTTGTTCTTGATTTTGTAGCTATAGGATAGGTGGGTTTAAATTAATTGTCTTTAAAATACCTAGTTGAAATTGACAGTCCTTGATTTTTCAGTATTTATATTTTAATAACTTTCCTTTGGTTTAATATTCTTGCACACTTGATTTTACTGTCATAGAGTACGTGGGTTTAAATTCTTTTTTTGTTTGTTTAAGTTTAAGACCCCTTAATGTTGTACCCTTCTTTGAACCCTTAGGGTATTTGGGTTTTAATAACTTCTCATTGGTTTAATATATCGCTTAAAATAATTATTTAGAAAATGGTTCTTATTATATTAAATCTTAAATATTATATTTAAACTAAATAAGAAAATTATATCTTCTGTATATCTAATAGAATTTTGCCATTTCTGAGGTGTAATAGTTTGTAGAGCTTCTTTCCACATGTTTAAAGCATCACATTCTTTATAGCCATCTCTACCAACATGTTTATTATAATAAGTTTTGGCAGTTCCCCATATTAATTCTATTGCATTGAAAATACAGTGGTATGGTGGCAGATGTAATATTTTATGATTATATTGTTCTGCTAAATAATCCACAATGTATTGTGGAGGTGGTTTGTTTCTAAAAATAAATATTGATAACCTGAACTAAACTCTTATTAGGGGTACTTACTGCGCAACAATTTGCAAAAGCTCGTTTCTCAACATTGTCTCATTAAAAGGTAGTTTTTTGTTAGTTAACCAAACTTTTATGTCATTCTTAGTTAAAGATGTGTTTGGTGCTTTTTACAACAACATGCTATGGTATGGAGCATTATCCATTATAATTAGAGATGGTTCAGTCAAACTTTTTAGTAATTGATTTTCAAACCACAATAAAAAATTTTCTTGGTTCATTTTCCCATGGTAGTCCATTAAAGCCGATTTAGAGGAAAATATAGCCTCTGCGCCCTCAATGAAGCCATTTTCATTACCAGCATGAAGAATAATGTAACTACAAAAAAATTATTTTAACACCTTTACTTTTTTAATATGATTAAATATTATTACCGTTTTCGATCAGTTTTAATAGATCGTACACTTCTTTTATTGTTGTGATGTATTGGCAACAATGCAGTGCGGTTACATCACAATCAGCTGAGTGAAAACTCAGTAGAACAGATGCGACGATGGCCTATTTAAGATATAATGTTATTTTGCATTACGTTTTGGAGTGATAATAAAAGTCGGTAGTATTTCCTATACTGTTGTTATTATTTACAACCCGGTCCGATACTTATTATTTCCGATTATTTGGCGACGAGGATGGAATTCGTGTGTGTGCCAGTTTAAGTGCCTTATTTCGTCCCGGCGATAAATAAAGCAAATTGAGCAAATTGTGTGCAAGATGACGGCATTCGGAAACATCGAACAGTTTAACGTGGGGGACTCCAAAGGTTGGGAATCATATGTCGAGCGTATGGATTTTTTCTTCTTGGCAAATAACATTACGGACCCTGATAAGAAAAAAGCTACATTTTTAAGTTTGTGCGATCCAAATACATACGAGATTATTAGATCTTTGGTCGCGCCGTCCAAAGTGTCTGATAAAACTTATGACCAAATCATAGTTGAGTTAAAAAAGCATTTTTCTCCAAAAACGTCGGAAATTGTGTGTAGGTTTAAGTTCTATCGTCGGAATCAACAGACTGGTGAAACAATATCTGTGTATCTGAAGTAATTACGAAAATTGGCAAAACCCTGTGGTTTCGGAATTAGCCTTGACATAATGCAACGTGACCGACTCGTTTGTGGTATTACCGACGAATCGTTACAGCAAAAGTTGCTACCCACAGATAAGTTAAAACTTAAGGACGCGCAAGACATGTGCCTTGCACACGAGGTGGCTGTGGAAAGTTAAGTTTGGCTGTGCTACGACAAAGTGAGTCGAGCGCAGATGTAAACGCGGTAAGTTTTCGTAAAAATCAACCGGGCCAGTTCAAACAACAATTAGCTAATCGTGAAAGGAAGAAATGTTTTCGGTGCGAAAAAGAACATTCTCCTGAAACTTGTGAACTCATTTAATCAACCTGTTCCTATTGCAGGAAAGTTGGACACATCGAAATAGCTTGTTTTGCTAAAAAGAAGAATCAAAATCACAAACACAAAGTACATCAGACTACCTGTCAAATACTACATGTCATATAGTTGTTGTCTATACTGTGGTTTTGATGTGATAATTCATTGCAAGACAGTTTCATTTAGATTTTTTTTACTTATTTTTGGTGTTGGTGCTTATAGTGTGGTTTCCTGTTATCTTATTCAGTCGAGTGTTTTTTAACTTATATAGTCATACCATAGTATAAAAAGAAAAGTTTGTGGTTAAACTGTGGTCATACTGAAAAATGTATTTTGTGGGTGAGGAAGTATATTTAAAACAAAACCATTTGGTAAACGTTAAGATTTATAAGTTTTGCTTGTTTTTGTACTTCAAATATGAATAATAAAGGTATATTCACCTATATTTACTTTTATTTACATAAATCATCATAAGTTTGTATAGTATAGTTCGTCCCAAACCCTTCTTTCAGTGCGTCATAGTTGATCGAATTCTCTCTAACACATTAAGCTAGAAGTGACAGACAAAAACGTGAGTCTGTGATTATTATACATAGAACTTAGAAAAATTTTTATCGTAAAGCTAATTCTACTTGCGGATGTATAATTGGTTGGAGTTTAGAATACGCTAAATAGGTATCCAATCAATGATGCGCATAAATATAATTTGACGCAGGAGGTCTCGATCTTGACAGTACTTTTACAACGTCAACTGATAAAATAATCGTCATTCCAGGTTAGTATTATCAGAAATTTTACAGTGCAAATTTAATTTTGTATTTATTGTCATAAAAATATTTTAAATATGCCGAGATATATCGAGAAAGAACAAAGACTAATATTAAAATTATTAAATTATTTTCAATTAGAAAAAGAAGGATTACGATTCTGCAACTGTCAAATTTAACTAAAATGACATGAAATAATGTTCGACATTCTTAAAATCCTATATTATGTCAAAATTAGTGACGCACTGAAAGAAGGGTTTGGGACAGACTGTATGTACATAATATGTATAGATAGATAGATCTTTATTTATTTCTATTTAAATAAAGATCTATCTATATGTATATATAGTATCTACTAGGTACATACCTTCAATATGTACTAGGTACGTACCTTCAGTACGTACTAGGTATGTACCATAAATTGGAAAATGTACGTCTTATGTACGTATTAAGCATGATACTATAACTAACAAGATAAGTCAACGCGCATGTTCTTGCATCTCTCTCGCACAACTGTGACGTAAGCCCGAGACAACTTTAATGATGCCAAGTTAAATTCTCTATCTGTTGCTATCCTGTGTGCTTCAAAACGCAGTGAATGATATTTTTATTTATTCATTGATGTAGTAAAGACTTTGTATATTATATTGTTATATAAATTTTGTGGTGAAAACATTCAGTTTACTGTGTTAATATCACCTAATTTACTTATCGTACGCAACTTCCTCTCGAATACCTGTAGCTACTTTATAAAGAGGATTAATTATTTGGTTGCCATAATGTATTGTGCAATGGTGGGTTGTTTAAATAATTATGATAAAAAAAGTAAAACTTTTTCGAAGTGTCGTTTTTTTGTGTTTCCTAGAGACAAACAAATGCGTAAAGTATGGGTCTTCAAGGACTCTAAATGTATTTAATTAATAGATCGTTTCCTCGCTAAACCTTCCTAGAGGTGATACAGAAATTAACCCTGAAGATTTAATTGACGCAGTCATCAAGATTTTATTAATTAGAATATAAAACACCTGGAATGGGATGGATTGGAAAATTTACAATAAATTGATTGGATAAATCGTTTACTTGGGTAAACCACGTTTCTGAGGGTGGTTTACTCAAACCAACACTGGAATTTGTAACTAAATGTAGTCAACTGGAACATATTTTTCGTAGTTATAATGGCGACACATTAAAAATAAAAAAAATTATTTAAAAAACTTAATAGAAGCTGCAAAATATGTAAATGTTAGCAAAGATATAAAATTACTTTTTTAGATGTAAAATATATTTTAAAATACGAATTCTAAATAAAAATATTAAAGATAATTACAATATCCGCAAGTGAAAAATCACAAAGATTGTAAAATAAATGTCTAAATGATATTCATAAAGTCTCAAGTATGATGGTTCAAATTCTTTACATTTTACCGGCCTTTTATATTTAATGTATGTTTTGTAGCAATATTTATTTTGTTTGTAATACACGCAATCAAGTCGTAGATTCATGTATTTCTTTAAATAATTTTACAAATTACTTATTAATTTTCAAACTACGGTTTCACAGAAAGTAACTAGTTATGACTTCTTAGCGCAAGATATGGCATCGAAGTATACTTACCGTTAATAGTTTAAGTTTCGAAATTGTTCATTACAGTAGTGGAACAACGTTGCCATATAATGCATCTTTAAAATAAGACACACACAAGTCCCCTGGCTTTGTCTCGCTATGACGTCATGCGCAAAGTCGATTAAAATTAGAACGGCAAGTGAGCATATCTTGTTGTTATAGTATCATGCGTATTAAGTACGTGCTTCGTACAGCAAAGTACGTACATTGTACATACTTTATGTACCATCAGTACGTACTTAGTTTGTTTTATGTACGTACTTGTGCTTACTGGGTACGGCCTGAGAAATAGAACTCACAGTTGAAATATGTAAATATTTCAACTGTGAGTTAAAGCTGCAGCTGCAGCTACACGCTAAAACAATAATGTATATTTTAAGCATCTACAATACTATACAAAACATACATTTACATACTTCTCTAACAGCAGTCACGGGTAGAATTGGGCCGTTATTATCACGTTCCTGTTGAAAATAATGAATCAAAGAAGCTACCATCTCTTTACAACGATTATTTAAATGCTTACGTGACATTTTTGAAATAAAACACACTAATTTTTTTCTAAAAAGAACAGATTTTATTAAATTGGTAAAAATATAAAACAAGAGGTATTTACTTTAAAATTTAAAATAATAAAGTACAAAAAGTGTCAACACCGCAACTGTCAAATAAGTATTACCAATTTATGCCAAAATTTCACCTTCGTTCGATTACAGTTACAGTGTGTTCCGAACAAATATTCTTCATAAAAACGCTTTATATTGTATTTATACAAATTAAATTAAACATATTATTGTGTATTTTTTTAAGTTAACATTAATAGAAATCTTTAAATATTATTTCTACACGTATATAATAAAATATGACTAGTGGCTGTAATGCCAGTGTACTCGGCAAAGTGATTCTAAAAAAGAACACACCTACCCGTGCTACCGCCTAAATATTGGGCGCGTTCAGCAGACGGAGCTGCTCCACAACAACTGTTGAGTAAAAGTCTGCAAAATCAAACCGCTACCGATACGCTACTTCCGGAGCGGCCTGTCAAATTTGGTAGCGTAAAAATGTATCGCTACCTCCATCCAACATGTTGAGAGAAATGTCATTCATGACATTTCTGTACTAAAATTGAGGGTTAGGTGTTTGTTTTGTTTTTACGTTTTTACTTCCAGCCATATATTACTTTATTATATGGATATATCCATTGAATTTATTTAACTTGTTTAGACGTAAATCTTGATTGGATTTCTAATTCCTTTCCAGCTGTTTCCTAATAACAAAAAGGTGATCCATTATTTATCTTTACCATTTAATGACTGTTTGGTTCCATTCCTTCATGTTTTGTTCATACTTTCTTTTCACTTCATATATTAGCTATTAAAAATGTTTACGTCGAAATTGATCATTACTTATAGTTAATGTTATCTAAAAAGAAAACTCTGAAAACTTTTGTTTTCTACATCTCTATAACTTTTATTATAATTTCTTCCCACTACAGCTATTTCAGCATTTTGTCTTTCTCAATTGACAAACAAATGTCTGCTTTACACTTTATAGTCTCTGAACAAATAAAGGAGGGGAAAGCTGTATGTATCAAATTGGTCATTCATAATTATATCTGTATATTTTAATACATCTCACTGCCATGAGAAGCATAATGTGATACACGGGTAATACGATTTTACAGCCGCGAGAATCAAATATCGAATACACACGCATTTGTAATGCTCACACATCACAAATTATGAAAGCTCTGAGAAGCAATTGTGGTCTCTCATATCAAAGTATCATTAATGCAGTTTAAATGTAGACGGCTGTAAGCAACAGAAACTATATTTGGCCTCTGAAATATGTGAACCAATGTTTGATTCTCACAGCCTGAAAAGTGGGTTACTGATAAAAACTACTTAAGTCAACTATTATATATTTATTTTTTAACGAAAACTATTATTTAAATACATTGTTATTTTAATAAGAAATTAACAAAAACTTTATATATTAAAAAAATATTGTTTTCATTACACTATTTAGTTTCTCTTGTTTTTTTTTTAACTCATTTTCACAGTATAAAGAATTGCACAGAGTACACAGTGAAATCAACAAACACCTACGGGCTAACAGTTGGAAATAAATAATATTCATTTAGAGCAAAATTGTATTTTTCTGTAAAATGGCCTATATTGTGGAAATGGACATATAATTGTAATAAACGATATTACATTGATAAACAAGGTTGCATGAATCATATGGACTTGTTTTTGTGTGAATCGGCATGTGATGCACACTGCTGTAATATACGATATCAGTCAACAAGGCTGCGTGAATCATATAGTGATTCTCACCTCTAACTAACACAAATTAAGGTTTTTTTTAAAGAAATGTGTAGATATATACTTAGATTTTAATTTTGTGTGTATATAGAGTTAAAAAGATATACAGCCAGAAGGGTCCTTTTTTTTCACTATGGTGCAGTGTGAGGGTTCATAAATCTCTTAATTTAAGGATTTGAAATTGTTCACTAAACGAATTATTATGATATAAAAGGTGAAGTGTGCATGTAGACTCTGTTTTTTGTTGTTGAAAGCTCTTTTGTGTTCTGGTATACATTTGTTTAAGGTTCTACCGGTTTAACAGATGTAATATTGTATGTTGGGTTTTTGATTAAGTTTGTTATACCCCACTGTATAAATGTTTTTTTATGTTGGCTCTGGTGCTTATTATATTTGCTTAAGTAATTGTTTGTTTTGAAAGCTGGTGTTATTCCTCTCTGTTTCTGGTTTTTTAGTTCTGTTGTTATCATGCCTATAGATGTAATTATTGTTTCAATTCGTTGATGGTTTTATTACTTACATATAAAAGTCTTTCTTTCAGGCACTATATAGCTTTCCTTATTTACATGATAATTGTGTGTAATGTTTAATCTAATTGTCAACTATCTAATATGTTGTTTCCAAGTAAGTGAAAATTTACTATATATTTACTGACGATTTAAAATGCTTTAAAATAAACAAATGCCAGGCCGAAGTCTGCAAAAGGATATTGATCGCCTCTAAGTGGAGCACACAAAATGGTATTTGGATGCGTCAAAATGTCATAGTTTTCATTTGCACCTTCCTCATCCCCCAATAATATTCGAATATAGTAAACACAATTTAACCATATATTCTACTTTTGAAACCAAGGATCTAGGTGTGAACCTTGACTCTAACTATAAATCACACATTTCCACAACAATACAGAAATCTATGAAGCTACTTGGATTTGTGAAGAGAACCATCAAAGATTTTTCTTATATCTCTGCTATTTGATCTCCTTCTCCATGGTTAGATCCCTTTTCATTTACTGGTCTACAGTTTTGTCCCCCTATTACATTGCATCTAAACTAAAACTTAAGACTGTCCAATTTTCTGTCATGCCATTGTATGGATGCATGTATACTGTGAATATGTTGCATTAGAATGTATACTGAACTTCTCTTGAGGTATATAGAAATCAAAGAGACTTAATAGTTCTATTTAAAATTATCAACAGCCTGTGCACCTGCTTCAAACTTCTCTCCAAAATATTTGTTTATTATTCTTCAATATTGCAACTAGGTATGTGCAGACTTTTTATATTCTTTTCATAGATTCAATTACTCTTATAACAGCTTTACTCCCAGAACTCTTCTATTAGCTAACTCTTCAAAGAAGCTCCAAATTTTTAATCTATCAGTTTTCCCCTTCAAAAGTGATAATTCTGATCCAACTTTGTAATACTTTCGACTTCAGCTTTTGTATTGTGTTTAGTGTTACATTATCTGCATGCATTAGATAACTTAATACCATTATACCTTGTGACTTTTTCTGAATTGATTTGTTATCTTATTTTGTGACTGTATATGTTTTTTTTTTGTAATCATACTATTCATATATTCTTCTTCCAAATCAGTTTATTGTATTAACTACATTTATAGCACTGTAAATAAAACTTGTAAAATGTTGTAAATAAAATGATATATTTTTAGTAGCTTTTGTTTTATTAAAATTAATTATTTTACAGAGGAAAGTGTGTTTATAAGCCAAATAAGAAAAGTTTGTAAATATAACATAAATATTAATGAACCAAAATATATACAAGTATCATCATTCTATTTGCCTTTTCGCCACATTAATAGATGTTCCACTTTTTATCTAAAGGAATTGTAGGGTATTGAATTGAAATGGGTATAACTCCTAAATTTCCTAGTTGCTGAGTAATTACCTAAAATATTTATATGTAGTTTTCAAAGAACTAATAATCTTTACTAAAACCTACTTCATCACATTCCCTACTCATGCGAAAATGCTTTACAAAAAGATCTCCAATATATTATTGGTGAATGGTTTCCTCATAAAAATTTTGATTAGGAGGCACTTGAGCTCTCTCAACATTATTTAGCTCTAATTCTTCATTTTGTGTCAACTGATCCACATTTCCAATTAGCTGGATATTATTTTCCTCGTCCGCAAGTTCTTCCACTAATACTCTAATTATGTCATTCCTTTCTATATTCCTATTATATGAATGTGACGTAAAGTTAAATAATATTTAAAAGTCAAGCTAAATTGGCAATCTACTGACAAACGTAAACAAAGAACAAAAATATTTAATTTTTAAAATGACAAATTATTTGACATTGACAGATAAGGTAGCGGTAGCGGAATCCAGCAGGTTTTGACTTATGACATTTGGTCCAGCGCTAACCGATGGATTCGGAAGTAGCGGAGCGGTAGCTGCTCCGTCTGCTGAACGCGCCCATTTCGTGTTGTATCATGTGACGTCACGGACTATGACGCTGATGACGTGCAACGGTATGTAAATTATATGAAGTATATATTCTTTGCATTAACCAACCAAAAGTAACTTTGTTTATTTATTGTGCTTTATTCAACCTGTGCTCCACGCTCCACTGTAGTTTTTTAACATTTCATTCTACATTTCTAATAATTACATCTTAGCTAATCATTTAACAACTGCATTTGCCAAAGATAGTTTTAAATTGAATTTTACGGCAATGAACATAACCTTGGCATCGAATTATATGCACAGTATAAATAACTCTATACTGTGTTATAATATGTTTGTGCGTCACAGTGTTGCCATATTTTTTTGTATTCGCTCCGTGCGTGACTGACGCGACACCTAAAGCCTTCATCTGACAGTTTTGGACCTAAAAATTTTCAGGTTAAACATATGACATATGTTTGACATTGTTAAATACATGCGAATTGACAATTATTAATAATTAACTCTTTAATTATATTTTTTAGTTTATGTACAAAATAAATGTAGTATTAAAAACTGGGTTTCTCAAAATTCATCATAATATATCTTTTTAACCACAAACGGAAAAGAAAGGGAAAAATCTAGTACTAGCAAATCAAGTTTTTCACGTGAAAGAGCATATTTTTAAAAACAGTAATAGTAAAAGTTATAATATAAAAGCTAAAGTCATCGGGCACTCTGCAGTTAGCTTGAAGCCTTATAAAATATCATTTAAGGTAAATTATTTAAATTTTTTTCTATTTCAATTGCATAAAAATGAAGTTGTGTGATATTTACTTTTTCATATTAATAGCACGGATCCATCTTTTTCTTTTCTCTAATTTATATGTAATCTTTGGGAACCTATAAAAACTACACTTACTATTTTTGCTATTATTAGCACAATTAAAAACGCAATATGTATTTGCAAACATTTTTGATAAAATTTGTTGGCATCGTTTCAAAGTACCCCTACCATGGTCACGCACGGAGCGAATAAAGTATAGGAGTTTTTAAAATAGAAAGATACTTCGACGAAATTATATATTATGTTTTAAAAAACTTATACAGAAGTAAAATACTTCACATTTGCATTTAGGTATATACCTAAATACAAATGTGAAGTGTTTTACTTCTGTATAAGTTTTTTAAACGATGGTATACAGCTAACTACTGGGATTTTCCCATTAATTTTTATATAATGTTTTGTTATGAGAAGCCACAATTTTTGTATTCAGATTAAAAAGCATTCATAAAAAAATAGGATTTTTACTTTAAATATAGCTAAATATTTAGTGTATTCTTTTGTTTAACCTAATTTTTTTATTTTTATTTAACTTTACTTTATTCTGTAGTTCTTAAAGTTTCTAAACTATTAATTTTTACCTTAAGCATAATATTTACCTTAAGCATAATATTAATGGTTTTTATTATATAAGTATTTTTTAAATGCAAGATATAATTTTAGTTTATAATATTTATACGTATAATTTTAATGCTTTTAATTATATATATATATATATATATATATATATATATATATATATATATATATATATATATATATTTCACGTTTTTGTTTAATTATATATGTATTTTTCTCATTTTTGGTTGTTTATATATGTATTTTTCACGTTTTTGTTTATTTTATATAAATGTTATATATTTATATTAAATATATAAATGTGTTATAATATACATCTTGCCCCTAATTTTATATGTGAGAGTATGAAACATAGCACACTACCACCTAGCATTGAAACTTCCGTGTTGACGAATAAAACAATAATTGGCGCATCACCTAGTGACCGGGAGCGTAAACTCGGTTCGCTATTCCCAGTCCGAATTGTCTAGTGAATTTAGTAATTATTTTTTTGCGAAGTTAGTTACTTTTTGACAGACTAAAAGTGGCTGGAAATTACTATACAACCAAGCATACGTGCTCTTAGTCAATATTAATGTAAACAAACGTAAATAAAAATAAAATAGAACTTTACGAATTACCGACAGTCAATATTTATTTACACCGTATAATGTATTGATAACAAATAATAAAATTATTTATTGTACAGAATAAAAATATTTAGTGGGAATAAATTCTACAAAACTAAGCAGTCAAAGTTGGGTTTGGGCAAAGAAGATAGACGCTAAGCGTCTATATTCTTTGGTTTGGGTATATATCTGTACCTCAGAGGTAAACTATCGTATGTAACATTTTGCTAATTTTACAGTAGAGCCGATTTAAGTTTTTTTAACTATTTATGAGGCAACTGACGAATTAGTTATTCTTCTTTACAATCATTTTGATAGTAAGATAATATTTTATTGTCTACCACTACTGAAAAAAATATTCTTGGGAGCAATTACGTTAGTTTACCCTTAAAAAAAATTACCTTTTACCAAATACGTTCGCATAAAATAAATGGGGAAAGACGGTATACCATTGAATATTTCACAGGTTTCATAGGTTATATCATACAAAATAAGTAAGAATTGAAACAACTATATTATTTTATAAGAAATATAAAAACTAAAATTCAGTATTAAGTATTGTTAAATAAATATTCACTAATATCGTCCACACCAGTATTATTGCTCTTTTTCCTCAGGATATTCAGCGATGTTATTTCCATGTGGTATATTCTTGTAGAAATGATGAAAACATGGAGGGATCCACTGCAAACTTGTCTGTAGGTCATTAAACTTTTTAGAAGATATGGGCCGTAATTTTTTACTAACAGGATGAATATCTGTTGGCCAGTTCGTTCTTGTAAAAGAGAGTCCCCGGATCTGACGATCGTACTTGCAGATGAACAACTTCACTAATAAGGAAATCTTTATGATAATTTTTTTTCTGTTTATTAAAGGAGCAGCATTGTTGACGAACAGTGATTTAATATTTTTAAAATCTTTTAACCTACATCTTTAAATTTACACTGCCTGACAAATTGCTGCCAGTCCCAGGGAACCATCATGGTGTTTGTTTTATCAATTTTCTTTTTGGCTCTCTCTATTACAGAATGGACTTCGTCAACCTCCATATGAGTGTGTCCCTTTAATAAAAAATTGTGATTTATATATTTTAAGGTTGGGACACAGCGAATAAGCCACATATACATAGCAACTATGGTGAAGTTTCTATTTTGGCCTGCACAATTATCTGACCAAATCGTAAGTTCCTTTATATTTGAATTCAAGTTAGCTAATGCCCACTTGAAAATGAACGAAGAAATTTTACAGGCTCCATGAACCCCAACTGTTTCATCCCACATTGCACAATGACTTTTTCCTTCTGTTGCGTTAAATATCGTGAGGTTTAATGTCCACAATTCTCTCAAATAAAACGACTGAGTATTTGTCAGCAATGGGGTTGGTAAACATTTTTGTAAGTCAACCATTATGGTAATTTTCTTTGAATCAATTTCCTTAGAAATATCCTTATCAGTTCTTTTTAGAGTATATCGGAGACTGGCTTCAGTAAGATGTTCATCGTATTGCATGTGGATGACTTGTTTTTCGCCTTTGTCCTCAGTAGTTTTAATTTTGATATTAAAATGATCACATGTGTCGCATGTATCATTGGACGGTTGTTTGAAGGATAGATATTAAAAATTAAAATTTTTTCGTATAACCATGTTTTCGCAATAAGACTTTTATTTATGTTCTAAGCTATACATCTATCATTATATATCGAGTACATCTTTGAGATATTTAACTCATTAGTGCTTTTGCAACACCAAATAGTGCTTTTCGGTCCTCTCTCGGCTATAATGACTCTCTACTGTTGGAAATGAGCTTATGTGTGACCGTACTCCTTGGTAAACCATTTCGTTAATTTTATTTGCTGGTGGTTTCTTTCCTCTATTATTCGGTTCAACTATTTCTATATCCGTTCTCTTTGCTAAAGCGGTTCTCAGAAACATATCTAATATGCAGAGTGTATTTAAGAAGAAATGTTTGCAAAATGGTATTTTAGTATCTCTTATAACAAAAAAAATAAGATAACGTTACATTTCTCCTTGGAACATTTAGGTTTGTCACCAACTTTAAGACACTGGTTTTCTTTCAATATTGTTGGATACAAGTTTCCGTTTAAAATTATCAGAATTTTCTGCCTATCATCATGGGAAATTCTTTCACTTTTTTTTGCATGATGGCAGACACGGTGGCTTTATTGCTTTTGCTGCTATTAATGTTCCTTTTTTTGAAACATATTCTTTTCCTGCTAGCTTATTTTTTTTTCTGATGTTGCACTTCCAACTACCAAGATCACGCACTCGTTTCTTTCCCTTTTTTTTTAATGGTACATTTGATGCGGTAGATGTATTATTTGTCAGGTTATCCTCCTGAGAAGCAGCATCTGCACCAGATGAATCTGCAGATTCTTTATCCATCTCATAATCGGGATCTTGGTCTGAATCATTAACATCCGAATTTATGAAATCATTGCTCCTAATATCAGTCGATTCTTCAGTCATAGAGTTGTTCAATTCTGGCAATATATTCAATACATTGTCCTCATTTTCACTAGATGATGTGTCTTCTCTAACAGTCTGTAACAAAACATATTTATGCATTTTCCTTTAATAAATACAAATTTTATTTTATTTGCCATCAGTGCATAAAAACATTATAAATATGTGTTAGAAATAATTTTATATAATTTCATACCAGGCTTATTATAAAAACAGTGAAATGAGATGACCTGTAATCATATAGGTAACTCAAAGGAATAGTTTACAACCAAATTTTATAATGATTTGTAACAAAATATAAATATTTTTATTCAGGCAATTTGCGAAACATTACCAAACATAAGTAAAATATTTTTGCTTAAAAGAGTAAATTTCTTAATACTCGAGAATTAGAACGAGTTGTAATTCAATATCCAATAAATTGTTTATTTATAGAACTAATAGGAATGTTTTTTTTTTGTATATTAAAAGATAATCACCACTGTACTATAATAATTAATTGCAATTTAGATATTCGGCCTATATTATCCAATGATATAAAGTTGCAACTATAAATCTCATCGCTGTATGATGAGTTTAGCAATAATTATTTATGAATTATAAATTAAGAATGAAATATTGAGTTAAATAATAAAAATTATTATATAAACATAGACTTCTAAATTAAAGTAAATTTTTGAGGTTAGGTAACGTTAGGTTCTAAGATTTCTAAAATTACAATGTTTTACAAAAAAAATTATCGTTTACAACTTACCTCCATATCCAATAAAGCTAATTTCAATATTCTTCAACTTCTTTTGTCACTCATATTTTCGAAATCACAAATTCTTTTTAGACAACACGCTGCTTAATCAAACAGTTGAATATTGGTAAGCTATCGTAAGTGCGATTACGTTAGTTGAACACCTAAACAGTTCCATCTTCTCAGCCAAATTTTTATGGTAAACAAACGTAACGTCCTTCACGATAGTTTAATACTGCAGTACTTAAGTACTTGGCAATAGTTTCACATTACGTTTTAAACCAGAATGAAAAGTATCAGTTACAATACTTTACCCCCAGGAAATTTGCATTGCGATGTACCTATTAAAAATGTAATCAGAAAACAGCGAAATTTGCAGTTACGATAGTTTACCTCTGAGGTACCGATATTGTGGTCAAAGTGAGGTTAACTATAATTATAGTACACAGCAAGTTCCTTAATGTTGTGACTAGGATGGAATCAATGATTAACAGTTCATTGGAGGGCATTAACATAAACTGTGGTTTTATTATCTTACAAAATAAGTATACTTCCATATGCTAAAAGGATATAGCAAAGCAAATATTAGTAATTTGACTCATTTATGCTAGGCAAATTCCTAGTTCAATAGTAATTTTTGCTCATTAGCATTAGAGGATGTTAAATTCTTCCATGTATGGTGAATGGATTCAGTGTCCTGGCCGCAGTCATATAAACCCAAACAAACAACAAAAACCTCAATGTAAGTATAAACAAGTTTAAATTTAATTTAAATTATTTACTAGTTATTACTATTTCTGTTTTATACACAATAACTATTTGTCTTGAATTATCGTTTGTAAATTGATACTAGTTTTGTAAATTATAAGTGCTAAATGGTCAAATTTAATTTTAGATCTTTCTATGGAGATGAACCATAAGTTTTATGCAGCTTAAGCGTAACAGCATCTAACAGCAAATGGAGTATTGTAAAACATGCCCAGAATAAAAAAGTTCCATTAACATTATATGCATCCACATTACTTGTTAATGAAGAAGATGGTGATGCTTTTGTTTTCAGTTTGTTATCATGATTGTATGGCTTTACAGGGTGATTTTAAGCATGTAACAGCATCCTTTATCTGGGTCTGGGCTCATGGCTGAAATATTTAACACTAAACAAAGAATTCAAGCTAAATATATGACAGTAAAAGGTGTGCCCAATGGCAGTCCCTTGTCAGAAAATTCATCTGGTTTCATGAAGATTTTTTGAAAGATAGAAGACAAAGAGGAATTGAAAACTTTAAACAAAACCAAAAATATCGAACAATTCACTGTGAAGTTCAGGTGTCTGTATGCATCAACTTATACTTAATTATATTTTAACTGCTTTAAGTTAAAGGTATGCATTTAGTTTTAAATATTAGTAGTGCATCCAACCTTTGCTAAGTATTGCTACATTTTTGAGGTGTTTAAATAAATTAATAACTACAAATAATATTTATTGTGTTTTATTTTCTAAACCAAAAACAATATAAACTACATATTTATTTATATAATGGATAATTCTTACGTTTTAGTTACACAGTAGAACCTATGGAAGCCAAACATTAAGGGAAAAAATTCAAGTTATTGAGTTTTCAACTTATGGATTTCACCATTTTTTGTTGTCATATTTTAATTCCACTTAAAGAGGTTGAGATTCATACTAATTTTGAGTTAAAAAAGAACATATTGTTATTTATTATAAATTAACATTTTTTTAAAACATCCTTAAAATGAGAAATATGGCATTAAAAAGTCAGTAATTTACATTGACAATTCAGTTGTTCTCTAACAAACTCATAAGGTATATAGAGCAGACAATTCTTCAGAGCTGCTGGTTTGCTTTATAAAATTTCGTAAAGAATTCAGCATTCTTCTTGCATTTTTTTTGTGTAAATCCAGAGAATATATTATGTAGGATTATTCTTCTATGTCATCTAAATCATTATTGATTTTCGTTGTAACTGGATAATTTCGACATCAGAAGATAATGTTTCAGCAACTCCTTTATTGCACTTAACAAAGTCCTTAAATGATATTCCTGATTCAAATACCACTATAATTCATGCTGGAGGTGAAATAGAAATATGTTCGGTTTCAGTTCTTTATAGTAGTCATAGTTACATTTTGCCAAGCTTTATTGACCATTGCCATAGGTTTCAATACATCTATAGTAGAATTCTTTTGTTCTTCCATATTATCCAACATTTACTTGGTAACTTCCTTTTGATATAATGCCTTAAAGTTTTGAATGATACCTTGAAACATAGGCATAGGCTATAATTTTCATGTTGTACTGGATTTTAACTACTTTTATTGGTGGAATTTATAATAATTATTAAATTATTTAGTATAATTAGGTAAATAATTTATAGATAATTATTTTTACCTATATATTATTAACGAATTACAAGATTTTTATTTGACCATTTTATTATCAATATTTATAAGCCAGTTTTTAACAATTACAGAAGTCATCCATGATTTGGCATTTGCTTCATATTTCAAAGGTAGGTTTCAATGTTGACTCCTGCACTTTCCCTTCAAACTTTTTTTAAAAGCAAGTTCATGTCTTCTTTTGAACTTTTTTAGCCACGCATTACTGGTCCCAAAGTTAGCCATTCCTAATGATATGGAGTATATTTCGGCTTTTTCTTATAACAGTGGTTCCCTAACTCTGATATTGTAAGTCAGTCACTGCTCCAACCAAGCAAGTATATGTTAACATGAGATAAATTACTTGGTAATCCTATTGAACAAATCCCCTTCGTTGGCTCAATGAAGATGTTCGTTCAGGTGTAATGGAAACACCAAATAATAGTAGCAGAGTTTATTGTAGAGACGTACACTATGGGTGTAGACCCGGGATTACTTTGAGTAGAGACTGACGAAGTTGATCGTTGAAGACTATCAAGTTCGTTGAGTGAATATTGATTGAATGCCTCTCTAGGCAAGAGATCTTAGTTTTATATAAACTTTAATTGGGTCAATATTTTCGCGGACTTCGCGTGACATGTGTATTTAATTTATGTAAATAGTTTAACTTTGTCAGCACTTTTGACTGATGTCCAAATTATATTATTGATAATTGACCAAATGTGTATGTAACCTAATTAACTACGTGTGTGTATTTAATAACAAATAGATTCATTCGGTCTACTGGGTGATAAAATTATACTGTCCAATTTCGGATATGAATTCTAAAGATTTGATATTGGACATACTGCGGAATCGGGCAATCTGGCCCAAGTGTCAATACTCCAAGTTTACATATAAGTATTATATAACATAGTAAAATTCAAACATGATAAATTATAAATAGTTTAAGAATAATCAACAATCTTCCAACCGTACCCTAGCTATCAATGTCCGACTCTATCTCTAGATTAAAATTAGGGCAATTGGATGAAAATGTGGAAAGTGGGATGTCAACTTGGGAAGTCGACGGTACATTGTTGTGCCGATTACTAACTAATACAGGTACTTCCTGTTCGTTAGTCTGAGTTTGTGGATTCCCTGAACGACATAGTCGTGCAACAGGACGATACTTCCATAACGTGAGTATCCCAATTATTACCATTATAGTAATGATCCCGGTGGCCACAAAATAATGCCAATTAGATTCGTGAATCGATCGCCACTGCGTATGCGTCATTTCTTGTTCCAGACTCTCCTCCTCAAGTAACACATGACGTAGCTCTCCTCCTGGTATGTCAAGGTAGGTGTTTAGAGGCGTGTTAAACTTGCGGGGTGTCCTCGCCACCAGTTGGGCCACGGGAGTAATTGGCGACTTCAGGTAACTCGTCACTGCTCTGTCCACCCCACTGCTAGTGGGGAGTAATGTAATATTTTTCGTTTGGGCGATACATTTGGGTGAAAGCTTCAGGAATGTGACTCGTTCCAGTACTCTTTCGTTCCGATTTCCATCGCAAATAATGGATATGTGTATCGTGACTGGCGTGATAACTAGCCAGATGTTGGGAGTACCCATCTTACTCCATTGAGCTGTCTGTATTGTCCTGGCTACCACTGGACATGTGCTATTCTTAGATCGCTCATAAATTCCTTCAAGTATGCAGTTTGGTTGGGTATCCATGTTTTTTATAGCCGTTGGTGAGCACGCTATCTGCGCCTTTGTCAACAGTAAGCATCTTTCTCTATCTTCCGCGGTCAATTCGAAGTAGTGCAGTGTGTTATAATCTACGACCAGTAGATTCCTTGGGGCGACAAATGTGCGCAACACCGACCCCTCAACGTTAAGTGGTATGGCCGTGACTTTGAGCATGCTGTACTTATTTTTCCCTGTCACTATGAAGTAGCCGATGACTGTTATATATCTGTCGTCATGACTGACTTCTGTTTCTATAATGGGTTGTCGTCGTATTTCGACCCCTTGAGGCAATATCTGCCCTGCTTTCCCTATTAATTTGGTTATTTCACCCGGTTTCACTATATCAATGAAGTGTCCGTGGTTATAGTGAAGGTTTAATATTCCCTCGTGAAATTGAGTATATTCGTTTATGAAGTCCATAACTTGTAATGCTATCGTTTGTATTCGTAACGTGCTATATTCGGTTTCTAGTTTTTGTGCTTTGTCTTCTACTTCGTTAAGTCCTTTAGATATTTCTTGTAGACCTGTGATTAGTGCTTTGTTAAACTAGTTCATTTGTTTGTTTATCCTGTTCTCTGTGTGATTGATTGATGTTATTGTTTCTAACATTATCTTCGCCTGGTGCTGTGATCCCTTTATTAGCTCCTTTTGGTTATTATCTAATGCTTCAATGTTACTGTAGGCTTCGTCATTGACTCCAAATACTGAGGTTAATATTGTTCCTAATATTCCTCTTCTTTCCCTTCCTTTTATTTCTACTGTCAACCCCTCGCTTACTGACTCTGCCTTTCTTTGTCCTTCCTCTAACTTCTCTATTATATCCTTACAATTCACGATTTTTATCTCATGACACAGTTCTCGTACGCCTTGTATCATATTTCCTATTAGTTGGTGCTGTGTTCGAATTCTTCCTTTTTCGAGTAACACCTTTATTCGAAATGTTCCCCGGTCTATGACGACCTCTCCAAGGTCTTCTGTGAAAAATCCTGGTACCGGATTATATATTTTATACGGTTCTGCCTTTATGGGTTTTAACATCGTTAAAAACATTATAGCTACTAGTATTTTCTTCCATCTTAGTGCTGCTGCCTTCTTCGGCTTTTCCTGTTTCTCTTCTTCCAGTCGTATTAGCTTATGTATGGGTCTTTTAGTCAGTTTCCCGTTTGCCTTTCTCACTGTTACTACTCTGGTTAATCCCTCCGCTCCAGGGTGTGTTTCTGTTACCCTTGCTAATGGCCATCTGCCTGGAGGTGTATCCTCTTCTTTAATTATAACTATTTCTTATTCTTTTATGTTAGGGTGCGCCTTATGCCATCTATTTCTCTGTTGTAATTGGTGCAGGTATTCCTGTTTCCAAATTTTCCAGAAGTCTCTTTTTATTTTCTCCACTAATCTCCACCTCGTCGGCATCTTCAAATAAGTCGTAAGCTCTTCTTCCCGATTTGGTGATATAATTTCTCTCCCTATAAGGAAGTGAGCTGGTGTCAGGGCTATTTTCCCTTCAGGGTCTTCTGATGACCCACATAATGGTCTCGAGTTCATACATGCTTCTATTTGTACTCAATTCTTCATATGTTAGAACTGTTTCCCCGATGATTCTTTTCAAGTGATATTTCATTATTCGCACTGCGCTCTCCCATAATCCTCTGAAATGTGGTGCATATGCAGGTATGACATGCCACTGGGTACCTAGTGCCAGTAATCCTTGTTTTATCTCGTCATCTATTTTTTGATTTTCTTTTTTCAACAAATTTGCTGTTCCTACGAATGTGGTTCCGTTATCGCTGTATACGTTGTTGCACTGTCCTCTGCGTGCCGTAAATCTCTTGAACGCTGCGATGAATGCATCCGGAGACATATCGCTTACTACCTCAAGGTGTACTGTCTTCGTTGACAGACACACAAATACTGAGATGTAGCCCTTATAGCTCCTCTGTCCTCTGCCTCTCGTGGTACTTATTTTTATTGGCCCGGCATAATCTATCCCTGTGTTAGTAAAGGGATGACTCGGGTTCACTCTGTCTTTCGGTAGATCTCCCATTAATTGTTGTGCTGCTTGGCTTTTATACCTCCTGCACCTTAAACATTTTGCTAGATGATCTTTCACGGTTCTTCTGCCGTTGATTATCCAGTATTTCCTTTTTATGTACTGTAGTGTTTGTTGTAATCCGCTATGTAGATTTCTTGCGTGACTATCTGTTATAAGTAACTTTGTTAATGCACTATCCTTTGGCAAAATTATCGGATGTTTTTCTCCGTACTTTAGATTCGTGTGTCTCAGTCTTCCGGTGACTCTTAGAATTCCTTGTCTATCCAGGAATGGTACCAATGACGCTAATTTATTTTTCTTGTCTAATTGCTGTTTCTTCTCCAGCTTATTTATTTCTTGTTTGAAGTAGGCGTGCTGTGTGTGCTTTATCACCTTTAATAGCGTTTCCTCTAATTCTTGGACTGTAAGCTGACTTTGTCCATTGTCTTTCTTTTTTCTGCATTTGTCTGCAAATCTCCTACAATATGAAAGTACTCTTCTCATTCTTTCTAAATTTGAGAATCTCTCGCATATGTCCTCCTTTATCGTTGTCGTGTGCACCGTTATTTTCGTTTTGACTTCCTCCTCATTTGTCTCTGGTATTTCTTCTGATTCCTGCGTTAAAGTTTTGTTACTAGTCAGCCAAGTTGGTCCCTTCCACCATAGCTCTGCTTCTAATAATTCTGATGCTGTACTTCCACGTGAGAGGATGTCCGCTGGATTTTCCTTTGTATCTACCTTATGCCAATTTTTCGGTCCTATAACGCCTCTTATTTCCTCTACTCTGTTGGCGACGAACATTTTCCACCTTTTTGATGATCCCTTTATCCAAGCCAGGGTTATCGTTGAGTCCGACCATGCATATACCTCAATGTTTTCCCTGTTCAATGCTTGTAGGGTTTTCTTCATTAAATTTGCTAGTAGTACCGCGGCACACAGCTCGAGCCTCGGTAACGTCGTTTTCCCTTTCAATGGTGCGACTTTCGATTTTGCTATCATTAGATTCGTTTTAATTTCTGGGCCTAATACCCTTGAGTAGATTACCGCTCCATATCCTGTCATAGACGCATCTGCAAATCCATGTAGTTCTACTCTGTTTATCTTGCTTAAGTTGTTCCACCTGGGCAATGTTATTTTCTCCAGATTTACTAATTGCGCCTGGTATGTATTCCACCTGCTTTGTTGGTTGCTAGTTAATTCTTTATCCCAACTGGTCTTTTGCTCCCATAATTCCTGTATGAACATTTTCGCCTGAATTACTACAGGTGCTATCCATCCCAGTGGGTCGTATAGTTTTGCTACTTCTGACAGTACGTGTCTTTTCGTTATTTTCTTTGCCGTCGTTATCCCTATTTTGAATGTGATTATATCCTCTTTAGGTGACCAGTGTATTCCTAACGTTTTCCGTACTTCTTCTTGTTTGAATGCCTTGGAGTCTACGTTCCTCATATCCTCCGGTACGTTCTCCATTATTTTTTCTTCGTTGCTCAACCATTTTCTAAGAATGAAACCTCCTTTTCTGAACAGTTGTATTAATTCCTTTTGGGCTGTTTCTGCTTGCTTCACTGTCTCAGCTCCTCCTAGTATATCGTCTACATACATGTTTTCTTTTACAATTTTCGATGCCAACGGGTACCTCGCTCCTTCGTCTTCTTGTAATTGTTGTATTGTTCTTAACGCTAAAAAGGGTGCTGCGGCCGTGCCGTATGTCACCGTCGTTAAGTTATACTCTTGTATGTGGTCCTTTGTGTCCTTTCTCCACAAAATTTTTTGATATTTTTGGTCTTCTTCTGCCATTCTGATTTGTCTAAACATTTTTTCCAGATCCGCTGAGTATGCTACCTTATTGGATCTCCATCGTAATAGTATATTTGTCAAATCTTGTTGTAATTTCGGCCCTGTGTGCATAATATCATTCAGGCTTACTGCCGATGAGCTTTTGCTTGATGCATCAAACACGGCTCTTATTTTCGTTGTAGTACTGTCCTCTTTTCTCACTGGATGATGAGGTAAGTAGTACCCATCTCCCTGGTTTTCTGCTATTACCATATGACCTTGGTTTTTATATTCTTCCATGAATTGTCTGTAATTCGCTTCTAACTGTTTGTCTTTTGCAAACTTCCTTTCTAGTTGCATCAATCTGGCGAATGCTTGCTGTTTAGATTCTCCTAACTTTGCGACGTCTCCCCTTAACGGAATTTTTACTTCGTATCTCCCTTCTTCATTCCTTTTTACAGTCTGTCGATACAGTTCTTCACATTCTTGTTCTTCCACTGAGAAACTTGTGTCCTGATTTACTTCTTCTAATTCCCAGAAGTTCTTTATTTGTACGTCCATTTCTTGTCTTGATATCATACAGCATACTTCTGCTTTTATATTCTCCCTTTCTCGTGCTATTCCCGAAACTATCCATCCTAGTTTGGTGTTTTGACTCAGGAGTCCATTACTTATTCTGTGCATCCCTTCTGTCAATATGTAACTGTATTCTTTTACTCCTAGTAGTAAGTCTATCTTCCCTACCTTGTAATATCTTAGATCTGCCAGTATTGCATTTTTCTCGTTATAGTCCGGTAGAATTATATCCTGTTCCGGTAAATTCCTTGTTATCTTCGGTAGTACTAGTGCTTCTATTTCCATCTCGAAGTCACTTTCGTAATGAGTTTCGATTATAAGTTTCATACTTCTGCTTTTATATTCTCCCTTTCTCGTGCTATTCCCGAAACTATCCATCCTAGTTTGGTGTTTTGACTCAGGAGTCCATTACTTATTCTGTGCATCCCTTCTGTCAATATGTAACTGTATTCTTTTACTCCTAGTAGTAAGTCTATCTTCCCTACCTTGTAATATCTTAGATCTGCCAGTATTGCATTTTTCTCGTTATAGTCCGGTAGAATTATATCCTGTTCCGGTAAATTCCTTGTTATCTTCGGTAGTACTAGTGCTTCTATTTCCATCTCGAAGTCACTTTCGTAATGAGTTTCGATTATAAGTTTCATACTCCAGTTGGCTGTTTTTTCTCCTGACGAGCCTATCCCGGATATGGTCGCCTGTATGGGCTTCCTTGTTGTTCCTAGCGTCGTCGCAGCTTGTTCCGTTATAAATGCGCATTGTGACCCTTGGTCGATTAGTGCTCTCATTATGTGTGAATCTCCTTTCGCATCTCTTATGCGTACCACAGCTGTCGCTAGTAATGCTTTACCTTCCTTATGGCTTGCACAGTTTACTGAATTCAGCCCTCTTTGTTGGTCGTTGCTATTCCTAGGCCCATTGGTATCTTGTGTATTTTCTCGCCTTCCGTTATTTTGTTCTCTGGCGTTGTATGGATTATTATTTCCTCCTCTGTACCTATCAGCTTGGTACCCGTTTCTTCTATTGTTTGAATCTCTTCCATTTCTTTCTTGTGTTTGTTCTCCTTTCGTTCCATTGGAGTTTCTTTTGTTGCTTGTATTTCCTTTTTCATAATGCAACATATGGTGGTTGTCTCCGCCACAGTGTCTGCACCTATATTGTGAATAACATTGTTTTTCTTTTTTATGTGCTAGGCAGTTTGTACACAATCCTTTTTCTTTTATCATCCTGTTCCGGTCTCTTACATTGAGTTCCTGAAATTCTCTGCAGTTCGGTACTCCGTGATCTCCGTTGCATATCACGCAATGTGTTCTTGGTTTCCTAAGAGATCCTCCTTGCTTCTCTTGTCTTTTTTCTGACTCCAGCAGTTCCAGTGTCTGAAATCTTCGCTGTAAGAATGTTTGCGTCGATTTGTACGTCGGTATCTCTCTACTGTCTCCAATGTGGTTTTCGTACAGCCTCCTAGTTTCATTGTCCCATTTCGTTATGATAATTCGGGCTATCAATGGGCTCCACGCTTCCGTGTCTGTTCCTAACCCTCCTATGGCTTCCAGACTTTCGTGGAAGGTGTCATGTAGTGATTTCAATGCTCTAGCAGAAGATTCCTTTACTTCCTGCGCTAGTAGCATCCTGTCTATTAATTTAAACAATATCATCCTTGGGTTCTCATACCTATCTTTTAGCATGTTCCAGGCCACTTCGTAGTTGGCCTCGGATATGTTTAAGTGTTGTATCATTCTGTTGGCTTCCCCTCTTACTTGAGTTTTTAGGTACTGCATTTTTTCTGCGTTTGATAACTGGTCGTTTTCATGTATTACTTTAGTAAACAGATCGTGGAAAGTTCTCCACGTTTCATATCTGCCTTCATACACAGGGATTTTTACCTGCGGCAATGTCACACCGTCCCTCCTCTGTGTGCTTTCTGGCCGTTGCATTCCTGGCCTTATTTTCTTTAAAACTTCCCTGACTTTCCTCTTTAGATGATTTATTCTCTCTACTTCTCCATTATCTGTAGCGTCTAGTTCCTCATTTACTGCTGCTTCAATCATTAGTGTATTCACCTTTTCCATGTATTCTCTTAACTCTGACTGCAATTCTTCATCCTCCTGCAAGTCTTGTTCATTTTCTGGCCGTAATAATTCCTCGATTCTTTGTTTTCTTATCTGTATCTCCTTTACTTTCGGTGCTTTTCGTCTTTTCAGCACCCTTCCATATTCTTCCAACAGGGTTTTCCCCTCAATGTATATCTTAAATACCTGATCATAGTATTTTGTTTCAAAATATTTTTCTTTCGTTATACCCCCTTCTAGCAGCTTTTCGTGGTTATTTAAAAATTTTGCCCAATATTCTTCTAATTTTTCCTGTCTATCCCGGATGTATTGTTGATTTTTCCGAGATTGGGAATCCTTTTTTGTATTTGAAACGAGTTTCGTTATTTCTGTTCCTAATTCCGCTTGCTTAACGTATATGCTTTCCATGATTATTCTTATAAATTTTTACATTCAGCGGTAAATATATTAGACAATACGAAATGTACGTTATTTATTAAATAAGTATACCTGTACTATAACACTTTCTTTTCTATCGGAATGTGCAATTTAGCGAAATATGAGTTTGACCTTGCCTGCTGTGCTATTCTTTGTACTGAGGTAGGTCAAGATGTAATCCACACACTCTTATAATGATATATATACATATATATATATATATATATATATATATATATATATATATATATATATATATATTGTTATCAAAATAAATGAAATTATTTGCTACGTAATTATTTTAATTTTTCGAAATGAAGGATTTAATTAAAATTAAAAGCAAGCTATATGTATGAACGTTTCTTTTTTCAAATTGTCATACAAAATAAAATTACTGTTTAGTAAGTTATAGTTGTGAATGACGTTTATTTTTTGTTTTATCAATTCTCTGTATTATTTAAATGGTATACATTCTAAAGTACATTATTATACGATTGATAGAGTGGAGATTGTTGTTCTAACTTGTTAAATTGTAATAAAAAAAACTTGTTAAATTGTAAGATTGTAAAAGTTGGAAGATTTTGTAATTATTCAAAAACTTACGGTTTTTTGTTTTCTTAGACGTTGAGGATCCCTCGCTTCTGGTGGGTTCTGCAATCGGTCCTGTCCTTTGGCTGCTCTGCGGCTCTAGTATGGCTCTCGGCTTTGGTACTGCTCTCGGTACTAGTATGGCTCTCGGCTTTGGTACTGCTCTCGGCTCTAGTATGGCTCTCGGCTTTGGTACTGCCTCGGCTCTAGTATGGCTCTCGGCTTTGGTACTGCTCTCGGCTCTAGTGTGGCTCTCGGCTTTGGTACTGCTCTCGGCTCTAGTATGGCTCTCGGCTTTGGTACTGCTCTCGGCTCTAGTGTGGCTCTCGGCTTTGGTACTGCTCTCAGCTCTAGTGTGGCTCTCGGCTTTGGTACTGCTCTCGGCTCTAGTGTGGCTCTCGGCTTTGGTACTGCTCTCGGCTCTAGTGTGGCTCTCGGCTTTGGTACTGCTCTCGGCTCTAGTGTGGCTCTCGGCTTTGGTACTGCTCTCGGCTCTAGTATGGCTCTCGGCTTTGGTACTGCTCTCGGCTCTAGTGTGGCTCTCGGCTTTGGTACTGCTCTCAGCTCTAGTGTGGCTCTCGGCTTTGGTACTGCTCTCGGCTCTAGTGTGGCTCTCGGCTTTGGTACTGCTCTCGGCTCTAGTGTGGCTCTCGGCTTTGGTATGGCTCTCGGCTCTAGTGTGGCTCTCGGCTTTGGTATGGCTCTCGTTCTCCCGGGTCTAGTGGTCTCTCTCTGCTACTGAGGGTGTTGCTGGCGTGGACTGTATAGGCTCTCTCAAACTTCCTTGAAGTATTCTGTTTCTCGATAGGACCATGAACAATTCCCCTTCGTTGGCTCAGTGAAGATGTTCGTTCAGCTGTAATGGAAACACCAAATAATAGTAGCAGAGTTTATTGTAGAGACGTACACTATGGGTGTAGACCCGGGATTACTTTGAGTAGAGACTGATGAAGTTGATCGTTGAAGACTATCAAGTTCGTTGAGTGAATATTGATTGAATGCCTCTTTAGGCAAGAGATCTTAGTTTTATATAAACTTTAATTGGGTCAATATTTTCGCGGACCTCGCGTGACATGTGTATTTAATTTATGTAAATAGTTTAACTTTGTCAGCACTTTTGACTGATGTCCAAATTATATTATTGATAATTGACCAAATGTGTATGTAACCTAATTAACTACGTGTGTGTATTTAATAACAGATAGATTCATTCGGTCTACTGGGTGATAAAATTATGCTGTCCAATTTCGGATATGAATTCTAAAGATTTGATATTGGACACCTATTTATTGTATACTCCTAAATTGTTTTCTAAGAAACAATGGTCTACTTACATTGTTGGCAAATTATTAAAGTAGGTAACCTATCTTTCTTATTAAGATTCTACTGAATGAACATATATATATATATATATATATATATATATATATATATATATATATATATATATATATATATATAGTAAACTCTTAAATATTGGGGAAATCTGCAAGAAATACTCTAATGTGTATCAATTGTTTCGCCGAACGTTTTCGCCAAAGAGAATTAATTTGGCTTCTTCAGGGCTGAAAGAGAATAAATTATAATTAGCTACCATATATTATCTATTAAAACATTATTGATCTTACCGTAACTTAGAATTGTAGAGTTAGAATATTAAAAAACTTTGCTAGTAACATAGTGGTGTTTTTTGTTACTATGTGCAAAAAAAGTTTTTTATAAGAATTGAAATGTATGGTAGCTTCGAACTTGACACGTAAAGGCTTACCCAAGGTTAATCGAAAAACCCAATGCAACTACATTTAAAAGGAGGTAATTCTTTGAATGTCGGCAATAACTAAATTTTGATTTTAAATAGTTAAAAGTGAGGTTCTGTTTAAGCCAGAACGCAAGCGCTGACAACTTCATTATAATTGGTATGAATCTTTATGTCATTAAGGTTCATTGGTAAAAAAAACGAATAAATTTAAATCCCAGTAAAGGGAAATATTATTTTGATTTTCTTTATTTAATTATATTATATTGTTCATGTATTATTGAATCTTATTGAGACGTATCTAAGAAAAGCAAGGGAATGTTATATATTTTTTGTTAATGAAAATTAATTATAAAGGTATGTTAGTTGTTAATGGATATATCAGTCAAATTAGTAATCTGTGATATAGTATTGTTCTTGGTATCTGATTTAAGTAACAGGTGGTATATATCGCTTAGATTCTTGATGTCACTCTTAACATTAATGGAGAAATCGTTAAGAAAAATATAAGACATTTCAATGAACTCTCTTTTAGATTTATTGTTCTCACGGTGGAGAATTGTGGTGTTGGTATAGTCCATGAGATGACCAGTGGAATGGACATGTTTAGCTAATGCACAACGGTCAGGGTGAAGTCGAGAATCACTTTTGTGTAGTGTAATACGTGATTTCAATAATTGAGATGTTTGACCGATGTAGGAATTGTTGCAAGAGAGACATGGAATGTTGTAGACAATATTACTAAGCCTATCTATGGGAGTCTTATCTTTTATCTTAGAATAAAGATTATTAATTGTTAGGGCTGATCTACAAGCTACATTAAGTTTAATGTTGTTATTATTATTGCCAAAAGCTATTTTCAACACTTTTCAGAATCAATAACAACATTAAACTTAATGTAGCTTGTAGATCAGCCCTAACAATTAATAATCTTTATTCTAAGATAAAAGATAAGACTCCCATAGATAGGCTTAGTAATATTGTCTACAACATTCCATGTCTCTCTTGCAACAATTCCTACATCGGTCAAACATCTCAATTATTGAAATCACGTATTACACTACACAAAAGTGATTCTCGACTTCACCCTGACCGTTGTGCATTAGCTAAACATGTCCATTCCACTGGTCATCTCATGGACTATACCAACACCACAATTCTCCACCGTGAGAACAATAAATCTAAAAGAGAGTTCATTGAAATGTCTTATATTTTTCTTAACGATTTCTCCATTAATGTTAAGAGTGACATCAAGAATCTAAGCGATATATACCACCTGTTACTTAAATCAGATACCAAGAACAATACTATATCACAGATTACTAATTTGACTGATATATCCATTAACAACTAACATACCTTTATAATTAATTTTCATTAACAAAAAATATATAACATTCCCTTGCTTTTCTTAGATACGTCTCAATAAGATTCAATAATACATGAACAATATAATATAATTAAATAAAGAAAATCAAAATAATATTTCCCTTTACTGGGATTTAAATTTATTCGTTTTTTTTACCAATGAACCTTAATGACATAAAGATTCATACCAATTATAATGAAGTTGTCAGCGCTTGCGTTCTGGCTTAAACAGAACCTCACTTTTAACTATTTAAAATCAAAATTTAGTTATTGCCGACATTTCAAAGAATTACCTCCTTTTAAATGTAGTTGCATTGGGTTTTTCGATTAACCTTGGGTAAGCCTTTACGTGTCAAGTTCGAAGCTACCATACATTTCAATTCTTATAAAAAACTTTTTTTGCACATAGTAACAAAAAACACCACTATGTTACTAGCAAAGTTTTTTAATATTCTAACTCTACAATTCTAAGTTACGGTAAGATCAATAATGTTTTAATAGATAATATATGGTAGCTAATTATAATTTATTCTCTTTCAGCCCTGAAGAAGCCAAATTAATTCTCTTTGGCGAAAACGTTCGGCGAAACAATTGATACACATTAGAGTATTTCTTGCAGATTTCCCCAATATTTAAGAGTTTACTATTTAACTAATCTGCAAAGATTAAATTTCTTTTCTTTTCTATATATATATATATATATATATATATATATATAAGAAATACTGGATATTATTGACTGGCGATATAAACAAACAACACAGTTTATTAGGGCTGCAGTCAGAAGGTTTGGCCGGGATCTTACAGAAACACTCTTTTGACTTTTGGTCTAGCTTTTAGAATTGTTTTATTCCTTCTTCAAGACACAGTCGTTGAGATTATTTGTATAAAGCTATGACACTCAACATTAATAACACATATAAAATTTAACATATAAAATAATGGACAAAATACATTTTAAAATTTAGTTATGATAGTAAAAATTTTGTTTGTGACATCTTTTAATGGTGTGTTTTGACTGATCCATATAGAACAGAAAGAAAAAACAAAAAAACCAAATACTGGAGGTTTCAATCAAGGGTCAAACCACACTGGAGGTTTCAACCAGTGTGGTTTGACCCTCGGAAGAGCTTAAACCAACATTCAAATGAAGCCATCGGTTAAATTTAAATGAACAATAGTGTTCTTACAGTTTTTCTTGTATTTTTTTTATTTCGTTTCTCTTGTTTAGTTGTTAATCTTTAATGTTAAGTTATTGTAGAGTTTTCGTAACATCTAAAAAAACCTACAAATTGTTTTTGAACTGATGATGCTTTTAAAAATAAAAGCGATACATATTCGAATAAATCAATAAAGTAGTTGACGACTTTCATTTGCGAATTATTGACCGATAAAACCTCTGCTATTCAACCATTGAATATATTTTAAATATATATGTATATATATATATATATATATATATATATATATATATATATATATATATATATATATATATATAATTACACTGAGCCAGTATACACTACTCTTATAATATAAGTAATAGATTTTCACCTCAAGATAAGAAAACAAATTCAATTAATAACTAATACAAATACTACCTAGTTAACACATTGAGCTTATTTTGTAGAGGAGTGCCTAGCCTATCCTTCTCCCTGATCAGCATATTAAATTTGTAATGTTAATTTATCTATATATATATATATATATATATATATATATATATATATATATATATATATATATATATATATATATATATATATATATGTTCGGATAAGTTTCCGCGGTCAGATAAATGAAAATTACTGAGTTCTCGGGAAGAACCGCGTTGAGAATTTAAAACTCGACGTTTCGGCACCCATTTTGGAGCCATTATCAAGAGGGATACGGTTCGGTTCGAGTTCGGGGTCTCAATCTGCCTACTCCCCTCACTCGAGACGTACCAGTATCGTGTTCTATATTGCAAGAACTGTCTCTCGGCACTGAGGTCTCAATCTGCCTACTCCCCATCTGTCTCAATCTGTCACTCGACATTGGGGAGTAGGCAGATTGAGACCTCAGTGCCGAGAGACAGTTCTTGCAATATAGAACACGATACTGGTACGTCTCGAGTGAGGGGAGTAGGCAGATTGAGACCCCGAACTCGAACCGAACCGTATCCCTCTTGATAATGGCTCCAAAATGGGTGCCGAAACGTCGAGTTTTAAATTCTCAACGCGGTTCTTCCCGAGAACTCAGTAATTTTCATATATATATATATATATATATATATATATATATATATATATATATATATATATATATATATATATATATATATATATATATATGTCGTGTTATCGAAGAGGGGTTACAAATAATAATCCTTACTTCACATAAACATCAGTTTATTCTCAACCCTAAAAACATACATTCATGCCCGAGCTTCGGCAACCTTCACCTCCCCTGTCTAACCCCCGTCATCCGTGTTGCCTAACTCCGGCACCTATATCTTAAACTAGGCTAACAACACATCTCTCTTTTTTTTATAAAAGATCCCTGTGTCATTGATGATCTTATATCTAAACTAACTTAAACTACTACAAACATAATCTGTTAAATGAACCGGTTTCTTCACAAGTCTTTTTGGCCTGCTAGGCTTTACGCACTCAAAGTCCGATACACTATCAGTGTCACTATCACTTTTATCCTGACCCGATGGAGGTAAAACATGATTTCCACTTTGTTCGATTTTGTCCGGAAATACACTAGGTTCCCCCCTACTACTTTCCTCCATAATTTTACCCTGTATGTCACCATTGCTTTGATTAGAGCAAGGCATTAGCTTTGTGTTACTAGAAATTGGCGGAACATAATCATTTGAGTATTCTGGTTGGGTGCTCAATACAGGGAAACAGTAGGGTGCATGAATCAAATGCCATCTATTTCTTCTAAATTTCCCAGTTTCAGTTTCAATTATATAGGACCTGGGTTCCTGACAGATCGCAACAACTTGCCCATATTTCCTGATATCAACCACCCACACAGAATCACCAACCTTAAGAGGATCTAAATCCTTGGCATTGTGTCGCTTATTGTAGTTTTTCACTTGTTTATCCTTTATTTCGTTCTTTTTATTTTCAGTGTTTAGTTCTTTTGAAAAGTTTAATAAGCTTGGAAGCTGGGGCAAGTTAGATCTTAATTTTCTATTCATTAATAATTCAGAAGGTGAAACACCACATTCGAGGGGTGTACATCTGTATGCTAACAATGCCAAACTTAGGTCCTCTTTTTTATTTTTCTGAATTAATCTTTTTGCAATTTGTACAGTGCGTTCCACTCCACCGTTGCTCTGTGGCCAGTGTGGACTGCTCGTCTTATGAACAAAATTATATTCTTTTGAAAACTTTATAAATTTTGATGAAAATTGAGTACCACAGTCGGATCTAACTTCCTCTGGGATACCATAACGAGAGAAAATATCTTTAAGTTTAGGAATAATGGCATCTTCTGTCATATTGGTTAAAGTAAAAATTTCAAACCAATGTGAAAAGTAGTCAGTGGCAATCAAGTACCACTTATCATAACATTTAAACAAATCAACCCCCAGTTTTTGCCACGGCCTTTGTACAGTATTGTCTTTATGAAATGTTTCTCTATGATTTACTCTGTGTTCAACACATTGGGGACAATGTGTGACTAGGTTATTAATCTGGGATGACAAACCCAGCCACCAAACGCTCTGTTTGGCACGATCTCGACATTTTACAATTCCCATGTGGCCTGTATGAATAAATTCCAACACCTTGAGTTGAAGACTCTTAGGAATGATTATGCGAGACCCTTTTAAAAGTAATTGTTCCGAATAGGAAATTTCATATCTATATTGATAGTATGGCAACAATTGAAATGGCAATTTAGATCTTTCAGGTCAAGAAGACAAAGAATATTCTTTTAGTTTTTTACAAATATATTCATTTTCTTGTTCTGTTTTTATTAAACTCAAAAAATAATCTTTAATTGGTAAATTATGAATAATTGACTGCACATATGCTGCAGTTTCTGCAGTTAGTTCTTTATTAGCTAACGTATCTGTTTGTAAAGGGGCCCGACTTAAAGTATCTGCTACAATTAAATTTTTTCCCGGCGTGTAGATTACAGTATACTTGTATCGCATTAGGCGCATTCGAAATCTTTGCAAACGTGGCGTTAACTCATCTAAATTTTTAGTTTGCAGAATTTGTAGTAAAGGTTTATGGTCTGTTTCAAAAATTAGGTTAGGAACTCCTGAAATAAAATCGTAAAAATATTCTGCTGCCCAGGTAAGTGCAAGAGCTTCTTTCTCAATCTGAGCATATCGTGTTTCAGCTGAGTTCAGAAGCCTAGATGTAAAAGCCACTATTTCCCGAGTATGATCTACATTTTCTTGAAATAGACATGCACCTATACCAAAACAACTTGAGTCTGCACTAACAATTATGGTTTTATTAGCATCAAAAAACGCTAGATTTGGAGGGCTCTCTAACTTTTGTTTTAAAGTGCTGAAAGCTTTATCTTGTGCTGGACCCCACAAAAAGTTAATATTTTTTTTTAGTAAATGTGTTAATGGTTCAAGAATCTCAGATTTATTATGAATGTATTTTGCAGCAAAATTAATCATACCCAGCCATCTTAACAGCTCAGTCTTATTTTTTGGTTCAGGAAAATCACGGATAGCTTTAACCCTATCTGGATCAATTAATATCCCTTGCTCAGAGACCATATGACCCAAGTATTTAGCTGTTTTTGTTGCTATAGAGCATTTGTTTTTATTTAGTGTAATACCTTCCTTATGAAGTTTTGTTAGGACTGTGTTCAAAATATTGTCATGTTCCTCTATTGTCCTTGCATGAATAAGAATGTCATCTATATGGACAACACAGCCTTCAATGCCAGTTAAGATTTTTGAAAATCTCATAGTAAAATACTCTGGGGCACAAGATATACCAAATGGAAGCCTTTTAAAGAAAAATCTGCCAAAAGGTGTTATAAAAGTTGTTAACAACTGACTTTCCTTATTCAATTTTATTTGGTAAAACCCACTTGTGGTATCCAATTTTGAGAAGAATTTAGACCCTTTCAACTGTGCTAGTGTATGAGATATTTTCCCGAGAGGAAAATGTGACCGTAACACGTTTTCATTAAGTTTAGTATAGTCACCACAAAGCCGTACACAATCTCCCTTGTCCACACAAACAATTGGGCTGACCCAAGAAGTAGGATCTTCAATGGGTTCAATTATCCCTAATTTTAGCAATCTATCAATTTCAATTCTTAATTTTGGTAACAGAGGTAAAGGAACAGTTCTGGGAACGCTCTGTACATAAGGTTTTAGCATCTGGCTTAATTCTAATTGACATTTCTATTTTAAATTCACCTATATCACTAAAAATACCAGGAAATGTTTTAGCAACAGACTCTAAATTAAATTTTGAAAACATATTAGTACTCTTAGATTGATTACAATGAACAACATTGCAACAGATTTGATTTACCTGTTTAAGCTTACATTTAGAAAAATTTAGAACATTAAACCTAATGATTGACTCTCTGCTTAATATAGGTTGTCTCAACTTCCTAATACAATATATTGTTTCATCATTTGTAAAACCGTCATAAGTAAATTTTATATGTAGCTTACCCACTGTGTCTAATTTATGATCGTCCGCTGCACCAATTGCATCACATGCCACAATTTTACCCATATATTCTGGAGGTAATTTTTCATAGGGAAAACAGTTAACATCTGCTCCTGTATCCACAAAAAAAGGTACCTTAAATTTGTCATCCAATAAGATGTCTATACCAACGATCCTTCTTGTCTAGGTACACTTGGCCAATAAAGGAATCTGTATGTACCACTTGATTTACTGAATCCCTTCCTTCGTCGTCTGTACTACTGCTACTGGTGGACCTTGAACACTTAACAGCTCTGACAGCTTTCTTCCTGCACATCACACTCCAATGACCTCTACGTGAACAAGATCTGCATTCAGAGAACTTGGCTGGACATTTCTCCCTATTTTTACATGTAGGTATGCCACAGTATCCACATCTGTAACCTTCCTTAACTTTCTCATGAGTTGTTTCTTGTTTAGCAAAACTCTTACCTTGATGTCTTTTATCACTACGCTCCCTGTAGTCCTGTTTAACTGCACTAACTGACTGCTCCTGTCTCATAATTCTATTTTGACTATCTTGAAGTTCAGCTTGGCGTGCTATTTGTATTGCCTTCTCTAGTGTCAAACCATCATTTAGTTGCATTCTTTCGCTCACCTTTTTATCAGCTATTCCGATAACAATCCTGTCACGAATTAACTCATCTTTAAGAGCTCCATAGCTACAGTGCTCTGCAAGAGTATGTAGACTTGAAATAAAGTTTCCCACAGGTTCTCCTGGCCTTTGTACCCTTGAATTAAATTGAAATCTCTCAAAGATTGTATTTCTTCGGGGAATAAAATGATTGTCGAAAATCTGCATTACGTCTTGAAAGGATGCATTCTCCCCTGGTTGATTTTGAAGTAAAATATCTTCTGCTTCATTTCCCATTAAATACAACAAAAGGTCTAGTTTATCCTTGTCAGATTTTTGTCCAAATCCACTTATAGACATATATCTCTCTACTCTTTTCTTCCATTGGTGCCATGTCTGGGGCTGTGTAAAATCAAATTCGCTTGGAGCCGAAATGTTCGCAAACACTTCTTTATTTATTTGGATAGGTGCATCCATTTTAAGGATTTTAGGTCCCCTCTGATTTATAGGTTATGCATAAGATTTGCACTGCTGTCACGTTCGATCACTCTTTGCTTGTTTAATGTTAACAAAACAAAGCACCAGCTGCCACCATGTCGTGTTATCGAAGAGGGGTTACAAATAATAATCCTTACTTCACATAAACATCAGTTTATTCTCAACCCTAAAAACATACATCCATGCCCGAGCTTCGGCAACCTTCACCTCCCCTGTCTAACCCCCGTCATCCGTGTTGCCTAACTCCGGCACCTATATCTTAAACTAGGCTAACAACACATCTCCCTTTTTTTTATAAAAGATCCCTGTGTCATTGATGATCTTATATCTAAACTAACTTAAACTACTACAAACATAATCTGTTAAATGAACCGGTTTCTTCACAAGTCTTTTTGGCCTGCTAGGCTTTACGCACTCAAAGTCCGATACACTATCAGTGTCACTATCACTTTTATCCTGACCCGATGGAGGTAAAACATGATTTCCACTTTGTTCGATTTTGTCCGGAAATACACTAGGTTAGGTTAGGTTAGGTTAGGTTTATTCTCAACCCTAAAAACATACATCCATGCCCGAGCTTCGGTATATATATATATATATATATATATATATATATATATATATATATATATATATATATATATATATATAGTTTGAGTTTAGTTCTTGAACCTTAATATATATTTTTTTAGTGGATTTTCTTGGGCTTAGGTTCATAAAAAAATTTGATTTGATACTAAGGCATTTTTATATATTTTTTCGACGTTTCGGCAGGAAATCCATGCCTTTTTCAAGAAGTAATATTGACAAGCATGTAAAAATTTGTTACTAACAAGTAGACGTCACAATTAAAATAATATTAAAAACATAGGACATACCCACTAAGTCACTACCAAATATTATTTTAATTGTGACGTCTACTTGTTAGTAACAAATTTTTACATGCTTGTCAATATTACTTCTTGAAAAAGGCATGGATTTCCTGCCGAAACGTCGAAAAAATATATAAAAATGCCTTAGTATCAAATCAAATTTTTTTATGAACCTAAGCCCAAGAAAATCCACTAAAAAAATATATATATATATATATATATATATATATATATATATATATATATATATATATATATATATATATATATATATATATATATATATATATATTAATTTGTGATTAATAAAGTGACGTTATTTGTTCAATTATGTTGAAAAATTTATGCAAATAAAAATTTACTCTACTCTACTATCTACTAATATTTGGTTTCGCCTATTATGACAGTATTTTTCGGTCCAATTTAAATTTGTCTCCAAAACAAATTTAAATTGTTATATCTCAGCAAACTTAAATTGGTGTTTTATAGCACATACATTTTTCTTGGTTAAAAATAAACAAATTACGTTTTTTAGTTACAAGATACAGCAAATTTTGAAAATTAAGTGTGTGTGTGTGTGTGTGTGTGTGTGTGTTTTATTGGCACTGGTTTTGACAACCAACTGGCCAGTCAATTTGTTTTGAGTTCTCTCTTTACACAAGATATTGTTAGTATTTAAATTTAAAACTATTGTATTGAGAGTTAAGACATGTAATGTTAGAAACTTACTTACTAGTTTACTCTGTTTTTGCTGTTTTATTTTTTGTATCTTTTTTTTTGTTTACTTTTTTTTTAATTTTTTTTTATTTTGTTTTATTTTTTTTTATTACTACGCTAAGACATAAACCCGATTCGACACCTCGGAGGTTTAGATCTTCTTAGTAACTTTTTTTTATTTTTTTTTTTTTTTTATTTTGTTCTCCATTTTTTTTATTCTTTATTATTTTTTTTATTGTTTTTTTTTGTCAGAGCTTTAATTTTAAACAATTAATATGACCATATAAAATTTTATATACATCTAGATTCTTTGACTCCAAAAGATGTGTTAGATTAGAAGGTAATTGAACATTAAGTTGAACTAGCTTGGTAAAAAAATTTGATATTTCAATAAAATGTAAAGGACATTCTAACAGCATATGTTGTAGATCAGCTAGCTCCCCACATATACATTCATTATTATTTGTCAGTCCTATTTTGCTTTTGTATACTGGAGTCATACAGTGATTGCTTCTTATTCTACAAATAGTTTTGATGAAGCCTCTGTTGGAAACTTGTTTAAACCATGTCTTGACGGAAATTGTGGGTTGGATTCTTTTATAAAATTTGCCTTTGTCTGAATTGTTGTAGTGTCCCTGCCATTTTGTGCGTTTAAGAGATCTGATTACAGATATTAAATCACCCATAGGAAGTTGATAGGTTTGCAGAGTGGATTCTTTCATTGTTGCTTTTTTAGCCAGATCATCTACTATTTCGTTGTTTTTTATACCAATGTGTGCTTTTATCCAGCACAATATGATATTTTTGCCCGATTTAAAAGCTTCACTATTCAGAGCTATGATGTCACTGATGATATAATTTTCTTCAAAATTATGTAAATTATATTTCAGTTTATGTACAATGCTTTGGCAGTCTGTAAATATAACATAGTTTAGTTCTTTTTGATTCATACATATTTGGAAGGCTTCTTTAACTACTACGAGTTCAGCTGTAAAAGTTGTCATTTTGTCAGGTAATCTGTTGTTTATCTTTATACTTTTTTGGGGGTAGAATATAGCATATCCAACTTTGCCGTCCATTTTTGAACCATCTGTATATAATTTTTGATAACTCCCCCAATGATGTTGTACATACTGAAGGTGATCTATTTTAGTAAGAAAATCTGTGGCAAGAATATTACTTAAATGGCAGTTAAATGGAGATAAATAATCTTCATAGTTTAATTTTCGAGATGGGGTTTGTTCCATTTGGTGTATGTCGTCAATGTAACTAGAAACGTTGAGAAAACTTTCCACAACTAAAAGCTGCTTCTTTTTTTCCCAGTAATGATGAGTTAGGTATGTAGTGGTTAGTTGTACAATTTTACTCAACAACAGTTTATTGTTAACTGCCACTTTAACTATAAATTTCTCACCTAAGAATTCTCTGCGTAATGAAAGTGGAGGTTCATTAAGCTCACATTCCATGACTAATATGGGAGTACTACGAAGATAACCAGTGCTTAACCTAAGTGCTTTATTTTTTATACTTTCGATTTTTTGGAGTACAGCGTTTGATGCTGAGCCATAAAATATAGATCCGTAATCTAGGATCGATCTCATTAAATTTCTGTACAGTAATATTGAGATGTTTGGGTCAGCTCCCCAATTACTGACACTTACAGTCTTGATGATATTCATTGCGTTTTCCGTTCTTCGCAATATATAATTTGTGTGTTCTTTCCAATTTAATTTTGAGTCTAAGAATACGCCAAGAAATTTTATTGAAGTTTTATAATGAATTTTATAATTATCAAATTGTAGGTGGTTTGGAGGAGAATATCGTTTTCTTGTAAAAGTAACAATGGTTGATTTACTCTCCGAGATTGTTAAATTCTTATCCGTCGCCCATTTTTCTATAATGTTCAATCCTGATTTAAGGTGCTCATTACATTTATCTATTGACTTATTTTCTACATAAATTGCAACATCATCAGCATACTGTAAGATTTTTATATGTTGAGGAAGTTTATTTTCTAAATCAGCAGTATACAGAATATATAATAGAGGACTCAAGATGCTACCTTGTGGTAGTCCCAAAGATGTGTACCGTGTGTTAGACTTATCTCCATTTAATCTAACGTGTACTGATCGATTAACATACAAATTAATGATATTCCATGTTACAGTTTCAGGTATTCCTATTTCCAACATTTTCGCATATAGAATGTGGAGATTAACATTGTCATAAGCCCCTTTTATATCTAAAAACAAAGCACTAACTGCTTTCTTATAAGTAAAAGCACCATAAATGTCTATCAATAAGTGACTCAGGCTTTCTTGTGTGGATTTACCTTTTCTAAAACCAAACTGAGTTTTTGGTAATAGGTCGTTCTTTTCTAACCAAAATTCCAAACGGTTTTTAATTAATCTCTCATATGTTTTAAGTATACATGAAGCCAGTCCTATTGGACGGTAAGAATCACAATTATTTAACGATTTTCCGGATTTTAAGATCGGGAGAATAGTATAAACGTGCCAATCGTCAGGAATCTTTATGCGGCGTGACCAAATTTCATTGTATATATTCAGAAGCACAGTCTTACCAATTTTTGAAAGATTTGATAGCATCGAGTAATGGATTTCATCAGCACCTGGTGCTGAATTTGAATTTTTCTTTAACGAAAAGTAAAGTTCAGTGCCAGAAAATGCTTTGATTAAGAAGCGGATTTGTTCTGGATAGTCGTATTGCGCATTCACTTGTAGGTCAGGAATTACTAATTCTGCAGACAGTGGAGTGATTTTTTGGTGGAAATCTTCTATCCATGAAGCTTCCGATAGTGTTATAGGAACTTTGTTCTTAGTTTTTCTATTTTTTAGTCTATTAACTTTTGACCATACATCTTTAATAGGGACCGACCTATTTAAGGACCTGACATAATCTCTCCAGCTATTTCTTTTAGCTTGTTTAGTAATCTTCTTCACGTGGGCATCATCTTTTTTATACTTAAGTAGGTTTTCTTGGTTTGGATGATCTTTGAATATACAAAAACTTTCCCGTCTTCTTCTGACTGCTTCCTCACATTCTAAATCCCACCAGTATTTTTCTCTGGAAGTTGGTTTTTTTATTTTAAATTTGGGGATGCAGTAGGATGCAGTTGTATTTATAGTGTGCAAAAATTTTTCATATGAATTTATATCTTCAGATTGAGAGAAGATATCTTCCGAAAATTGTTCATATAATTTCCAGTCGGCTTTCTTTAAATTCCACTTTTGTGAATACGGGTTATATATGTGAGTTGGTTGATCCTCTAATTCGACCCTTATAGGTGCATGGTCTGAACCGAATAGGTCTTGAAGTGTTTTCCAAGTGATCAGATGACTTAAGTCAGGAGTACAAATGGTCAGATCTATTGCCGATTTCGAAAAGTTCCTAAAGAAAGTAGGAGAGCCATCATTTTTGTATATCAAATTATTATCATCTATACAGTCCATTAAGATTTTGCCTTTTATATCTGTATGATTGTCTAAGCCCCAGGCAATGTGATGAGCATTGAAGTCGCCTCCTATTATGAACGGTCTTTCTATAGATGTTATGAAATTGTTTCACTGTTGTAACGATAACTTTTCTCCTGGGTGAACATACATCGATACAAATGTGACAGTAAATGATTTAAACTTAATTTTAATGGCTACTTTATTGACGTTTAATAATTCGACTTTCATGGTGACTTCTTCATAATACAGATTTGAGTTTATTAAAATTGCCGAGCCACCACCGACAGTTGCTGAAAAGCGGTAGTCTCTGACAATATTATATCCGTGGAAGTTAATATATTTTTCTGGTTTAAATCTAGTTTCTGATAATAATGCGATATCAACTTTCTGGTCTTCTAGTAGGTGGAGAAGATTTTCTGTATTAGAGTTAGCCGATCTACAATTCCATTGACAAATTACCAAACTATTCATTATTATATGAGAGAGAACTTAAAACTGTTTGAATTAAATTTATTAAAACTGATTTTTCTGGGATTTCAAAATTTTTGTGATTCATATTAGAAATAATACTTATAACTATATTTGATATTAGTTCTGTTAATTCTTTAGGAGATTCATGTATTTTGGATCCTTGTTCTGTATTAAATGTAGATTGATAAGAAGATGAATTGAAAATGCCGCCAGGTCTGGTGGACATGGGGTTTAACTTTATTATTTTTTGATGTTCTATTTCTATTGGGTCTTGCGAGGAAGGGGGGGTCGTTTGGATTTTGGAGGTTTTATTATTGTATATCTGTTTGAAACTGTAGGGAGGGTGAGCTGATTGGGGGTTGAGGGGGGTGTGGACAATTGAGTAGAGGAATATGAAAAGGATGGAGCGTTCATAATTGGAATTTGATGTGAATTTATTGAGGAATTATTAGCTGTTATCGATGCATAGGTTACTTTAGGAAATAATTTAAGCGTTTCTTTGAAAGACAAGCTGTTTTCAGACATGTAATGTTTTATTTTTTTTTGACGGTCGAATTCTGGACATATCTCCCATTCATTAGTGAAGTGTTCACCTTCACAGGAGAGACATTTTTTATTAAAGGATGATAAAGAACAAGAATCGGAAGGGTGAGACTCATGACATTTAAGACATCTAGGATTGCTTTTACACTGCTTACTCATGTGTCCATACCTATAACAGTTGTAGCAAATAATGACTTTTTGTTGGTATTTTTCTACATTATGTAAAACATGGTTAATTACGATATATTTTGGTATACTTTGACATTTGAATGATACAATGACCGATTTTGTAGGTTTAAAAACTACTTTATCATCTGTTACTATTTTTCTCTTTATTCTTTTTACATAATCCACCGAGAATTTACAATGGTGATCAAATTCTTTTATTTTATCTTTGAGATATTCTTCTGATATATCTGATTCTATATCCCTAACTACACCTAATTTAAATAATTGAAATTTCGGAATATATGCAATTAGATTTTTTTGAATAAGCAATTCAGAAGTAATTAAGGTATTTGCACTAGCATAGTTTTTAAATGTTATCCTAATCCGATTGCGTCCAATTGAATCAATTTTTTTAATATAATTATCAATTTCTGGGTGTACGGTAAATAATATTTCACCTATTTTAACTGCATTTAATTTGCCTGTAAAATTTCTATCATTGTTTTCAATAAAAATGTGAAATGGCCCTAAATCAGTTTTATCATATAAATATACAGGTCTGCTTTTTTCTGGCTCATTAGAAGTTAATGAGTTAATTTGTTTATCGGTTTTTAAATGATTAATATTATTAAGACTACTTATCGAGTTTTCTAGCTGATGGGATGAAAATCCATGGGAACCATAACTGCAATCATCCATCGCATCCTGATCCCTTGGCATTTTATCGGGGGGCTCGCCCCCGTTAGAAGACTCCATAAATGGAGCCTTCGACGATCGCTTCGACGACCAAACTAGTACTAATGTATATGTATTAAACTATAGTAATAGAATGTAACTGTGTTTAGCACTTTCTAAATCATAAAATTTCGCAGAGAACTTTAAAATGTGTAATTTAACTTGAGTTTATACGTAAAACTATCAAATTAAACTTTAAAATGCAGAGAACTTTTAAGTTCGTATTTACACTTTGACGTTTATTTGACCGAAAATTAAGTCAACTGACCAATTATACAAGATTGTAAGCAATATGTTTAGCCTAGTATAATGGAGTATGATATGTACTGAATTTAAAAGTTAGTAAAATAATAGCTTTCATGTTAGTGTACCACACAGTGGCTATTGTTCATCACTACTTTTTAACATGTTCGTTAAAAAGATATATATGTAAAAATTTTGACTTTTTTTCTTAGCAAATGTTTAAAATTTATTTAGTGTATTTTTTTTCTTAATGTGTTGTGAATTCTATTGAGTGAAACAACTTGTTTCTGAATGTAGCTAAATGTAACCACATAACTTTTTATAAATGAAATAAAAATGTGAGTTCAGAGTACACTATTGACAGTAATGCTCTTAAATATTTTGATGTAATTAAATACGATACATACAGACGATAGTGATTTAGAATCAACGCATATAAAAAGTTTTAAGCAAAGGTGAGTTTATGCAGGTCTGGTATTTTAGATAAACTTTTAAGTGGTTAGACATTGTCCTGAACTGCTTAAAATAATTTACTTAAATGTTCGCTCTAGTAACCTGAGATTTAGTCGAATCCATAATACTAATTAATATGGATTTACATGCCTATATACATTTATAAATATATCAAAGTTATAAATATTAATGGTATTTAGAATTTGGACGTTAGACTTAAGAGGAAAGTCAGAAAAAAAGTTTGAAACAATCTAATGAAAAGGATTAGTTATGTTTGTTTGCTTTATTATATATTGTTAGTTGTAAGGTTAAATAATTTATCACCGGTTTAATCATATTTTTGCAATAATTTTAAAAATAAAGAAAAATAAAACCTCTAGTCAAAACATGAATGTTCAAAAATAAAACAAAGTCAATGATTTCATTCGAAGAGCATATGAAACTAATCCCCAAAATTTTCCTTATCTTCGTCAGATGATGTTTCCTCGTCTATATCTATTACCAAAGGCTGCACTTTGGTTGATAAAACAACCTTTTCTTTTTCGTAACTCTCTATAATTATTTTATGGGTATGGCGAACATAATTTTTCCACTGCTCCCTAGTTACATTATTGATAGCTGTTGCCCAAACTTCTAAAACATTTTTATTCCCCAATATGTGCTGATCATAAAACCGTTTCGATTGACTCCACACCATTTCAATAGCATTAAAGTGACAGTGATAGGGAGGCAAACGAAGTACTTCATGACCAGCTTTGTTAATTATCTCATCTACAGCATAATGTTTTGGAGATCTGGGAAGAGCTTTAATAATATTTAATAAATTTGTCTTAGAAGTATGCAGTGGAAATAGAATGCCTTTACTTCTAAGCCATCCTTCCAATTCTTCTTTTTTCCAAGATTGGGTTGGCCATTTATTTACTTGCCGACTGTGATAACTAGCATTATCAAAGATGATCATTGATGGTTCCTCCAATCTTGGTAGAAGATCTTTCTCCAACCAACCCTCGAAAATATCAGCATCCATTTCTCCATGATAGTCTCCCGTTTTGGAGCCCGATTTAAAAATTAAACTTGCTCCGTTTATAAACCCATGCTCTGAGCCTGCATGTAAAAATATGTACCTACAACACAAATAATTCTATCTAATAAAAACAAATTTCTTTACATGTAATGAAAATATGCTTTCTGTAAAAAATATACTTTATTAGTTTTGGAACTAAAGTCCTGGAACAGAAAAAAAAACCCATTTTAGTCAGTTAAGAGAATTAATAAATTATATTGTAACGCTTGCCGTGCTAAAATAATATTACAAGGCCAGAATCGCTCGTTGTCGAAGAGAATAGGGCGGGGTTATAGAAACTATATCGTATTTTAAATTCAAGCACAATTAGATAATATGAAATTATAATTTATTATTGGACGCCACCCCTGGTTTATCCTCGAAGGGGAAGAGCAAAAAAAAAATTACGATTTATTGAAAGTTTACAAGAAAACTATTCTTTATTATTTCTTAGTAATGAACAAAAAGAAAACATTAAAAGTTACGTCATCCCAAAGGGATTCCAAAATATTATTTTATGTTAACATTATCATAAACAAAAAATCTTTGTATCGTATTAAATTAAGAATTGGTTATAAAGAAAATGAATGCATATATATATTAACCCCAAATTTCGAAATTTGTTTACATTGAAAATAATATAGTTATTTATAAACTAGGAACAATGAAGAAAATAAGCCTTTAAATTAAATTAGAACACTTCACTATATTTTCATTTTTTTTGAGTTCATAATCATTTCTGTTGTCCTGAAAGTAGGTATAATAAAAATTGGTACAACCTTAATCTGCTCTGTTTCTCTTCTTATTTAATCAGTCACCAAATAAACCATTGATTCAGCTACGTACTATATCAAATCACCACCATCCTAGATAAGAGGGGTTAGGGATTCCATAAAAAGATACTGCTACTGGGCCATGATCTGGAATAACTCCATAGCAATACTATCTTGCGACGAGTATTAGAAATATAATATCAGCATTATAGCCTCTCCAATAAGGGTCTAAAAAAATAAATATCTATCTGAAATATGGACAAGAAAAGGATCTATTAGCTCACCTCTGAATTGAGACCCACTTTGGAAACACGTCTTAACGGTTGGGCGGTCTTAACAGAAAAGAGCGAAGCGCTATCATGGCGCCTGAATCTGGAAATTGGGCGTGAGTGACAAGTTGAAAAATATGCTCATCTACCGGATATATTTGGGAATTACAGAAGAATCCTTGAGTCGGCTACAAGTAGGTACTTGACAGATAGATGGGGTTAGAAGTTTAATTAAAAAAAATATAATCGAAATATATAATGAGTTTCTTTTAAATCTTTTGAAACGGTTACACAGCCCTCCCCACGATTTCAACTGGGTACCAGCGTGGAATCGGACTAGGCATGGTGGCACACCATACTAACCTTTTCAAAAGTGGGAATAGATATACGGAGAGGTAAGACAAACAGAATGGACAAATATAGCTACAATCTGGACTCACAGAATCCTTCTTTCACAACTCACGTGGGAACAACTCAAAGATTTCAGAACAAAGCGAAACAGAACGCATAGAAATGACTCAACTATAAAAATGTAAACAAAAAAAAATTGCATTCTCACTCTCAAAATGCATAGGGTATTTCACCTATAACCAATATCATGAACAAAGCGGAATAAAACAAAACATATCTACAAATCATTATTTGAGACCAAATGCTCGCATTCAATCGAAACAATATAATTAAGATATTATTATTTGAAATTTTATAAGTAATATAAAGCAAAACATACTAGTGTTGTCACCAAGATACAAAACAGATAATTTACTGCGTAGTCGTTATGAGACCTAACACAATAAAACACAAAAAAAATAATGTTATCGTTTGGTCGGAAGCGTAGAGTCTTTCATCTATGACTTAATCCACGAATAACATAAGAATAATAATACAATCGTATCATTAACGCCATAAGATACAAAATACAAATGTGTCATCGTTTGTTCGGAAGCATAGAGTCTTTCATCTATGACTTAATCCACGAATAACATAAGGTAATAACGCAGCGCGTCATTATAGACACATTTAGAAATACACAAATAAAAGGAAAGAGTTACTAATAGTTCAAAATTGGGTACATTAAAGTTCTACAAAGACAAGCCTTAATAAGTTTACTGGGAGAGGTAGACATCAGAATTTCTGTAAGACACATCTATATTTAGAAACAAAAAAAGGCTGATGTTTAGTTATTAGTATGACAACTAGAATTTGTGATAACTAACGTGTATCATCCGCCTATAATAGGGACAACATCGGTAGGTCAACTTCGGGTAGGGTTAACTTCGGGTAGGGTCTAAATAATTCTAGATTACATAACTAAACAAGTATTGGAGAACTAAAAAAAGTTTCCTGACGCGGTAGGCTGTTATTCTAGATTTATTACTGAAATACAATTATGAATGGCTTATCATTCCGACGAGTCAACTAGCGGGAATCCGCTTACTTCATCCCTAGCCTTCCTCAGTGTCTGGCCATTCAGAATATAGGATGTTAGACAGCAATAATCTTTTCAAACATTATTTTGGGGGGTTTCGAATAGAGAGTCGAAATTTGAAGGTCTTCACACTAAGAGTAAAACTTAGGCAAAATGAACAGATACTATAATGAACTATCATTGGTAACTAGACAGAGGAATCTTGATATCTTTGGTATAGATACCAAAAAAAAATTACTTGGATTTATAAATCCGTAAAATAAGATAAATTGAATTTTGTATCCACTTGAAGACAACTAAAGGTATGTACAATTTATTGTAATATATACTAACATAAGCATAAAAATATCACATTCTACCAAGGCATTCTAAAAATAAAATGAGATTAAGTTTTGCAAACACCCTTAAAATCAATATAGGTTCTTGGTCGGGGTAGCATAAACTCAAGATCTCGATCAATACAAACTAGAGAGAGAATAATACCGAAGTAGAATAAGATAAGATAAAAATAAAATTTATGTCGAAAAGAAATACGACATATATACACACATATATATATATATATATATATATATATATATATATATATATATATACATATATATATATATATATATATATATATATATATATATATATATATATACATATATATAGACATATTGAACACAATAAATGATCAATATTATAATAATAAAGGGGTGCGAGCCAAACTGAGTTGCTCTGGAGATCGACGTGCGGAGTCTCCTACACTACTTCCAGAGGCTCGTCTCTTTGCGACAACATCTGAGATACACAAAATTATTAATTGGAATAGGGATAGGTCCACTAATCCACTTGACTATAGCAGGATGCTCCCTGACTAATAGTCAACACCACCGACATAAAACAAGGGTTGTCGAGACAGCTCAAAAAAAAATTGAAACGTGTCAACTTCCTGAAGGGAAAGAAGCACTAAGGGACAGATTTGCCGAAGCAAAGTGGTATTCAATGTACTAAGTACTAGGGTATCAGTGCTGTACTGACCCCACGCCAAAAAAATTTGGAAAGGAAACGAATCCTCTCCAGGATAAAGTTCGCGTTAGCGCAACTCTTCCTGTACACGGGCCACGGAGGGGTTGAATAGTCGCTGGAGAAGGTAGCAAATATTAAGTACGCAAGGCGTAAAGGGAATTAACTAAAAAATTAAAAATTAAGAATGGACTGAACATTTTAGAAGAAAGGCAGGATGGCCAATAGTTCCATAAGAATATCCTCTGGGATTGATCACAGTGGAAAATTTCCAAGAAGGAGACTTCCAGAAGGACAAAAGAAGAAAATAAATCCAAACCGTTAATACACATCTTGGAGAAGCAGAAAGAAAAGGGGTATATGGCATACAAGCCACAATCGCTACACAAATAGTTCAGTCTAAAACTGTTGTTTTCAAAAGAAACAAAAAAAATCGTAAGAGTCTTCCACGAAACAAAAACTTACGATAAGACTTAAAAGGAACGGAAGAATCATTATAATCTTCCAAAGAAATAGAAAAATATTACAGTCCATCGTCAATAATAAAAAAATCATGATGTTGGCTGTAACACACCACAACAATAAAAAAAGTTGAATGGTAAAACATTTTTGACACCTAATTGAATCCAATATGGTCGTCATACAAATCACAAAGAAATGTTTACCATTCTTTAGCAGAACTCCAATAGAGTCAAAATAATATAAACTTTTAATTCTCAGTGGGTCATTCAACGGTAGCACCAGAACTATTTCAATTGTTAAACAAATGTGGTCTTAACGTCGACATAAAGATAAAAGATAAATTCACAATAGGCGGCAGCGGGTTGTTTCACCTCTGTATATACAAAGAGTCACAATAGACAACAGCAAACTACTTCAACCTCACTTGTACCATATCATGCACACAAGATAATAAATGAAAGCTTTTGAGCCTTAGCCAAAAGTCTCAAAGCAAAAAGATATATGTGGTCTAATAAACTATTAGAAGACCGCAAAAACGTCAACGACAAAAAAAGAAAGCTGCTGCGTATACAACAGTCTGACATCCACACAAATAACTCAAGATACAATAATACAGGTCACGTGCCTGTACGTCCTACAGGACATCTCGAGAAAAAAAAGGTAAAACCACAAAACAAAAATAAGTTCCAGTACCAAAAACATACTTCTACTACATCTGACCACACAAAGACATAAAATTAACATAACAGAAGGAGAATAACAATATTTCCGCTCTATATTCTCAACAAAGACGCCTTAGGCAGAGAGAAACGAAGTCATATCATTACTTCCTTATACATGCAAAACAAAAGAACCATGGACTGTAAAATATAGAAAGCATTTTCCTCTTCAGGAAATAAAATTTTCTTTTCAAAGTACGAAAAAGTTAAACTATGAAAAAATAAATTTTTAAAATAAACGAAAAACAAATTAAAAAGAAAATTTAACAGATAGCAGACTAAATATAAACATCCAAAGTTAAAGAGCTCAGCTTTATATCCTCGCAAAAAAATATTTCGCGTAATTATTCTGCACGAAACCAGATAACACATTTTAAAATTACGTAGGGACAGCCTGTATATAGATATAATTCCCAGCTGCGAATAAAAACCATGAATCAAGGTTAAGAAATAAAATTCACTTAATTGATTTTTCAAATACCGAACGCTAAGAGCCATTTCGTTTATTTAAAATAAACACATTGAGGAATATAATTATTATGGTTCTATCAACAAATAAGACTGAACTGCAAAGAAAGCCATCGTTTAGATACGAATTAATTTATGGACATAAACAAAATTTCTCTAACATGGAATGTTTACCTTAGGCAGACGGGGAATAAACAGACGATTATCTTACCATTCAAAATACGACCATTAAAATGCACACGTAATAAACATTCCAAATACGTATTATGTATTTCACAAAATTAAAAATACGACGAGAATATTTCTACGCAATTTTACGAAGATTAAAAACGAATACATATAAATACTTTGCAAAAAATTCTAAAAAAAATTCTAAAATAGTAGCAGTGTTGATTTAATGAAAAATTGGATAAAACAAATACACAATTTAACCAAAAAAATGGTTCAAAACATACAGACCTAATTAACCACATATACAGGGGGGTAGAAAACAACTAATAATATTGAAAAAAACTCTGAAGATACAGGAATATTCAAAAGCCCCACACGCTGGGCGACATTTTGTAACGAAGGTACAAATGGAGCAAATCTAATACATGCCCCACGTTGGGCGCCATTTATGTAACGCTTGCCGTGCTACAATAATATTACAAGGCCAGAATCGCTCGTTGTCGAAGAGAATAGGGCGGGGTTATAGAAACTATATCGTATTTTAAATTCAAGCACAATTAGATAATATGAAATTATAATTTATTATTGGACGCCACCCCTGGTTTATCCTCGAAGGGGAAGAGCAAAAAAAAAATTACGATTTATTGAAAGTTTACAAGAAAACTATTCTTTATTATTTCTTAGTAATGAACAAAAAGAAAACATTAAAAGTTACGTCATCCCAAAGGGATTCCAAAATATTATTTTATGTTAACATTATCATAAACAAAAAATCTTTGTATCGTATTAAATTAAGAATTGGTTATAAAGAAAATGAATGTATATATATATATTAACCCCAAATTTCGAAATTTGTTTACATTGAAAATAATATAGTTATTTATCAACTAGGAACAATGAAGAAAATAAGCCTTTAAATTAAATTAGAACACTTCACTATATTTTCATTTTTTTTGAGTTCATAATCATTTCTGTTGTCCTGAAAGTAGGTATAATAAAAATTGGTACAACCTTAATCTGCTCTGTTTCTCTTCTTATTTAATCAGTCACCAAATAAACCATTGATTCAGCTACGTACTATATCAAATCACCACCATCCTAGATAAGAAGGGTTAGGGATTCCATAAAAAGATACTGCTACTGGGCCATGATCTGGAATAACTCCATAGCAATACTATCTTGCGACGAGTATTAGAAATATAATATCAGCATTATAGCCTCTCCAATAAGGGTCTAAAAAAATAAATATCTATCTGAAATATGAACAAGAAAAGGACTTATTAGCTCACCTCTGAATTGAGACCCACTTTGGAAACACGTCTTAACGGTTGGGCGGTCTTAACAGAAAAGAGCGAAGCGCTATCATGGCGCCTGAATCTGGAAATTGGGCGTGAGTGACAAGTTGAAAAATATGCTCATCTACCGAATATATTTGGGAATTACAGAAGAATCCTTGAGTCGGCTACAAGTAGGTACTTGACAGATAGATGATAGATAGAATAATAAAAAGTTTAAAAACTTTAAGTTGGTTGCCTACATTTGGCGCAACTTAACGATATAAACTAAATTTGCCTAACTTTTTTGTAAAATATATTTTTTATATAAAATAGAAACTTACTTTCTTCATACATGCGATAAATTTCTAAGCGAATTTGATTTTTGACACTATGATTTACGTCAGTCGTTAATTTTCTTTTGCGACTTTTCTTCTTTAACGTGAGGGTTGTATTAGGACCATCTTTATATTTCCGCACACTTTTTTCTAAGACCTTCAGACATTTGGATGTTAACTGAAATGTTTTTGATATTAAGAACATTTGTAACATTTTAACAGGGTTACCTCAACTTACCTCAACAGGGTTTTCATTCGGCAAATAATTTAAAAAAAATTATAGGCATTTTGAATAAACCGCTGTGCAGTTTCATTACCTTGTAATTTAGGAACAGCATCCTTACTCATCTAAAAATATTAACTTTTAAAGAAAATTTTATCATATTTATTAAAGAAAAACTTACCAACGCATTAGCTGATGGAACAAATAGAAAACTTTGACTATCCATAATAATAAAATTCAAAATAACTAATTAACTAAATAGAACTAACAAAAGAATTAAGCAATAAAACTATATTAAATACAATTTAATAAAACTATATTAAAAATAAACAACGCGAATAATACAAATATTTACTAAAATATGTTAAATTGTAACAACTCAAATATATTTTAAATATACAGGAAATATTTTATGGGTTTAGTATACACTTCCACTATTTGGAATAATTCTTCTTTTTTTAAAGAAAGAAGTCTGCAATAGTTGGATACTTGAGCTATTAATACTGAGAAGTAGGAATTGTTGTGTTGTAGGTTTCCGACAATGAATCTGTCAAAATATGCCCGAGCTAAGCGAATGGAGTTTAACTATATATACATGGCGCTAAATTCAAAAGTTTAGTAATATTGCCTAGGATTGTGAACTCATTTTAAAGTAAAGGAAAATGGATATAATCCTAAAATAACAAAAAAAATCCTTATCATATACGATAATAAATATTTTTCGTATACTTTATCAGTTCTCTTATTATGTTGAGAATATATTTATTTTCCATTACATTAAAATAAATGTCAAAGTGATTAAAAAAATAAAATATAGAATAAAATCTTTATTTATAAAAATGTTACAAGAAATGTTATATGAGTTACAAAAAATATTAATAATACAAGCCAAATGTAGTATAATTTAGTTTTCTTAATGTTGTGAAAACAACTGGTCAGTATTTAAATAATGGTTTTGTCATTCTTATGTCAAGTTTTATGTGAATAAAAGCCTAATTCTGCAAAAGGCATTTTACTACAATTTTAGTCGCATAAATTTACAATTTAGGGCTCTTAACAGCACTCACCCATTTATCAAACATATCCATATAATTTCGTGGACTTGGAAAACGGTAATGCTTGCTAGTAGTATCCATGCAATCTGGAACACAACAACTTTGTTCATTTCTTCGTTTTTCCATTGGTATTCCATATAATGTGTTCGATGCCATAATAAAAAATCGTCTAAAATTGTACCTTTTTGCACTACTTATATAAAAAAATTTAAATTATAAAATAAATTATAAAAAATAAAACAAATACAAATATGGCGCCGTATTTGTCTAAAATCAACTTTGAATTGACTACAGCACACTCCCTCCGCGCAGAAACGAGACTAGCAGCGCTACCAAACGAATGGGAGCGAAATCCGAACGTGATTTGACCTTGGCTATTCATGTTACCAATCTAAAAGTAGGTGTAATTTTATCTATGGTATGAAATAATGGTTGAGTTTACCGAAAGTACAAGCTGATTATAGCCGCAAATGTCAAAGATGGAACAAAAAATTTTCGGTATAGCAGTGTTGGCATGTTTTTATAATGTAGGTACTATATACTTCAAATATAAAAAATAAAGCTTTAGAAAAGTACATTTTGTTCATATTTTATTATAAATTCTGCAATTTTTGATTTTTATAAAACCAGAATGAGTAAGTATTTGTTTCTTTGGAGATAAATTGCAGTTAATTATTAGAAATTTTTTTGGCAATTACGCTTTGATATATTAGGGGATAGATTTGGCAATCGTCAAATCAGCAGTTGACAGATTGCAATAGATGTTTGCAATTAATCTCGAAAGAGACAAATATTTACTCGTTATTGCTTCATATAAATTAAAAATTGCAGAGTTCATAAAATAGTATAATCAAAATGTACTTTTTAAAGGCTTTCTCTCTATATATCTGAAGCATAGAACATATGCATTATAAAAACATTCCAACACTGCCAAACCCATCGAGTTAAAATCTAGCCAAACCCAAGGACACTAAACACAGATAGGATTGATTTTGTCCTGTGCTCTAATGCATGGACGTATAAACATAGATCTGTGTTTATACGTCCATGCTCTAATGTAAGAAATGCGTTGTGTTGAGTGTGACGTAGGCGTGGGGATTCATGGTTGACATTTCTTATTGTTTTATATAAAATAGTTGTGCCTGCTGCCAATTTTTTTATTGTACTAGCGATTCACTAAGGGGTATTTGAAATCAAAAACCGGTCATAATTATTTAGGGGTCTATATTATCAGCAAATATATTTAAAAACAATATTTCGTTGACATTTTGCAATTTTTAATAAAAATACATAAAAAATACCTCTTTAGTATTTTTACAATAATGAGTACAATTTTACAAAAATAAGTAATTTTTTTTAAAGTTGAAAATAATGAAGATATTTATTCGGAATCAGTTAATGTTTATTCGGAATCAGTGCACTCTGATTCAATGATAATATCAGAATCCTCTTCATCGTCATCATCTTCGACTGTATTGTCGTCCAAACTGTTTGTATTCGGTGTTGCTGCAATTAAAATTGCCTTTGCTTCATCGGAAAATGGCAAGATTTTCTGCTTATTCTTTGACCGACTACAACTGATTATTGAATCAGATCTCAGAAGTAATTCATTTAAAATATCTCTGTTACAATAAATTCTTGAAAATTTTCGTGAAAAGTCTGTAGGGGACATTGGATGCCAGCCGTACAATTTGACATATAGCTTAGCAGTATCTTGGGCATAATTTTTAAATTTTTGGTGATCAATCTCATGACCACTAGATATTACCTCAAGAATCACTTTAAACCTGTTAATTAATTCTCTGTTGATGCCTGTGATGCGAGAAGAGCATTCTGTGTTTTGAAAAAACCTCCTACACGTATTTCCATCATTACTATTTCCATAGCCTGCTTTAGGAATATCAACAAGTAGACCCATTTCAGCTCTAAAACATTTATGAATTTTCTCTTTTGTTTCCTTAATAATTTTTTTGTCTTCTGGTGTACGGGCCTGCCACTTTTTAATGAGTTCTTTATATGCTAAATGCAATAACAGTTCGAAAAAGCGTATTCGGGAATGGAGTACTGTGATCCCAAACTGTAAAGATTCTTTATAAATGGCACATTTTTCTAATTTATTAAAATCTTTTGATGTCTGACCACATATATAACATCGCATAGTTGATGCAGTGTCCGTTGCGGAGTTACAAACCTTTCCGTCTACCATTGTCAGCAAAATACTGTGACTGATTTTCACTGATGTTGCACTGTCTTTAGTCTCTATCAGATATTTTGCCTGATTTTCGATGTATTCTATTTCTTGTTTAGTGATATCTTTCGTTTCGTGGAAAAATCGAGCTCTGATACGTCTGCAAAATCTCACTGAAGAAGGAGTAGGATTCTGCCAAATGATTTTTATTGCTTCGCCATCAATAGAAACAACCAACCTCACTGGAACAATCGAGCTCATAAATATATTTAAATTATCATCTGCGACATTTTCAAATTTTTGCTTAAATTGAGTTTGGTGAGACCCATCACATCCCCATTTTGATATTAAAAGTAGGTGTTGCTTTTCAGTATCATTTAATGTATCTAAGACTTCTTTTAAATATTGAATGAAGCGCAAAGCCGTATGATCCAGCAAAGCTTGTAGTTCAACATTAAAACTAGTCTCCGTAACAGTTATTTTGTCTTCATCTGGGTAGCACTCTTTTTTTGCCATTTGCATCAAAGAGTAACAAGGGTAGATGTACTTCCGTCCGACTTGTAATAAGGTCCACTGGCTTCTTGTGAAGTTGCCTTCTACAAATAACGATAACGCTTGCTGTGGGGTATATTTCATCTCCACGTGGTCTTTTTTAGACGAAATTATCTTTCTGATCTTCTCGGCTTTCGTCGGTGTTGAAGTTATTTCTTTAATCATCTTTGAAGCATGTTTATTCCCGGAACTACCCAGACTTACACGCGCAGCGAAAGTCAACTCCTCGACAGATACGCAAGCCCGTATTTCTTCAGTTCTCCGCCGCTTGCTCCTTTCACTTACCTCCTGGAACTATATAACTGGACGACCGGGCTTAAGTGATGACCACGAAGGAAGTTCTAATGATGTTTTAAGCCATTCTTCATTATGTTTTAGAAATCGTTCATCAGTATTATGAGCTGCCTCCCATTTCTGCTTAAAAATTGCCTTGAAATACTTCAGAGAACTAGACAAAATATTGGCTGCGTTCACCAGATGCAAACATGTTCACAACTGTTTGCGCTTTAATTCTTAAACTTGTTGACAACGAGCTGAACGGTTTGTTGTAGAGGTTGAGATTTGACATTTTGCTTGGTTGAACCTAACCTAAACCTAAAATAAATATTCTGTTTTTGAAATTATTTTTTTAATAAAAAAAAAGAAAATGGATGATAACATAGCTAGGATTGTTGATATAGCTGTAGATTTAGCGGAACCTTTACTGGATTTAGCTGAGTTATTTCCTGCTGAACGACCGGAAATAACTAGAAATGAAAATTATTATGAGGTAACAATTCCCAACTACAATGATATTCAGTTTCAAGAGCATTTCCGCATGTCAAGAGAAACGTTTGAGGTAGTATAGAATTTACAGGTACCTAATACTATTTTATAATACGTTCCGATTTTAGGTTTTGTTACAAAGAGTACAACAGTTTGTTGAAGTTACTCGAATACCTCTTAGAAAAAAATTATTATTTACCTTATGGACGATTAGTAAACAAAACAGTTTTCTGGAAGCAGGTGATCGATTTGGTTTTGCAAAAAGCTCAGGACATGGCATTTTTTCATGGCAAATTTAGAAGCACAAATGCACATAGCTAATGTATGATGAAGTGATTTATAAATTATTGTTAAAATATTCATCCTTTTTTTGTACAGGTGTTTCAGCGTCGCTCTCATGGCATTCCAGGTATAGTAGGAGCAATTGATGGATGTCACATACAAATAAAACAGCCAGAAGGAAATGCCTTTGACTATTACAATAGAAAAGCTACACATTCAGTTATCTTGCAAGGTAAATATTTTAGGTATATATAGTGAATTGCACCATATAATAAACATTTATTATCCACTTGTTAAAAAAAATATTCAGTTGTCAAAATTCAAATTTTCCAAACAGTATATAGTGGGGAACAAATGGATAATTAAAGTTTCTCAAATGGTACAGACTTTCTGAAACTCATTAATTAATTATTTATGTAATTACACATGTTTTAGGTACATGTAACGATAAAGGAGTCTTTATAGATATTTGCATAGGCATGCCAGGAAGAATGCATGATGCCAGTGTATTTAGGTTAAGTCCATTGTTCAATAGGTTACAAGAATTGGTACCTAATAATTACCATTTAATTGGGGATTCTGCCTATCCACTTTTACATCAGTTGATGAAACCATATCAAGATAATGGCCACCTTAGTAGAGAACAAATTCATTACAATACAAGATTGTCTAGTGTAAGGTCCATTATTGAAAGAACATTTGGACTTCTAAAAGGAAAGTTCCGAAGATTAAAATATTTAGATGTTGCCACTCCTGAAATGGCCAGTGAAATAATATTGGCTGCATGTGTACTACACAATTTTATTGTGCTGCAAGAGAACCCCCAAGATAATTACCTTTTAGGAGAAGTTGAAGAAGAACAAGAAGAAAACAATTTAGTTGAACACAATGAGCCAATACTTCAAGCGGCAGAAATAAAACGTAGAGAACTGGTGAACCTGTGCAACAGATAATAAAACAAGAGTCCTTTTATAAACTATTTATTATATATATTTTTATATTTAAAAGATTAAAATATCATTCTATACTTCCTTATTGTTTTAATATTTCATTCCTCTCCTTTTGGATTCTGTTATTCTCTGTAAGTTCTTCCACCAATTTTTCTAATGCAACAACTCTTCTTCTTTCTAATCCTAAATATTCTTTTCTAAATCTACAAAGGCCTCTCACTTCCTGAAACTTTCTCAATTTAATTGCTTGTTTGGGAGTAGCAAATGCCTTTAACTATTACAATAGAAAAGGTACACATTCGATCATCTTATAAGGTAAATATTTTAGGTATATATAGTGAAATGCACCATAGAATAAACTTTTATTATCCACTTGTTAGCAAATTCTATTCTTGCATGGTGTACTGCAAAAAACTTTCAGTTGTCAAAATTCAAATTTTCCAAACAGTATATAGTTAAATTCAGAAATTTATTAATTATTTATGGAATTACATGTAACAAAGGAGTTTTTATAGATATTTGTATAGGCATGCCAGGAAGAATGAATGAAGCCCACATATTTAGGTTAAGTCCATTTAATTGGGGATTCTGCCTATCCACTTTTACATCAGTTGATGAAACCATATTAAGATAATGGCTATCTTAGTAGAGAACAAATTCATTACAATACAAGATTGTGTAGTGTAAGGTCCATTATTGAAAGAACATTTGGACTTCTAAAAGGAAAATTCGGAAGAATAAAATATTTAGATGTTACCACTCCTGAAATGGCCAGTGAAATAATATTGGCTGCATGTGTACTTTCCTTCAATCTCTGCTACAGGATGGTTAAATGCTATGTATGGTCCATACTGTTATACGCCATGGAAACATGGACATTATGAGTACCTTCCATTAATAAGTTGGAGGCCTTCAAAATGTGGACATTGCGAAGAATGTTCCGCATACCATAGACAGATAGGGTGAGAAACGAGGAAGTCTTAAGAAAGGCAAATACTGAGAGAGAACCACTCAATTTGATCAAGGTACGAAAAATTGGATACCTCAGCCATATTCTGAGAGGAAAAATTCCTGAACTAATCGTCTAGGGAAAGATTGAAGGCAAGAGAGGAGTAGGTCGCAAACAAATGTCGTGGCTACGGAACATAAAGAACTGGACAGGCATAAATAACACTGGCGATCTTTTGCATGCCGCAAAAGACAGACGTCTGGCCTTAAGATAATTCGCCAACGCACTATGGGTGCACGGCACTAAGAAGAAGAAGCATGTGTACTACACAATTTTATTGTGAGGGATGAGAACCCCCATTACCATTTAGGAGAAGTGAAGATCAAGAAGAAAACAATTTAGTTGAAGACAATAAGTCAATACTTTAAGGAGCAGAAATGAAACGTAGAGAACTGGTGAACCTGTGCAACAGATAATAAAACAAGAGTGTTGGTTTTATAAAATTTATTATATGTATTTTTATATTTAAAACATGAAAATATCATTATATACTTCCTTGTTTTTTTAATATTTCATTCCTCTCCTTTTGGATTCTGTTGTTCTCTGCAAGCTCTTCCACCAATTTTTCCAATGCAGCAACTCTTCTATTTTCTAGAGCTAAATATTCTTTCCTAAATCTATAGAGGCCTCTCCCTTCCTGGAGCTTTCTCAATTTAATAGCTTGTTTGGGAGTGCTTGATACGGGTGTTGTACTTGTGCTAGGGCAATCAAAATGGGGTGCAACTTTTACCTTTTTTTTTATGTGTTTCAGTTGCAGAGCTAGGACTGTCTAATAGGTGGGGAGCAACTGTTAATGACTCTATATGTACTATATCTGAACTGCAAGAAGTACTAGGAAAAGTAGTGCTTGAAGTACTAGGAAAATCTAAACGATTAAGTGACGAGTAGATTTTCCCGTGATTTATAGTTTTATCATCTGCAAATATTTCTTCAAACATATTAAAATATTCCCAGATGATGCGTCCTCTACCAGTGCTGGACTTTTTATTGTTATCCTTGATCGTCTTATAGTGGTGTTTTAAATTTCTCATTTTTCTGTCAAGGTCTTCCTCACATACCATGTAATTCATCTTATGAAAAACTTCTTTGATTTTGCCCCATGTAATTTTCTTTTTCATTTTTGGATTACGAAATTCAGAAATATATTTACCATATTCCGTAATCAACAATTTTGTGTTTTCTGAATTCCACGAAAACGCTTTGACTGTTAAAGGAACATTTTGTTTCTCTTCAAGCGGCTTAATTTCTACTACATTAGCACATTCTTGAATGTAATTTAGAAAGAACTCCGTATCTACAACAAAAATATTTTTAAGGTTATAATATAACACGATATTAGAATTATTATTAGCTGTTAATTAATTGAACTCACCATCCAATCTTTTATGAATATCTTCGGTAGCTGTTATTTTATAAACAAAACCATTATAAATATATTCTACAATTTGTAAAATTTCCATTCCCGCCATATTTTTCCTAATACTCAACAAGTTTAGAAAGTTCAGCGTAAATATTTTATGCTTGCAAAAATGGCGATCGCTTTCCAAACACGTTTGACGTTAGCAACACTCAGCAAGTCGTTCAGAAGAATAAAGCGGAAACTGATTGCCAACGTTTGCATCTGGTGAACGCGACCATTCCTATCCTCCCTTGGACATGACGTCATGTCTATGTCATGTCTGAGCAAGTCCATCTTCCCATAGAGTAAATTTTTCGTCAATTTTATTTCCTTTGAATTCCATTAGGATACCACATAGTTCTCGTTTGGTGATAGTTTTTACCTTTTTCGGAGTATCTGCAAAAAATATTATAAACATTTATTATAAAAATATATTTTTTTTATTGCACCTATAAACTGTAAAAATAAATTAAAAAGATGGGGTGCATTGGGGTGAGATTTTATTATTGTTTCGGTTAGGCAAATATTCAAACTTTATTACCATAACTTAAATGTAGTGCGACAAAGCGCGACACATAAACAAAAACACTGATGTTTTAAAATTTTAGTCAAAATACAACATTATTTAAACGTAAATTGGAAACATAAGTTTAAATGCTTAAACTTAAGGAGAAATTAAGTGTAATATGTTATAAAACAAAGTACATGCCTTCAACTTCCATATTCAGTAATAAATTTTCTGATAATCCACCACACGACGACATACTAACAAAGAGAAATTAATATATAAAATAATCGAGAGCGCTGTCAACAATGACATGCATTACACACAAGTGCAGTGTTTTGACTAATTTCCTGGCGCGAGCGTTGATAAAATGGGGGAAGTGGGGTGCGCCCTATATGAAGCGGTTAATGAACTTTATAAAACGGTCATTACTTGTCTCATTTAGTGAATTTTAGAAAAACTACTTATGACCGGTTTTTAGCCTCAAATACCCCTTAGTGCGATTTAACGGCCTTATAAGACTATTTAATTATTGTTTCTATATCAATTTACTTGTATAAACAAAATGGGTGCTAATAGATGTGCCGTATATGGTTGTGACAATAATTTTAAGAGTGTGAAAACCAAGAATATGCCTGTTATTTTTCACAGTTTTCCAAAAGGAAAGGATTTAGTGTCGAAAACTATAAGAGCTGAATGGGATAACCGATGCAGAAGTGCTGATAATTTTAATCTTGATTCTAAGAGTAGAATATGCTATGAATGACTATGAAAGAGATCTTCAAAATGAATTATTAGGTAAAATGATTAAGCAATAAAATGTCTATAAAAATTGTTTAATGTAACTTATTTTAGGTATACCTACTAAACGCCTTTTAAAGAAAACTGCAGTTCCAACACTGTGTTTATATAAACATACCTTTGATACACCTTCTGTCTCTACTCGTGAAGGTAGATTAGATGTTAGAAACAGAAGGCAACTTGGAGCAGAAATTACAAAGGTTGATTCAACTATTTTGAATATTGCATCTAATCAACATGAACATACTATTACTGAATCTGAAATAATTTTTGAACAAACTGGTGACAATATAGATTTAAAGCCTGAAGTAGATTTTGAAGCAAAATACAACGAATTACATATTAAACAAATATGAAAAATTAATAGCTGATCATTCCAATTTGAAGAAAAAGGGTCAACTGAAAATAAAAAATTTAACAAGTCAGTTGAGGTATTCTAAAGCAAAAAATATGAATGTTCAGAAAATATCAAAAAAATCTGAAATTGTTGCTAAAATTTTGTCAAATAAAGTGTTAACCACAAACCAAATTGCACTTTTTTCTCAGTGTGGATCAATTTATTAGTCCAAAAGTATTCCAAAAAACCAATCTTAAAATTCCTCAGGAAAAAATAGAAGAACCTGATGTATCTAACAATAGTAGTTCTTTTTCTTCCCAAGAATCATCTTCTAATCAGTCTACCACCTCATATTGTGTTGTCAGTGATTTGCAGGAAACTACAGAAGATGCCTTAGAATACATCGCTGGGTATTTAGCAAAAAATTTAAGGATAGTTTACCTGATTTAGGTAATTTCACATACAAAGTTAGTGAACTAGTCAGGGACTGTCTCCGTGAACACAACTTATAGTTTACCATCATGGGTGCAGCAACTCTCTTATGGAGGTCTTATCAAGCCTACAGATGAGTAGTTCATAAAAATAAAATGGAATAAATATGATTAAAAATATATTGATCCTATAGGAAAAATAATGCAGTTGTTGGAGACATTTTAAAAAAAGAAAAAGTGTTGCCATATGCGCTTACTAAAAACTTTTGTAAACTTAGAACATTAATTAGAATAAATTATAGAAATTTAAATTCAAGGAAGCTGAAAATTTGAAGCAAAAAAACTTATCCGTGTTGGATTCAACTAGGTTAAAAATTAGAAAATTAAATAAAATTGTTCGGTAGGAAATCTAAGTTTCCTAGTATTGTATACTGTTTAGTTTTACCTATGTATGTTTATGAAATAAATGGTTCAGTATTGAATAGTTTTATTTATCATCAAATGTTTTTGGATATCAATTTGTGCTCTGACTACGTAAGTAAAACACGGATTTATAGATTTTATTTACCAGAAATATTTATTTTGAGAGTAAACTGACATTTATTAATTTAATTATAACACTAGCCATCTGATCAGAAACAACACGTAAATTTTTCGTTTTAAACTTTTTAATTTCAAATTAAGCTCATATACCGTAAAAGTTAATAGCATAGATAAATAATATAATATTAGAAATAGATAATACGCAACTCAATGTATAAATTTCGTTCATTAAGACCCCTTGCGTCATTACTAATCATCTTTTGGCCGCAAATTCAAATGGACACCCCTTACATGCATACCCTTTAGCGCCTCTTGCGGGCTATTTAATTTAGTTACTAATTAAAACTTAAAACTGGAAAATATCTTATTATTTTCCGATGAAATAATCTCACATGTATTATTAAAAAATAAAAGGATATATAAAAAATTCACAATTTTTTCTAGATATACGTATATTTATTTGTTGTTTAAGATAAAAGAGTTATAAACTAATTACATATTTTTTATTACACTGATATTTTCAGAAACAAATGTTAAATACTATTATTCTTTGCTTCCTGGCAACTTACTATTTGACAACTATCATCATCCTTTTTGTAATTTTTCCATAATTTGTACACAACGGAACAATACAATAATTCACCATGTTTAGTTTTTTTACTAGCACAACACAAAAATTATTTGCTACAATAGGTAACTAAAACTAAACTTTAAAAACTAAGTAACCAACTTAAATTAATATTACTAAGAATAAATGTAAACGAAAGTTAAAGATAATAAAATAAAATTGAAAGCTTGTAAACAAACAATTCTGTCCTTACTTTTGCTTTTGACAGAATTGACAGCTGAATTAAAAGCTTCGTTTGATTATTTTATTTTTAGTAACAATGGCTATCGACTAGTCGATAATGGCTTGTCATCCCCACACCTACGCAGTGGCGGCTTTTGGGGGTAGGCACGATAGGCCGGGCCTACCCAATAATTTTAAGAGCTTTAAAATTGAAAAACATATATTCAAAAATTATATTAATGCATGTAAATAACTTTTAAATGTACTAAATCACTCAATACTATAACATAATAACAACTATGTTATTATATTACCACAGCAAGCATCGAATCATATTCATGCATTTTAAATATCATTAATAGGCCCGATCGGAACTGGCCGACCCAGCTTACAATAAGATCCCCGTACAAAAAGCGTTTGAAGTTAAGCAGCTTGCCGGACAACGATTTATATTGTCGTGTTTATGCTTGCTGTTTAGGCACCAGACGATCGGGCCTACGACGACCATCGTTGTTACTTGTACGTAATTATCGAATTGTAATATAAATTTCTTTTAAATTATGATAAAAAATATGTAACATAATCTACAATTGTAACATATTTTTAAACAAACATCACCATTGCAAACAAGTGCATGGTTGCCCAAATAAATTTTTAAAAATTCGTAAAATTTGAAGAAAAAAAATCACATTTGCATGATTTCTATATCGCCTGATTGTATGCAACTTATATATGTGAGATTGTTTTATAACTGATACATAAAAATGAGTTTTTATGACGCTTTACCAGGTTGCAGTAATAGTAATGTAATATTTTTAATTGCTCTTGGTATGATGTCTACAAATGGTTGTCTGGAAATATTACGAAAATCAGACTATATTGTTGGCCGTGTTTGTTATTTTCTAATAAGAAATGTGTATGGAATTGTGAAGGATACTTTGATTTAAAAAATATGTCTGCCTCCTTAAAAAACATTCCAGTTGCAAGGAACATTTAAGTAATTTCCTGTCCTTTAAGGATGTACAGAAGAGGGCATTTTCTGTTTGCGATTTGCTAGATGAAAAATCAAAAATCGCAAAAATTAGATACAACGCAGAAGTTAAAATGAACAGAAAAATCATTAAACAATTAGTTAGGGGAGGGTCATGACCCCATGACCTCTCCCTCTGAATCCGTCACTGATTACATATAGCTATTAATATGTAATTTGCTGGCTTGGCCTATCCAAAATTTTACCACACCAGCCGCCACTGCACCTACGTCACAGCCGCGTGTTGCAGTGACAGACAAATTTGGTCGATGGAACTATCCTATGTAGTCAACCGTTCTTGACCCAAACCATCGAGTTAGAATCTACAGTCGGTCCCAAACCCTTCTTTCAGTGCGTCACTAATTTTGACTTCATATAGGATTTTAAGAATGTCGAGAATTATTGCATGACATTTTAGTTAAATTTGACAGTTGCAGGATTGTAACCTCTCTTTTTCTAATTGAAAATTATTTAATCATTTTAATTTTAGTCTTTGTTCTTTCTCGATATACTTCGGCATAATTACAATATTTTTATGACAATAAATACAAAATTAAATTTTCACTGTAAAATGTCAGATAATACTAACCTGGAATGACAATTAAAATTTTTTCAGTTGACATTGTACTGTCACATGCGCATCATTGATTGGTTATCTATTTAGCGTATTCTAAACTCCTACCAATTATACATCCGTAAGTAGAATTAGCTTTACGATAAATACTTTTCTAAGTTATATGTATAATAATCACAGACTCAAGTTTTTTTCTGTCACTTCTAGCTTAATGTGTTAGAGAGAATTCGATAAACTATGACGCACTGAAAGAAGGCTTTGGGACGAACTATAACTCGATGAGCCAAAACCAGAGATATGTATATCCAATGACGTATTATATAGTATAGTTCATCCCAAACCCTTCTTTCAGTGTGTCACAGTTTATCGAATGGACCGTGGAAGTGTGACGTCACAACTGTCAATTACTTTCCAAACAAAAGTTGAAATGTCCAATCCCAAGACTTTTTAATTTCTGTAAAGTTAACATTTTGCTTCCTCTGCTGCTTTTTCTTTTAAGTATAGTGTTTTTAAGATAATACCATCATAATTCAGTGTTCTATTTCTATGAAATATAGTTTAAAAGTTTAAATTAAAGACATTCTAACCTTACTTTATTGATACATGCATTTTATTCTATTTTTATAAAACAACATGCTTTATTGTTTACACAACCTTGTAAAATTGTTGTAGTAACTATTAGAATACTTAGATATTGCAAAAAGCGGAAAGATTCTGTAAAAAAAATGAAAAAATAACGAAAAATACAAATTATCCACACTAAACAAGGTTTGTTTGGAAAGTGAAACTGACATATGTCAATAAAATCTACGTCATCACTTCCACGGTCCATTCTCGACATTCTTAAAATCCTATATGACGTCAAAATTAGTGACGCACTGAAAGAAGGGTTTGGGACAGACTGTATATTAAACTTACATTTAACATCAAATAATTATATCTATAGGTTTAGGTTATGTTCATTGTACGAATATTCAATTTAACCAACTAAACATTGTATTTCATCAAACATGAATAAATCTGTTGTAATTACTGGGGAAGCTTCAGAAACGGATAGTGAAGGTGAAGATGAAGTTCACAGTAACACAGTACGTTCAAAAATTCTAAATATACAGCAATAAATTGCAAATTCTCCTATTTAATTTTTTAGTTGAATTCAATGACCAAAACTGTACAAGGTGCTGTTATAACTGGGGAAGACTCTGAATCAGATACTGGTAATATGTTTTATTAATTTGCACATGATAAATTGGAGTTTATACATTTTTTTTACAAATCTATTGAAACAGTATGTTATCATAAACTAATACAATGATAATACTCATGAAATGTCAGGAAGAAATAATTTCTCAAAATTATTTAATTTTAGTAGCTAATGGACACTGCTATAGTAGCTAACTGTTCTAGCATAAATAGCTAGTTTTATAGTCAAATACTTAACTCTGTTCATCCTGGTAATAATAAACAATACATATATACGTATATTAGCTTTATACATTATATTATGTCATGAGTTGTCATAATTATGCATTTACATACTTGCATATGCATTTGCATATTTTCACAACTATTAAAAGATTTTTGTAATTCCGTAGTACATAAAATACAACTCATTCAGGAATAATAGCCTAAGATCCCACTGCAGGATCACTACATTCATAACATAGTTGATCAAACTCGCATTTTTACATACATTTAAAATTAGAGCACATTGATAATATGTTGATATAGAGCATTCCAAGTTAAGAAAATAACATTGCGGAGATAGGGCCATGTATTTCTTATGGACGATAGAAGCGCAGCTATGCCACGATGAACACAAGCACGATTCAGGGTTGTATAATTATTAGTATTTTTGTTTTCACAGACATGAATTAAATTAATGTTTTTTAACGTAATTGACCAAAAGTGCCCATTCGAAACAAGAGATGAAAAGTAGGGAAAATGATTTTAATTAAATAAATAGTATTTACAAAAGATAATTTTATTTTATCTTATTTTAATTATACTAACGACAGTTTATTTGTTTTTTGGTAAGAATATCATATACCATGAATCATAGAAATCAGTAGAAAATATTGCTTAGTTAAATCATACACTTTGCCGGCTATTAAAGATTTAAAAGCAAATAAACGGACCGCTTGGAATGCATATATCTAATTACTAATTGCAACTTAAAATAATACGGTGTATGTATGTCAGCGATTTTATGTCATTCTCTGAGAGTACATAATGATAATAAGGCTTTGTGGTTTTTCAGTTGTTATTCTGACTTTACAGTTAAATGTTAATTGAAAATGGAAATTCGAAAAATATATCGACAATCTAGTAAACCGCATGCCTGAGAGTTTTGGCAACACTGATCTCCATAAGCCTAATGTTATTTTCTTAACGTGGAACGCTGTATAGTCAGAAAGTAGTTAAAAGCAAATACTTGAAAAAAAATTTATTTCGTTTATTTATTTTTTAAATAAAATACGCTGCTCATGATGTATAGGCATGTTTTTATATCAAATTAAAGCTAATTTTTTTCTTAATATGATGATATGTTTGCCTGAGAAAAAATGGTCTAAAATTAGGGTTGCCAGCTGTTAAAAATGCAAGGTATCAAAGATAAAATAAGAGACAACTAGCGTGCAATGCTACTGGTTTGAAGTGTCTGTTGTGTGAGTTTTTAAAGCATTCGTCGATAGATAAGGTCAATTCGCTTAGCTCAGGTATATTTTGACAGATTCATAGTCAGACACCTACAACACTAAAATTGACTTCTTTCATTGAACAAAGAAGAATTCTAAATAGTGGAAGCATATACTAAGTAAACCCATAAAATTTTCCTTGTATATTTAAAATATAATATTAGAGTTGTTACAATTCAACATATAGTAAATATTTGTATTATTCACCCTATTTTATTTAATATAGTTTCATTGTTTTATTATTTTTGTTTCATTCTTTGTTCCAGTTCTATTTATTTAATTAGTCAGTTCTATTTAGTTAATTAGTTAGTTCTATTTTGAATTTTATTATTATGGACAGCCAAAGTTTTCCATTTGTTCCATCAGCTAATGCCTTGGTAAGTTTTTCTTAAATAAATATGATAAATGTTCTTTAACAGTTAATATTTTTAGATGAGCAAGGATGCTGTTAAATTACAAGATGATGTAGCTGTATAAAGGTTTATCCAAAATGCCTACCATTTTTTTTAATTATTTGCTGAATGAAAACCCTATTGAGGTAAGTTGATCATTAAAATGTATTCATTGAATTATGTAACTATTACAAATGTTCTTAATAACAAAAACATTTCAATTAACATCCAAATGTCCGAAACTCTCAGAAAAAAGTGTGTGTAAATATAAAGATGGACCAATGCAACCCTCACATTAAAGAAAAAAATCTCAAAAGGAAATTAACTGACTCACTGGAATAAAGGTTCATAAAAAATATATTTTATAAAAAAGTTAGGGTAATTTAGTTTATATAGTTGAGTTGCACTGAAGGTAGGCAACCAACATAAAGTTGCTACCAGCGTTATGTTGGTATCATTTAGCTTGAGTTTCTTGAGAATATTTTCTTAAAGTAAATAAGAAAGTTTAATATTATCCAATATTAACATATACAATTCAAACTAATAATTATAAATTATTTCTATTATTTACTGAAAAATAATATCTGTTTCAAAGGAAATCAATTTACCATCTTCCAAAATAACATTTTTCTTTGTTTAAGTCTCTTCTTTGATATGGTCTTACTTTTTGAGTATCTAGTACCTCAGCCCAATCTGATGTTATTTTTAAAATACAAAAAAGAGCAATACAGTATCTTTTTGACCTCAGTAGAATAACACTCAGAAGCTACTTCAAAAATCATGGGATTTTAACTCTTCACTCTTTATATATTTTAGAAACTGTACCCTTATTTCGTAAATACCTACATGTTTTTCCAGCAAGACCTAATCATGACTACTCCACCAGAAATTCAACCTTTGATGTGTATTTACTGATCCCATCCACTGAGTTAGTAAAGAAATCTATATTATATTTGGCAAAAAAATTATACAACCATCTCCCTTTGCAACTTAAATCTGCAACTTCTTTCCTTAGGTTCTGTAAAAGGATGAAAGCCTAGACCATATTATTCAGTGGAAGAGTTTCTTAACGAATAACTAAGAAATTAAATTATGTTTATGTACAAGTAACTTAGGTATTTTTATATATATTTGGGTATAACAACAACTTTAACTTATTAGTTCATAACGTTTTATTAAGCAATTTGCAATTTATTTAAATTTTGCAATGGATTGTGTATTTTATTATCGTTTATTTTGTTATATTGACGATTTATGTAATTTCAGTAAATGTTAATTGTTATTGTTATTTTTCTGACTTTTTTTAAGCTTTGGCCATAAAATTGTACAATTGCCAGTGACAATAAAGCATATTTCTATTCAATTCTATTCTATTTACCTAGGTACTGTAAGCCTACCTAAAAATGAATAACTGTTTTAGAGTTGCCTCTTACAATATCTAGTCTTCTGAAGGTTTTAAGAAACAAATTTAATTATGAGGAAGGAAAATCAAGCCTCTTTCTGATCCTAAAAGAAATAGGTTTCATATACAAACTAAACAGTCCACAAAAAACATTTCATGGAAGTTCCTCACATAGTTGAGGTGAGGCATAATTTTTTAAGGATTTATCATGAAAATGACCAAAAAGGCGTTTACAAAAAGAACTTAATTTTTTTAGATGAAACATGAATATTTTCTTCTTGATCAGTTATAAGGTCTTGGCAGGATGGGACAAATAAAGGAATAAGAAAAAGAACTGGTGATGGTATGAGGTAAGTAAATAAATATATGTTTTCTTATATAATTTATAATTCCCTTAACTGACTAAAGTGGTTTTTTTCTGCTCCAGGTCTTTAGTTAATTAATAACCTATTTTTTTTCATAGTACATATTTCCATTACATGTCAAGAAATTGTTTTTATCAAATAATCAAATTATTTATGTTTTAGGTACATAATTTTACATGCAAACTCAGAGCATGCATTTATAAACGGAGCAAGTTTAATTTTTAAATCATTCTCCAACACAGGAGATTATCTGGAGAAATGGATGCTGATGTTTTTGAGGGTTAGTTGTAGAAGATTGGAAGAACCATCAATGACCATCTTTAATAATACTAGTTATTATAGTCGGCAAGTAAATAAATGGCCTACGCAATGCTGGAAAAAAGAAGAATTGGAAGGATGGATTTAAAGTAAAGGCATCCTATTTCCACTGTATAGTTGTAAGACAAATTTATTAAATATTATCAAAGTTCTTCGCAGATCTTCAAAATATTATGCTATTGGTAAGATAATTAACAAAGCTGGTCATGAAGTACTTCATTTGCATACCTATCACTGTCATTTTGCTATTGAAATAGTGTGGAGTCAAACGAAACAGGTTTAGGATCAGCACAAATTGGGAAATAAAAATGTTTTAGAAGTTTGGGAAACAGCTATCAACAATGTAACTAGGTAGCAGTGGAAAAATTATATTTTCGTTATACCCATAAAATAATTGTAGAGAGCTACGAGAACGAAAAGGTTGTCTCAGCAACCAAAGTACAGCCGTTAGTAATATATATATATATATATATATATATATGTATATATATATATATATATATATATATATATATATATATATATATATATATATATATATATATATATATATATATATATATATATATATATATATATATATATATATATATATATATATATATATATATATATATATATATATATATATATATATATATATATATATATATATATATATATATATATATATATATATATATATATATATATATATATATATATATATATATATATATATATATATATATATATATATATATATATATTGAATTTGAAATTTCCGCGGGAGCTATATGTGGTTTCAGTTGTTTTCCGGGTTTGACTCCGCGTTAAATATTTTTGGTTTTTAGAAAAACCATTGTTTTGACGACGTTTCGGCAAGGTCACACTTGCCATTGTCAAGTCAGATTCTGCTTCGTCTTGATGTTACAGGCGAACTGATTTCTCGGTCGCTGCACGCTGAGTTTAAATATCTTGTTGCGCTTCTTGTCATTGGTCCTGTGCGCAGAGTGGGCGTGGTCTTCTTCGCTATTTTAATTTTTACGTTTTTCTGCAGAATTGTTTTCCACGTATTTGGGAGTCTTTGGGCATCATCTCTGGTGTTTAAATTTTTCGGATGTTTTTCGATCTCTATGGCTTCTCTGATTACACGTTTGGCCTTATTTTCGATGTTGGCTAGCATTGTTGTTCCATTTAAGTCTATTTTATGTCCTGTGTTTATGACATGTTGTGCTAGGGATGAAGTTTTTTCTTTTCTTTCGATGGCGTTTCGATGTTCTTCGCGTCTAACCTGTATCCTTCGATTTGTTTGTCCGATGTACGATTTATCGCAGTCTTCACACGGGATCCTGTATACGCCTTGATTTTCTAATGCAACTTTTGTTTTTGCTGATGGTAATATGGTTGCTATTTTTCTGTCGGTGTTAAAAATAGTTTCTATTTTGTTTTTTCTTAGAACTCTGCTGATTTTGTCTGTCGTACCCTTTATATAGGGCAGGATAGTTTTACCGACTGGTTTTTCTTCTTTTTCTGGATCTTTGCTGTTGTTTCGGGATTTATGTGCTTTTTCAATCATGAACATGGAGAAACCATTTTTTCTTAGACTTGTTTTGACTTTGTGCATTTCTTCATTCTTATGGTCCTCATCTGCCAGTTTCTCAGATCTTGTTATTAAGGTTTTTATTACCGAATTTAATTGTGCAGGATGATGGTGTGAGTCTGCGTGTAAGTACCTGTCAGTATGGGTTGGTTTTCGGTATACTGTATGTCCTATGCTTCCATCTTCTTTCTTAATAACTAACACATCTAGGAATGGAAGTTGTTGGTTATTCTCCCGTTCCATGGTAAACTGTATTTTTGGATGGATATTGTTAATGTGTTGTAGAAATTTATTAAGTTTCTCTTCTCCGTGCGTCCAGATAATAAATGTGTCGTCAACATACCTAAGCCACAGTTTGGGTTTATGCTCTGCTGTTTCTATTGCTTTTGATTCCATATATTGCATAAAAAGGTTGGCTTTTTATGCAATATATGGAATCAAAAGCAATAGAAACAGCAGAGCATAAACCCAAACTGTGGCTTAGGTATGTTGACGACACATTTATTATCTGGACGCACGGAGAAGAGAAACTTAATAAATTTCTACAACACATTAACAATATCCATCCAAAAATACAGTTTACCATGGAACGGGAGAATAACCAACAACTTCCATTCCTAGATGTGTTAGTTATTAAGAAAGAAGATGGAAGCATAGGACATACAGTATACCGAAAACCAACCCATACTGACAGGTACTTACACGCAGACTCACACCATCATCCTGCACAATTAAATTCGGTAATAAAAACCTTAATAACAAGATCTGAGAAACTGGCAGATGAGGACCATAAGAATGAAGAAATGCACAAAGTCAAAACAAGTCTAAGAAAAAATGGTTTCTCCATGTTCATGATTGAAAAAGCACATAAATCCCGAAACAACAGCAAAGATCCAGAAAAAGAAGAAAAACCAGTCGGTAAAACTATCCTGCCCTATATAAAGGGTACGACAGACAAAATCAGCAGAGTTCTAAGAAAAAACAAAATAGAAACTATTTTTAACACCGACAGAAAAATAGCAACCATATTACCATCAGCAAAAACAAAAGTTGCATTAGAAAATCAAGGCGTATACAGGATCCCGTGTGAAGACTGCGATAAATCGTACATCGGACAAACAAATCGAAGGATACAGGTTAGACGCGAAGAACATCGAAACGCCATCGAAAGAAAAGAAAAAACTTCATCCCTAGCACAACATGTCATAAACACAGGACATAAAATAGACTTAAATGGAACAACAATGCTAGCCAACATCGAAAATAAGGCCAAACGTGTAATCAGAGAAGCCATAGAGATCGAAAAACATCCGAAAAATTTAAACACCAGAGATGATGCCCAAAGACTCCCAAATACGTGGAAAACAATTCTGCAGAAAAACGTAAAAATTAAAATAGCGAAGAAGACCACGCCCACTCTGCGCACAGGACCAATGACAAGAAGCGCAACAAGATATTTAAACTCAGCGTGCAGCGACCGAGAAATCAGTTCGCCTGTAACATCAAGACGAAGCAGAATCTGACTTGACAATGGCAAGTGTGACCTTGCCGAAACGTCGTCAAAACAATGGTTTTTCTAAAAACCAAAAATATTTAACGCGGAGTCAAACCCGGAAAACAACTGAAACCATATATATATATATATATATATATATATATATATATATATATATATATATATATATATATATATATATATATATATATATATATATATATATATATATATATATATATATATATATATATATATATATATATATATATATATATATATATATATATATATATATATATATATATATATACAGGGTGTCCCAGACTAATTTACCCACGCTATATCTCTACGAATAGAGATTTTCGAATGGGACAAAAAGTGGTCTATTCTATTTGTAATACACTTAAATATGGCGTAGAAAAAATCATCCCCTAAATATTAATCCCTTAGTTACAACCCCTAACTTTAATTTTTTTAATGGCACCCTGTATATTTTTTTATAGTTTTGGATGTGGTCTTCTATCATCTATTCAATCGATTTTTTAAAAATAAAATGGGTTTGTTAAGTATCGAGAAAATATCAGTGAATTTTTTATTTTTGTTAAATTAATCAAGATAGCCTTAAAAAATAGAATAGAAAAGAAATATTACTACGTAGTATAACTTCTTACGTGCGTACGAAGTACACAGTCTTTTTATTTAAACGTTATTTTTAATTTTTCAAAATTTAATTAACTAATATTATTTACATTAAATGTTCGAATTGTAACCCACCTGCTGCAACACACATTTCGAATCGTTTCAGAAGATTTCTGGTACTTGTGGCTCGAATCATTTCTGGAGTAATTTGGTGACATGCTTGTCTTATTTTTTCTTTTAATTCCTCTAAATTTTGCGGTTTTGATTGACAAACAATATCTTTTATAGCTTCCCAAAAGAAAGAGTCAAGAGGTGACAAATCACATGAAAGTGCGGCCCACATAATTTCTGGAGATTTGTTTACTATCCAGTGGTTATCAAAACGGTTTTGTAGGTGGTCGCTAACGATTCTCGCATTATGTGGAAGAGCTCCGTCTTGTTGCCACCACATTTCTTGACGCTCATGAAGAGGAATATCTTCTAGCAAATCGGGCAGAATGTTTTCTAAAAAGCCTAAATATCGAACACCTGTTAGAGTGCCGTTAAAAAGTAAGGACTTATAACACGGCCATTAAATAAACCGCACCACATATTTATACCCCAAATATTCTGAAATCTTGTTTTTATCATCCAATGTGGGTTCACGGGAGACCAATAATTGGAATTGTGATGGTTGACAACACCATTATTGTGAAATCTAGCCTCATCACTTCACAATATTTTTGATAAAAAAAGTGGATCATCACAGATTTTTAACATCATTTTTGCAATAATCTCAGGACGTCTTTGGTCATCACCAGGCTGTAATCCTTGAACTAGGTGCAGTTTAAAAGGATGGTACTTAAAATATTTGAGAATTCTATGCACAGAACTTTTTGGAATGCCACATTCACTGGCGAGGGTTCTAACAGACACCTTGGGATTAAAATTAACATATGCTAGTACATTAATAAGGTTTTGGTTACATCTTACTGTGCGTTCAATTGTACCTCTTTTATTATTAGGAAAATAATAAAAATTTCAAGTTCCAAATTCTTAAAGGTTTTTTAGCTTGGAATGTTTCGATTTGGAAACCTTTCTTGATATAATTGTCGGGAAATTCTATTATTTTTTAGGCATTCTCCATAAATCAAAATGATATCAACGTACTCGTCAGGCGAAAATAAGTAAGGCATATTGAAATGTTATAGATACACAATTACAACAAATATAATTATTACTGGTCTAATACCAAACGTCAAAAATAATAATTGTTGATTTGACAGATCAAATCATGGCAACCTGAATTAAGGGTAATATCCAAGACGTAAAATAACCGCAAAAGTTTTTCAAATATTGTATTTTGTTAATTTTTGCACACTGGAAGATAACGTATGCTCCTACAAAGACCAAATTTTAAAAAATTAAAAATAATGTTTAAATAAAAAGACTGTGTACTTCGTACGCACGTAAGAAGTTATACTACGTAGTTAAAATAGTAAAATTTTCAATGATAATAAAGCATAATATTTCTTTTCTATTCTTTTTTTTAAGGCTATCTTGATTAATTTAACAAAAATAAAAAATAAACTGATATTTTCTTGATACTTTACAAACCCATTTTATTTTTAAAAAATCGATTGAATAGACGATAGAAGACCACATCCAAAACTATAAAAAATGTACAGGGTGCCATTAAAAAATTTAAGTTAGGGGTTGTAACTAAGAGATGAATATTTAGGGGATGGTGTTTTCTTCGCCATATTAAAGTGTATTACAAATGGAATAGACCAGTTTTTGTCCCTTTAAAAAATCTCTATTTTGTTAATAAATATAGTCTGGGACACTTAATTAACAAAATTAAAAAAAAATTGATTTCTTGATTATTTACAAACCGATTTTATTTTTAATAAATCTGTTGAATAGACGATAGAAGACCACATCCAAAACTATAAAAACATATACAGGGTACTATTAAAAAAATTAAAGTTAGGGGTTGTAACTAAGGGATGAACATTTAGGGGATGATTTTTTCTACGTCATATTAAAGTGTATTACAAGTAGAATATATCACTTTTGGTCCCATTCGAAAATCTTTATTCGTTTAAGAGATATAGCGTGGGTAATTTAATCCGGGACAGCCTGTATTATATATATATATATATATATATATATATATATATATATATATATATATATATATATATATATTATATATATATATATATTATATATATATATATATATATATATATATATATATATATATATATATTGTAACGCTTGCCGTGCTACAATAATATTACAAGGCCTGAATCGCTCACTGTCGGAAGAGAATTGGGCGGGGTTTTCATAAACATATAGAAACTATATCGTATTTTAAATCCAAGCACAATTAGATAATATGAAGTTATAATTTATTATTGGACGCCACCCCTGGTTTATCCTCGAAGGGGAAGAGAAAAAAAAATTAAGATTTATTGAAAGTTTACAAGAAAACTATTCTTTATTATTTCTTAGTAATGAACAAAAAGAAAACATTAAAAGTTACGTCATCCCAAAGGGATTCCAAAATATTATTTTATGTTAACATTATCATAAACAAAAAATCTTTGTATCGTATAAATTAAGAATTGGTTATAAAGAAAATGAATGTATATATATATATATATATATATATATATATATATATATATATATATATATATACACATATATATATTAACCCCAAATTTCGAAATTTGTTTACATTGAAAATAATATAGTTATTTATCAACTAGCAACAATGAAGAAAATAAACCTTTAAATTAAATTAGAACACTTCACTATATTTTCATTTTTTTTGAGTTCATAATCATTTCTGTTGTCTTGAAAGTAGGTATAATAAAAATTGGTACAACCTTAATCTGCTCTGTTTCTCTTCTTGTTTAATAAGTCACCAAATAAACCATTGATTCAGCTACGTACTATATAAAATCACCACCATCCTAGATAAGAGGGGTTAGGGATTCCAAAAAAAGATACTGCTACTGGGCCATGATCTGGAATAACTCCATAGCAATACTATCTTGCGTCGAGTATTAGAAATATAATAGCAGCATTATAGCCTCTCCAATAAGGGTCTAAAAAAATTAATATCTATCTGAAATATGGACAAGAAAACGATTTATTTGCTCACCTCTGAATTGAGACCAACTTTGGAAACACGTCTTAACGGTTGGACGGTCTTAACAGAAAAGAGCGAAGCGCTGTCATGGCGCCTGAATCTGGAAATTGGGCGTGAGTGACAAGTTGAAAAATATGCTCATCTACCGGAGATATTTGGGAATTACAGAAGAATCCTTGAGTCGGCTACAGGTAGGTACTTGACAGATAGATGGGGCTATTAGTTTTATTAAAAAAAAATATAATCGAAATATATAATGATTTTCTTTTATCTTTTGAAACGGTTACACAGCCCTCCCCACGATTTCAACTGGGTACCAGCGTGGAATCGGACTAGGCATGGTGGTACACCATACTAACCTTTTCAAAAGTGGAAATAGATATACGGAGAGGTAAGACAAACAGAATGGACAAATGTAGCTACAATCTGGACTCACAGAATCCTTCTTTCACAACTCACGTGGTAACAACTCAAAGATTTCAGAACAAAGCGAAACAGAACGCATAGAAATGACTCAACTACAAAAATGTAAACAAAAAAAATTGCATGCTCACTCTCAAAATGCATAGGGTATTTCACCTATAACCAATATCATGAACAAAGCGGAATAAAACAAAACATATCTACAAATCATTATTTGAGACCAAATGCTCGCATTCAATCGAAACAATATAATTAAGATATTATTATTTGAAATTTCATAAGTAATATAAAGCAAAACATACTAGTGTTGTCACCAAGATACAAAACAGATAATTTACTGCGTAGTCGTTATGAGACCTAACACAATAAAACACAAAAAAAAATAATGTTATCGTTTGTTCGGAAGCGTAGAGTCTTTCATCTATGACTTAATCCACGAATAACATAAGAATAATAATACAATCGTATCATTAACGCCATAAAATACAAAATACAAATGTGTCATCGTTTGTTCGGAAGCATAGAGTCTTTCATCTATGACTTAATCCACGAATAACATAAGGTAATAACGCAGCGCGTCATTATAGACACATTTAGAAATACACAAATAAAAGGAAAGAGTTACTAATAGTTCAAAATTGGGTACATTAAAGTTCTACAAAGACAAGCCTTAATAAGTTTACTGGGAAAGGTAGACATCAGAATTTCTGTAAGACACATCTATATTTAGAAACAAAAAAAGGCTGATGTTTAGTTATTAGTATGACAACTAGAATTTGTGATAACTAACGTGTATCATCCGCCTATAATAGGGACAACATTGGTAGGTCAACTTCGGGTAGGGTCAACTTCGGGTAGGGTCAACTTCGGGTAGGGTCTAAATAATTCTAGATTACATAACTAAACAGGTATTGGAGAACTAAAAAAAGTTTCCTGACGTGGGAGGCTGTTATTCTAGATTTATTACTGAAATACAATTATGAACGGCTTATCATTCCGACGAGTCAACTAGCGGGAATCCGCTTACTTCATCCCTAGCCTTCCTCAGTGTCTGGCCATTCAGAATATAGGATGTTAGACAGCAATAATCTTTTCAAACATTATTTTGGGGGGTTTCGAATAGAGAGTCGAAATTCGAAGGTCTTCACACTAAGAGTAAAACTTAGGCAAAATGAACAGATACTATAATGAACTATCATTGGTAACTAGACAGAGAAATCTTGATATCTTTGGTATAGATACCAAAAAAAATTACTTGGATTTATAAATCCGTAAAATAAGATAAATTGAATTTTGTATCCACTTGAAGACAACTAAAGGTATGTACAATTTATTGTAATATAAACTAACATAAGCATAAAAATATCACATTCTACCAAGGCATTCTAAAAATAAAATGAGATTAAATTTTGCAAACACCCTTAAAATCAATATAGGTTCTTGGTCGGGGTAGCACAAACTCAAGATCTCGATCAATACAAACTAGAGAGAAAATAATACCGAAGTAGAATAAGATAAATAAAAATAAAATTTATGTCGAAAAGAAATACGACATATATACACATATATACATATATACACATATATATATATATATATATATATATATATATACACACATATACACATATACACATATATATATATAGACATATTGAACACAATAAATGATCAATATTATAATAATAAAAAGTAAAACAGTTCAACGAACTGGGGTGCGAGCCAAACTGAGTTGCTCTGGAGATCGACGTGCGGAGTCTCCTACACTACTTCCAGAGGCTCGTCTCTTTGCGACAACATCTGAGATACACAAAATTATTAATTGGAATAGGGATAGGTCCACTAATCCACTTGACTATAGCAGGATGCTCCCTGACTAATAGTCAACACCACCGACATAAAACAAGGGTTGTCGAGACAGCTCAAAAAAAAATTGAAACGTGTCAACTTCCTGAAGGGAAAGAAGCACTAAGGGACAGATTTGACGAAGCAAAGTGGTATTCAATGTACTAAGTACTAGGGTATCAGTGCTGTACTGACCCCACGCCAAAAAAAATTTAGAAAGGAAACGAATCCTCTCCAGGATAAAGTTCGCGTTAGCGCAACTCTTCCTGTACACGGGCCACGGAGGGATTGAATAGTCGCTGGAGAAGGTAGCAAAGATTAAGTACGCAAAGGCGTAAAGGGAATCAACCAAAAAATTAAAAATTAAGAATGGACTGAACATTTTAGAAGAAAGGTATTAAAAATTTAATTTTAACTGATTTATTCGGTTTCAGACAAATCTGAATTATCCGTCGAAACACTGACTGGTTGATAAGCTTTTAGGTCTAAATAAAACAATAAAAAATAAACAAAAATCACGACATATTTACATGCAAAATTAAACTGGATGCTCGATTTGATGAATCGACATCAGGTACAGTTCGTTGGCTATTAGGCACAACGACCAATGGCAGATTTCTATAAATATGGCTCTAACCTAACCAAAAGTGTGGAACAGACCAGTGTTAAAGTTTCTGGAAGCGAAAAGAGGGATGCTTCCAGCTCAACAAAGGCGGGTGGCCAACTAAGTAGCTTTAGCAAGTTTCGCTATGGTTATCCACTAGGTAGACAACCTAAATAGCATCAAACAATAATAAAGTTGACTATGACAGTCAAGCAATGAATGAATTTCCAACCACTGGTTGAAAATTAAACTAACGCAAAAGAAGAAAGACAGGATGGCCAATAGTTCCATAAGAATATCTCTGGGATTGATCACAGAAGAAAATTTCCAAGCAAGAAAACTTCCAGAAGGACAAAAGAAGAAAATAAATCCAAACCGTTAATACATAATCTTGGAGAAGAAGAAAGAAAATGGGTATATGGCATACAAGCCACAATCGCTACACAAACAGTTCAGTTTCAAACTGCTATTTCCAAAAGAAACAAAAAAAAATCGTAAGAGTCTTTCACGAAACAAAAACTTACGATAAGACTTAAAAGGAACGGAAGGATCATTATAATCTTCCAAAGAAATAGAAAAATATTACAGTCCATCGTCAATAATGAAAAAAATCGTGATGTTGGCTGTAACACACCACAACAATAAAAAAAGTTGAATAGTAAAACATTTTTGACACCTAATTGAATCCAATATGGTCGTCATACAAATCACAAAGAAATGTTTACCATTCTTTAGCAGAATTCCAACAGAGTCAAAATAATATAAACTTTTAATTCTCAGTGGGTCATTTACGGTAGTACCAGAACTATTTCAATTGTTAAACAAACGTGGTCTTAACGTCGACATAAAGATAAAAGGTAAATTCACAATAGGCGGCAGCGGGTTGTTTCACCTCTGTTTATACAAAGAGTCACAATAGACAACAGCAAACTACTTCAACCTCACTTGTACCGTATCGTGAACACAAGATAATAAATGAAAGCTTTTGAGCCTTAGCCAAAAGTCTCAAAGCAAAAAGATATATGTGGTCTAATAAACTATTAGAAGACCGCAAAAATGTCAACGACAAAAAAAAAGAAAGCTGCTGCGTATACAACAGTCTGACATCAACACAAATAACTCAAGATACAATAATACAGGTCACGTGCCTGTACGTCCTACAGGACATCTCGAGAAAAAAAAGGTAAAACCACAAATAACAATAAGTTCCAGTACCAAAAACATACTTCTACTACATCTGACCACACAAAGACATAAAATTAACATAACAGAAGGAGAATAACAATATTTCCGCTCTATATTCTCAACAAAGACGCCTTAGGCAGAGAGAAACGAAGTCATATCATTACTTCCTTATGCATGCAAAACAAAAGAACCATGGACTGTAAAATTAGAAAGCATTTTCCTTTTCAGGAAATAAAATTTTCTTTTCAAAGTACGAAAAAGTTAAACTATGAAAAAATAAATTTTTAAAATAAACGAAAAACAAATTAAAAAGAAAATTTAACAGATAACAGATATTATATCAAAAACACCCAAAAAAGTATTCTGCAAAAATCCAGATAACACATTTTAAAATTACGTAGGTCGGGACAGCCTGTATATAGGTATAATTCCCAACTGTTTGCCGCAAATAAAAACCATGAATCAAGGTTAAGAAATAAAATTCACTTAATTGATTTTTCAAATAACAAACGCTAAGACCCATTTCGTTTATTTAAAATAAACACAATAAAAATAAACACATTGAGGAATATATATTATGAGAAAGAATTGAGGACTATAATATAAAATGCTTGAACATATTAGCCGGAATAAATTCAAGGTTTCAATCAAGCTAAACACTTCGAAATATGGACATAAACAAAATTCATTTCTCTAACATGGAATGTTTATTTTTTAGACGAGTCTGTAAATACACAAATTAATATCGTTCGCATTAAGAATACCGACAAAAAGAAATTAAGCAGTGAATGTTTACATCACATCATTCCAAATACGTTTTATTTTGATCTCAGAAAATAGACGGAAATATTTCTACGTAATTTTACGAAGATTAAAAACGAATACATATAAATACTTTACAGAAAAAATTCTAAACTGATTAAACAAAAATTGGGTAAAAGCAAATACACAAACAACTTGAGTCTAAAATACGAAATGTAAACAGAAATCATAAACATATTACGTTGTTTTTATAATGAAGATACACGCCCCACGTTGGGCGCCATTTATGTAACGCTTGCCGTGCTACAATAATATTACAAGGCCTGAATCGCTCACTGTCGGAAGAGAATTGGGCGGGGTTTTCATAAACATATAGAAACTATATCGTATTTTAAATCCAAGCACAATTAGATAATATGAAGTTATAATTTATTATTGGACGCCACCCCTGGTTTATCCTCGAAGGGGAAGAGAAAAAAAAATTAAGATTTATTGAAAGTTTACAAGAAAACTATTCTTTATTATTTCTTAGTAATGAACAAAAAGAAAACATTAAAAGTTACGTCATCCCAAAGGGATTCCAAAATATTATTTTATGTTAACATTATCATAAACAAAAAATCTTTGTATCGTATAAATTAAGAATTGGTTATAAAGAAAATGAATGTATATATATATATATATATATATATATATATATACACATATATATATTAACCCCAAATTTCGAAATTTGTTTACATTGAAAATAATATAGTTATTTATCAACTAGCAACAATGAAGAAAATAAACCTTTAAATTAAATTAGAACACTTCACTATATTTTCATTTTTTTTGAGTTCATAATCATTTCTGTTGTCTTGAAAGTAGGTATAATAAAAATTGGTACAACCTTAATCTGCTCTGTTTCTCTTCTTGTTTAATAAGTCACCAAATAAACCATTGATTCAGCTACGTACTATATAAAATCACCACCATCCTAGATAAGAGGGGTTAGGGATTCCAAAAAAAGATACTGCTACTGGGCCATGATCTGGAATAACTCCATAGCAATACTATCTTGCGTCGAGTATTAGAAATATAATAGCAGCATTATAGCCTCTCCAATAAGGGTCTAAAAAAATTAATATCTATCTGAAATATGGACAAGAAAACGATTTATTTGCTCACCTCTGAATTGAGACCAACTTTGGAAACACGTCTTAACGGTTGGACGGTCTTAACAGAAAAGAGCGAAGCGCTGTCATGGCGCCTGAATCTGGAAATTGGGCGTGAGTGACAAGTTGAAAAATATGCTCATCTACCGGAGATATTTGGGAATTACAGAAGAATCCTTGAGTCGGCTACAGGTAGGTACTTGACAGATAGATGGGGCTATTAGTTTTATTAAAAAAAAATATAATCGAAATATATAATGATTTTCTTTTATCTTTTGAAACGGTTACAATATATACTATATATAGTTGAGGAAACCTAAAGGAAAATGTTGGGGATTAGTTTTAATATGCTCTTCTAATGAAATCATTAAATTTGTTTTATTTTTGAGCATTCATGTTTTTGACTAGAAGTTTTATTTTTACAATTATTACAAAAAGATGGTTAAACCGGTGATAAATTATTTAACCTTACAATGAACAATATATAATAAAGCAAACAAACATAACTAATCCTTTTTATTACATGGGTTCAAAACTTTTTTCTAACTTTCCTCTTAATTCTAAATAAGAAATGTCCAAATTCAAAATACCATTATTATTTATATGTAAATCCATATTAATTAGTATTATGGATTCAACTAAATCCTCGTTATTTTTCAGGATGTAAATATCTACCTTTGAAATATGAAGCAAATGCAAAATCATGGATGACTTCTGTAATTTTCAAAAACTGGCTCATAAATATTGATAAGAAAATGGTCTAAGAAAAATCTTATAATTCGTTAATAATATATAGGAATAATATAATAATTAATAAATATTCCACAAATGAAAGCAGTTAAAATCCAATCAAAATTATAAAATATGGATCAAGGTATCACATTAAAAACTTTAAGGCATTATATTCAAAAGAAGTTATCAGGAAAATGTTGGATATAGAAGAAAAAAAGAATTCTACTATAGATGTATTGCAAACTATGGGAATGGTTGATAACAAAATGTAACTACAACATTTCTATTTCACCTCCTGCAGAATGGATTACGGTGGTGTTTGAATCAGGAATGACCTTTGAGGCCTTTGTTAAGTGCAATGAAGGAGTTATGACTGCTTAAACATTATCTGATATCGGAATTATCCAGTTACACTGAAAATCAATAATAATGATTTAGATGACATCGAAGACTTAAATAATACTACATAAAGTCCCCGGGATTTCCATAAAAAAATGCAAAAGGAGCATTTACTATTTCACGGAATTTTATAAAGCAAACTAGCAACTCTGAATAACAAGAATTTTCTTCTCTTTATACCTTATTAGTTTAGACAATGCTATAGATAGAGAACAACTGAATTATCAAAAGCAAATAACTCACTTTTTTAATGTCATTTTAAGGATGTTTTGAAAAAAATGTTAATTTATAATAAATAAAAATATATTTCTAACTCAAAATTAGTATAAATCTCGACCTCTTTATGTCGAATTAAAAAATGGCGTAATCCTCTATAAGTTGAAAACTTTTTTTCCCTTAATGTTCAACCTATAGGTTCTCCTGTGTAACTAAAACGTGACAATTATCCATTAGAAACAAGATTTTAGTTTATGGTTTATAAAATAAAACATAATAATTATTACTTACAGTTGTTAATTTATTTAAACACCTCGAAAATGTGGCAATACTCAGTGAAATGTTGTGTGCACTACCAATACTTAAATATATATGTATATGTATATATATATATATATATATATATATATATATATATATATATATATATATATGCACACAACATGTATGTAAAAGATAAAATCTTTAAGCGAAAGCCGCTATCGCTTTATTAAATTAAATGGCCAACTATATGGCCTAGGAGGACAAATTCGTTGAACTTCCCGTGCTCGAATCGGTATCTATCAATAAAGTGTTATGATCATTTCGGCCTATCCCAGCCTCATCAGACACTTGGGCTGATACAAATTCAAACTCGGAAAGTCCAACGAATGTCTCCCAAAACTTCACTACAACAGTAGTTAGCTTACAAAGGCGCCACCTGCTTTGGCGGCCGTGAACGAAAACGATATGATAATATCGTTTTCTATAGAAGTATATAACTACTGTTGTAGTGAAGTTTTGGGAGACATTCGTTGGACTTTCCGAGTTTGAATTTGTATCAGCCCAAGTGTCTGATGAGGCTGGGATAGGCCGAAATGATCATAACACTTTATTGATACCGATTCGAGCACGGGAAGTTCAACGAATTTGTCCTCCTAGGCCATATATTTTGCCATTTAATATATATATATATATATATATATATATATATATATATATATATATATATATATATATATATATATATATATATATATATATATATATATATATATATCTATCTACGGCATAAAGTGGACTCCGCCCATCTTAAAATTCAGGTTCAATTGAGCTCCGTGGTCAAGTGGATACCGATATACGGAGCTCATTTGACCATTCCATAATATTGGTTCTGTCGATTCATCAACATGTAGAGTTTAATAATTTATAAAAAATTTTTGGAGCCCATAAATACCCCTGTATCATAAATGTATATCGTTTAGTTTACGTGTATATATTATAGGGGTCATACAGATCTTCTTCAATGTATATTTGAACCATACGTTTATCGGTTTAAGTAAGCTCTAAGAGTTTGGCAACTGTGCGATTATACCGTATATTTTCAACATATACCCTGAACGGTTCATATGGGCTCCTTATTTTTATCTACTGTTCGTAGACATTGTAATCTAATACGCATTACACTGAGTAACAGAGGATATCTTATTACCTGGTATAACTACATACTAAAAGGTAATTGGTTCTTTAAAAACAGGTATATAGATACAAAAGGATTTGGGCTTATTATTTAATGGAATATTCGCTTGCATAGGAAATTTTATTTTTCTGCATTTTTAAAAATGTTTCGTAAAAAGAAATTTCGTAATATATTCTGTTTACGTGAGTATGTCTTTGTACGTTTTATGTAAGCATCCGATTAATAAAAACTAATTTTATTTCATCCAATCTTCTGCGATATCTTGTATAAAGCTTTTTTATTATTTTAGTTCTGGTCTTATTTGTGTACTACATATATCTCTATAAAAGGTTATCTCAAAATAAATATGGTTAAGAGCTACAATAGATATTTTTGTGTTAAAATTGGTAGTAGTGTGCACAAAAAGAAAGAATGGTTAATTTGTCTAACAAGGTATATTCGGCAGCAGATGCATATAGTGCAAGCGTCTTTGTTTTAAGGGCGGAAGGATGTCCACCTAATTTTTAGCTGACAAGCTTGCGAACAATATTATTTCTGGTTTTCAATTTACCTTTTAGTTTTAAACAATAATCTGTGACTGACCCCGTGCGATACAAACTATTTTCAAGGAATTTATAGGGAGTCTACGTTCAACAATTTCATGACATTATTGGATGTTCAGTTTTGTGAAAGCGTCTATGTTAGGAAAATTGAAGGAGCACACACGAGCTTTTCAGGGGTTTTGGCTGAAAATTGATTCATAGTTTATTTTTAAATGCAATAATAGGTGTATCGTCTATATAATAGAAGTCCTAGTATCTACCGGTATGGATTGTTCGTTTGTGTAAATGTTATACAGTGTAGGTGCCTTTATGCTACCCCAAGCGAGACCGTTCTTCATCTGCTATTCTTACCATTGAGTGATACAAAAAATATTCTCTTGTGTAGGCATACGCAGACAATATAAGTGAGTTTGTTATCGAAGGGGATACCATATAGTTTTTGAAAAAATATTCTGGTAAGTTAAAGTGTCGTAAGCGGCATTTAGATTGAAAAATACCACCACTGATACCCGATATTTTTCGTACCCATCTTTGATTTAGTATTTGTAATGTACACCACTTTGAATATCTGACAAAATAAAGATATTGGCCGATAGTTTTTGTGGTCGTTGGAGTTTTTGCCAGGTTTAAGCAAGGTAACAACTTTGGTTTGTCTCTAGACTTTGGGTATCTCCTAATTTGAATACAGTTGTTCATCATCTGGATAAGCCATTGTAGTGTTTTTGGTCCAGATTTCGTAATAAGCTTTGTGCTCAGATCCTCAATGTCGGTATTTGTATTATTTTTCATTAAATATATAGATGGTCGATCCAAGCTCAAAATCGTTAAAAGGTTCTCTCAGCTGACTGGTTTTGTCCTTTCTTACTTTGAGTTATTCTTTGCTTTTTTATCCGATAGAAATAGTATGTATATATCTATAATGTGGTTTTCAGCAATCAGTTATATATCAAATACCCTAGGTTAGGCCCTATATGTGTTTCCTGTACTAGAAATTAGTCAGATTCGTGTTTAGCTCATATGTCTGATAAGTTTAAGTAAAGTAAAGTTTCTTGATTTTTAGATATACCCTTAACAGTTATAGACATATGTTATTAAAATAGTTTTGGTCCTAAAAAGGACCAATTTGACAAAATCATATTAAAGGGGTGACTGAAGAAACATTTTTGGTTATTATTTTTTAAGATTCTCTTAACGTGTTTATTAATTGTCTTGTTCCATGTGTATCAAGATATGTGTGTCATGATAGATTGTAATGCATATTTCATTTAATGTAATTAAAGTGCTCTTTGCGTTTGCCAATTACTTTCTCACTTCCTCAGCGATAGATCTTTTTTTTTTTTCTCATCAATAACCTTATCCTCGCTCGATACAGCTATTTTAACCCTCTATAGCCCCGAGTGTACTTAAGGCAACAACGGAGTTTTTGATGCAGAAAACTTTTTTAAAACAATTTCCGACTCTAGTATGCCCTCTGTTAATTTCAGGCAACATTTGGTTATACATTTTAATACACTCTATGAACCTATGACGAAACCTATATGGAAATGTTTAACAGTATGTCAACTGGACATGACTGCCTTATTAGTTTGTATTTTCGATCGTGATTTATAAATGATTTATATTTTATAAAAATACATACAGAGGCATTATATCAGCATTTAGATATTGATTACCGTTGACATTTGTTTATTTTATTGTGTTGTTTCAGTACTGTGATAAAAAACAGGTATGTTGCTTTGAATCCACACTGGACCATATTATTTTAAATTATTTCTTTAAGATGGATACAAAAACGTTCTACGGGAAAAGCAGTAAATATCCGAGGAATCCAAAGACTCTGACTTTGATAGTGATAATAAGAAAGTGATAATGAATTTTCCAGGTACTCAGATATCAATCGATCCAGGATCAAATAAAATGGAAAATGAAGACAATTTGTACGAAGCAAATTTAGACCAGGATACCAATTTAGATTTAGACCAAGATGAAGATGAGGGTAATACCGATAAAACAGAAAAACACTGAACAAAATGTGCTCAAAAGGTCAAAAATGATCGTAAAAAACATTCAGTGGAAGAGAGGTTCCCGAACATTATTTTCAATTCCAGAATGGAAACGTAATTTACCAACATGCAAATTATTAGAACCGGAATCCCCTCTACATTATTTTAAAAAGATGATATCTACCAATATGCTGAAAAACATAGTAGAACAAAGTAATTTGTATGCACTGCAAAAGAATATAAATAAACCATTGAATATGACACTAGCAGAATTAAACCAATTTATTGGATCTGTTCTACTGATGTCAATATATGGCTTGCCAAGGACAAGATCATTTTGGAAGAAGGAAATACGTGTTGCTCAAATAGTCGATACTATATCTAGGAATCGCTGGGAAGAAATAAAAACTAAAATGCATTTCAATAATAACGAAAATATGGTCAACAATAATGATGTTATACAAAATTAGCATTCATCAACGGTCTATTTTAAAATTTTCAAAGTATTCCAATGAGTGAAAAATTGTGTATTGACGAACAAATGATACCATTCAAAGAGGCACATTCTTTAAAACAATATATGAAGAACAAACCCAAAAAATGGGGATACAAGGCATTTGTTTTGTGTGATAGCAATGGTATTGTTTATAACTGGGAATTATATACAGGAACTGTTAAACATCCTCTTCATTTACCTAATGTAGACACCAGCGGTAATGTAGTAATAAGATTGTGTGAGATAGTCGAACCAAACCAATACTATAAAGTATATTTTGACAACTGGTTCAATAGCATTCAGTTGCAGATTAAAATGGAAAAACGTGGACTGCAATGTTTGGGAACTGTTCTTCCAAATAGATTGCCTTATTGCCATTTTTCTGATGACAAGAATATGAAGAAACAGGGCAGAGGTACTGTAGAAGAAAAGCACGCTACAGTAGATGGCATAAGACAAACAGCGTTAAAGTGGTACGATAATAAACCGGTTCATTTGCTTAGTACATTTGTTGGTTCTGAGCCTACTTCGTTAGTCAAGAGGTGGGATAAGAAACAAAAATCAAGAATTATTGTATGCTGTCCAAATTCAGTGCAATTTTATAATAAATTTATTGGAGGTGTCGATCTTATGGATTCAATAATTGCTCTTTACCGAACAGACATAAGATCTAAAAAGTGGTATCTAAAAATATTTTTTCACCTTCTGGATTTAGCTGTTGTTAACAGCTGGACGTCGTGATTGCGATTACTTTGAAATTAAAAAGAAAAACCAGTTGCCTTTGTTACAGTTTAAGTCCCACTTATGTAGCGTACTGTTAGCAAGCAATGACCAGATCAAAAACAAAGGACGTCCCAGGCTCAGTGAAATTGAGAACGGAATTGTAAAAAAACAGAGGAGAGGATCTACTGTTGTTGTACTACCAAAGGAAGTTAGGCTTGACCAAACCTTCCACTGGCCAGTAATTTCTGAAAAAAAGGGAAGATGAAGATTTTTTAAATTTCAAACGAAATTTAAAAAATCTAAAAAAATTACTAGTTGTTGTAAATGGATATTTGAGCACATATACAAATTAAAACATTTTCTCTTAAGTTTACAAAAAAGTCGAGCAATAGAGGGCTAAGATATTTATATTTCACTATATGCTCTATCATTTAGTTTTCATTTAAAATTTGCACCTATGACGAAATTTATAATATCTAAGATCTGGTGCTTTCATATGAAACTGGAATAAAACACTTGTTAGATAATATTTATTCGTTTTAAGTACACTTTTTTTAGAACCTAGTATATAAAAAAATAAATATTTGTCTGTCAACAAATTTCTATATAAAAGTACGAGGCACTATTCTCATGCTGTGAGCTTTGCTGCTCTGTTACTTTTATAACGCTTAAGCTCTTTTTAATTTATTGTCAATATTTTTGAGGTGTGTTTCCTTAAATGATTAGTACGTTTGATTAAATGAAATTGATATTAATTTTATAGTTTCGATTTTATTAGTGCTGATGGTATATGACTAGCATCTGTTGGTACTATATATCAATTTCAACATGTGGAAGTGAGAGCACTCTCTTGTTAGTAATTTCAGTGTAAATTTTGACGAAACCAGAAATAACCCATAATATTCTCCCCGTGTGATCGTAGTATTTCCGTTGATTAACTAGTATAGGGTATCCAATATTTCAATCAACGGTATGTCAGAGTGGTTTTTATTAATTTTTATATATATGTATTTGCAAAATGAAAAAGAAAGTTCAGTACAGGCAGTTAAACAGCTGATCTGTCAATTTAGAAGTAAGAGCAAGTACCAACTTGCTGAAAAGTATACCCATACACAAAAGGAATAATAAAATGTACTGCACAAACTATAGCGATATAAGCTATATCTCTATTAATAATTAGTATTTTTTCTAATACACCTGGAACGATTGAGTAAATAGGTGAACTATAAAGTAGGTGAATATTAGTGTGAAATTAGAAAAACTTAATAAATCGTTGATCAATTATTCACTATTAGGCAGTTAATGAGAAATGTTGGGAATACAAAAAAAAACATTAAACTAGTTATTTATAGATTTTAAACAAACACTAATATAATCATAAGAATAAAACTATGAAATACCATGGCAGAAAAGAAAACTGTCGACTTATTTTCAAATGTACATTGATTTCAAACAGAAAGATTCCTTCGAAACTCTATTTAAAAAGTAAAATCAATAAACAGATAATTATATACATAAAGATTATACAAATACCAAATATTGGAAAACCTAAATATGCGTGGTCAAAATATTAAAAATCAAAGTGCTTTAAAAAAAGTGAACGAATTCGCCTAACAGATGTTTTGAAAACAATATATTATGAAACGAATTGGGGATATTATATTACACAAACTAAACCGCTTGTCTACGAAAAAATCAAGAAAATATGATACGACAGGAAAGACTAATGACTTTACAGCTAATTGCCACATAAATATCAATGTAACGCAAAAATACTTATTTAAATAAACGTAAAATGTTTCACTAAACGTTAACGAAAAATGTTACAAATAAAGGTTAAAACATGCTTTTCAATTCGCGGTAAAAGATTTAATAAAGTTCAGCACACAGTAACAAAACTCATATACCAATAAACGGTACTCGATACAGCAGCAAAGTAATTTTGGCAAAAAATATGTAGGTTGTACTTTACTCCATTGGAATCATAGTACCCGCTATGGAAAATGGTGTCTTCTTTGACATCCAGCAACCACAAATGTGAAATTAGGAAAATTCAATGAACCGTTGTTCAAATATTCACTATTATATAGTTAATGAAAAATGTTGGGAATAAAAAAACATTAAGCTAGTTATTTATAGATTTTCAACAAACATATGATATAATTATAAGATTGTAACTAAAATGCTATGGAAGAACTAGGCATACATAAGAAAATTAACTGCCAACTTACTTTCAAATGTCCAGTGATCTCAAACAGGAAGATGCTCTGTCTCCAATCGTGTTTACCATCGTTTTGGAGAGCATCTCCCGGAAAGCAAATACAGAAAATCTCACAGTTTAACAATTAAGGTCCTCATATTATACGGACCTTTAACGATGAGTTTAATATAGTAGCGAAAATAATTATTAGTAAGCAAAAAACATTAATACATTCAATAGAAAAAAGCGCAAAAAAGGGTCCTCCAAATCAACGATAATAAAAAAATATATGGCTATCACTTTGAAATGTTTCATCGGTCTAAATATTTCTAATTTAAGAGCACTTTTAACAAAAACACTACAAAAGAGAATAATAACAGAATACAAGCTGGCAATTGCTACGTTTTAAGCAAAAAAAATAAATCCAAAAATACATCCCGCAGTAAGAAAAATAAGAATCTACGTATGTTAGTAAAACACAAACAATGAAAAAATAAAATAAGAGCCGATTGAGCGTCTCAGAAAGAAATATATAATTCTGTTATGAATAAGATCACAAATCAATACAAAGTGCAAAACAATAACTTTAGCGTTGAGATTTAGTTTCTTGTACGACGGTGCAATTTTTATATACCTGTTTGACCTTAGCATTATTTCCCGGTCGTAAAACACTTCTGAGGGCTTTTCTAGCAATCCTGATCTAATTAATACCTTAGTTTTACTTACATTGTTTTATATATCCTGATTTTAGTAGTTCGCATTACACTTGTGGATTTAAAAGTGTTATGAGGTGATACATAATATATCAGTTTGCTACCTGAATTTTCCCTTTTATCTCTTATGTGACAACGATATCTAAATCGCCCCAATTTTTCAAAATTATATGGGTCTATTGTTACGTTATATGCTCTATTCTACATCATCTCTTTTGTCTGTTAATAAATATTTATTTGGTTTTATCGTTACTATTATACCGTTTTTTTTTTGCTGGTAATAGCATTATTCTATACTATAGTATTCTAATATTTAATCTATGGATTAAATTCGGATAGCGGATGTTTAAAGTATGTTAATAAGGTCTCAATTAAACTACTGTATTGGCTGAACATATATTAATAATATTCATACATTACAACATGATCATGTCGCCCATTGTCCCCGTTGGGAAGTGGTGTTGACTTGACATTGACATATTTGACATAGTTACCAGGTTTACGTTAAGCCTATCTTACATTAATGTCAAACACCTTCCCCTTAAAGATTAAGGCGTACCCTAGGTTTAATTGTACGTCCGAATTTTGAAACATTACATTTCTTACTATCATTATTTTTTGAGCAGCTATAATGAGAACTTACAATATCAGTATTCCTATGTTCATTAAACAAATTTGTTAAATCATTATCCTGAATACATACATTATTTAAATCATTATTATCATTATCCTTATAACTATTTGGGTTTGTGTGTGGATACAACTCAGGTTCAAGATACATGTCTGCTACATCTGATTTTGTATGTGATGGTCTTATGTGTCTTGTGTTTCTTCTAACTATCCTATTATTGCATTCCTTTCTTATCCAGTACGATCTGGGTTCTTTAGCTTTTTCTACAATAACAGCTTTATACCATACTTTATCAACACTACTCTTAACAACTACATTATCCCCCCTTTTATAAGTTGTTGGTGTACGTTTACTATGTTTATCATACTGAACTTTTGTTTTTTGTTGTTGGTCCGATAACAGTTTATAAATCTCATTCTGAATTTTAGGTTGTAATTGTTCACTATTTAGTGGTATTTCTGTTCTCAAAGATCTACTATTTAATATTTGTGATGGAGATGCACTTAATGAAATAATAGCAGTATTATTATATTCTAAAACTAACTCACGATAATCAGAGTTTTCTGTAAAACTTTTTTTTTAAATTTATTTACAAATTCCTACAGCCTTTTCAGCAAGGCCATTACTTTGGTGGTAATGAGGTGAACATGTCAGGACTGTAATTTGTTTATTATCGTAATATTTTTTACACTTAAATGATATAAATGGTAAATTATCTGCAATTAAAAATTGAGGATAGCCAAATCTGGAAAAAACATCTTGCATTGCATCTATTATGGCTTCAGATGTTTTATTATTTAATGATAGCATCTCTATCCAATGGGAAAAATAATCTATTAGAATTAAGTAAGATTTACCACCAAATTCCAAAATATCAGCCGCAATTTTATTAAACCTCAATTTTGGTATTGAATGTGCTAACATTGGCTCTCTATAATTATTTGGCATGAATTTTTCACAAATTCTACATTTTTTCATAAACTGGACAATATCATCCCTAAGGTTTGGCCAAAAAAATAAAGATCTTGCTTTATTAATAGTTTTACTAGTTCCTATATGACCTTTATGTAATAGAGTAATCATTTCCTGTTTTAGAGATTTTGGTACAATTATTTTATTTTCAACAAAAACAATTCCTGCTTCAACATATATATCATTGTTAATACTGTAATATGGCTTTATATCCTCTGGAATCTTGTTTTCTTTAGGCCAGCCTTTATAATAAAAATCAACAATTGTAGCCAAAACTTTATCTTTAGAGGTTTCTTCTCTGAACTGATATATTTTTTTATCTGTCATTGGTAAGTATAGTGAGACTGAATGAACCATATCAAACATCTCTAAATCAAGGGTTTGTGCCTTTAAACTAGCTCTAGAAAGCATATCTGCAAATTGAATATGCTTTCCTGGAACATAATAAATATTTAATATGTACTTTAATAATTTTAGCCTTAAACGCTGCAACCTTACTGACCCAATTTTGCATATTGGTTTCTGCATAATTGAAATTATTGGTTTATGATCTGTTTGGACATCAACATCACACTGGTAAATAAAGTTATGAAATTTTTGTGTACCATAAAAAATGGCTAATAACTCTTTCTCTGTCTGGCTGTAATTTATTTCATGTTCATTCATAGACCTAGATGAACATGCAACTAATTTCAACATACCATCATAGTTTTGAAACATACAACACCCAATTCCATTTTTGGATGCATCACATTGCAAAACTATCTTTTTATTTGGATCAAATGGTACCAGAGCTGGAGAATTTGAAATTATTTTCTTTAACTTATCAAAACATTCCTGGTGTTTAGGCAACCATTGCCATTCTACATTGTTTTTTAAAAGTTCACATAAAATTTGCATGTGCTCAGCCATATTTTTAACATAACGTCTAATATAGTTAAAGGAACCTATTATTCTTTGTAACTCTAATTTACTTTTTGGAGTTTCTAATTTACATAAAGCATCTGTCCTCTCAGAATCTACTTTCATTCCTAAATGAGAAAAAATTTGTCCCATAAACTTTACTTCTTTTTTGCTAAATTGAATTTTCTCTTTATTAAATCTAGCACCCACCTCTTCTGCTCTATTTATCGCCTCTTTGACCGCTTGATCATGTTCATCTTGAGACGCCTCTGCTATGATCATATCATCATGACAAACTACAATGTTTTTAATATCACCAAAATGCTTTTCAACTGCCTCTTGAAAAAGGTCTTGAGAATTTGATAACCCAAAAGGTAAAACTAAAAACCTGTAAGTTCCATAGTGTGTAGCGAAACAACATTTCCATGAAGAATTTTCATCAATTGAAAGTTGGTGATAACTTTCAGATAAATCAAAAACAGAATATACATTTTTGTTTAATAATTTTGAACATATTTCCTCAATGGACTCCCCAACTCTAGGTTTGCGTACTATATGTTTATTCAGATCTGAGGGATCTAAACATATTCTTAATTTACCATTACTCTTTTCGACTATCGCCATTCTATTAATACTTGCCCTGGGGTCTATGTTTTCTACCTTAACAATTGCTTTTCTTTGGACTAATCTATTTAGCTCAGTTTTAAGTGAATTTCTAATTTTTATTGGACACTTGGTAGGTGGATAGCAAACTGGTTCAAATTTATCATTTGTTGTAATTTCATATGTGCCAGGAAATTTGCCTGACCCTGTGAAAACTTCAAAATTTTCATTGATAAATTTATCTGTTAAATCAGACCGGCCTATCTTATTTATTTTTATAGAATCAATACGTTTTACCAAACTTAAATTTAAACATGTTTGTCCACATATCAGAACCTGACTTGCACCATCCACAATGACAAAATCTTCAAAAATATTCTTACCCTTACATTTTACATTTAAATTTACTACACCTATAGGATGAGACACATTTCCATCAAATGCCTTTAACACATATTTAGTAGGCCTGGTTTTAAATTGACAATTAAATTTTTTATAAACATTTAAAGGAATAACATTTACATCTGCCCCTGTGTCTAACTTAGCTTTCAATTTATAATTTTCAACCTCTATATACTCTTCCCAAGTGTCTATCAAATCAACATTACATACCTTTTTCCTGCTGTTAACATTTCTTACAAAAAATTCATTAGAAGAGGTTGACTCACAATCATCTTTTTCAGTACTTTTAATATTTTTGACCTTGCAGGCAACTGCATAATGGTTTTTTAGTCCACACTTGTTACACTTCTTGCCATAAGCTGGGCATTCCCTCGGACCATGCTTTTTTGCACACCTTCTGCATAAAAAAAACTTCTTCTTCAACTTCTTTCTCTTCATTCCAAGGTTTCTTCTTTATATCATATTTCTTTTTCTCTATCTTCTGTGTATGATTAATATTTCCTGTGTTATATTGAAACTGTAAATTTTGAGATCTACTTTGCTCACTTGTTCTGCAGAATTCTATAGCTTTATTTAAACTTAATTTGTCTATTCGCAGGAGGGCTTCTCGTGTGGTCGGATCCCTAATTCCCATAACAATTTTGTCTCTTAATGCCTTGTCTTCACATGACTCATCGGGATCTAGGGCATTGTAATTGCAACTTCTAACCAAATGTCTGCACTCTGTCAAAAAATGTTCAAATGTCTCCCCATCTTCTTGTACTCGTTTTATAAAGTTGTACCTCTCAAAGCATTCGTTAACTCTTAGGTTCACATACTTATCTAACAGCTGCATTGTGAATTCATACTTATTTAGTTCTTCATCAGGGATAACAAAAGTAGCCATAATCCGTGCTGATTCATGGCCAATAATATTTCGCAGGATGGATAATTTCACCTGATCTACAGCGTCGTGTTGTCCTGTTGCTACTAAATAATCTTCGAATGAAATTTTCCAAAATTTCCATTCAGAAGGGGCACTCTGACCCTGGAGGTCGAAATCTTGGGGTAACTTAACATAACCTATTCCATTGACCATGCTTGCCATTTTGGGAACACTTAAATTTTTCTTTTTAATAAACTTAGCACTTAACTTTATCCTTGGACACGTAGATTCCATAAATTGACTGTGCCATGTTTAAAGTATGTTAATAAGGTCTCAATTAAACTACTGTATTGGCTGAACATATATTAATAATATTCATACATTACAACATGATCATGTCGCCCATTGTCCCCGTTGGGAAGTGGTGTTGACTTGACATTGACATATTTGACATAGTTACCAGGTTTACGTTAAGCCTATCTTACATTAATGTCAAACAGCGGATAGATATTCTTTACTTTCTCGGAAAAATCATATTTCCGACTCTAGTATGCCCTCTGTTAATTTCAGGCAACATTTGGTTATACATTTTAATACACTCTATGAACCTATGACGAAACCTATATGGAAATGTTTAACAGTATGTCAACTGGACATGACTGCCTTATTAGTTTGTATTTTCGATCGTGATTTATAAATGATTTATATTTTATAAAAATACATACAGAGGCATTATATCAGCATTTAGATATTGATTACCGTTGACATTTGTTTATTTTATTGTGTTGTTTCAGTACTGTGATAAAAAACAGGTATGTTGCTTTGAATCCACACTGGACCATATTATTTTAAATTATTTCTTTAAGATGGATACAAAAACGTAGATGAAGATTTTTTAAATTTCAAACGAAATTTAAAAAATCTAAAAAAATTACTAGTTGTTGTAAATGGATATTTGAGCACATATACAAATTAAAACATTTTCTCTTAAGTTTACAAAAAAGTCGAGCAATAGAGGGCTAAGATATTTATATTTCACTATATGCTCTATCATTTAGTTTTCATTTAAAATTTGCACCTATGACGAAATTTATAATATCTAAGATCTGGTGCTTTCATATGAAACTGGAATAAAACACTTGTTAGATAATATTTATTCGTTTTAAGTACACTTTTTTTAGAACCTAGTATATAAAAAAATAAATATTTGTCTGTCAACAAATTTCTATATAAAAGTACGAGGCACTATTCTCATGCTGTGAGCTTTGCTGCTCTGTTACTTTTATAACGCTTAAGCTCTTTTTAATTTATTGTCAATATTTTTGAGGTGTGTTTCCTTAAATGATTAGTACGTTTGATTAAATGAAATTGATATTAATTTTATAGTTTCGATTTTATTAGTGCTGATGGTATATGACTAGCATCTGTTGGTACTATATATCAATTTCAACATGTGGAAGTGAGAGCACTCTCTTGTTAGTAATTTCAGTGTAAATTTTGACGAAACCAGAAATAACCCATAATATTCTCCCCGTGTGATCGTAGTATTTCCGTTGATTAACTAGTATAGGGTATCCAATATTTCAATCAACGGTATGTCAGAGTGGTTTTTATTAATTTTTATATATATGTATTTGCAAAATGAAAAAGAAAGTTCAGTACAGGCAGTTAAACAGCTGATCTGTCAATTTAGAAGTAAGAGCAAGTACCAACTTGCTGAAAAGTATACCCATACACAAAAGGAATAATAAAATGTACTGCACAAACTATAGCGATATAAGCTATATCTCTATTAATAATTAGTATTTTTTCTAATACACCTGGAACGATTGAGTAAATAGGTGAACTATAAAGTAGGTGAATATTAGTGTGAAATTAGAAAAACTTAATAAATCGTTGATCAATTATTCACTATTAGGCAGTTAATGAGAAATGTTGGGAATACAAAAAAAAACATTAAACTAGTTATTTATAGATTTTAAACAAACACTAATATAATCATAAGAATAAAACTATGAAATACCATGGCAGAAAAGAAAACTGTCGACTTATTTTCAAATGTACATTGATTTCAAACAGAAAGATTCCTTCGAAACTCTATTTAAAAAGTAAAATCAATAAACAGATAATTATATACATAAAGATTATACAAATACCAAATATTGGAAAACCTAAATATGCGTGGTCAAAATATTAAAAATCAAAGTGCTTTAAAAAAAGTGAACGAATTCGCCTAACAGATGTTTTGAAAACAATATATTATGAAACGAATTGGGGATATTATATTACACAAACTAAACCGCTTGTCTACGAAAAAATCAAGAAAATATGATACGACAGGAAAGACTAATGACTTTACAGCTAATTGCCACATAAATATCAATGTAACGCAAAAATACTTATTTAAATAAACGTAAAATGTTTCACTAAACGTTAACGAAAAATGTTACAAATAAAGGTTAAAACATGCTTTTCAATTCGCGGTAAAAGATTTAATAAAGTTCAGCACACAGTAACAAAACTCATATACCAATAAACGGTACTCGATACAGCAGCAAAGTAATTTTGGCAAAAAATATGTAGGTTGTACTTTACTCCATTGGAATCATAGTACCCGCTATGGAAAATGGTGTCTTCTTTGACATCCAGCAACCACAAATGTGAAATTAGGAAAATTCAATGAACCGTTGTTCAAATATTCACTATTATATAGTTAATGAAAAATGTTGGGAATAAAAAAACATTAAGCTAGTTATTTATAGATTTTCAACAAACATATGATATAATTATAAGATTGTAACTAAAATGCTATGGAAGAACTAGGCATACATAAGAAAATTAACTGCCAACTTACTTTCAAATGTCCAGTGATCTCAAACAGGAAGATGCTCTGTCTCCAATCGTGTTTACCATCGTTTTGGAGAGCATCTCCCGGAAAGCAAATACAGAAAATCTCACAGTTTAACAATTAAGGTCCTCATATTATACGGACCTTTAACGATGAGTTTAATATAGTAGCGAAAATAATTATTAGTAAGCAAAAAACATTAATACATTCAATAGAAAAAAGCGCAAAAAAGGGTCCTCCAAATCAACGATAATAAAAAAATATATGGCTATCACTTTGAAATGTTTCATCGGTCTAAATATTTCTAATTTAAGAGCACTTTTAACAAAAACACTACAAAAGAGAATAATAACAGAATACAAGCTGGCAATTGCTACGTTTTAAGCAAAAAAAATAAATCCAAAAATACATCCCGCAGTAAGAAAAATAAGAATCTACGTATGTTAGTAAAACACAAACAATGAAAAAATAAAATAAGAGCCGATTGAGCGTCTCAGAAAGAAATATATAATTCTGTTATGAATAAGATCACAAATCAATACAAAGTGCAAAACAATAACTTTAGCGTTGAGATTTAGTTTCTTGTACGACGGTGCAATTTTTATATACCTGTTTGACCTTAGCATTATTTCCCGGTCGTAAAACACTTCTGAGGGCTTTTCTAGCAATCCTGATCTAATTAATACCTTAGTTTTACTTACATTGTTTTATATATCCTGATTTTAGTAGTTCGCATTACACTTGTGGATTTAAAAGTGTTATGAGGTGATACATAATATATCAGTTTGCTACCTGAATTTTCCCTTTTATCTCTTATGTGACAACGATATCTAAATCGCCCCAATTTTTCAAAATTATATGGGTCTATTGTTACGTTATATGCTCTATTCTACATCATCTCTTTTGTCTGTTAATAAATATTTATTTGGTTTTATCGTTACTATTATACCGTTTTTTTTTTGCTGGTAATAGCATTATTCTATACTATAGTATTCTAATATTTAATCTATGGATTAAATTCGGATAGCGGATGTTTAAAGTATGTTAATAAGGTCTCAATTAAACTACTGTATTGGCTGAACATATATTAATAATATTCATACATTACAACATGATCATGTCGCCCATTGTCCCCGTTGGGAAGTGGTGTTGACTTGACATTGACATATTTGACATAGTTACCAGGTTTACGTTAAGCCTATCTTACATTAATGTCAAACACCTTCCCCTTAAAGATTAAGGCGTACCCTAGGTTTAATTGTACGTCCGAATTTTGAAACATTACATTTCTTACTATCATTATTTTTTGAGCAGCTATAATGAGAACTTACAATATCAGTATTCCTATGTTCATTAAACAAATTTGTTAAATCATTATCCTGAATACATACATTATTTAAATCATTATTATCATTATCCTTATAACTATTTGGGTTTGTGTGTGGATACAACTCAGGTTCAAGATACATGTCTGCTACATCTGATTTTGTATGTGATGGTCTTATGTGTCTTGTGTTTCTTCTAACTATCCTATTATTGCATTCCTTTCTTATCCAGTACGATCTGGGTTCTTTAGCTTTTTCTACAATAACAGCTTTATACCATACTTTATCAACACTACTCTTAACAACTACATTATCCCCCCTTTTATAAGTTGTTGGTGTACGTTTACTATGTTTATCATACTGAACTTTTGTTTTTTGTTGTTGGTCCGATAACAGTTTATAAATCTCATTCTGAATTTTAGGTTGTAATTGTTCACTATTTAGTGGTATTTCTGTTCTCAAAGATCTACTATTTAATATTTGTGATGGAGATGCACTTAATGAAATAATAGCAGTATTATTATATTCTAAAACTAACTCACGATAATCAGAGTTTTCTGTAAAACTTTTTTTTTAAATTTATTTACAAATTCCTACAGCCTTTTCAGCAAGGCCATTACTTTGGTGGTAATGAGGTGAACATGTCAGGACTGTAATTTGTTTATTATCGTAATATTTTTTACACTTAAATGATATAAATGGTAAATTATCTGCAATTAAAAATTGAGGATAGCCAAATCTGGAAAAAACATCTTGCATTGCATCTATTATGGCTTCAGATGTTTTATTATTTAATGATAGCATCTCTATCCAATGGGAAAAATAATCTATTAGAATTAAGTAAGATTTACCACCAAATTCCAAAATATCAGCCGCAATTTTATTAAACCTCAATTTTGGTATTGAATGTGCTAACATTGGCTCTCTATAATTATTTGGCATGAATTTTTCACAAATTCTACATTTTTTCATAAACTGGACAATATCATCCCTAAGGTTTGGCCAAAAAAATAAAGATCTTGCTTTATTAATAGTTTTACTAGTTCCTATATGACCTTTATGTAATAGAGTAATCATTTCCTGTTTTAGAGATTTTGGTACAATTATTTTATTTTCAACAAAAACAATTCCTGCTTCAACATATATATCATTGTTAATACTGTAATATGGCTTTATATCCTCTGGAATCTTGTTTTCTTTAGGCCAGCCTTTATAATAAAAATCAACAATTGTAGCCAAAACTTTATCTTTAGAGGTTTCTTCTCTGAACTGATATATTTTTTTATCTGTCATTGGTAAGTATAGTGAGACTGAATGAACCATATCAAACATCTCTAAATCAAGGGTTTGTGCCTTTAAACTAGCTCTAGAAAGCATATCTGCAAATTGAATATGCTTTCCTGGAACATAATAAATATTTAATATGTACTTTAATAATTTTAGCCTTAAACGCTGCAACCTTACTGACCCAATTTTGCATATTGGTTTCTGCATAATTGAAATTATTGGTTTATGATCTGTTTGGACATCAACATCACACTGGTAAATAAAGTTATGAAATTTTTGTGTACCATAAAAAATGGCTAATAACTCTTTCTCTGTCTGGCTGTAATTTATTTCATGTTCATTCATAGACCTAGATGAACATGCAACTAATTTCAACATACCATCATAGTTTTGAAACATACAACACCCAATTCCATTTTTGGATGCATCACATTGCAAAACTATCTTTTTATTTGGATCAAATGGTACCAGAGCTGGAGAATTTGAAATTATTTTCTTTAACTTATCAAAACATTCCTGGTGTTTAGGCAACCATTGCCATTCTACATTGTTTTTTAAAAGTTCACATAAAATTTGCATGTGCTCAGCCATATTTTTAACATAACGTCTAATATAGTTAAAGGAACCTATTATTCTTTGTAACTCTAATTTACTTTTTGGAGTTTCTAATTTACATAAAGCATCTGTCCTCTCAGAATCTACTTTCATTCCTAAATGAGAAAAAATTTGTCCCATAAACTTTACTTCTTTTTTGCTAAATTGAATTTTCTCTTTATTAAATCTAGCACCCACCTCTTCTGCTCTATTTATCGCCTCTTTGACCGCTTGATCATGTTCATCTTGAGACGCCTCTGCTATGATCATATCATCATGACAAACTACAATGTTTTTAATATCACCAAAATGCTTTTCAACTGCCTCTTGAAAAAGGTCTTGAGAATTTGATAACCCAAAAGGTAAAACTAAAAACCTGTAAGTTCCATAGTGTGTAGCGAAACAACATTTCCATGAAGAATTTTCATCAATTGAAAGTTGGTGATAACTTTCAGATAAATCAAAAACAGAATATACATTTTTGTTTAATAATTTTGAACATATTTCCTCAATGGACTCCCCAACTCTAGGTTTGCGTACTATATGTTTATTCAGATCTGAGGGATCTAAACATATTCTTAATTTACCATTACTCTTTTCGACTATCGCCATTCTATTAATACTTGCCCTGGGGTCTATGTTTTCTACCTTAACAATTGCTTTTCTTTGGACTAATCTATTTAGCTCAGTTTTAAGTGAATTTCTAATTTTTATTGGACACTTGGTAGGTGGATAGCAAACTGGTTCAAATTTATCATTTGTTGTAATTTCATATGTGCCAGGAAATTTGCCTGACCCTGTGAAAACTTCAAAATTTTCATTGATAAATTTATCTGTTAAATCAGACCGGCCTATCTTATTTATTTTTATAGAATCAATACGTTTTACCAAACTTAAATTTAAACATGTTTGTCCACATATCAGAACCTGACTTGCACCATCCACAATGACAAAATCTTCAAAAATATTCTTACCCTTACATTTTACATTTAAATTTACTACACCTATAGGATGAGACACATTTCCATCAAATGCCTTTAACACATATTTAGTAGGCCTGGTTTTAAATTGACAATTAAATTTTTTATAAACATTTAAAGGAATAACATTTACATCTGCCCCTGTGTCTAACTTAGCTTTCAATTTATAATTTTCAACCTCTATATACTCTTCCCAAGTGTCTATCAAATCAACATTACATACCTTTTTCCTGCTGTTAACATTTCTTACAAAAAATTCATTAGAAGAGGTTGACTCACAATCATCTTTTTCAGTACTTTTAATATTTTTGACCTTGCAGGCAACTGCATAATGGTTTTTTAGTCCACACTTGTTACACTTCTTGCCATAAGCTGGGCATTCCCTCGGACCATGCTTTTTTGCACACCTTCTGCATAAAAAAAACTTCTTCTTCAACTTCTTTCTCTTCATTCCAAGGTTTCTTCTTTATATCATATTTCTTTTTCTCTATCTTCTGTGTATGATTAATATTTCCTGTGTTATATTGAAACTGTAAATTTTGAGATCTACTTTGCTCACTTGTTCTGCAGAATTCTATAGCTTTATTTAAACTTAATTTGTCTATTCGCAGGAGGGCTTCTCGTGTGGTCGGATCCCTAATTCCCATAACAATTTTGTCTCTTAATGCCTTGTCTTCACATGACTCATCGGGATCTAGGGCATTGTAATTGCAACTTCTAACCAAATGTCTGCACTCTGTCAAAAAATGTTCAAATGTCTCCCCATCTTCTTGTACTCGTTTTATAAAGTTGTACCTCTCAAAGCATTCGTTAACTCTTAGGTTCACATACTTATCTAACAGCTGCATTGTGAATTCATACTTATTTAGTTCTTCATCAGGGATAACAAAAGTAGCCATAATCCGTGCTGATTCATGGCCAATAATATTTCGCAGGATGGATAATTTCACCTGATCTACAGCGTCGTGTTGTCCTGTTGCTACTAAATAATCTTCGAATGAAATTTTCCAAAATTTCCATTCAGAAGGGGCACTCTGACCCTGGAGGTCGAAATCTTGGGGTAACTTAACATAACCTATTCCATTGACCATGCTTGCCATTTTGGGAACACTTAAATTTTTCTTTTTAATAAACTTAGCACTTAACTTTATCCTTGGACACGTAGATTCCATAAATTGACTGTGCCATGTTTAAAGTATGTTAATAAGGTCTCAATTAAACTACTGTATTGGCTGAACATATATTAATAATATTCATACATTACAACATGATCATGTCGCCCATTGTCCCCGTTGGGAAGTGGTGTTGACTTGACATTGACATATTTGACATAGTTACCAGGTTTACGTTAAGCCTATCTTACATTAATGTCAAACAGCGGATAGATATTCTTTACTTTCTCGGAAAAATCATATTTTAACACACAAAAACTGTATTAAATTGCCAAAAACTTCCTTGCATATTCTATTTATTTATGAGGGGCAGCAGCAATATCAGTAACATAATAATGCATATAGTCCTGGACTGGCTAATCGTTGGATAATAGGAAACATGGATGTAGCAGTTTTAATGGTTTGGTGACTGCTTACTGAAATCGGGAGCAGAGATATCAGTACCAAGTTAATGACTATAGGAGTTGCGGATACATTTTCTGATAACTTAGTTCCTCCCTTTTTTTTAACATATACTATAGAAGTCTCAAGTACAGGTCTCATGTAATTGTTGAAGATGCATAAGGTATTTAGACATCGTTTTTTGTAAAATGAATGTTTTAGATTTTCAGATGTATAAACTTGACGTGAATTAATTTGGACTCATAGGTATAATATTTGTAGGTTAAACTCCCATGCTATACTTTAGCAAAGGCCGAAGCTATGTCAAAAAAGACTAGCACAATTTTTTTTCTAAAACGTATTTCTCAACAAGTTTCTCACTTAGTTATATCGATAATTCTGTATATTCAATTATTCATGGGATACTTTTTATCTCTGAATAAAAATTATCGGTTTGGAATCAGCTCCTTTTTTATTATTATTAGTTTCATTAACTTACATAAATAAATACAACCTGATTTAAAGTAAAGTTGAAGTTGATTTTTAAATGCACACTTTAGATACTCTGTTTTTGTTTGCCTTATTTTTAGACCTTTTTGCTCAAGTGCCCATCTCCATTGTCTCAATCATTAATTCAATTATCTCTCCTTATCTCTGACTAACACCATATCGTTAGCATACATCAGGCACCAAGGGATATCTTCTTGACATGTTTTCGTTAATTTTTCCAACGCTAATTAGAAGAGATAAGTGATTAGCACTGACCCCTGATGCAATACTATTCTCAAATGAAATTTATCAGTCTTACCCTCACTTGTTCTAACATTAGTTTTCCATTACTTGCCTTATGATAAAAATGATAAAAAATGTTGATTTTTAAATGCACACTTTAGTGTCCTCCGGAGGCGTGTCAGCCTTGAGCTGACAGCCGTGCCAGACGCATCAAGGAATTTGGATATCGGTCAAAATACTTGGGAATTCCAAGTTTGGCCAAATCCAAATTTCTAATTGATTCGATGCAGGGAAATTCCACTTTCGCTACGTAAAACAAAGGATTTGTTTTACATAAAAGCAGGTAGATTTTCTCTCATCGATCAGTCGAGCTTGCCTCTTCTACTGTAGACCTAGTCGGTGCTATTATTGTTCCTACTAAGTTATTGTTTTATTTCTGATTTTTTTATATACCATTTTATTTTAGCATTATTGTATATTCAGACCTTTTCAGGTTAGAATAATATATTGATCTATATTTGTTTTGATTGTTTATTTTTCTTGTATTTTGTGTCTAAGTTGTTCTTCCGTAAGTTAAGAACACTTAGAAATATTTATCTTGCTTTTTCTATCTTATATTCTGATTTGTACTTTGTCTAAGTAGTTCTTTCCGGTAAGTCAAAGAACTCTTAGAAATATTTCTCTGAATATTTGACTTGTTATTTTAATTGTGCGTTTAAGCCGTTCTTTTCCGGTAAGTCAAAAGAACACTTAGAAATATTTTCATAATCATTGTTGCATTATTATTTCCGATATTTTATCTAAGATATTTTCTTCCTTAAGTTAAGAAAATACTTAATACATTTGTCTCTTTCATTTTCTATTTTATGCTAAGTTGTTTCTTCCGTAAGTCAAGAAACACTTATAAGTATTTGTATTCTTATTTTTCCATATTTGATTCTCTTGTTTGTTTTCACTCTAAGTTGTTTCTTCCGTAAGTCAAGAAACACTTAGAAATATTTCCATACCTTGTTTCATATTTACATATTTCATTTATCTGTATTTCTGTCCTAAGTTGTTTCTTCCGTAAGACAAGAAACACTTAGGAATATTTCTGCACTTTTCTATTCTTTTATCTTGTGTATTTTACTTTTCATTCTAAGTTGTTTCTTCCGTAAGTCAAGAAACACTTAGAAACATTTTCTTTGCATTGTACTTTTATACCATTTTATTTTTCTTGTTTACTGAGTTATTCCTTCCGTAAGTCAAGGAATACTTAGACTATTTTACCTGTTCTGTTTTCTATTTTTGATCTGTTATTTTGTAACTGCTCCTTGGAACTGTTACCTATAACAGATACTTGTCACGGTAACCGTTATTTTATACCAGTAGAAGTATTAAACCATTTTATCAGTGACAAGCAAAGATGGTCAACACCCGGTCTAATTCCGAGGACAGGAAGAAGTCCGCAGAGCCGGCGATGGGTCCTACAGGCCCAAATGCCCCCTCTCGGCAACATGGCGCCCAACAAAAATCCGAACCCACCACCCCAGGACCGTCTTCAAGCCAGCTTTCAACCGCTGACTTCATAGCTGCACTTATGCAAGCGATGACGGCCCTTTCAACTACCCAAGGCACAATACCACAGATGCCCCAACACACACCTGAGCCACCGAAGCCCAGGATCACTTACATGAAACCACCCCAATTCTCAGGCCGAGACATCGAGAATCCACTCAACTTTCTGAACAAAGCAGAGAACTTCCTCACCAAATACGATGTCGACGAGGACCAATGGATTGACTACCTAATAGACAATTCTCTCCACGGTGATGCGAAGAAATGGGCCCAGAAATTCTCACATACGGACCTGCCATACGACACGTTCCGAGGCCGCCTCCTGAAGAAGTACAACGATCCCGCTTTACTTTCAGCCCTCACATCCAAACTCCACGGCGAACACCAACGGAAGGACGAACCAACGGAAGACTTCATCAATGGGAAAGCTGCCCTGTTCAGACGTCTCGCCCCGTACACCCCTGAAGACCAGAGATGCATCACAATTGTGAATCAACTGCGACCAGATATCTCGATCTGCCTACGGCTGAACATCCCGAAGACAGAAGAAGACCTCCTAACGATCGCCCAGGGAATGGAAGCAGACACCCGCCGGAATACCGCTCTGAACAAACCCCAGCAACAACCTCAACAGCCGTACCGTCCCCTACGTCAGGATAACGCTCCACGACACCCTGAGGCGATAGACGAATGGAGGAACCCCAGGGGACAGTACAGGATGCCATCAATGGACCAACCACCACCTCCAACCCCACAGAACCAGGGAAACGCCAATCGGGGCGCCAACTGAACCCTGTTGTGAAGATGGTGCCCCAACTGAATCCTATTCAGGTACAACCCTCGACAGCAGGCCTCCCCGAACTCTATGGAAGGATCAACGGGCAGCAAGTGAAGATTTTGGTCGACACCGGTGCCTCCGGGAACTTCGTTCACCAGAGGTTGATCCAGAGACGGGACCTGCAACGAGGACCAGGACTGGTTCAGCTGGCATGCACGGGCAGCACATCCCGCACCCTAGGGACTGCTGCAGTCAATATGAACATTGACACTCTGGACACGACTGTAAACTGCATGGTTATGGAGGATTTGAACCACGACGTTGTGTTAGGGATGCCTTGGTTGGAGCAGGAAGAGGCCAATGTAGACATACCCCGAAAATGTCTACACGCTGGTACTGCCTGCCGAACCACCATCTACTGGGCGACCCCAGCAGAAAGGCAAGCCAAGCCACAACAGCTGGAATTCCATCAAACCCCATCCCAACAAGCAGAGCAGTCAACCCAAGAGGACAATGAAATATTAGACAACCGTTCACGCCAGCCGACCACTGAAGAAACCGAAACAGCGGACATCAGTACAGGCACACCCGAAGAAGAAGAAGAAGAAGAAGCCTACGGCGTTCCATTACTAGAGACGATGGAGGACGTCGACGAGGAGGAAGAACCTAGCCTGACAGCAGACGACATGCCAGACGCCGAATGCCTTCTATTGATAGAGACAATGGAGCACGGCGACGAGGAGGAGGACACCGACCCCATCCTCGACGGTCCGGTCGACATACCACTCCGAGAGGAAATCCGGAGAAGTCACCGGACACACAAGAGAAAGAAACGACTTCGGAGATGCGAGCAGCAAACCTCCGAAGACGTACCCATGAGCGAGATTGAAGAGAATCTCCTCCAAGAGTTCACGATGGTGGACGATGCTGACCATAGGACCCTGACCCCTCCGGACGGACGGGATGAAGGAACCACAGCGCAGCCGATCGCCAAAGATGACCAAGGATAAGGTCCCATTACGACATATGGAGATATCAAGGTGAATTGAGTAGCCTTATATCTTCACGACGTCGTAGGACCTCCTCAGGGTGAATAAAGTAGCCCTGACGGAAGCAGACGAGCCACCCAGCACACCTGGACCACCTGGACCACCTAGACCACCTAGACCACCTGGGCCTACTGGACCATATACAATTAAGTTCAAATATCTTAAGTACAATATCTTAGTTTTTTTTTATCTTAGGTCTTTTACATTATATTCTTTTAGGGTAAAAATTTTATTATTGTATTTTTTTTTATTCTTACATTGTATTTTTCTATTGTTTTAATAAATTTTCTTAGCACCGTTAGGTCTTTCAGAGGAGGGGGGATGTCCTCCGGAGGCGTGTCAGCCTTGAGCTGACAGCCGTGCCAGACGCATCAAGGAATTTGGATATCGGTCAAAATACTTGGGAATTCCAAGTTTGGCCAAATCCAAATTTCTAATTGATTCGATGCAGGGAAATTCCACTTTCGCTACGTAAAACAAAGGATTTGTTTTACATAAAAGCAGGTAGATTTTCTCTCATCGATCAGTCGAGCTTGCCTCTTCTACTGTAGACCTAGTCGGTGCTATTATTGTTCCTACTAAGTTATTGTTTTATTTCTGATTTTTTTATATACCATTTTATTTTAGCATTATTGTATATTCAGACCTTTTCAGGTTAGAATAATATATTGATCTATATTTGTTTTGATTGTTTATTTTTCTTGTATTTTGTGTCTAAGTTGTTCTTCCGTAAGTTAAGAACACTTAGAAATATTTATCTTGCTTTTTCTATCTTATATTCTGATTTGTACTTTGTCTAAGTAGTTCTTTCCGGTAAGTCAAAGAACTCTTAGAAATATTTCTCTGAATATTTGACTTGTTATTTTAATTGTGCGTTTAAGCCGTTCTTTTCCGGTAAGTCAAAAGAACACTTAGAAATATTTTCATAATCATTGTTGCATTATTGTTTCCGATATTTTATCTATGATATTTTCTTCCTTAAGTTAAGAAAATACTTAATACATTTGTCTCTTTCATTTTCTATTTTATGCTAAGTTGTTTCTTCCGTAAGTCAAGAAACACTTAGCAATATTTCCACATCTTTTCTGTATTTGATTTTCGTATTTGTAAGTCGTTTCTTCCGTAAGTCAAGAAACACTTATAAGTATTTGTATTCTTATTTTTCCATATTTGATTCTCTTGTTTGTTTTCACTCTAAGTTGTTTCTTCCGTAAGTCAAGAAACACTTAGAAATATTTCCATACCTTGTTTCATATTTACATATTTCATTTATCTGTATTTCTGTCCTAAGTTGTTTCTTCCGTAAGACAAGAAACACTTAGGAATATTTCTGCACTTTTCTATTCTTTTATCTTGTGTATTTTACTTTTCATTCTAAGTTGTTTCTTCCGTAAGTCAAGAAACACTTAGAAACATTTTCTTTGCATTGTACTTTTATACCATTTTATTTTTCTTGTTTACTGAATTATTCCTTCCGTAAGTTAAGGAATACTTAGACTATTTTACCTGTTCTGTTTTCTATTTTTGATCTGTTATTTTGTAACTGCTCCTTGGAACTGTTACCTATAACAGATACTTGTCACGGTAACCGTTATTTTATACCAGTAGAAGTATTAAACCATTTTATCAGTGACAAGCAAAGATGGTCAACACCCGGTCTAATTCCGAGGACAGGAAGAAGTCCGCAGAGCCGGCGATGGGTCCTACAGGCCCAAATGCCCCCTCTCGGCAACATTAGATACTCTGTTTTTGTTTGCCTTATTTTTAGACCTTTTTGCTCAAGTGCCCATCTCCATTGTCTCAATCATTAATTCAATTATCTCTCCTTATCTCTGACTAACACCATATCGTTAGAATACATCAGGCACCAAGGGATATCTTCTTGACATGTTTTCGTTAATTTTTCCAACGCTAATTAGAAGAGATAAGGGATTAGCACTGACCCCTGATGCAATACTATTCTCAAATGAAATTTATCAGTCTTACCCTCACTTGTTCTAACATTAGTTTTCCATTACTTGCCTTATGATAAAAATTGCATCCGTTGTTGATTTGCCTTGCATGAATTTAAACTGATTTCCTAATATTTCTGTTTCTTTCTGTATCCTACTATCAATTATTCTCTCCCACAGTTTCATGGTGTGACAGAGTAGTTTTAGGGCTCTATAGTTTGTACAGATAACATCTACTTTGTTTTTGTATACAGGTACTAAAATGCTACTTCTCTATTCATCCGGTATTCGCCTTACTTTCAATATTCTATTAAATAGTCCTGTTAGCCAACTTGTTCCTGATTTTCCTAATGCTGATCATATATATCCAGGGATGCCATCAGGACCTATGCCTTTTCTTTTTTCATCTTATGTAGCTCTTGAATAACTTCCGCGGTCGTCATTTTCGGCACCATTGCTATTACTGTCTCTGTTGCCTCTATAGATGCTTTCTCAAACTCTTCGTTTAATGGGTCGTTAAAGAACTCCTTCCAGCGATCTTTTAAATCCTTTCCTTGCATAAATAGTTTAATGTATTTATCTCGTATACATTTAATCTGATTAAAATCTTTGGTTTTCTTTGCTCCACTTTTAGCAATTTTGTATATGTTTTTTTCTTAGGACTCAGTTCATTGTACAGCTTTTCATACGCTGCTACCTTAGATTGTGCTACCGCTACTTTTGCTTCCTCTTTATCTATTTGATACTTTTGATAATCTTAGTCTGATATTTTTTCTTGTCTCTCCTTATATAATCTTCTCTTGTCTTTTATATTGTCTTAAACATCGTCTGACTATCTATATTTACCAATTTTTAAGTCAATTTCCTGAGATTTTTTCAAGTATTTTAGTTACACCCTCTTTAATAATTTTTGACACATTTCTCCAAATTTCATTATGACCTTTTTCCATATTCCAACACATTCTTTTTTTATTTCTGTTCTAAATTGAACTAATTTGTCGCTTGTTAACGTCAATTAATTGTTTTTGTGACTCTCCTCGATATTTTGGTTTTATTTCATATTTTACTTGTATATCTAGTACCAGCACTTTATGCTGTTGGCTTACAGTTTCACTAATTATTGCTTTAGAGTCTTTACATAAGGGATTGGCTTACGATCCATATTTGGAATTGATTTTGTCTACTTTTGAATTGGACAAGTTGGCTTTCTCTTTTCTAATGTACTAACAGTGGACTAGGTATGGCCACTGTTAGTACATGCTACTGCTAATTCCAGCATATTATCTGCCACATTATTTGCTGCTAATAGCATTCTTCTATAGCATTCTAATATAGATTAAATTCGTATAGCAAATAGATATTTTTCACTTTCTCGGAGAAATAATATTCTAACATACAAAATCCTATTAAATTACCAAAACCTTCCTTGCATATTTTATTCACTTATAAGGGACAGCAGTAATATCAGTACCATAATAAGGCGTATAGTCCTGGACTGGCTAATCGTTGGATAATAGGAAGCATGAGTGTAGCAGTTTTAATGTTTTCGGGACTGCTACCTGGTATAGGGGAGCAGAGATATCAGTACCAAGTTATTGCATATATGAATTGTTGCTTGAACTTTATTATTATTAAACAGCACTATATTCTATAACACAAGAAACACTGTGTTATAAAACAGTCGAATAATATACAGATTCTCAATTCAAATATTCAAAAAATTAAAGAACAGCTTACTAAAATAGAAATCGCCTATTTAAAATGCAATCCATTAATGGCCCAAGGTACCAAGCACTTCTAGCATATGGTAATGATATTGATCTCATAAGAAACTCTCCCGTCTGCGACATCTTCAACGAAGTGAAGAGAACACGAAAAATGTTTTACTTAAAACCAACAAAATTAAAAACATACAAGAGAATCAACAGAAGAGAGCAATTTAATCTAGATCGTGGATAAAACAAGTGATGTTTTTATCTAAGGGGACGTCATAGAATTTTTGGAGAAATGATCTCTAATTTAATATGTCGTAAGCGGCATTAACAGCCGGTTTCCGAAAGGCTGATCATTATTAAAATTAGGTAATCTACTGTTAACAGTCGATTAAATGCATTTTGAGTTGCAGAAACATCGATCAAACTTCAATCACATAACACACATTAACTAATCTAACAAGCAAATAATCGATGATTAACAGCCTGTCAAAAGTATTTTGGGTTTCCGAAACGCTAATTATCGTTTTATCTATGTCAAACTTCTGTCATACTAGCTTGTCAGGTAATCTGAGATTTTTGGACGATTAATCTTATAATCTTTGGTTATGTACCAATGGTTGTAAGTAAATGAAATAAAATCTTTGGTTACGTTGTAAGATACATAAACCTAAGGTGTTTTATAAAAAGCTGTTGTTTAGAAAGAACCCAAAAATATTGTTACAAAGGTTCATTTTAAGAATTAAAGATGATAAATGACAAATTGGTAAACATTAACGAACAACACAAAATTATTAGTTAGTTAGGTTATGTTTGTTTTGTTGATTTTCAGAATGCAGATTACACATAAACAGGAATGATAATAAAGTGAAACAGCAACATTACTTTCTTAATTTAGAGCAAGATAAAGAACAATTCGTACAGAAATAATAAACGATTACAATCGATTCTACTGTTTCCATGTAAAATCGTATGTCAAATAATCTATAATCGGTGATCACGTAATTTTACCATAATTTTCGTTTCGGAAACCTGTCGCTTGTTAACAATTGATCAAATTTGATACTTGATTACATGATTGGAGATTTGAATAACGTTTCGGAAACCGGCCGTTACAGCCGGTTTCCGAAAGGCTGATCATTAACAAAATTAGGTAATCTACTGTTGACAGTCGATTAAATGCATTTTGAGTTGCAGAAACATCGATCAAACTTCAATCACATAACACACATTAACTAATCTAACAAGCAAATAATCGATGATTAACAGCCTGTCAAAAGTATTTTGGGTTTCCGAAACGCTAATTATCGTTTTATCTATGTCAAACTTCTGTCATACTAGCTTGTCAGGTAATCTGAGATTTTTGGACGATTAATCTTATCTTTGGTTATGTACCAATGGTTGTAAGTAAATAAAATAAAATCTTTGGTTACGTTGTAAGATACATAAACCTAAGGTGTTTTATAAAAAGCTGTTGTTTAGAAAGAACCCAAAAATATTGTTACAAAGGTTCATTTTAAGAATTAAAGATGATAAATGACAAATTGGTAAACATTAACGAACAACACAAAATTATTAGTTAGTTAGGTTATGTTTGTTTTGTTGATTTTCAGAATGCAGATTACACATAAACAGGAATGATAGTAAAGTGAAACAGCAACATTACTTTCTTAATTTAGAGCAAGATAAAGAACAATTCGTACAGAAATAATAAACGATTACAATCGATTCTACTGTTTCCATGTAAAATCGTATGTCAAATAATCTATAATCGGTGATCACGTAATTTTACCATAATTTTCGTTTCGGAAACCTGTCGCTTGTTAACAATTGATCAAATTTGATACTTGATTACATGATTGGAGATTTGAATAACGTTTCGGAAACCGGCCGTTACAGCCGGTTTCCGAAAGGCTGATCATTAACAAAATTAGGTAATCTACTGTTAACAGTCGATTAAATGCATGTTGAGTTGCAGAAACATCGATCAAACTTCAATCACATAACACACATTAACTAATCTAACAAGCAAATAATCGATGATTAACAGCCTGTCAAAAGTATTTTGGGTTTCCGAAACGCTAATTATCGTTTTATCTATGTCAAACTTCTGTCATACTAGCTTGTCAGGTAATCTGAGATTTTTGGACGATTAATCTTATCTTTGGGTGTGTACCAATGGTTGTAAGTAAATAAAATAAAATCTTTGGTTACGTTGTAAGATACATAAACCTAAGGTGTTTTATAAAAAGCTGTTGTTTAGAAAGAACCCAAAAATATTGTTACAAAGGTTCATTTTAAGAATTAAAGATGATAAATGACAAATTGGTAAACATTAACGAACAACACAAAATTATTAGTTAGTTAGGTTATGTTTGTTTTGTTGATTTTCAGAATGCAGATTACACATAAATAGGAATGATAGTAAAGTGAAACAGCAACATTACTTTCTTAATTTAGAGCAAGATAAAGAACAATTCGTACAGAAATAATAAACGATTACAATCGATTCTACTGTTTCCATGTAAAATCGTATGTCAAATAATCTATAATCGGTGATCACGTAATTTTACCATAATTTTCGTTTCGGAAACCTGTCGCTTGTTAACAATTGATCAAATTTGATACTTGATTACATGATTGGAGATTTGAATAACGTTTCGGAAACCGGCCGTTAGATTGACAAATACTACCCCTAATACCTGATATCTTTCGTACCCGTTGTTGATTTTTGCAACAACGGGTACGTTATTACATACTTTATAAGTATTACGAATAAAAATAAATAAGCAAGAAGAATGTAAGTGTACTATATTTAAACCAAGTGACAGAAAAAAGAATATTATACATACATGTACTTCTAAATTAAAAATTATATGCCTGACAACGCAAGATACAAAAAACAATGATTTAACATTGAAAATAATGATAGCTTGCACAAGGGACAAAGTATTTAAAACGATAAGGCCGAACATATTATATGTAATTGTAATAGATATGTTGGCTAAAATTAAGTTACCATAAGACACCGAAATATTATATCTGGGTAAGGACTCACTACTGATTGCTACGCTAGTATCTGCCATAAGTGTATCCATGTGTTTATGTGTATCTAAAGTATAGTAGTATATTGAATTCCCTACATTAAAAAATCGAAATATTTAAATTAGACAGTAAAAAATTATAATTTTAAGATTGATTTCTAAATTATTATAATTTAAATTTTACTGCTTGATGAAACAAATATTGTAAGTCATATACTGTATCAATCGAAACATTGGAACGTACATTTATAATATGATAAATGTTTCAGTGCCAATGCATTAAAAAAAATACTAGTACATAAAAATGGACACTTGCCTTTTCAAAGTTTATAATAGACACTAATTTCAGTTTATCTGTAATTAAAGCAAGTAATATAAATTACCACCATAAAATATTTAACTACATTAACCAAGTACGTATTTGTGAAATTTCTCGATGACTAAATTGAGTGATATTTAAATAAATTTCAAGTTCCAAAACGTACCTGCTGTAAAATTTAAAAATCTACGACTAATCAAATTATTGGCAACATCGGAGGAGTTTAGTTGTGTACGCAAAGAAATGTATACGGATCCCAAAAGTGTTTTAATCTATTACGGAGTCCGACGTGTTGGTCGGAGTCCACATAAAGCGCTACCCAGATAATAATATACACGGTGTATATTCGCCTGGAGTTAGTATAATACCGTTTTAGTACGGAGCCCTCATTAACCGCTTGATCTATATATATATATATATATATATATATATATATATATATATATATATATATATATATATATATATATATATATATATATATATATATATATATATATATATATTATGTACTGTTTGTACTTTCTTCAAAGAAGAAAAAGAGTAATTGAAAACTTTGAACTTAACACAACTGTGTGAATCAACTCAAAAAAGACAAAAGTGGTATGGACATGTAACAAGAACTAGCGACAGCAGATGGATAAAGAGAATAACCGAATGGAGCCCCATGGAAAGGAGAAAAAGCGGACGATCCCGAAGATCCTGGAGGAACGAAGTAGACGACGCCATGAGTAAGAGATGCCTAAACGATGGAGAATGGGACAACAGAGATAGATGGAAATGGTTGAGCGAGTGAAGGCAGTGAATACTGTAGATATATCCCTGAATATATATATATATATATATATATATATATATATATATATATATATATATATATATATATATATATATATATATATATATATATATATAGATTTAGCGGTTAATGTGAGCTCCGTACTAAAACGGTATTATACTAACTCCAGGAGAATATACGCCGTGTATATTATTATCTGAGTAGCGCTTTATGTAGACTCCGACCAACACGTCGGATTAAGTGGACTCCGTAATATGATTAAACATTTTTGGGATCCGTATATAACTTTACGCATACACTTGTAAACTCCTGCGATGTTGCCAATAATTGTATTAGTAGTAGATTTTATAGCAGGTACATTTTGGAACTTATTAATTGCTTTAATTATTTTCAAACTTAAAAAAGCATTTATTATAAACTTTGAAATGGCTAGTTTCTATTTTATATATTATTATTTTTTGTTAAAATGCATGGGCACTTAAACATTTAGTCTCTAAAGGTACTAATATCGAGTAGAATAATCGTGTAATAGTTTAAGAAAGTAGAACCCTTCGGTAGGATTTTAATATACCACGTAAAATTAAAGAAAACCCTGTAAACATGAGATCTTTGTAATTTTTCAATTACTGCAGTTTATGACGTGCAATATTTGTTTCATAAAGTAGTTAAATTTAAACTATAATAATTTATGGGAAGCGTTTAAAGAAGTAAACAATAAGAAGATGAAACTTACTGTATTTTTACTTATTATATTTACAAAAAGAATATCTAAAGTAAAATTTAACACGTTTCAATGGAGTTGTAGTGAAATTTGACTTCTTATTACGATACCGGATCCTGTAAAATTTTAAATACATTAGTATTTAGGTACAATATACCGTTCACAATTATGTGATAATGTGTAGGTGTCAATATTATTAAAAAAAAATTATAAAGACACCGCTACATTGCACGGTCATGTGTCATACGGTTTCATCTTTCATATAAACATCGATATTTTTTAGCTTTGGGTGTATTTAAGTCCACCGTGCTGTAAGATATCTAGTGTTATTTTACATAAAATTAGCACGTTGGCTCTGATAATGACGTATAAATATACATTGTTAAAAATTGTATATATTTATCAATTTAAAACGTTTCTTGTTGTCTTCTGATTCTTCATCTCTATTCGTTCCTAATCAAGCACATGTTGTCCACAAGGTACCTCTCTCATTTTTAGATCATTAAACTTTTTGCCTTTTGCCATGGTTTTCTTCATTTTGTTTATTCATATCGTTTTCACTTATAACAAATATTGGGTAGTTTATTGTTTCATTAAACTTTCTCCTTATAATGTCTGTATCATATAAGTTTTCTAGTTATTATAGCGTACGTAATGTCGTATGTTAATTCCATTTTGTTTAACAATAAAACACCAAAACTTCCACAAAATTAATTCTAACTTATCATTACAGCTGTTTCGGCAGAGTGCCTTTCCCAAGTCTCAAGTTTCTCGAATCTATCAATCATCTATTGTATTTCTTATACTTTCATTTAAATCCTCTCCAATCAAAGATTTTGAAGCAGCTTTGCTCCATAGTCCATTTGTGTTGCTTTTTGTCACTGTTTGTCCTTTCTCTTTATCATTATGAATACGTAGCGCTACAACACTGGGTGGGTCTTCGCTGACTACAACTTATCTCCAAGTTAATCTATTTTCCACGACTTTGCAATCAAATGAAATGTTGATTTTTTGAGACGATTGGATGTTTTTTCTCCATTGTATACTGACATGCCCAAGTGGCATTATATGTGCTAACTTCCTTCCATACCAGTTTTACAAGTTTGACATCTTGGCGTCTATGCATGTGTCCGATATACCTTAAGCGATTTATTTTCCTGAACAATATCGTTGTAAGAGCTTTCTTTATTCAGTATGTTTTCTTATTCCATACGGATTTGTAGCGATATGATAATGAGTTCTGAAGCCATTTTCTTGTGGCATGTTAAAGTAATTACTATTTAAATGGGAATAAGCCACAACTAAAGGTTAAAGTTAGTTTATTGACGTTTCAATTTCCACTTCGGAAATCGTTCTCGAAATACTAGTGAAACATTAGTGAGAACGATTTCCGAAGTGGACATTGAAACGTCAATAAAAGAACTTTAACTTTTAATTGTGGCTTATTCCCATTTAAATAGTAATTATGATATTGGGGTTAAAAAAATTTTCTTATTATTTTCCTTTCAAATATTCGGAGTTCTTCCTTACTTGTTTTAGTTATTTTCCATGACTCACATCCATGTATTAAAATAGGTCTGAAGTTTGAATTATGCTCTATATTTCTTTAGTGCCATTATTATTAACCGTGATTAGTGATCTAAGATATTTAAAGTGTTTCATACTTTCGAAATTGTAGTTGTTGACTTTAATGTTTTATCTAAATTTATTTAATTAGTCTCTTCTGTTGATTCGCTTGTATTTGGTTTTCATTTCAGTGAAATATTTTTCGTGCACTTTGTTAAAGATGTTTGCACGTTGGGCCGTTAATGGATTACATCTTAAATAGGAGTTATTTCTACTTTAGTAAGCTGTTCATTAATTTTTTGACTATTTTTTTTTTTTTATTAACACCTGTGCGGTGTTTGTATACTGCTATCTGGTCACAAATGACCAATTATCAGTTATTTTCTGACCTAACATAATAACAGCAAATGATTAAATCTAAGGCTTACCCTATGGCTTACTCTTATTTTATCTATTAACTAATGCACTACAACTAACATGCAATAATTTCACAGCACTATACTCTGCTTTTTACACTAAACTGTTACACATTTACACTAGCTCAAATGGTTTTGTCCTTATGAGTCTTCTCTTTAGTTCAGTGTTGTCAAGAAACTGGATTGCCTCGACATTCACATGACTATGCAGCCTCTGCTCGTGACTTGCTGCTGTTCTCTTGATTATTTCGATCACAGTTTCCATACCCAGGTCCTGGTGGAGGTTGCTGTTACGGATATACCAAGGAGCATCAACAATGTTTCTCAGTACTTTGTTTTGAAATCTCTGGATAATATGTATATTACTAGCTTTGGTACAGCCCCAGAGTTGGCACCCATATACCCATACTGGCCTCAGTACTTGCTTGTAGATGGATAATTTATTATGAATTGATAATGTTGAATTTTTTCCAATCAGCCAATACAATTTCTTATATCTAATATCAAGCTCCCCTCTTTTCTTTTTGACATGGACTTTCCAGCGCAGCTTCGCGTCTAGGGTGATGCCCAAGTATTTTGCTGATGTTGCATAAGGAATTCGGGTATCATTTATTCTAACTGGCAAATTTTCTATTTTTTTATTTGTAAAGTTAACGTGTGCAGATTTAGTCTCATTTAATTTTATTCGCCATTTTCTGGTCCAGTTATGTATTTTATTTACTGATAGTTGCAGCTTATCAGTCGCTTCTTCACTAGTGTCTCCTATCGCCAGTATGGCTGTATCATCCGCGAAGGTGGCAATAGTATTTTGTTCTAGCTCTGGAATGTCACACGTATACAATAGGTACAGGACCGGACCTAAGACACTCCCTTGTGGCACGCCAGCTTTGATCTCCCTTAAGTCGGTGTAAACTTCTTCTTCTTTTACTCTGAAATATCTATTCGCAATGTATGATTTCAAGATTTCTGAATACTGTTTAGGCATGAACGTTCTTAGTTTATAGTTTAAACCGTCATGCCAGACTTTATCAAACGCCTGTGCTACATCCAAGAAGATTGTAGAGCAGACTTTATTTTCTTCTAATGTTTTTTCTATTATATTCGTTATTCTGTGAACTTGATCTATAGTGGAATGTTGATTTCTGAAACCAAATTGATGATTTGGTATAAGATTTTTTCTTTCTATTATTGGTTTTAATCTTTTCAATGGAAGTTTTTCAAATAGTTTTGACATCACCGGAAGGAGTGATATTGGTCGATAGGATGTCACTTCATTAGGAGATTTACCTGGTTTGGCGATCATAATTACTTCGGCTACTTTCCAGAGTCTGGGAACATATCTCAATCTAAAAGCAGCATTTATTAGGTGTGTCAGCTTAACTATGGCTTTTCTTGGTAAATTTTTTAATAATTCGCCTGTTATGAGATCATATCCTGGAGGTTTCTTAGGATTTATATTCTCTTTTATCTCTGTTGATACTTCTCTAAGTGATGTTAACGTTATTCTTTCTTCAGTTTGGAATGGTTCTTCCCATCTCAGTATTTCGCCATCATTGTGGTTGGGTTTGAACGTACTTTCTAAATGATCTGCAAATCGTTCTGCTTTCTGTTCGTTACTTCTAGCCCAGTTGCTGTTTTCCAACTTGATAGGAGGAGAATGAATAATTGGTCTCTTCATTCTTTTTGTTGCCTTCCATAAAGAATAATCTGTGTTTTGGTCAGCTGTTAAATTATTTAAAAAAGAATTAATTGTTGAATTTTTTATATTATTTATCTCCCTTTTTAGTTTTTGTGTAGCATTATTTAGACTAGTTTTGTCTCGTGGAGCTCTATATTGCTGCCATTTTTTCCTTAACTTCCTTTTTTCTACTATGAGTTCTCGGATTTCTTTTGGATAGTTGTTCCCTTTTGTTCTAGAAGTTATTGTGAGAGTATTTTCCCAAGCTGCCTGTTGGATATTTTTTATAAAGACTTCTAATTCGTCATCAAGTTGCCTCGTGTTTCTCAATGGCACAGCAAGATTAATTTTGTGTTCTAGGTTTATTTTGAAGCTCTCCCAGTCAGTTTTTTGATTAGTCAATATTGGATTAAACTCTTTTTTAATCACTGTATCACTCATAGTTAAAATTATCGGTGAGTGATCAGAGTTCATGTCCCAGCCGTCATTGATATCCAGATAGTTAGCTGAGATATTCTTGTAAATAAAGAAATCTATCAGGTCTGGAATTTTGTTCCTATCGGTAGGCCAGTATGTTGGTCTACCAGTAGAGATTACTTCACCCTTTTGTTCCTTAATAGCTGACAATAATTCTTTTCCTTTAGTTGTAGTTAGCCTAGAGCCCCAGTGGGTATTTTTTGCATTAAAGTCGCCACCGATGATGTATCTTTTTCCTAAAGTGTTCATAAACTCTTTATATTGCTCTCTTTTAATGGAGTGTCTAGGAGGACAATATATTGAACTTGTATTTAAGGTATGTGTTTTCATCTTCACACAGACTGTTGTAGCTTGTATGTGCTCAGTTGCATATTTTAATTCCTCATGATGCAAGATGTTATCTTTAATTATAATAGCGCTTCCTCCTTTACCTGCATTATCTGGGTGTACAGTAGAATATACTCTATACCCCCTAAATTTTACATATGACTGTTTAGTGAAGTGTGTTTCAGAAACGAGACACAGATCAATTTTCTCAATATCTAGTACTGCTTGCAACTCGATCTGATGTTGTAACAGTCCATTTGCGTTCCACGCCATTATTCGGAGGTCTTTAGCCATTTCTGATTTTCGGAATAGCTCCTTTAGCGCTATGCTCTAGTCGGGTAACTCTGATATCGATTTGAGTTATTTTGTCATCAATCTTGGTGAGCTTTTCCAATATAATTTTTAATGTAATGTCAGTTTCTTTTTCTTCTTGCGACGATGCATGTCTCCTTGCATTTTTTGTTACATCGCTGTAACTTCTATTTTCAGTGACCTCTGCCGTTTTTAGTTTTTTGCTTTCAATAACTCTATGGGGCGCTTTTATAACATTGCCTTTGTTTGTTCTCTCGTTTCTTATTATTTGTAATTTTTTAGCTACATAACATCCGCGGTAGTTTGCAGGATGGTTTTCTCCACAATGAACACATTTTGGTTTATCTTCTGGTGGTTTTTGGCAATCTTTAGTAAGGTGTTTACCAATACATTTTACACATCTTGGCTCCTTTTTACAGTATTTCCACGTGTGTCCGTAAGCCTGGCATCTTTTACATTGTGGGACTAATCTGGAACTCCTTAATGGCTCGATTTCAACTCTCGTACTAAGTATGTCTGTTATGCCGTAAATTCTATTTATATCTTCATCCTGTCTAAATGTTAGGATGAACATATCTAGTGGTTTTTTAGTTTTCCATTTGAATTTCTTATCAGCTTTAATGGCTTTATATTGTCGGTTTTGTAGGTCTTTTACTATTTCCTCTGGTGGCCATGTGTGATGTAATTTCTTAACAACAACTCTAATTGGTCTCTCTTGCTTATTTTCATAAGTGTGGTACGAAAGGTTACTCGTATTTAATTTATCTATTAAAGCTCTATAATGATCGCTATTGGCTGTATTAATTTTTATAACTTCACTGTTTATGATTTTCATAGTGAATGTAATACCAGCCTCAGTCAGAAGCTTGCTTAGGTCAACAGCACTTTGAAAACCTTCTACTACAACCGGAGGTGGTGGTTTTGGTTTTTTTATTGGTTTTTCAATTTGTGTTTCTGCACTTGATTTTTGCTGAGAGGGAGGAGATAATGAGGTATCCATTTTACGTTTTTTGTTAGTTTTCCTGTTTTCGGTTCTTATCCAGCCCGTTTCATACGCTAAATCTTCTTCATCGGTGCAGTATTCAAGTTTATCTGTTTTTAATTTCTTTTGTGATTCATCAGCACTTGCGGTTAACCCTGTATGTTGTTCGGCTTTTTCCAGCTGCGCTAATCTCTTTTCCATATCGGCGATTATTTGACTCAACCGTTGGTTATCCATATTAAGTCTCTTAACATTTTCTTCTGACTGACACTATGCATTATAAAGCGACTGCTCATTTTGTGAACGTTGTGTATTCTCTGCGAACATCGCATTGAATAACTAATATAAATAAATAAATTTAAATAGTCTAATAATTTTTGTTTAAGGCCTGGCCTATTTTATTTTTATTAATGGCACAAGCGATAAAAACAAAAACAAACATTGCGATAGCAGATCTGTCCAGATCTACTCTTCGAAGACAAACCTGCTCTGAACGTCTGTTGTTATTGTTTCTTTATTTTATATTAACAATGAGTATAAATACTAATAAATTATATTTAATTAACTGAACGGCTTACCGCTTCTATACTGGTTTATTCTCTTCACTACCGAACTCAGTCACACGCACGTGCTTACCGTCCGACAGTCAATCGACTAATGAAAAATTTGACTATTTGAATCGAGAATTTGTATTTTATTCGACTGTTCTATAACACAGAGTTTCTTGGTGCATATTTTTTAGTCTTTGATTTTTTGTTTCCCGTATCATTATTACAAGGATTTTGCTGGATATAGACATAGGGAACCCGGTGGTATGTACATGATGTTTCCAAAACCAACGTTCGAAAATTTGTCTTATTGTAAGTCATGATGATTTTACTAGGAAATATAGTGTTGTTTAATATTAATAAAGTTCAAGCAACAATTCCTATATGCATTAACTTGGTAATGATATTTCTGCTCCCCGATACCAGTTGCAGTCCCGAAAGCAATAAAACTGCTACACTCATGCTTCCTATTATCCAACAATTAGCCAGTCCAGGACTATACGCCTTATTATGGTACTGATATTGCTGCCAGTGAACAAAATAAGTGAACAGAATATGCAAGGAAGGTTTAGGCAATTTATTAATTTTGTGTGTTAGAATATTACTTCTTCGAGAAAGTGAAGAATATCTATTTGCTAATGGATTTGATTTAATCCATAAATTAAATATTAGAATGCTATAAAATAATGCTATTAGCAGCAAAAAATGGTCTAATAGTCACTAATGAGAAAATCAAATAAATGTTCTTTAACATACAAAAAAGAGGATGTAGAGTAGGGCATAACGCAACAATAAAGCCATATAATTTTGAAAGATTGCAGCGTTTTAGATATCGTAGATAACGTTGTCACATAAGAAATAAAAGAAAATATTCGCGTAACTAACTGATCTATATATAATCCTTTTAACACTTTTAAATCCAGAAGTCTAATACGAATCTCTAAAATCAGGATATATAAAACAATGCTAATGTGTGGATATGTGACAAGAACGTATTAATTAGATTAGGAATTAGGATGGCTAGAAAAGCCATCAGAGGTATTTTCCGACTTACAAAGGTCCGAGTACTAACCAATACCGAACATAACTAATGCCAAGGTCAAACACATATATAAAGATAGCAATGTCGTACAAGAAACTTAATCTCAACTTCAAAGTTGCGCTGGCTATATCGAAAGGCTCTCTCAATAACTGCATAGGCAAGTTAAATTGGGAGGATGCCACGAGAGAAAAAATACCCTTACGATATCTACGAATGAAGGGGGGAGGTAACATATGATCAGATTTAGGAATAATGAGTCTACCTACCGATCCATCATATTTATCAACACCTGCTATCCTACCTACAATCAATACTTATCTATTGGGGACTATCAAATCAATTACATGTAATCAAACGAACTAAGCTTAAAAAAATTATCCCAGGAAAGGCACTTCAGAAATATTGACATAAATTTTTAAAACGTCATTTACATGGCTGAGTTTACAATAGGAATGAGGAGACAAATAGAAGAAAAGGCAATAGAATCTGCGATGACGATGATATTTATATAACGTATAGGGAGAAAGAGAGAATAAGGTCTATGTTCAATTTAGAACTCGCTGGTTTTCTCTCTTTCGAATTGGGTATGTATATGTACTACTATAGAAAATAAAAGCAAGAGGACTATAATTATGAAACTTTATCTAAAAAGTAAACTCAAAAAGATATACAAATATACAAAAAGATTAAATAAATCCCTAATATTTACACAGACTGCTTTAAAAAAGGTGAACCAATGAGCATAAAAACACAGCTGTTTTAAAAACTTAATATTATTATACGAATTGTGGATCGAATTCACACACACTAAACCGGCTGTCTACAAAATAAATCAGAAGACTATGCTAAAATATGATACGACAGGAAGAAAGGCAATGACTTTTACAGCTGATTGTCGTATAAATATCAATGTCACGCAAATATAATGATTTTGCCACAGCATATGAATATTGCCTCGTACTGTTATATTATGTACGACGTTATACATCACTTGACGAAGCGCCAAAAATTGATTTTGAGATATTTAACTTCAAAGTTTTCACTCTATTAAAATTAACTATATATTACAATTGTCGTAATTTTTTGTTTTCGAAGGCAGTTTTTTATGTTTTCTCTAAGTGCGAAATAGTAACTTTGCTAATCTTAAAGAAATACGAAAAAAAAAAAAAAAAAAAAAAAAAAAAAAAAAAAAAAGGCTATTGATCGACTTACGATTTTCGCCACATTGTGTAATCGTGTTATGCATTAATCAATAGCCCAAACGACATGGAGGTCGTTTGATCTAGTGATGCGTAACTAAAATATCACTTTTAGTGAATGATTGGTAGGCCACAAGCTATTATTTATTTTTGGGTATGACAATAAAAGTCGTTTGTTTTGAATATTTTATATTACTTAAGAAATTAATCAAAAATATAAAAAAAAAACTTGAACTCAGTGTTAACAGTTGGTACAATTTTCTGAATATTATGAAAATAGTAAAAAAACATTACTCATCTCGTATGCCAAAGTCTAAGTCTCCATCAAATCCATCAATGTCATCTTCTATTGTATTGTTACTGAAAAGGAAGCGATACACAAAGTGGCTTGTCTGTGGCGAAAGAGGAATAAAGTGGTTACTTAGGGATTGCATTGCAACAGGCCGTCCTTTTTAAAATTCCTTCTAAAGATTTACTTCAACTTCACTAGTGTTAAAATCAGATTTCATAAAAATACTCAGTGGTATATCCTTTCTTATTTCAATTTCTGCTGTTTTAAACCAGCTTACCTTACTGTTTTCTATGTCATGTCTGATTTACGGTTTGTAATCATAGTTTCTAACTTCTTTGTTCCAACGAATTATTCTTTTTTCATTCTGTGAACTATTAGTGGGTTCTTTTTACAGGATTTCTTCATCACATTTAGGTAATTATCAACGGTATATAAACGTTGTTGAAATTTTAGGGCATTTTCAAAATCTCCAAAATCACTATCATTGGGTAAAAGCTATGACCAGGAAAGAAATAGCGTAATGTAATTTGCTTATGTAATGTAAGTAGCTTTGTTATCCTTGCCACTATGGATACCAAGGTTGTAAATACATAATTGACGCTTATAATATACGATATTTATTGGAATTCTCGGAAGAGGAAGAGTTTTTTTTTTTTAATCAAAACAAAGGATTTCCACTTCTGGTTGATCGTTGCTCATCTTCATGTCTAGCTTTCTTTTAGATTGTGCATTTTTAGCTTCTTCTAAGTGCACATTTTTTTCTTCTTTTAACTTGCTTAATTGTTCGTTATCTGCACAATTTTTAATTTCTAATTCGAAACAATCACATCGATTACAAGTATTTTTTTTAACTTTTTTCTTTGAAATTAAAATTTATCAGGGTCATTGTCTGCTTCTTCAATATACAATTCATACATTTTACTTAATGGTGTGTATTTTGTTAGGTATTCTCTTTCTGTGTTAGCTCTTCTGTAATGTGACTATTATAGAAAAATTTAAGCAATAACTGCCACTACTTCTTAACCTAAACGCCTCAACAAGTTGCCAACGTCACCATTGTTAACAACGTTTATGTACATATGTTGCCAAATATTCGGTTTACAATCATTAAAACGTTCGCAAGAGGCGCTTGGTCTACTGATGCAAAACTAATACACAAAATTAGTCGCTTGGTCTAGTTATGCAAAATTCAAAATCCAGAACAAAAAGAAAGGCACTTGGTCTTTTTAAATATACCTGGTTAACCGAGAGAGAACAAAACCAGTCATCTGAGGGAACCTTTCAACGATGTTGAGCTTTTATCGTTAACGCTCAGTGGAACATTTTACGTTTATCTAAATAAGTACTTACTATATTGTATAATAGTTGTAGTTTTATTTTACTGTTTGTATCTATATAGGTATAATTTATAATATAATATTATTTGTCTTATATACAAAATTATCCGTTTTGCGTTTCATTGATATTTATGTTGCAATTAGTTGTAAAGTCATTAGTCTTTCCTGTCGTATCATATTTTCCTGATTTTTTTTGTAGACAAACGGTTTAGGTTACGGACCTCGTAAATACGCATGCCCGAAAAAATAAATGAATCCTAAAAACATGCACCATTTTAATTTCATAGGAAATTGGTCGACAGGGTAGATTTGCACGTGCGAATGATGTCGAGTGTTTCCAATAAACATGACATAGGTATTATGTTTCTCTAATCTTAAACATTCAGTTACAGTTAGTCATCGCATTTTTATTTAATCTCACATTGAAAGATGTAATAAAAATTTACGACTTCCCGTCTTCAGAATTGCTGTGTAAAAATGTAAAATATTTACATTGCACTAATTTGGCGTGTAAATAAACCTTTTAAGAACTGAAAAGAATCTACAGGACAAATAAATAAATAACAAATTAATGTATGATAGAAAAATAATAGGATTTTGGTTTTAAATTCAGCAAAATATGTTTATACGAGAGGAAAACCTCGAATTGATTGGGAAAAATATTCGCATGAGATTTTTTGCATAATCACTTAAATAAAAGATCGCAGAATAATGTTCAAGAGGTCGCCCATACAAAAAGTGGTCCTAATAACCGCTAGGTTTTAGATAATAGATAAAATGTTAAATATTAGTTATGTTTAAGAAAAACATTTACAAAAAATGAATTGAAAAGAAAAGTACTTTAAAAGTGTGTAAAGCATTTAATTTCTAGCTGCGCCCCTTTGGCTTTATACACTCTAGGAACTAAAAGCTTTACACACTTACACATTACACACATTAAAATAAACAATAAAGTTATCAGATTTTACACACTTTTAAAAGTGAATTTTTTTAATTCATTAATTTGTCGTAAGTGTACACAACATATATACCTACTTAAGTTATTTTCAAAAAAATATTAAAATAGACATAATTTAACTTACATTTTTAGGATCTCACTGTAAAATGTTAAAAACGACTTGAAATCACTGAATATAAATAGCACCTCACTATAAAATATTAAAAAAACACTTCACAAAAAAAAATTAAAATATTAAAGCTATTTCACTAACGCAAAAAACTAGTGCGTCTCTGTCTCGCTACGATAACGCACTGAACAGAACTGCATGTTTTTGGAAATGCCTGATATTATTGTTTCGTCCGTAAATCGACGTCACTAAATGATGACGTCAGGTCCACGACATTATGAATTATCTCTACTTGCTCTTACTTCTAAATTGATAGATCAGCTGTTTAACCGCCTGTACTGAACTTTCTTCTCCATTTTGCAAATATATATAAAAATTACCCTTTTTTTTTCTTACATGAGGCATCAACCACGCAGGGTTATTAGCGTGTATGGATTGTGATACAGAGTTAGAACTTAACAATAGAATATAAACCATAGCAGTACATAAAGAGAAATAAACCTAAATCTATACAAAGTAAAATATTATATTTTTGATAACAGCTTGCAATCTTTGAGAAAGGCGAAAATATTTTTAGTATCACTGTCTTTTCCAAGAGCACTATTTAATGTTGATGGTATGTTATACATTTTGCGTTGCACATCGTACTTGGGGCACTGCAATAAACAATGTTTTACCGTTAAGATACTTTTACACATGTCACACACAGGTTTATCAGCACGTTTTAGTAGGTAGTCGTGTGTTAACCGAGTATGACCAATCCGGAAGCAAGTGAAGGTTACTTGTTGTCTTCTATTGTTAAATTTTGGGAATTTTTTATGATTAATATCAACTTCGTACAGCTTGGTTGGGGAGTTGTTCCATGTATCATGCCATATTGAATTAATCTTTTCTTTAAAGAATGCTTTCAGGTCGGTGTAAAGGGATTTCGTATTCTCTCCTGCGTTTGGTTTAGTAGGTGCATTTTTTGCTATTTTGTCTACAACATCGTTTCCTTCGATTCCAGTATGTGACGGTACCCATATAAAATTAACTTTAATGTTCATATTTTCTGCATATTTTAGTTCATTTTTATTGAGAAGGAGTAATGGATGATTCCAGTAGAGTTGGTTTAATGCCATTATTGAGCTGAGAGAATCTGTAATAATGATATTTCTCTTTTTATTTTTGTTAACTATCAGAACTAGTGCTTTTAGTATCGCATACAGTTCAGCTGAGAACGTTGTTATATATGAAGGAAATTTGTAAGCTTCTGTATAATCTGATGAGTAGATTGCTGCCCCAGTTTCGTCTTCGTTTTTGGAGGCATCAGTGTAAACTTTGAAACAGCTACCATATTTGCTTAATATTTTAAGAAATTCTTGATTAATTTGACTTGCAGGCGTTTCTGATTTGTTTAGGCGCAATAAGCTGGTGTCAGTAGTGGGAAGTCGAATTGTCCAAGGAGGAGGGGTTTAAATTGAGGAGATATCGTAGGTGTCTGTAAAATGAATACCCATTGTTAACAAGTAGGTATGCAGGCGGTAATAGAAAGGGTGATCAGTTTGATTTGAAGTTTGGAAACAACTTTTGAAGCGGTCAGCGAATACGTTGTGTATAACTGGATTATTTTGATTAGACGATACTGCCGCGGCATAAGAAAGACTTAGATATTGTCTTCTAAACGCGAGTGGAATCTCTCCAGTTTCCCAGTATAGGGTTTGTATTGGACTTGTGTGGTGTGCTCCTAAGGAAATTCCAAGACCTGTATTTTGAATAACATCTATTGTTTTTAAGTACATTTTTTTGGAGGAGTTGTAAACAATTGAGCCGTAGTCCAGTTTGGAGCGTAATAGGGCCTTGTAGATATGTAGTAAAGTAGAAGAGTCGGCGCCCCATTTTTTGTTTGCGAGTGATCGTAACAAATTTATTCCAGGCTGACATGTCTTTTTTAAATATTCTAAATGTATCTTCCAAGTTAGTTTTTGGTCAAAGATCATACCAAGAAATCTAACTTTGTCTACATATTTAATCTGTCCTTTATTTAGATATAAGTTCTTCGGTTGTATTTAATAACTTTTCGTAAAACATACTGTTTTGGTTTTGAGAGTATTGAACAATATGATTTATGGCTTTTTGGACATGGTTATGGATGGTTGTTGTGTTCTTTGCTCTACAAAGTATAACTAAATCATCTGCGTGTAGACTAGCTTTTACAGGATGTTTAATTTTTGCGGTAATAGAATTCATAGCTACAAGAAACAGAGTAGTGCTAAGGTTCGAGCACTGTGGTATACCATTTTCTTGATTTTTTGTTGAGGAATATACACCGTCTACTCTGACTTGAAATTGTATATTTTTTAATAAATTTGATATGTATTTGAGTATATTAACTCTTATTTTCCATTCGCTGAGCGTTTTTAAAACTGAATATTTCCAAACTGAATCGTAGGCTTTACTAATGTCGAAAAATATTCCAATACAATGTTGTTTGATTGCGAAAGCCCCATGTATTTCCGATTCTACATCAATAAGGTTGTCTGCAGTAGAACGACGCTTTCGGAAGCCACTTTGTTCTGGTATAATTAGTTTCTTTGATTCCAAATACCACATGAGTCTGTTATTTATTATTTTCTCTAACATTTTGCACATACTACAAGTAAGAAATATTGGCCTATGTTTCGGGATCTGGTTTTGATTTACTTTGTTTAGGAATAGGAATTATTATTGAATTTCTCCAGGATTCTGGAAATACATTTTTCGAGAAAATTAGGTTGTACATGCTGAGTAAGTATTCTTTAGATGGGTAGGTGAGGTTTTTTAGAAAAATAGTGGGTATATTATCTGGCCTAGGGCACGAGTTCTTACAGTTTTTCATTACCGTTTCTAATTTATCCATCGATATTGGAAAGTTTATTTCGCTTTTATTTTGATCTTCAGGATTTATGGTAGATTTCTCTTCATTTATTTTGTTCTTTAAGAAATTTGGTGAATAGTTTGCATCGCTTTAGTTTTTTTAATAACCTAATGCCAGTATATTTGATATTTCCTTTTGAGATTTATATATTACATTATTTTGCTTTAACAAATTTATCGACTTAGTGATTTTGTACCAGATATTCTTTTTACTTTTTTCCATACAGTTGTCATTGGAGTAGAACTGTCAATTGTTGAAACGTATGTTATCCAAGATTCGCGCTTTATTTTTTTAATAGTAAATCTGGCTATAGCTCGTAGTCGTTTGAATTCTAAAGAGTTTTTTTCGCTTTTCTGTCGTTTGAATTTATTAAATGCTTTTTTGCATTCTTGTATTGCTTGCTTGCATTCATGGTTCCACCAAGAAACTGGATGGAATTTACTGGCGAAGTTAATTTTCCCAATATTTTTATCTGCTGAATCTATTATCAGTTTTGTAATAAAATCTACTTCTTCATTCACATTACTGTTTTGATTTATGACATGCAAGTTGTGTTGGATATATTTTTGAAATTTCTTCCAATCCGCATTTTTTAAGTTCCATTTTACTTCTGGTATAGCTGTAGATGATTCTTCGTTATGAATTATAATAGGAATCACTATCGTAAGGCTCCAATAATACATCCCATGTAAGCATATGAGTTATTGATGGTTCGCATATAGATAAGTCAATAGCAGAACCTTCACCCGATCTTATGTCGAAACGGGTGTCTTGTCCATCATTAAATAGATTTAGGTTAAATTTTTCCAGAAGAGATTCTATTTTTCTACCGAGACTCGTTAATTTTTTTGAACCCCATAAAGGTTTATGAGCGTTGAAGTCTCCGACAATTAGTCGTGGAGTAGGTATTTGATCCAAGAGGTCCGATATTTCGTTATGGTTAAGTTCTTGGTTGGGGGGTAATGTATATATTGCATACGGAAAAGGTAGTTACGTCTTTGATTCTAGCTGCAATTGCCTCGAGGTTTGTTTCTAATGGTATTTCTGTACTATCAATGTCGTTCTTTATGTATATCGCTACTCCTCCGCTGGCTATTTTAGCATGTTCTCGACTTTTAAAAAACAATTAAAGTTTTTTAGTTTATGTACAGTGTTGCTTTTAAAATTAGTTTCTTGTAGACATAGAACCATTGGTCTGTATTTTAAGATTAGTATTTGCAACATTTCTAAATGGGTGTAATACCCATTTAGATTCCATTGAATTAAACTGCTAAATGTTATTATGTTAGTATTTGTCTATAGAGGTATCGCTGTCTGCCTCGATATGGAATTTTGGATCAATTTATCGAAGAATTTTATTTCTTATTCTGGTGCATCTACTTTTAATTTTTCTGTCATTTAGTTTAGATTAATTTTTTGTCAGTAGGTCTGTGACTTCAGAAATTTTATTGGTATATATTTTTGCGATACTTAGTGGGTCCGAAGATCCTGTGCAGTTTTCGAAGAAATCTATTAGTTGTTCATAGTTTAAGGGATAATTGGAATTTTGGTTGCTAAATAATTCTTCTGTTGGTTTCAGCATTTCCTCTAGCGTCTTTTTTGGTTTCTTTTCTTGGTTTAATTTAGTCTTTTTCTCTTTGTTTTTTGGTAATTCAAAGATGTGTTCTGATGAAGGAGTTCGGCACGGTGTAGAACGCTCAGAAACTGTGCGTTTTTGTGGTACTGGATTTGTTTCGATTTGATTAGTTAGAAGTTTTCTACTTGGTGTTTCATGTTGCACAGTTTGTTCGTTCAGTTGGGTTTGCTTTTGTTGGATGGTACTAGTAACTTCTTTAGTCACCTGCTTGTTACTATTTTCAATAGGGTTTTGACCGACTTCTATATTTTGATATTGTTCTGAAGCTATTTTCTTGTGGCATTTTAAATTAATTTATATTTAAATGGGAATAAGCCACAACTAAAGGTTAAAATACGTTTATTGACGTTTCAATTTCCACTTCGGAAATCGTTCTCAAAATACAAACATTAGTAAATTGTTTACTAATTTACAATTTACTAATGTTTGTATTTTGAGAACGATTTCCGAAGTGGAAATTGAAACGTCAATAAACGTATTTTAACCTTTAGTTGTGGCTTATTCCCATTTAAATATAAATTAATTCTATATTTTGAGGTATACAAGTTGTATCGCCTGATACAGATACCTTTGCTTGGTGTCTAGTCTGGTTATCTAAAGATAAGTATATTCTATATGATGTTTCTTAATGAGTAATAACAAGAAAATCGGGTAAGGTATGGTTGGTTAGACGGGATATGTAGGTTTGCCGCCTGAAGCTTAATATATGCTGGAATTCTGCAACATATTGAACCTTATTCCTAGCATTATCTCTTAACAGTGAGATAACGCCAAAAGAAAATAATTAAAAAGAAATTATAAAAAATTATTGCGAAATTTAAAATCCTTATTTATACCGGTATCTCAGAAAAGAGTAAGATTATAGTATACAATAATAGTATGAAATTAGAACATATTTTGTGTAAGGTACGTAGGGTACAGTCATATTTTGAGATATAAAATCTTCAATTTAGATATTGGACATTCTTAATAAATGTATAACCTAATATGCAAGCCTGTTTGTGTTTTACACACTTGGAAAACACTGAACAGACAAATATTTATTCTTTTATGTACTAGGTCCTAAAAAAAGTGTACTCAAAACGGATAAATATTATCTACCAAATATTTTATTCCAGTTTAATATGAAAGCATCAGATATTAGATATTAAAATTTTCTCATAGGTGCCAATTTAAGATAAAAACAAAATGATAGAGCATATAGTAAAATCTAAATATCTTAGAATAGCTGTATCGAACGAGGATCAGGTTATTGATGAGGAAAAAAAGACCTGTCGCTAAGGAAGTGAGAAACCAATTGGCAAACGCAAAGAGCACTTTAATTACATTAAATAAAATATGCATTACAATCTATCATGACACATATATTCGTACCGTAGAAACAAGATAATTAATAAACACGTTAAGAGAATCCTAATAATAACCAAAATTTAACTTTTAATACACAGAAGAAATAATGATATACAGAAAATACACAGGATAAACATTAAAATAGCTACGAGGAAATAATGAATCAGTCATATTAATGTAGAATAGCAGGGGACAGCGTGTTTGTCATAGCCTTAGACAAGTGCCCAATTGAAAAAAGAACACAGGTCGTTCAAAAAAGACGGAACTCACGGAATAAACATGTCTTTTCCTACTCGTTAATATTGAAAATACGTAAATAGAACATAGAATTAAAATGTAACCTTTGATATTTGTGATAAACCTTTGATATCACCTGAACAATGGCGCCGATGTATGTATATAGTTGAAATTTTTTACACTTATTTTACCTGTTTATTTTCTTATTATCTATATATGAGTTGCAACCGATATCACAAACTTATTTCTTTTCCATAAAGAGGCTCTTTAATACCTAAAATGATTACTATACAAATCTGATCCGAAATATCGTCAAAAAGTAATACACGTAATAGGTATGTAAAATTTAAATTTTTAATAAAAAGTAAAAGATAAGGCATTACTTATGAGGTTCAAAGAACGAGCCTTTACGAAGATTGAAGTACTAATAAGACCACCGCAATCGGGCATACCCGGGGTAATGATTACTTAATTAATCGGCTAATTCTTCAGTCACCCATTTAATATGATTTTGTCAAATTGGTCCTTTTTAGGACTAACTATTCTAATAACATATGTCCATAACTGTTAAGGGCATATCTAGAGATAAAGAAACTTTACTTTACTTAAACTTATCAGACATATGCGCTAAATATGAATCTGACTTATTTCTAGTGCAAGAAACACATATAGGGCATAACCTAGGGTATTTAGTATAAAGTTGATCGCTAAAAACCGCATTATAGATATAGAAATATTATCTCTGTCGGAAAAGAAGCAAAGAAAAATTATAAGTAAGAAAGGAAAAAACCAGTCAGCTGAGAGAACCTTTCAACGATGTTGAGCTTGGATCCACCATCTGCATATTTATTAAAAAATAATACTATATATAAAAATATACTACCGACATTGAGGGTCTGAGTACAAAGCTAATTACGAAATTTGGACCAAAATCACTACAATGGCTTATCCGGATGATAAACAACTGTATTCAAATTATGCAGATACCCAAAGTCTAGAGACAAGCCAATGTTGTTACCTTGCTTAATCATCATCATTTTGGCTTTACAACCCTGTGTGGGTCCTAGCCTCCCCAAGAATTTTTCTCCAGTCGTCCCTATCCATCGCCTTCCTCCGCCAAGCACGTATTTCCATATTTCTCATGTCTTCATCGATGTTATCTAGGAATCTTGTTCTGGGTCTTCCTCTTCTTCTTTGACCAATAGGTCTATCAAGGAGCGTTTTTCTAGCTGGGTCGGTTTGCTCCATCCGCATAACATGGCCTACCCACCTTAGACGTCCTATCTTTATGTGTTTTACGATATCTGGTTCCTGGTATATCCTATAGAGTTCGAAGTTGTATCGTCTTCTCCAGACACCATTTTCATTTACCGCTCCATAGATGCGCCTTAGTATTTTTCTTTCGAAACATCCTAACATGTTTTCATTACTTTTTGTTAAAGTCCAGGTTTCTGAACCATATGTTAGGACTGGGCGTATTATTGTTTTGTAGAGTTTTACTTTTGTATTTCTTGATATAACTGTAGATTTAAAAAGGAGATTAAGCCCAAAATAGCATCTATTAGCCGTGCAAATTCTGCGGTTTATCTCTGCGGTAGTGTCATTTTCAGTATTGACGAGCGTTCCCAGGTATACAAATTCGTTAACTGCTTCGATGACGTCATTTTCTATAACAAGTGGCCGTAGTGTTTGTGGTTGCGTACCTATTTTCATGTATTTTGTTTTGTTGGTGTTTATTATTAAACCCATTTTTGTAGCCGCTTCCTTTAATGCTACGTACGCCTCTCGTGCTGCGTTTTCCGTTCTCCCAACAATATTGATATCATCAGCATATGCTAAGATTTGCACAGATTTGTTATATATTGAACCGGTAGTTGTGATTTGTGACGTACGTATTACTTTTTCCAAAGCTAGATTGAATAGTATACAGGAGAGTGGGTCTCCCTGACGTAGCCCGTTATTTGTTTTAAAAGGTTCAGAGAGTTCCCCCTGGATTCGTACTTTGCATTCAACTTTTTCAAGGGTTAGTTTGGTTAAACTTACCAACTGATTTGGTACTCCTAGGTCTATCATTGCTCTAAACAATTCTCTTCTATTTACAGAGTCGTAGGCTGCCTTGTAGTCTATAAATATGTGGTGCGTGTCTACACCGTATTCCAGTGTTTTCTCTAGAATTTGTCTTAGGGTTGAAATCTGATGAATTGTTGATTTACCACCTCTGAAACCAGCCTGGTATTGTCCTATTATTCGCTCTGCATATGGTGCCATACGATGGCATAGTATATTGGAGAATATTTTATACGCTGCATTTAGGAGCGTAATTCCTCGATAGTTAGAGCATTCAAAGATATCACCCTTTTTGTGTATGGTGCAAAGTATTCCAATATTCCAACCTTGTTACCTTGCTTAAACCTAGCAAAAATTCCAACGACCACAAAAACTATCGGCCAAGATCTTTATTTTGTCAGCTATTCAGAATACTTTTGCACAAGATCGTTAATATGATTTCACCGATGTTAGAAGAAAAACTCAAATTAAAATACGAAAGTGGCTATAGATAGGGAAGATTATGTACATCACAAATACTAAATCTTACTCAACACAGCAAAGACGGGTAGGAAAAATATCAGGTATCAGGGGTGGTATTTTTCAATCTAAATTTATTACGACACCTTAAATTACAGGATATTTCTCCAAAAACTATATGATATCCACTTAGATAACAAACTCACTTATATTATCTGCGTATGCCTACACAACAAAATATTTTTCGTATCACTCAATGGTAAGAATAGCAGATGAACGATCTCGCTTGGGATAGCATAAAGGCGCCTACACTGTACAACATTTACACAAACGATTAACCCCATACCGGTAGATACTAGGACTTCTATTATATAGACGATACACCTATTATTGCACAATAAAAATAAACTATGAATCAATTTTCAGCCAAAACCCCTGAAAAACTCATGTGCGCTCCTTCAATTTCCCTAGCATAGACGCTTTTACAAAACTGAACATCCAATTATGTTATAAACTCGTTCAACTGTAGACTTCCTATATATTCCTCGAAAATAGTTTGTATCGCACGTGGTCATTCATAGATCATTGTTTAAAACTAAAAGGTAAATTGAGGACCAGAAATAATATTCTTCGCAGGCTTGTCAGCTAAAAATGAGGCGCATGTCCTTCTGCCCTTAAAACATAGACGCTTGCACTATATGCTTCTGCTGCCGAATATACCTTGTTAGACAAATGAACCATTCTTTCTTCTTATGCAGACTACTACCCATTTTAACACAAAAATATCTATTGTAGCACTTAACCATATTTATTTTGAGATAACCTTCTATCTAGATGTCATATGTAGTACACAAATAAGTCCAGAACTAAAATAATAGAAAAGATTTATACAAGATATCGCAGAAGATTGGATGAAATAAAAGCAGTTTATATTAATCGGATGCTTACATAAAACGTACAATGACATACTCACGTAAACAAAATATAATACGAAATTTCTGCAATTAAAAAAAACATCGAGTTCGGCATTGAACTAATAAAATTATATTAAACCTGTTTATATGCCTGTTTTTTAAAGAACCAAGTACCTATTAGTACGTAGTAATACCAGGTAATAAGATATCCTCTGTTACACAGTGTAATGCATATGACATTACACTGTCTACAAAAAGTAGATAAAAATAAGGAGCCCATTTAAACCGTTCAGGGTATATGTTGAAAATATACTGTATAATCGCACAGTTGCCAAAGTCTTAGAGCTTACTTAAACTGATAAACTTATGGTTCAAATATACAATGAAGAAGATCTGAACGACCCCTATAATATATACACGTGAACTAAGCGATATACATTTATGATACAGGGGTACTTATAAGCTCCAAAAAATTTTTATTTTTTATAAATTATTAAACTCTACATGTCGACGAATCGACAGAACCAATATTATGGAATTGTCAAATGAGCTCCGTATATCGGTGTCCACTTGACCACCGAGCTTACTTGAACCTGAATTTTAACATGGGCGGAGTCCACTTTATTTATATATATATATATATATATATATATATATATATATATATATATATATATATATATATATATATAATATATATATGCATATATATATATATATATATATGTATGTATATATATATATATATATGTATATATATATATATATGTATATATATATATATATATATATGTATATATATATATATATATATATATGTATATATATATATATATATATATATGTATATATATATATGTATATATATATATATATATATATATATATATATATATATATATATATGTATATATATATATATATATATATATATGTATATATATATATATATATATATGTATATATATATATATATATATATATATATATATGTATATATATATATATATATATATATATGTATATATATATATATATATATGTATATATATATATATATATATATATATATATATATATATATATATATATAGATCTAGAGGTTAATGAGAGCTCCGTACTAAAACGGTATTATACTAACTCCAGGCGAATATACACCGTGTATATTATTATCTGGGTAGCGCTTTATGTGGACTCCGACCAACACGTCGGATTAAGTGGACTCTGTAATAGGTTAAAACACTTTTGGGATCCGTATACATTTCTTTGCGTACCCAACTAAACTCCTCCGATGTTGCCAATAATTTGATTAGTCGCAGATTTTTAAATTTTACAGCAGGTACGTTTTGGAACTTCAAATTTATTTAAATATCAATCAATTTAGTCATCGAGAAATTTCACAAATACGTACTTGGTTAATGTAGTTAAATATTTTAATAATTATAATTTATATTACTTGCTTTAATTATAGATAAACTGAAATTAGTGTCTATTATAAACTTTGAATAGGCAAGTGTCCATTTTTATGTACTAGAATTTTTTTTAATACATTGGCACTGAAATATTTATTATATTATAAATGTACTTTCCGATGTTTCGATTGCTATAGTGTATGACTTACAATATTTGTTTCATCAAGCAGTAAAATTTAAATTATAATAATTTATAAATCAATCTTAAAATTATAATTTTTTACTGTCTAATTTAAATATTTCGATTTTTTAATGTAGGGAATTCAATATACTACTATACTTTAGATACACATAAACACATAGATATAATATTTCGGTGTCTTATGGTATGATTTTAGCCAACATATCTATTACAATTACATATAATATGTTCGGCCTTATCGTTTTAAATACTTTGTCGCTTGTGCAAGCTATCATTGTTTTCAATGTTAAATCATTGTTTTTTGTATCTTGCGTTGTCAGGCATATAATTTTTAATTTAGAAGTACATGTATGTATAATATTCTTTTTTCTGTCACTTGGTTTAAATATAGTACACTTACATTCTTCTTGCTTATTTATTTTTATTCGTAATACTTATAAAGTATGTAATAACGTACCCGTTGTTGCAAAAATCAACAACGGGTACGAAAGATATCAGGTATTAGGGGTAGTATTTGTCAATCGAAATGCCGCTTACGACATATTAAATTAGAGAAAATTTCTCCAAAAATTCTATGACGTCACCTTAGATAAAAACATCACTTGTTTTATTCACAATCTAGATTGAATTGCTCTCTTCTGTTGATTCGCTTGTATTTGTTTTTCATTTTGTTGATTTTAAGTAAAACATTTTTCGTGTTCTCTTCATTTTGTTGAAGATGTCGTAGACGGGAGAGAGTTTCTTATGAGATCAATATCATTACCATATGCTAGAAGTGCTTGGTACTTTGGGCCATTGATGGATTGCATTTTAAATAGGCGATTTCTATTTTAGTAAGCTGTTCTTTAATTTTTTGAATATTTGAATTGAGAATCTGTATATTAGTCGACTGTTTTATAACAGTGTTTCTTATGTTATAGAATATAGTGCTGTTTATATAGTGCTGTTTAATAATAATAAAGTTCAAGCAACAATTCATATATGCAATAACTTGGTACTGATATCTCTGCTCCCCCATACCAGGTAGCAGTCCCGAAAACATTAAAACTGCTACACTCATGCTTCCTATTATCCAACGATTAGCCAGTCCAGGACTATACCCTTATTATGGTACTAATATTGCTGCTGTCCCTTATAAGTGAATAAAATATGCAAGGAAAGTTTTGGCAATTTAATAGGATTTTGTATGTTAGAATATTATTACTCCGAGAAAGTGAAAAATATCTATTTGTTATACGGATTTAATCTATAGATGAAATATTAGAATGCTATTAGCAGCAAATAATATGACAGATAATATGCTGGAATTAGCAGTAGCATGTACTAACAGTGGCCATACCTAGTCCACTGTTAGTACATGCTTTTAGAAAAGAGAAAGCCAACTTATCCAATTTAAAAGCAGACAAAATCAATTCCAAATATGGATCGTAAGCCAATCCCTTATGTAAAGACTCTAAAGTAATAATTAGTGTAACTGTAAGTGAAATATAACTAGATATACAAGTAAAATATGAAATAAATCCAAAATATCGAGGAGAGTCACAAAAACAATTAATTGACGTTAACAAGCGACAAAGTAGTTCAATTTAGAACAGAAATAAAAAAAGAATGTGTTGGAATATGGAAAAAGGTCATAATGAAATTTGAAGAAATGTGTCAAAAATTATTAAAGAGGGTGTAACTAAAATACTTGAAAAAATCTCAGAGAAAATTGACTTAAAAATTGGTAAATATAGATAGTCAGACGATGTTTAAGACAATATAAAAGACAAGAGAAGATTATATAAGGAGGGACAAGAAAAAATATCAGAATAAGATTATCAAAAGTATCAAATAGATAAAGAGGAAGCAAATGTGCGGTAGCACAATCTAAGGTAGCAGCGCATGAAAAGCTGTACAATGAACTGAGTACTAAGAAAAAAACATATACAAAATTGTTAAAAGTGGAGCAAAGAAAACCAAAGATTTTAATCAGATTAAATGTATACGAGATAAATACATTAAACTTTTTATGCAAGGAAAGGATCTAAAAAATAGCTACAAGGAGTTCTTTAACGACCAATTAAACTAAGAGTTTGAGAAAGCATCTATAGAGGCAACAGAGACAGTAATAGCAATGGTGCCGAAAATGACGACCGCGGAAGTAATTCAAGAGCTACATAAGATGAAAAAAGAAAAGGCATAGGTCCTGATGGCATCCCTGGATATATATGATCAGCATTAGGAAAATCAGGAACAAGTTGGCTAACAGGACTATTTAATAGAATTTTCAAAGTAAGGCGAATACCGGATGAATGGAGAAGTAGCATTTTAGTACCTGTATACAAAAACAAAGTAGATGTTAAACTCTGTACAAACTATAGAGCCCTAAAACTACTCTGTCACACCATGAAACTGTGGGAGAGAATAATTGATAGTAGGATAGAGGAAGAAACAGAAATATTAGGAAATCAGTTTAAACTCATGCAAGGCATATCAACAACGGATGCAATTTTTATCATAAGGCAAGTAATGGAAAACTAATGTTAGAACAAGTGAGGGTAAGACTGATAAATTTCATTTGAGAATAGTATTGCATCAGGGGTCAGTGCTAATCCCTTATCTCTTCTAATTAGTGTTGGAAAAATTAACGAAAACATGTTAAGGAGATATCCCTTGGTGCCTTATGTATGCTAACGATGTGGTGTTAGTAAGAGATAAGGAGAGATAATTGAATTAATGATTGAGACAATGGAGATGGGCGCTTGAGCAAAAAGGTCTAAAAATAAGGTAAACAAAAACAGAGTATCTAAAGTGTGCATTTAAAAATCAACATTAGATATTGATATTGGATACCCTATACTATTTAATCAACGGAAATACTAAGATCACACGGGGAGAATAATATGGGTTATTTCTGGTTTCGTCAAAATTTACGCTGAAATTACTAACAAGAGAGTGCTCTCACTTCCACATGTTGAAATTGATATATAGTACCAACAGATGCTAGTCATATACCATCAGCACTAATAAAATGGAAACTATCAAATTAATGTCAATTTCATTTAATCAAACGTACTAACCTTTAAAATGATCATTTAAGATAACACACCTCAAAAATATTGACAATAAATTAAAAATAGCTTAAGCGTTATAAAAGTAACAGAGCAGCAAAGCTCACAGCATGAGAATAGTGCCTCGTACTTTTATAAAGAAATTTGTTGACAGACAAATATTTATTTTTTTATATACTAGGTTCTAAGAAAAGTGTACTCAAAACGAATAAATATTATCTAACAAGTGTTTTATTCCAGTTTCATATGAAAGCACCAGATCTTAGATATTATAAATTTCGTCATAGGTGCAAATTATAAATAAAAACCAAATGATAGAGCATATAGTGAAATATAAATATCTTAGCCCTCTATTGCCCGACTTTTTTGTAAACTTGTTTGTTTATAAAATGTTTTAATTTGTATATGTGCTCAAATATCCATTTACAACAACTAGTAATTTTTTTTAGATTTTTTAAATTTCGTTTGGGGAGAGTTTTGGGAGTGTTTAGCAAAAACTAACGAATTAAGTTATATACTTATTTATTATGTCATTCAAAAAAACAAATATTTGTAGTTAGTTGTAAAACATAAAGCAACTTTACATTTATCGCACATTACTTTAGAAGTATTACAGCATCCTGGTTTTTTGCATCTTTCCTTTTTTTCAGAAATTACTGGCCAGTGGAAGGTTTGGTCAAGCCTAACTTCCTTTGGTAGTACAATAGCAGTAGATCCTCTCCTCTGTTTTTTTACAATTTCGTTCTCAATTTCACTGAGCCTGGGACGTCCTTTGTTTTTGATCTGATCATTGCTTGCTAACAGTACGCTACATAAGTGGGACTTAAACTGTAACAAAGGTAACTGGTTTTTCTTTTTAATTTCAAAGTAATCGCAATCACGACGATGCAACAACTAGCTGTTAACAACAGCTAAATCCAGAAGGTGAAAAAATATTTTTAAATACCACTTTTTAGATCTTATGTCTGTTCGGTAAAGAGCAATTAGTGAATCCATAAGATCGACACCTCCAATAAATTTATTATAAAATTGTACTGAATTTGGACAGCATACAATAATTCTTGATTTTTGTTTCTTATCCCACCTCTTGACTAACGAAGTAGGCTTAGAACCAACAAATGTACTAAGCAAATGAACCGGTTTATTATCGTACCACTTTAACGCTGTTTGTCCTATGCCATCTACTGTAGCGTGCTTTTCTTCTACAGTACCTCTGCCCTGTTTCTTCATATTCTTGTCATCAGAAAAATGGCAATAAGGCAATATGTTTGGAAGAACAGTTCCCAAACATTGCAGTCCACGTTTTTCTATTTCAATCTGCAACTGAAAGCCATTGAACCAGTTGTCAAAATATACTTTATAGTATTTGTTTGGTTTGATTATCTCACACAATCTTATTACTACATTACCGCTGGTGTCTACATTAGGTAAATGAAGGGGATCTTTAACAGTTCCTGTATATAATTCCCAGTAATAAACAATACCATTGCTATCACACAAAACAAATGCCTTGTATCCCCATTTTTTGGGTTTGTTCTTCATATATTGTTTTAAAGAATGTGCCTCTTTGAATGGTATCATTTGTTCATCAATACACAATTTTTCACTCATTGGCATACTTTGAAAATTTTAAAATAGACCGTTGATGAATGGTCTAATTTTGTATAACTTATCATTATTGTTGACCATATTTTCGTTATTATTGAAATGCGTTTTAGTTTTTATTTCTTCCCAGCGATTCCTAGATATAGTATCGACTATTTGAGCAATACGTGTTTCCTTTTGCCAAAATGATCTTGTCCTTGGCAAGCCATATATTGACATCAGTAGAACAGATCCAATAAATTGGTTTAATTCTGCTAGTGTCATATTCAATGGTTTATTTATATTCTTTTGCAGTGCATACAAATTACTTTGTTCTACTATGTTTTCCAGCATATTGGTAGATATCATCTTTTTAAAATAATGTAGAGGGGATTCCGGTTCTAATAATTTGCATGTTGGTAAATTACCTTTCCATTCTGGAATTGGAAATACTGTTCGAGAACCACTCTTCCACTGAATGTTTTTTACGATCATTTTTGAACTTTTGAGCACATTTTGTTCAGTGTGTTTTTCAGTTTTATCGGTATCGCCCTTATCTTCATCTTAGTCTAAATCTAAATTGGTATGCTGGTCTAAATTTGCTTCGTACAAATCGTCTTCATTTTCCATTTTATTTGATTCTGGATCGATTAATATCTGGGTACCTGGAAAATTTATTATTACTTTCTTATTATCACTATCAAAGTCAGAGTCTTTGGATTCCTCGGATATTTACTGCTTTTCCCGTAGAACGTTTTTGTATCCATCTTAAAGAAATAATTTAAAATAATATGGTAAAGTGTGGATTCAAAGCAACATACCTGTTTTTTATCACAGTACTGAAACAACACAATAAAATAAACAAATGTCAACGGTAATCAATATCTAAATGCTGATATAATGCCTCTGTATGTATTTTTATATAAATTGTACACAATTTATAACAATAAATCACGATCGAAAATACAAACTAATAAGGCAGTCATGTCCATTTGACATACTGTTAAACATTTCCATATAGGTTTCGTCATAGGTTCATAGAGTGTATTAAAATGTATAACCAAATATTGCCTGAAATTAACAGAGGGCATACTAGAGTCGGAAATTGTTTTAAAAAAGTTTTCTGCATTAAAAACTCCTTTGTTACCTTGAGTACACACGGGGCTATAGAGGGTTAAAATAGCTGTATCGAGCGAGGATAAGGTTATTGATGAGGAAAAAAAGACCTATCGCTAAGGAAGTGAGAAAGTAATAGGCAAACGCAAAGAGCACTTTAATTACATTAAATGAAATATGCATTACAATCTATCATGACACACATATCTTGATACACATAAAACAAGACAATTAATAAACACGTTAAGAGAATCTTAAGAAATAATAACCATAATTTAATTTTTAATACACAAAAGAAATAATGATATACAGAAGATACACAAATTAAAAAAACGTTATCCCCATATTGTACGCAAGAGAGATACCTCTAGGAAAAATCAAAACGATCGAAAATATATACCAAAACAACACAATAAAAGTAAAAGTAGAAGAAGAACTAACCGACCCTATTGAAGGTGACAATGGAATAAGACAGGAATATTACCTGAGTCCTCTATTATTCAACCTGATTATGGATGAAATAATAAAAAATAAGAACTAAAAAAGGATACCAAATGGAAGAAAAACAAATTAAAATAATCTGCTGTGCAGACGACGCAATACTACTCTTTTAAAGTGAAAATGATTTACAACGTATGCTGTACCAATTTCATATAACCGCCAGAAAATTTAACATGTTAATTTTCCCAAAAGAGACAAAATGCATGGTTACAACAGCAAATTTACTAAGATGTTAATTGGAGCTGGAAGGTCATATAATAGAACAAGTGTTAGAGCTTAAATATCTAGGCATCACATTATCTAGCTACGGAAAGCTCGAAACTAAAGTGGAAGACCCAGTGAATAGAGCAAACAGAGCCACAGGCTGCATAAATGAAACATTATGAAGAAATAAAAATATCGAAACAGAAACGAAAGGCAGAATTTACAAAACAGTCATCAGACCAATAATGACATACGCGGCAGAAACAAGATCTGACACAGAGAGGACAAAAAGGATATGAAACAGCAGAGATGAAAACACTTAGAAAAATTGATGGTAAGACACTATGGGACAGAGCTAGAAGTACAGATATACGACGTCGATGCAAGGTGAAGAACATCAAAAACTGGTTAAGAAATAGAAGAGTAGAATGAAACGATCATATAAGCCGAATGACAACAAATAAAATAATAAAGACGGCAAGAGACGGTTAACCCATAGGAAGACGATCAGTAGGACGACCACGAAAACGATGGAAAGGCAACTTCCTGGAGGCACATTGAAAAACAGACAGTTATGTCTATATGAAAAGAAAAAGTAGAAGAAGAAGAAGATACACAGGATAACCATTAAAATAGTTGCAAGAAAGATAAAATAAATCAGTCATATTAATGTAGAATAGCAGAGGACAGAGTATTTGTCATAGCTTTGGACAAGTACCCAATTGAAAAAAGAACACAGGTCGTTCAAAAAAGATGGAACTCTAGAAAGAAAATAGCATAGATTTAAAAAAATAAAAGCATAAACATGTCTTTTTCTACTTTTTTAATATTGAAGATACGTAAATAGAACATTGAATTAAAATGTAACCTTTGATATCTGTGATAAACCCATCACCTGAACAGTGGCGCCGATGTATGTAGTTAAGATTGTTTACACTTATTTTACCTGTTTATTTTTTTATTATCTATATATGAGTTGTGACAGATATCACAAACTTATTTATTTTCCACAAAGAGGTTCTTTAGAACCTAAAATTATTAATAGAATTTTGAAAGTAAGGCGAATACCGGATGAATGGAGAAGTAGCATTTTAGTACCTGTATACAAAAACAAAGTAGATGTTAAACTCTGTACAAACTATAGAGCCCTAAAACTACTCTGTCACACCATGAAACTGTGGGAGAGAATAATTGATAGTAGGATAGAGGAAGAAACAGAAATATTAGGAAATCAGTTTAAACTCATGCAAGGCATATCAACAACGGATGCAATTTTTATCATAAGGCAAGTAATGGAAAACTAATGTTAGAACAAGTGAGGGTAAGACTGATAAATTTCATTTGAGAATAGTATTGCATCAGGGGTCAGTGCTAATCCCTTATCTCTTCTAATTAGTGTTGAAAAAATTAGTGTTTATTTTTTTATTATCTATATATGAGTTGTGACAGATATCACAAACTTATTTATTTTCCACGAAGAGGTTCTTTAGAACCTAAAATTATTACTATACAAATCTGATTCGACATATCTTCAAAAAGTAATACACGGCATGTAAAATTTAAATTTTTAATAAAAAGTAAAAGATTACGCATTACTTATGGGGTTTAAAAAACGAGCCTTTAGGAAGATTGAAGTACTAATAAGACCACCGCAATTGGGCATACCCCGGGTAATGATTAATTAATTAATCGGCTAATTCTTCAGTCACCCCTTTAATATGATTTTGTCAAATTGGTCCTTTTTAGGACCAACTATTCTAATAACATATGTCTATAACTGTTAAGGGTATATCTAAAAATCAAGAAACTTTACTTTATTTAAACTTATCAGACATATGAGCTAAACACGAATCTGACTAATTTCTAGTACAGGAAACACATATAGGGCCTAACCTAGGGTATTTGGTATATAGCTGATCGCTGAAAACCACATTATAGATATAGACATACTATTTCTATCGGAAAAAAAGCAAAGAATAACTCAAAGTAAGAAAGAACAAAACCAGTCAGCTAAGAGAACCTTTTAATGATTTTGAGCTTGGATCCACCATCTACATATTTAATGAAAAATAATACAAATACCGACATTGAGGATCTGAGCACAAAGCTTATTACGAAATCTGGACCAAAAACACTACAATGGCTTATCCAGATGATGAAAAACTGTATTCAAATTAGGAGATACCCAAAGTCTAGAGACAAGCCAAAGTTGTTACCTTGCTTAAACCTGGCAAAAACTCCAACGACCACAAAAACTATCAGCCGAAATTTTTAGTTTGTCAGCTATTCAAAGTAATGTACATCACAAATACTAAATCAAAGATGGGTACGAAAAATATCGGGTATCAGTGGTGGTATTTTTCAATCTAAATGCCGCTTACGACACCTTAACTTACAGAATATTTTTTCAAAAACTATATGATATCCCCTTGGATAACAAACTCACTTATATTGTCTGCTTATGCCTACACAAGAGAATATTTTTTATATCACTCAATGGTAAGAATAGCAGATGAAGAACGGTCTCGCTTGGGGTAGCATAAAGGCAACTACACTGTATAACATTTACACAAACGAACGATCCATACCGGTAGATACTAGGACTTCTATTATATAGACGATACACCTATTATTGCACAATAAAAATAAACTATGAATCAATTTTCAGCCAAAACCCCTGAAAAGCTCGTGTGTGCTCCTTTAATTTCCCTAACATAGACGCTTTCACAAAACTGAACATCCAATAATGTCATGATTGTTGAACGTAGACTCCCTATAAATTCCTTGAAAATAGTTTGTATCGCACGGGGTCAGTCACAGATTATTGTTTAAAACTAAAAGGTAAATTGAGGACCAGAAATAATATTGTTCGCAAGCTTGTCAGCTAAAAATAAGGTGCACATCCTTCCACCCTTAAAACATAGACGCTTGCACTATATGCATCTGCCGCCGAATATACCTTGTTAGACAAATTAACCATTCTTTGTTTTTGTGCACACTACTACCAATTTTAACACAAAAATATCTATTGTAGCTCTTAACCATATTTATTTTGAGATAACCGTTCATCGAGATATCATAATATGTACAATAATGTAGTACACAAATAAGACCAGAACTAAAATAATAAAAAAGCTTTATAAAAGATATCGCAGAAGATTGGATGAAATAAAATTAGTTTTTATTAATCGGATGCTTACATAAGACGTACAAAGACATACTCACGTAAACAAAATATATTACGAAATTTCTGTAATTAAAAAAAACATCAAGTTCGGCATTAAACTAATAAAATTATATTAAATAAAAGAACAACATTTTTAAAAATGCAGAAAAAATAAAATTTCCTATGCAAGCGAATATTCCATTAAATAATAAGCCCAAATCCTTTTGTATCTATATACCTGTTTTTAAAGAACCAGTTACCTTTTAGTACGTAATTATACCAGGTAATAAGATATCCTCTGTTACTCAGTGTAATGCGTATTAGATTACACTGTCTACGAACAGTAGATAAAAATAAGGAGCCCATATGAACCGTTCAGGGTATATGCTGAAAATATACGGTATAATCGCACAGTTGCCAAACTCTCAGAGCTTACTTAAACCGATAAACGTATGGTTCAAATATACATTGAAGAAGATCTGTACGACCCCTATAATATATACACGTGAACTAAACGATATACATTTATGATACAGGGGTATTTACGGGCTCCAAAAAATTTTTATAAATTATTAAACCCTACATGTTGATGAACCGACAGAACCAATATTATGGAATGGTCAAGTGAGCTCCGTATATCGGTATTCACTTGACCACGGAGCTCAATTGAACCTGAATTTTAACATGGGCGGAGTCCACTTTATGCCGTAGATATATATATATATGTATATATATATATATGTATATGTATATATATATATATATGTATATATATATATATATATATATATATATATATATATATATATATATATATATTGTGACGATTGGGGTTTATAGAAAATAATTTATAAGTTATATACTACATAATATTAGATATAAAAAAGTATTTGATTATTTTAAATAAGTTATATACTAGAGAATTTTATAAAAATTATTTATGTGAGGGCATTTTTAATAAATTAGCATATAATAATTGTAAAAAAGTTGTATTTTAATATTGTAAATAAATTTAAGTGAGCCATGTGCATAGGCAACCAAAATTACTCTCGGAGATTGACAGATATTTATACTCTGAAGTGACGTTTAAGAATATTTACGAATATAAAGTGGGTTATATAATATATTGTTTGAAATGTGTATTTTATTAAATTAGAGTGTTAGTTACTAATTTAATTATATATTCTGATCTGAAAAGCCTAAATGTAAACAAAATTATTAATAGAAAAGAATGGAATTCTCTGGATCTCCGGAGATGGCCATGTTTGCGAAATGGTTTGTTCCAGAAAATTCAGACAAGTATTTGATAGAACAAATTGGAACATGATATCTTACGAGATGGTTCTAGAAATCCAAAAAACATATAAATACCCGTGATTTGGATTCAAGAGGGCAGTTTTTAGAAGTTTTTAGTTAGAAGTCAAGCAGTTTATTATGAAAGTTAGTAGAAGATAGACACAATTAATTAGTGAAGTCAATTGTTCACAGTTTTAGTAAATCAGTCAAGCAGTTTTATAAGAAATATGAAAGTTAGTTGGAGATAGTCCAATTGTTTAATATAGTGAGTTAAATGAAGATTAAAAATTATGCATATAATTTAATGCACATTTATAATTATACACAAATAATTATTGAAGATTAAAAAAAGTATATTGGAAGAAATTAAATTATATTATGGTTGGAGATTAGTATAAATCAACTTATAATAATTGGATATTGGTATATTGAAAAGAAGAATAAATATAAATGCTGTTTGCTGGTTTGGTTGGTGGTGTATAAATGCTGGTGAAGGAAACTATATCTTAAATTGGTAGAAGCTGATAATTGAAAAAAGAAATTTCACAAAAACAAGGATAACCGAAGTACGAAGACTTTCAGTGGTGATTAGAATATATATAGTGGAAAACAGTTCATTTAGGCATTCAGTGAAAGAAAGGTACAAAATTTTGTTAATATAATTTAGTTAATGTCATAACAATTTCAATTTTGAAGATAGTTTGTTTAAATTTAACATTGTCTATAGAATTTAATTAGTTTTATAAGAACATCAATTTAAAGATAGTTTATTTTAAATTTACATTGGCTAGGTTAGATATATATGTGTGTTTCATAATAGTTATAATAAAGATAATTTAAAAAAGTACTTACAAGCTAATTCTTTGAGAACCGCGATAAAAACCCTATATTATTAAAAATACTCATTGCTCATCATTCAAAACAAAAAATACATCATAACAATTTGGCACCCAACGCGGTGGCTCTCTATTTAAAAGAATTAGTTTGGGAAGATAAGTGCTCTCATATAATTAAATTAATTATCAGTAGAAAGGAAAAATAATAGATTTTATTATTAATTATATTTGAACAAGTAAAGTCTCAAAATGTCTCAAGGAAAGAAAGGTACAAGAAGCAAAAAGAATGAAGAAGATGTGGAAGTAGAAACACAACCTATACAAGAGGAGAGTTTAGTTCAAGTTCCACAAGATACTGCAGAAATGAATCCAGAAAGAGAGGAAAATGTCAATATGGCAGCTTTGATGTCATTAATGATGCAGATGAACAAGACAATAGAAGAGAATTCAAAAGAAATCAAAGAAGACATAAAAAAATTGGAAGAGAATTCAAAAGAAGTCAAAGAAGACATAAAAAAATTGGAAGAGAATTCAAAAGAAGTCAAAGAAGACATGAAAAAAATAGAACAAAAAATGGAACAGAATTCACAAGAAGTCAAAGAAGACATGAAAAAAATGGAACAGAAATTGGAAGAGAATTATAGAAAATTAGAAAAGAAAATAGAAGATAATAATAATAAAATTGTAAAACAAATGGAAAAACAAATGGATAAAAAACTTGAAGCTGCAGAGAAAAAAGTAGCAAATGAAATAAAAAGTATACGGAATGACTACAAGAAAAGGATAGACAATGAGAGGACAGAAGTAAAGAGGATTATTCAAGATAATAAAATAGATATAGAACAGAAAATAGAGTTACAGAAATGTAACTTAGAAGTAAAAATTAACGAAGACAGGAGAAACACAGAAGAAAAATTAGACGATATACAACAAAATATCCAAATAAATAGTAATCAAATAAGAAATGTGGAACAGAGAATAGATGATATTTCATAAATGAGAGACATAGGGAGACCTTACTTAAATTTAACAAATGAGACTGGGATTATAAATTCTCTGGTAATATAAAAAATTTGCATCCTAGAGTATACATAAATAGTTTAAAACATAAATTAAGATTTGTGAATAATATTAATGATATTAAAGATTATATTAGAATGACATTAAATGACAATGCAGCAACTTGGTTTGCTAGTATTGAGAATGATTTAGATAATTTTCAAACATTTGAAAATAAATTTTTAAATTATTATTGGGGTGAATTAGAGCAAGCCAAGTTTAGAGAAATTCTATATTTTGGAAAGTATAATCAAAATTTAAAATCAAATATGGTAGATTATGCATTGAAATTGATAACAGTTGCAAAATATTTAGAACCACCACTTAGAGAGGATGAAACAGTCTTAAATGTATCTAGACATTTTGATGCTGATGTTGTGCAAACCGTAACTGTACAAAATATTCAAACAATAGATAGTTTTATTAATTTTATTCAAAGAATACAAAGAGGCAATATGACAAGTAATAATAATAACAGAAAAAACAATAGTAACTTTCAATATAATAGAAATGATAATCAACAATATAGACAATCATATAATAATTATAGATATGTTGATAGTTTACAAAATTTTAATAATAATAATAGTAATCAAAATAGACAGAATTTTAATAACAATACTAGTTATAATAGACAACATTTTAATAACAGTACTAATAATAATAAACAAGATTTTAACAATAGAAGAAATACAGAGCGACCTAACTATAATAGACAGGTAAATTGTGTTCGAAGGAATAGAAGCTGCGAAGACAGGGAACGAAGTAGTACAAGGCAGGAAAATGTGAGTAGAAGTCATAGTAGGGAAAGACATAGGACATCAGATTCAAGTGGTCAGATACAATCTGACAATTCTAATAATCAAAATTTTGTGCAGTAAACTTTCTGAATTACAAGTTAGGCCATTGCTATTATGAAAAACCTTCTGAATTTATTTCTTTAGATGAAGATAAAATTATTGAATCTATTAATTTAATTTATATAAATGCTTTGGCCAAAAATAAAATGATTAAGATTATGATAGATACTGGTTCAGAAAGTACTTTAGTCTCGGAGAATTTTATTTTTAATACATTAAAACTATCAGATATAATAAAGATTCCAAAAATTAAAATTATTGGTGCAAATAATAAGAAGTTGGGTGAAATTGATAAACTAGCCAATTTTAAAATTAATATTCTTAATAAAGAAATTAATATGCAAGGATTTATTGTCAAGGATTTATGTGTTGATATATTAATGGGAAATGATGAATTGGAAAAGAAGAAAGTAAAGATAGATTTTGAAGAAAAAATGGTAACTTTGGAAGGGCAAATAATTAAATTTATGCAGAAAGATGAGGTAGAAGAAGGAATAAGAGTTGATAGGATATTATTAAAAGAAAATAATGATGTTTATGAAGAAGAAATGTATTTTGATGATAGGGAAATGTCCCAGAAGAATGTAAAGAATAATTATTGTAGTGAATATTTAAGGAATGGAAATTTTAAGCAGATGGATGCCTACGAGGCGGAGTGCGTAAAATTGGAAGCAAGGAATAATGAGTACATAATGAAGAATAATTTTATTTGTAAAGAAGAAGATATAATGAAAGTTTTAAATTGCCCTGAAGAATATAAATCAATAGTCATTTCCATATTGCAGCAACACAAGGGACTTGTCAATAAAGAAAATAGAATTGCACAAAATTATATCCATAGTATAAAAGTTAAAGAAGAAAAAGATTTTAAAACAAAATCATACCCAATACCATATAAATACAGAGAAGAAGTAAACAAAACAATTAATAATATGTTAGAAGATGGGATCATTGAGAAGGCAGACACACGTTTTATTAACCCCATAGTAGTAGTACGAAAAAGATCAGGTGAAATCAGGTTATGTTTGGATGCAAGGAATATTAACAAGATTACTGAAAAGCAATTTGAAGCACCAATGAGTATAGATGGAATATTAGGAAGAATTACAGGAATGTCATTTTTCACTAAAATCGATTTACAGCATAGTTTCTGGTTAATACCTCTAGAAAGAAAAAGTAGACAGTATACAGGATTTCAGATAGATGGAGTAGTATATCAATTCAAAGTAGTACCATTTGGACTTCAATCATCTTGCAGTGCTCTATGTAGATGTCTTCATGATATTTTGGATCAATATGAACATTTTGTAATTCACTACATTGATGATATATTAATTTTTTCTAAAACGGCTGAAGATCATGAGAAACACCTAAAAATTATAATAAATAGATTAGACAAAGTTGGACTAAAAATAAATCAAGAAAAATGTACATTTTTTCAAAAAGAAGTCATATATCTAGGTTATAAACTTAACACTAAGGGAATCGAAATGGATCCAGAACGGACACAAGTCATTCAGGAATATAAAACACCACACAATTTAAGAACTTTAAGAGGATTTATTGGAATAATTAATTATTATAAAAGGATGATACCAGATCTAAGTATAAAAGAAATTCCATTACTTGAACTACTGAGAAAAGGTGTAAAATGGAGATGGGATCAGAGAAGAGAACTAGCATTCCAAGAAATTAAAAACATTTTTCTGTCAAATTTGAAAATATACTATCCTGACTATACACAGCCATTCATATTAAGAACAGATGCATCAATAGAGAGATTATCAGGGGTATTATTACAAATACATGATGGGGTCGAATACCCAATACAATTCATTTCAAGAATAACAAAGCCACATGAAAAGGGTTACTCAGTTTCAGAATTAGAACTAGCAAGTATAATACACTGTGTCACAAAATTAAGATTTTATTTATTGGGTAATGAATTTACTATAGAAACAGATCACGAAGCTTTAACGTCTATATTAAATAACAAATATGGAAACAGTAGAATACATCGGTGGAGTCTAATACTTAGTGAATACTGCTTTGAAATCAAATACATTTCTGGAAAATCCAATATAGTGGCAGATGCTTTATCAAGGTTAGAAAATACACCACAAAAAGGGCAGCGAACAATAAAAATTGGATTAAATCAATTAGTAGAAAGTACTGGATTATATTCTAAAGAAGAAATTATAAGAGATCAGATCAATTTGAGTGAAAAACAAAAAGTCCTTAGGAAAGATGGGGTATATTATAAAATAATAAATGGCATAGAAGTATATGTAATAACTAGAACTTTAGCAAAGAAAATATTGAAAAATTTACATAACAATTATATGCATATTGGTTCAAGAAAGCTATGGATGCTATTTAGGGACAATTATTTTGCAAAGAATGACATAAGTATAGCAAAGGAAATTACTACCCAATGCCCAATATGTCAACTAAACAAAGAAAAGAATTTCAAAAACCAGAACACATATAAATCTAATGTTGTATATGAAAAACTAAATACAGTTTCCATGGATTTTATTTCAAATTTAGTTCTCAGTCCAACAGGAAAAAAGCATATACTAGTGATAGTTGATTTATATACAAAATTTATTAAACTATATCCCTGCTCTAGAACAAATGTTAAAACATTAAAATTATATATTAATCAATTTTTCGAAGAAATAGGACCATTTAGAAATTGCATAATAGATAATGCTACATATTTTAACAACCAAAAATTTCGGACATTTTGTGAGAAAAAGGGAATCAACATTCATTTTACAAGTATCAGACATCCTCAGGCAAATCCTGCAGAAAGATATATTAAAGAAGTTATAAAATATTTAAGGATACTGTGTCAAAATCAACACGAAACTTGGCAGCAACATATACCACAAGTAGAATATTTTTTAAATAATACAAATAATTTGAATACAGAGGAAGTACCAGAATATTTAATGTTTGGCCATATAGGAAACAGAAAGTGGATTAGTGAATATAATCAGGATATGTTAGAACAAGTAATGCAGAAAGTGAATAACCGAATTAGGAGGAAAGCTGAAAAATATATCAGAAGACAAAATCGAAATATAAAAAAACCAATCACATTTCAAAAAGGAGACCTAGTGTTAATTCGTTCACTTAGAAAAAGTAATGTTAAAGAAAACCGTTGTAAGAAATTACAACCAATGTTTGAAGGTCCATATACAATTGAAAATCAGAATGGACTAAATAGTTATGTGTTAATAGATGCAGAGAACAGACTAAGAGGCATATTTCATATCAACGACATTTTTCAATATCATGAAGAGATTGAATAATGATTTCTATACCTTTAACACAAATATAATAACACTAATAACTTACTGATAGATCCATTTCATAGATAGATGGTAGATTTCTTTGTTGTGAATAAATGTGACATCATACTTGTTGAATTTTGTATATATGGAAATTAATTTGTACCCTAAAAATCATAATTTGGGGTTAGATACTATAATTGCTATAAAAATGTCTTTCTAATATAATAAAGTGGAAAAACTTACCAATTTATATTGATGAAGTTATTTTGAATGGAAATAATTCCTAGATTTTGTCTATAAATAAACAGAACACCATATCTATTATATTTTTAATTAAGGTTATATTTTATTCTCTGATATCGCATCCATTGCTCCATTTGACATGACAGTTTGACCATAGAATAGCCGAACTGTGCTCCGTTGTTCTCTGTTTTGACATAGACAGCGAACAGGGATGTATTTAACACATTTTAAATAAAAAAAAAAAATTTGATTTATTAAATTTAATAAGGTATGAGAAAATTAATATTTAAAAAAATAATAAGTAAATTATTTATTTTAAATATTATTTTTGGGGTATTGTGACGATTGGGGTTTATAGAAAATAATTTATAAGTTATATACTACATAATATTAGATATAAAAAAGTATTTGATTATTTTAAATAAGTTATATACTAGAGAATTTTATAAAAATTATTTATGTGAGGGCATTTTTAATAAATTAGCATATAATAATTGTAAAAAAGTTGTATTTTAATATTGTAAATAAATTTAAGTGAGCCATGTGCATAGGCAACCAAAATTACTCTCGGAGATTGACAGATATTTATACTCTGAAGTGACGTTTAAGAATATTTACGAATATAAAGTGGGTTATATAATATATTGTTTGAAATGTGTATTTTATTAAATTAGAGTGTTAGTTACTAATTTAATTATATATTCTGATCTGAAAAGCCTAAATGTAAACAAAATTATTAATAGAAAAGAATGGAATTCTCTGGATCTCCGGAGATGGCCATGTTTGCGAAATGGTTTGTTCCAGAAAATTCAGACAAGTATTTGATAGAACAAATTGGAACATGATATCTTACGAGATGGTTCTAGAAATCCAAAAAACATATAAATACCCGTGATTTGGATTCAAGAGGGCAGTTTTTAGAAGTTTTTAGTTAGAAGTCAAGCAGTTTATTATGAAAGTTAGTAGAAGATAGACACAATTAATTAGTGAAGTCAATTGTTCACAGTTTTAGTAAATCAGTCAAGCAGTTTTATAAGAAATATGAAAGTTAGTTGGAGATAGTCCAATTGTTTAATATAGTGAGTTAAATGAAGATTAAAAATTATGCATATAATTTAATGCACATTTATAATTATACACAAATAATTATTGAAGATTAAAAAAAGTATATTGGAAGAAATTAAATTATATTATGGTTGGAGATTAGTATAAATCAACTTATAATAATTGGATATTGGTATATTGAAAAGAAGAATAAATATAAATGCTGTTTGCTGGTTTGGTTGGTGGTGTATAAATGCTGGTGAAGAAAACTATATCTTAAATTGGTAGAAGCTGATAATTGAAAAAAGAAATTTCACAAAAACAAGGATAACCGAAGTACGAAGACTTTCAGTGGTGATTAGAATATATATAGTGGAAAACAGTTCATTTAGGCATTCAGTGAAAGAAAGGTACAAAATTTTGTTAATATAATTTAGTTAATGTCATAACAATTTCAATTTTGAAGATAGTTTGTTTAAATTTAACATTGTCTATAGAATTTAATTAGTTTTATAAGAACATCAATTTAAAGATAGTTTATTTTAAATTTACATTGGCTAGGTTAGATATATATGTGTGTTTCATAATAGTTATAATAAAGATAATTTAAAAAAGTACTTACAAGCTAATTCTTTGAGAACCGCGATAAAAACCCTATATTATTAAAAATACTCATTGCTCATCATTCAAAACAAAAAATACATCATAACAATATATATATATATATGTATATATATATATATATATATATATATATATATATATATATATATATATATATATATATATATATGTATATATATATATATATATATATATATATATATATATATGTATATATATATATGTATATATATATATATATATATATATATTTATATATATTTATATATATATATATATACATATATATATATATATATATATATATATATATATATATATATATATATATATATATATATAAGTTTTCCAGTTTAATTTCCTTAAGTGGCCCTTCATATAGTTCACCATATTTTATGATTAAAGGAAATTCTTTTTCGTATATCAGATGTTTCACTTTAGTGTAAGGATTCTGCTTGGTAATTTTTATAATCTGCAGTGATCATTTGAAAAAATTTAAATTTCTATGAGCTGCATCGACTTCTTGTACACAGCTGTGACCCGGTTCACCAAATTTCTGTTCTATTATTTTTATCTGACCTGAAGAATTGGATTGCAAAAAATGTTGCAAAGCAAATGTCATTATTGAATTTTTATTTTGAGGTACACAGCTGTCTGACCATAAAATTAATTTTTCAAGTGCAGGATTATCTAGTACTACTTTTTTAAGTATTTTAATCAAAGCACAAGAAATATGAAGTCCGCTTCTACCAGAAATCATTTCATGCCATAAGGCATTATATACGATCTTAGTTTTGTCGAAATGAGCAGTTAAATTATAACAAGAAAATTTTGTTTTATAATAAAAATTGCTTACGTTAGATTTTGGTAGCGAAAAAACTTTTTGCAGATCAAAACATAAAACACCAACACATTTGCCCTCGGAGGATATAAATTTGTCTCGGTTTTTTTCCTGATGTACCAAATCTTTATTTTTCTTGCGAGTTTCAAATTTTAAAATATCTGCTTCAGTCGGATTAGTAAGAGAATTATATGCTGCACACTTATCACATACCTATATCTTTCTTGGGACAAAAGAATGTCAAATTAAATTCAGTATTGAATATTGTCCGATACATATGATATTTGACTGGTTCTGATTCTTGAGTTTTGTATAGATCATACATTTTTTGTAAATTTAAATTTCTTTCCAAATATTGTCTGGTAGAACTCTGTCGACAACAGTGAGAGTCGACTCTTTGAAAAGAGTTAATATGTTCTCGTACTTTTTGTTTTTTTCTCTCGGAGATAGTTTTCTTCTGATGCCTGCCACGAATAGGGGAACGAACAATGCATCTAACATCATCTTTTACACTTTTAAAAAAGTAGTAAATCCTCTGTTTACTAATATTTAATGTATTAAAAAAGTAATGTTGGCAAACTCTTATTTTAACTCCACATACATAAAAAAAATATTGATATGAAAATGTTTTTTTGCTGGTTTCATTGTTTGTTTTTTTTCTTACTGCCAAAATACGCTTCACATGTTTTGAGTAGAACTGATTCTTTTTGTCATCATTAAGAGACCAAAACTGTCTATGAATTGTATCTCTTTCGTCAAGAGTAATTTTAGCAGTACACTGTAGTACACAATTTTCAGATCGACATGTCTCTATTTTCACAGATTTCTTTTCCCTGGTCCGCTTCATTGTATCAACATATTCTTGTCCAGATTGTCGTTTATGTTTTCTTATATTTTGTTTCCAATCTGATGGTCTTCTTTTTCGTTTTCGACTAATCACCGCAGGTTTATTAACTTCTTCGTTAAGATACTCTTCTTCCTCTGCCATCTCAATTTGACTCTCAGGTAACTTTTGTAATTGAAGATTATTTTCTTTTTCTTCATAGTTTTGTGCCAATGCGTCTACTTCTTGCAGTGTGCTAAATTGTAAATTTTGTGTATCCATAGTGTTTAAAGTAACCATTTGTAAAACAACAACTTTTCCTTCATTTGGTGTCGCTTTAGGTCCGTGCTTATCTTGAGATGTTTCTTTACTAATGTTTTCTTTGTCGTTTTCGACATCCTCTTCGATAATATGCCACAAAGAGCTAAAATAAGATATTATTTAGTGGTATTATTTCTCAAAAAATTTAATGTAAGCTTACTTCCAAACGTCACTAGGACATGAAGAATGCCTTGTTGGCGACGGTGAAAGTTTTGCACTCATTATAAACTGCAAAAAGAAATTGATTTAAATATCAATGTAGTAAGAAACACATGCAATTCGAATCAAAATTACAAAATTAAAAGGAACGAATTTGAAATATGACCACATTACTTTCTGAAACATTCATGCTAATCCATTGCTAATCCACCCCTGTACTACTCTATTCATATCAAAACACATACAACCCGTATTAGTAATTTAATAGTTACAAATACATAATAATGTGTAACATATTTCTTTTTATAATAATTATCAAGATTTTTTATTGATTTGAATAGGTTTAATTACATTTTATTCAATAAAATATCCGTGTCTATGAAAATTTTGAGATTAGGTAATATTGCAAATTCGTTTAATAAGGATGATTAAATCAACACAATAATATTAAACGTACTTACTTAAATTGTTTCAGGAATACCCACTACTATTTAGTTTAAATACATTTTCTTACTATTCACTTTTTACAAAAAACAATAGATCATTTACCAACATGCCATGATGTACATACACGTACAGTCCGGTATTAAGCACATTATGCGTAATGGATATAGAACACTATAATTCTAGTAACGTATTTATTCTAAAAGTTAAAGAGGATATAGAACAAAATAATTTTAAAAATATTTTGAGGCATACGGGATATAGAACTAAATGTTACTGAAAACTTTTAATTGGTTCTGAATATTATCATCATTTCAATGGATATAGAACAAGCTAATTTTTACAAAAATTTCTATGTATATAACTCCAAACTGCCAAAAAGTGGATATAGAACAGTATAATTCTCAGGCGACGTAATGGCACCTACACTATATTACATTTACACAAATGATTAACCGATAACAGTAGATACTAGGACTTTGATGTAGACGATACATTGCACAACCAAAACTTTTGTTGCTGAAGTGAAAAAAAATCTAAATGATTGCCTTAAATATAATAAAATAAACTACGAATTAATTTTAAGCCTTTAAGAGCCTTTTCTCTTAGGAGAAAAATCTCCTTCAATTTGTCTAAGACAGGCGCTTTCACAAAACTGAATATCTAATCTAATATAAATCTAATATAATCTATAGTCTAATATAAATACCTTTTTTTTTAAACGCATCTACCACGCAGAGGCATTAGCGTATTTAGATTAATGTTACAGTTGATACAAATAGTGTATATACATTGGTTCATAATTAATAATAATAATATGTATGTGTATTACAATGTATGTTTTAAATTATATGAAGAAGTTGACAGTCCTTAAGATAAGAAATTATTCTATTAGTATCTGTATTTTCTTCTAGGGCAGTCTTCTGTCTTTTATTTTTGGTTTCCAAAGATGCGGATGTTTTTTGACTTCATATAGCCTTGATGGAGTGTTGTTCCAAGTTTGTTGCCATTTTTGAATTATTTTTTGTAGTATAAGTTTATAGTTTAAATCGTTTTGTACCAATATGTTACTTTCTTCGGACATTAGGTTATTTGGTGCGTTTTTAGCTAGTTTATCTACAACTTCGTTACCTTCAATTCTGACATGAGAAGGTACCCATAACAAATGAACTTGGATTTTCTTATTTGAAATGTTTTTATGCTCTTTTTTACTAAGAAGTAGAAGCGGGTTGTCACAGTATAATTGAGTCAGTGAGGAAAATGAATTTAGAGAATCTGTGATTATTATACATATTTCTTGGTTTTTGTTTTGTATTAACGATAGTGCTTTTAGAATTGCAAATAATTCAGCCGAAAAGATGGTTGTAATTGACGACAATTGGAAACTAACTGAGATGTCTTCCGAATAAATTGCTGCTCCAACTCTGTCTTCATTTTTTGATGCATCGGTGTATACGCTGTAGGTATTGCCATATCTGTTTAATAGTGTACGAAACTTTTGTTTAATGACGGTTGACGATATCTCTGATTTCTTAGGTTTTTTGATGTCGATAGCCGGAACAGATATTGTCCATGGCGCAGGGTTGAAAATTTAATTTGGATAAGTATGATCGTATACGAAAGTAAAAAGGATGATCAATTTGATGTGTTTGTTAAAATTTACTTGTAAATCGATCAGCAAAAACGTAATGCACAACTGGATTATTTTGGTTTGATGACACTGCTGCTTCTTATGTTAGGCTTAGTGGAAAATATGAATTTTACTATAACGAAATATAAACAAACCATGAAAATTTGATGATTTGAAGAAAGAAAATGTCAAATTAGGCTAGAGCAATAACTGAAACAAAAGAATCAAGTGGGAATAATGTCAGTCATCATATATTTACTCTAAAAATAACTAACAAAAGATAGACATTAAATGAGAAGTAAAAATTAAAAGAATAATATGTCACTAAAAGACTTGATTTGTCGACGATTATCAAAATTTAATAAAAGTCACAAATGTCATCCGATTAATAACAACATTAAATCGTCTGTCAATAAAAAATGTGACGAACAATTGGACAACACATAGTTTGGATTTAGAAGTGGATTGGGAACAAAAGAGGAATTGTGCGCAATGGTGGTACTATTACAAAAATGCAGAGATTATAATGAAAACGTATTCATATCTAATATAGATTTTCAAAAGTATTTGACATAGTTCAACCTGGTAAGCCCATACATGCATTAAAATACATACACCTAGATACCAAGATATTAATTTACTAAAAAATCTACTAAAATCAAACAGCGGTCATGCGGGTGAAAGATAGAGAGACAAATCAAGCAGAAATTCAAAAAGGAGTCAGCCAGAGATGTGTGTTGTCAACTAATATTTTAGGAGACACTATGGGAAAGAAGTAAGGAATGGAGTGAGCATCATTAATAACATAAAATTTGCAGACTAAACCCCAATTATGACAGAAAATATAGAGGATTTACAAATTCTTATAGAAATCATTAACAGATAAAGCAAAATGATAGGACTAAACTAAACAGATAAAAGTCAATGTTTACAAATAAGAAATTGAGTGTGGTTATTAGACTGAGATCGTCGAATGTTATGTATGGTCGCAACTGCTATATGGGGTAGAAGCTTGGACCCTGACAGCCAAATCTGTAAAAAAATTAAAGGCATTCGAAATGTGGCTATATAGGCGTATTCTTAAAATTCCTTGGACTGTAAAAGTCTCAAACGAAGAAGCGTTAAGACGAATTGTCTATCTGGACATCGTATCTGGGCTACAGTTCGAAACGATAAATACTCTATTCTATGCGTCATCATGCAAGGAAGAGTAGAGGAAAGAAAAGTCTTGGGAAGAAAGACAAAATCTGGCAGAGAAATATCAGAGATTGGACTAACTTCAGTGTTGAAGAAATAATATATCTAAAAAATCTAAAAGAATATCTAATATATCTATACCGGATCCTGTAAAATTTTAAATACATTAAATTAAATCTCTCGTAAATTATAAAGCCTATTCTTAGATTAAAATAACAAATTTCTTAGTATTATGATATGTAGTATTGTGATAATGTGTAGGTGTCAGTATTCTTTTAAAAGAGATTTATAGGTTGGTATATAAATTTCACGGTTATGTGGCATACGGTTTCATCTTTCATACAAACATTAAAAACCTTAAAAAGTTTCATTTTACATACAATTAGCACGTTGGCTCTGGAAATGCGCTATAAATATGCATTGTTAAAAATGGTATACATTTATATAGATTATTATATATTATATAGATTTTCCTTTGTCGTCTTCTGATTATGTATCTCAATTCGTTCCTAATTAAGCACATGTTGTCCACAAGGTACCTCTTGTATGTATGTAAAACATACATCAACAGTATGTAAAATTTAAATTTTTAATGAAAAGTTAAAGATTAGCCATTTATTATGGAGTTTAAAAGAGAAGCCTTTACGAAAATTTAAGTACTAATAAGACCACCGCAATCGGACGTACCCTGGGTAATGAACAATTAATTAATCGGCTAATCACCCGTTCAATACGATTTTTGTCAAATCGGCCTTTTTAGGACCAACTATTCTAATTAGGTCTATAAATATTAAGGGTGCTTAGCACAAATGTGACGTATTTCTAGTGCAGGAAACATATAGAGGGCCAAACCTAGGGTATTTGGTATTAATATGATTCCTGAAAAACACATAATAAATGTAAAAGTGCTATCTCTGCTGGCAAATAAGTAAAGAAAAACTTAAATGAGAGAGGACAAAACCAGTCAGCTGAGGGAACCTTTCAACTATGTTGAGCTTGGATCCACTATCTACCTATATAATGAACAATATTACGGTTACTGACTGAAGATCTGAGCACAAAGCTTATAAAATTTGTACCAAAAACACAACAATTACTGATATCCAAAGTCTGCAGACAAGCAAAGCAAAGACAAAGTTGTTACCTTGCTTAAACCTTCAAAAACTCCAACGACCACAAAAGCTGTCGGTCAATATATTTATTTTGTCAGCTATATAAAATACTTCTGCACATAATCCTTAATATAATTTTACCGATAATAGAACATTAACACACCCCGTACCAGTAAATACTAGGACTTTTATTACGTAGACAATACATCTCCTGTTGCACAACCAAAAACTTTTGTTGCTGAAGTGGAAAAAAATCTAAATCATATCTTAAACGCAATAAAAAAAATAGATACAAGGTTGAATGCTCGAATAAATGAACTTTGAAAAATTGAAAAATAAAGGCAGATATCGAGCACAGTTTTATTAATTAAATCTTGCCCAAGTACTTTCGCTCCCTAGAGCATCTTCAGGGGTATCTGAAATAAGCCAAAAAACGTTTTTTTAAAGGAAGAAATTGATTAACCGCGATAAAGACTCGAAGTTATTGGATAATAAAAGTTTTTTGTGATTAACGTTGTTTAAAGTATGTTAATAAGGTCTCAATTAAACTACTGTATTGGCTGAACATATATTAATAATATTCATACATTACAACATGATCATGTCGCCCATTGTCCCCGTTGGGAAGTGGTGTTGACTTGACATTGACATATTTGACATAGTTACCAGGTTTACGTTAAGCCTATCTTACATTAATGTCAAACACCTTCCCCTTAAAGATTAAGGCGTACCCTAGGTTTAATTGTACGTCCGAATTTTGAAACATTACATTTCTTACTATCATTATTTTTTGAGCAGCTATAATGAGGACTTACAATATCAGTATTCCTATGTTCATTAAACAAATTTGTTAAATCATTATCCTGAATACATACATTATTTAAATCATTATTATCATTATCCTTATAACTATTTGGGTTTGTGTGTGGATACAACTCAGGTTCAAGATACATGTCTGCTACATCTGATTTTGTATGTGATGGTCTTATGTGTCTTGTGTTTCTTCTAACTATCCTATTATTGCATTCCTTTCTTATCCAGTACGATCTGGGTTCTTTAGCTTTTTCTACAATAACAGCTTTATACCATACTTTATCAACACTGCTCTTAACAACTACATTATCCCCTCTTTTATAAGTTGTTGGTGTACGTTTACTATGTTTATCATACTGAACTTTTGTTTTTTGTTGTTGGTCCGATAACAGTTTATAAATCTCATTCTGAATTTTAGGTTGTAATTGTTCACTATTTACTGGTATTTCTGTTCTCAAAGATCTACTATTTAATATTTGTGATGGAGATGCACTTAATGAAATAATAGCAGTATTATTATGTTCTAAAACTAACTCACGATAATCAGAGTTTTCTGTAAAACTTTTTTTTTTAATTTGTTTACAAATTCCTACAGCCTTTTCAGCAAGGCCATTACTTTGGTGGTAACGAGGTGAACATGTCAGGACTGTAATTTGTTTATTATCGTAATATTTTTTACACTTAAATGATATAAATGGTAAATTATCTGCAATTAAAAATTGAGGATAGCCAAATCTGGAAAAAACATCTTGCATTGCATCTATTATGGCTTCAGATGTTTTATTATTTAATGATAGCATCTCTATCCAATGGGAAAAATAATCTATTAGAATTAAGTAAGATTTACCACCAAATTCCAAAATATCAGTAGCAAATTTTATTAAACCTCAATTTTGGTATTGAATGTGCTAACATTGGCTCTCTATAATTATTTGGCATGAATTTTTCACAAATTCTACATTTTTTTATAAACTGGACAATATCATCCCTAAGGTTTGGCCAAAAAAATAAAGATCTTGCTTTATTAATAGTTTTACTAGTTCCTATATGAACTTTATGTAACAGAGTAATCATTTCCTGTTTTAGAGATTTTGGTAAAATTATTTTATTTTCAACAAAAACAATTCCTGCTTCAACATATATATCATTTTTAATACTGTAATATGGCTTTATATACTCTGGAATCTTGTTTTCTTTAGGCCAGCCTTTATAATAAAAATCAACAATTGTAGCCAAAACTTTATCTTTAGAGGTTTCTTCTCTGAACTGATATATTTTTTATCTGTCATTAGTAAGTATAGTGAGACTGAATGAACCATATCAAACATCTCTAAATCAAGGGTTTGTGCCTTTAAACTAGCTCTAGAAAGCATATCTGCAAATTGAATATGCTTTCCTGGAACATAATAAATATTTAATATGTACTTTAATAATTTTAGCCTTAAACGCTGCAACCTTACTGACCCAATTTTGCATATTGGTTTCTGCATAATTGAAATTATTGGTTTATGATCTGTTTGGACATCAACATCACACTGGTAAATAAAGTTATGACATTTTTGTGTACCATAAAAAATGGCTAATAACTCTTTCTCTGTCTGGCTGTAATTTATTTCATGTTCATTCATAGACCTAGATGAACATGCAACTAATTTCAACATACCATCATAGTTTTGAAACATACAACACCCAATTCCATTTTTGGATGCATCACATTGCAAAACTATCTTTTTATTTGGATCAAATGGTACCAGAGCTGGAGAATTTGAAATTATTTTCTTTAACTTATCAAAACATTCCTGGTGTTTAGGCAACCATTGCCATTCTACATTGTTTTTTAAAAGTTCACATAAAATTTGCATGTGCTCAGCCATATTTTTAACATAACGTCTAATATAGTTAAAGGAACCTATTATTCTTTGTAACTCTAATTTACTTTTTGGAGTTTCTAATTTACATAAAGCATCTGTCCTCTCAGGATCTACTTTCATTCCTAAATGAGAAAAAATTTGTCCCATAAACTTTACTTCTTTTTTGCTAAATTGAATTTTCTCTTTATTAAATCTAGCACCCACCTCTTTTGCTCTATTTATCACCTCTTTGACCGCTTGATCATGTTCATCTTGAGACGCCCCTGCTATGATCATATCATCATGACAAACTACAATGTTTTTAATATCACCAAAATGCTTTTCAACTGCCTCTTGAAAAAGGTCTTGAGAATTTGATAACCCAAAAGGTAAAACTAAAAACCTGTAAGTTCCATAGTGTGTAGAGCAACAACATTTCCATGAAGAATTTTCATCAATTGAAAGTTGGTGACAACTTTCAGATAAATCAAAAACAGAATATACATTTTTGTTTAATAATTTTGAACATATTTCCTCAATGGACTCCCCAACTCTAGATTTGCGTACTATATGTTTATTCAGATCTGAGGGATCTAAACATATTCTTAATTTACCATTACTCTTTTCGACTATCACCATTCTATTAATACTTGCCCTGGGGTCTATGTTTTCTACCTTAACAATTGCTTTTCTTTGGACTAATCTATCTAGCTCAGTTTTAAGTGAATTTCTAATTTTTATTGGACACTTGGTAGGTGGATAGCAAACTGGTTCAAATTTATCATTTGTTGTAATTTCATATGTGCCAGGAAATTTGCCTGACCCTGTGAAAACTTCAAAATTTTCATTGATAAATTTATCTGTTAAATCAGACCGGCCTATCTTATTTATTTTTATAGAATCAATACGTTTTACCAAACTTAAATTTAAACATGTTTGTCCACATATCAGAACCTGACTTGCACCATCCACAATGACAAAACCTTCAAAAATATTCTTACCCTTACATTTTACATTTAAATTTACTACACCTATAGGATGAGACACATTTCCATCAATTGCCTTTAACACATATTCAGTAGGCCTGGTTTTAAATTGACAATTAAATTTTTTATAAACATTTAAAGGAATAACATTTACATCTGCCCCTGTGTCTAACTTATACTCTTCCCAACCTCTATATACTCTTCCCAAGTGTCTATCAAATCAACATTACATACCTTTTTCCTGCTGTTAACATTTCTTACAAAAAATTCATTAGAAGAGGTTGACTCACAATCATCTTTTTCAGTACTTTTAATATTTTTGACCTTGCAGGCAACTGCATAATGGTTTTTTAGTCCACACTTGTTACACTTCTTGCCATAAGCTGGCCATTCCCTCGGACCATGCTTGTTTGCACACCTTCTGCATAAAAAAACTTCTTCTTCAACTTCTTTCTCTTCATTCCAAGGTTTCTTCTTTATATCATATTTCTTTTTCTCTATCTTCTGTGTATGATTAATATTTCCTGTGTTATATTGAAACTGTAAATTTTGAGATCTACTTTGCTCACTTGTTCTGCAGAATTCTATAGCTTTATTTAAACTTAATTTGTCTATTCGCAGGAGGGCTTCTCGTGTGGTCGGATCCCTAATTCCCATAACAATTTTGTCTCTTAATGCCTTGTCTTCACATGACTCATCGGGATCTAGGGCATTGTAATTGCAACTTCTAACCAAATGTCTGCACTCTGTCAAAAAATGTTCAAATGTCTCCCCATCTTCTTGTACTCGTTTTATAAAGTTGTACCTCTCAAAGCATTCGTTAACTCTTGGGTTCACATACTTATCTAACAGCTGCATTGTGAATTCATACTTATTTAGTTCTTCATCAGGGATAACAAAAGTAGCCATAATCCGTGCTGATTCATGGCCAATAATATTTCGCAGGATGGATAATTTCACCTGATCTACAGCGTCGTGTTGTCCTGTTGCTACTAAATAATCTTCGAATGAAATTTTCCAAAATTTCCATTCAGAAGCGGCACTCTGACCCTGGAGGTCGAAATCTTGGGGTAACTTAACATAACCTATTCCATTGACCATGCTTGCCATTTTGGGAACACTTAAATTTTTCTTTTTAATAAACTTAACACTTAACTTTATCCTTGGACACGTAGATTCCATAAATTGACTGCGCCATGTTTAAAGTATGTTAATAAGGTCTCAATTAAACTACTGTATTGGCTGAACATATATTAATAATATTCATACATTACAACATGATCATGTCGCCCATTGTCCCCGTTGGGAAGTGATGTCGACTTGACATTGACATATTTGACATAGTTACCAGGTTTACGTTAAGCCTATCTTACATTAATGTCAAACAAACGTTTTAGACTTACTTCGTCAATTTTGGGCTATCCAACAATAATTGCAGAATGTCATAAGTGAAGAATATCAATTTGCTATCCGGATTTAATCCATAAATTAAATAATGGGATGCTATAAAATAATGATATTAGCTAAAAAAAAAACGGTCTAATAGTCAGTAATAAAGCATATAAATGTTCTTTAACATACAAAAGACATGACGTAGAGAAGGGCATAACGTAACAATAAACCCATATAATTTTAAAGAATTGAAACGTTTTAGATATCGTAGATAACTTTGTAACATAAGAAATAAAAGGGAATATTCAGGTAGCTAACTGATGTATACATAACTCTTATAATACTTTTAAATTTAGAAGTCTAATACGACTCTCTTAAATCAGGATATATAAAACAGTGATTAAACCAGTGCTAATGTGTGGATATGTGACCAGAACGCTGACAAAACAATGTACGTGAAACTCAGGTATTAATTAGATCAGGATTGCTAGAAAAGCCATCAGAAGTATTTTCCGACTTACAAAGGTCCGCGTACTAACCATTAACGAACGGAAATAATGCCAAGGTCAAACACGTATATAAAGACAGCAACGTCGTACAAGAAGCTAATTCTCAATGCTAAAGTTGCGCTGGCTATATCCAAAGGCTTTATAATAACTGCATTGCCAAGTTAAATTGGGAGGATGCCCCAAGAGAAAAAATGTCCTTAGGACTTCCACAAATGAAGGGGGAAGGTAACATGAGGTCAGATTTAGGAATAATGAGACTATCTACCGACCCATCATATTTATCAACACATGCCTGTTCAACTACCTGCTATCCTACCTATAGTCAATACTCATCTGTTGGGGACTATCAAATCAATTACATGTAATTAAACAAACCAGAATAAAAAAAGTTATCCCAGGAAAGGCACTTCAGAAATATTGACATAAATTTTTAAAACGTTATTTACGTGGCTTATTTAAATTTAAATTTTTAATGAAAAGTAAAAGATTAGCCATTTGTTATGGGGTTCAAAGAAGAACCTTCACGATGTTAATTTTTTGAGATATGATTGGATGTTTTCTCTTCATTGCATACTGAGACGCCCAAGTGGCATTCTTCTGTGCTAACTTCCTTCCATACCAGTTTTACAAGTTTGACATCTTGGCGTCTATGCATGTGTCCGATCTACGTTAAGCAATTTATTTTCCTAAACAATATCGTTATAAGAGCTTTCTTTATTCAGTATGTGTTCTTCTTCTATACGGATTTGTAGCGATATGATAATGAGGTTAAAACAATTTTCCTATTATTTTCCTTTCAAATATTCGTAGTTCTTCTTTATCTGTTTTAGTCATTGTCCATGATTCGCATCTATGTATTAAAATAGGTAAAAAGTTTAAATTATGATCTGTATTTCTTTAGTGGCATTATTATTAACCGTGATTATTTATCTAAAATATTTAAAGTGTTCCATATTAATGAAATTGTAGTTGTTAACTTTAATATTTTATCAAGATTTATTAAATTGGTCTCTTCTGTTGATTCGCTTGTATTAGGTTTTTATTTCGTTGATTTTAAGTAAAACGTTTTTCGTGCTCTCTTCACTTTATTGAAGATTTTTGCGGACGGGAGAGTTTCTTATGAGATCTATATCATTAGCACATGCTAGGAGTGCTTTGTACGTTGGCCCGTTAATGGATTACATCTTAAATAGGCCTCATTTCTATTTTAGTAAGATGTTCATTAATTTTTTGAATATTTGAATTGAGAATTTATATTTTATTCGACTGTTTTATAACTCAGTGTTTCTTGGTGCATATTTTCATCTTTGGTTTTTTGTTTCCCGTATCATGAGTATAAGGATTTTGCTGGATATCCACATAGGGAACCCGGTGGTATGTACATGATATTTCCATAACCAACAATCGAAAATTTGTCTTATTGTAAAGTCATGATGATTTTACTAGGAAATATAGTGTTATTTAATAATGTGTTTAATTAAACACATATACCAAAACGCAATAGCCAGTGTTAGAGTGGGTGATCGTCAAACCCAGAAATTCCCGATACAACGTGGAGTACGCCAGAGGGACACCATATCACCGAAACTGTTCACTACGCTTTTGGAATATATATGTAAAAGGGCAAAACTGACCGACAAGGGCATAAATATAAACGGAGAAAATCTTAGCCATCTAAGGTTTGCAGATGATATTGTACTAATAGCTGATAGGATAGATGAGGCCAAAGAACTTTTAAATCAGCTCTACCTTTCCTCGCTAGAAGGGGGATTGAAAATAAATATATCTAAAACCCAGATGATGACAAATCTTGTAGTCAGCGAAGATATATGCGTAGGAACAAGATCCATAGACCAGGCAATGGCCTATAAATACCTAGGTCATGAGATTCGCATAGGAAAAGATAACCAAACCGTTGAGCTTCTCCGTCATATAAGACTGACTTGGGCAGCCTTCGGCAAGCTGAACCATATTTTCAAATCGTCTGATATACCAATATGCCTTAAAAGAAAAACGTTTAATCAGTGTGTTTTGCCAGTGTTAACTTACGGTGCGGAAACGTTGACCATGACAAGGAGAACAGTTCAAAAGATCCGTGTGTGTCAAAGGGCGATGGAGCGTGCTATGTTGGGCATTTTACTACGAGACAAGATCCCAAATCGCCAGCTACGACAAAGAACCGGAGTGGCTGATGCAGTAGAGAGAGTAGCAACACTGAAATGGAACTGGGCAGGTCACGTGGCTCGAATGACAGATAATAGATGGACAAGCGGATACTGGAATGGAGACCAAGAGATGATGCCTACCGAAGCAGAAGTCGTCCACCAACACGTTGGTGGACGTGCAAATTCCTATATGCATTAACTTGGTAATGATATTTCTGCTCCCCGATACCTGGTGCAGTCCCGAAAGCAATAAAACTGCTAGACTCATGCTTCCTATTATCCAACAATTAGCCAGTCCAGGAGTATACGCCTTATTTTGGTACTGATATTGCTGCCCCTCATAAGTGAACAGAATATGCAAGGAAGGTTTTGGCAATTTATTAATTTTGTGTGTTAGAATAATATTTCTTCGAGAAAGTGAAGAATATCTGTTTGCTATCTGGATTTAATCCATAAATTAAATATTAGAATACTATAAAATAATGCTATTAGCAGCAAAAAAACGGTCTAATAGTCACTAATAAAAAAATCAAATAAATGTTCTTTTACATACAAAAGAGAGGATGTAGAGTGGGACATAACGTAACGCCATACGATAAAGCCATATCATTTTGAAACATTGCAGTGTTTTAGATATTGTAGATAACGTTGTCACATAAGAAATAAAAGGGAATATTCAGGTAGCTAATTGATGTATATATAACCCTTATAACACTTTTAAATCCAGAAGTCTAATACGAATCTCTAAAAGCAGGATATATAAAACAGTGATTAAACCAGTGCTAATGTGTGGATATGTGACAAGAACGTATTAATTAGATCAGGAATCAGGATTGCTAGAAAAGCCATCAGAGGTATTTTCCGACTTACAAAGGTCCGAGTACTAACCAATACGAACGGAACTAATGCCAATGTCAAACACATATATAAAGATAGCAATGTCGTACAAGAAACTCAATCTCAACTCCAACGTTCAGCTAGCTATATCCAAAGGCTCTCTCAATAACTGCATTACCAAGTTAAATTGGGAGAATGCCACGAGACGATGTCTACAAATGAAGGGTGGAGGTAACATATGATCAGATTTAGGAATAATGAGACTACCTACCGACCCATCATATTTATCAACACTTGCTATTCTACCTACAATCAATACTTCTCTGTTGGAAGCTATCAAATCAAATACTTGTAATCAAACGAACTAGGCTTAAAAAAATTATCCCAGGAAAGGCACTTCAGAAATATTGACATAAATTTTTAAAACGTCATTTACGTGGCTTAGTTTACAATAGAAATGAGGAGACAAAAAGAAGAAAAGGCAATAGAATCTTGCTGTGTTTTGACTATGCGATGACGATGATCTTTATATAACATAGAGGGAGATAGAGAGAAGAATGTCTATGTTTAATCTAGAAACCGCTGGTTTTCTCCCTTTCGAATTGGGTATGTATATGTATTACCATAGATAATAAAAGCAAGAGGACTATAATTATGAAACTTTATCTAAAAAGTAAAATCAATAAACAAATTATATATACAAAAAGATTATATAAGTAAATCACTAATATTTACACAGACTGCTTTACAAAAAATGAACGGATGAGCATAAAAACACAACTGTTTTAAAAACATAATATTATTAGACGAATTGTGGATTCATTTCACGCAAACTAAACCGGTTTAGTTAACATACTACAAAATAAATCAGAAGACTATGCTAAAATATGATACGGCAAAAAAAAGGCAATGACTTTTACAGCTGATTGTCGTATACATATCAATATAACGCAAATATGACGATTTGTCCACAGCATATGAATATTGTCTCGTAATTTTATATGGACGGCGTAATTCATCACTTGACCAAGCGCCAAAATATGATTTTGAGATATTTGACTTTAAAATTTTTACTCTATTAAAATTCACTATATGTTACAATTGTCGTAATTTTTTGTTTTCGAATACAGTTTTTTATGTTTCTTATAAGTGCGAAATAGTAACTTGTCCAATATTAAAGAAAAACAAAAAAAAAACAGTCTTTTGGTCGACTTACGATTTTCGCCACATTGTGTAATTGTGTTATACATCAGTAGACCAAGCGACATGGAGGTCGTTTGGTCTAGTGATGAGTAACTAAAATATCACTTTTAGTGAATTATTGGTAGGCCACAAGCTATTATTTCTTTTTGGGTATGACAAAAATAGTCGTTGTTTTTGAATATTTTTTTTACTTAAGAAATTAATCAAAAATATAAAAACTTAATGTCGTCTTCTATTGTATTGTTTCTGAAAAGAGAGCAATACAAAGGTTTTGCATCATTTGGTATTAGGTGCGTTAAAGATTGTCGTTAAGCTTAGGCACAAAAAGTGGCTTGCCTGTGGACCAAAGAGGAATCAAGTGGTTACTTACGGATTGCATTGCAACAGGCCGTCATTTTTAAAAATCCTTGTAAAGATTTACTTCAACTTCACTAGTGTTAAGTTTTCATAAAAATAATGAGTGGTATATCCTTTCTTATTTAAATTTCTCTTGTTTTAAACCAGCCTTACTCTTTTCTATGTCTGACTTACGGTTTGTAATCATCGTTTCTAACTTCTTTGTTCCAACGAATTCTTTTTTTTTTTTCATTCTGTAAACTACTAGTGGTTTCTTTTTACGGGATTTTTTCATCACGTTTATTTAATCATCAACGATATATAAACGTTGTTGAAATTTTAGGGCATTTTCAAAATCTCCAAAATCACTACCATTGGGTAAAAGCTATGACTAGGAAGGAAATAGCGTAATGTAATTTTTTCAATGGTAGGATGAGTTTCCAAAATCGTTTTCAGAATCAAAACTATTTTGATGTTGCGGTTTTGGCCGCCACAAGAGTCTAACCAAAAAATTACATGTCTTGCAGAAGTAACATTTTCTTCAATATGTTTCTTAAGACAAATGTCTACGTCCTGGGCTCCCCGACCAGCTTCACCTTCTATCCAAATATAACAATGACCTTTGTTATCCTTGACGCTATGGATACCAAGATTGTAAATACATAATTGACGCTTATAATATACAATATTTATTAGAATTCTCGGAAGGGGAAGAGTTTTTCTTTAAATCAAATCAAAAGGTTTCCACTTCTGGTTGATAGTTGCTTATCTTCATGTCTAGTTTTCTTCTAGATTGTGCATTTTCAGCTTCTTCTAATTGCACATTTTTTCTTTTTTTAACTTGTTTAATTGTTCGTTATCTGCGCAATTTTTAATTTCTAATTCGAAACAATCACATCTACTACAAGTAACTTTTTTCAACTTTTTTCTTTGAAGATTAAATCGTGTTAAAAACATTTTTTTGTAAAACGAAAATTTAACAAGGTCATTATTTGCTTCTTTAATATACAATTTATACATTTTACTTAGTGTTATGTCTTTTGTTAGGTATTCTCTTTCTGTGTTAGCTCTTCTGTAATGTGACTATTATAGAAAAATTTAAGCAATAACTGCCACTACTTCTTAATCTAAACGCCTCAACAAGTTGCCAACGTCACCATTGTTAACAACGTTTATGTACATAATATGTTGCCAAATATTCGATTCACAATCATTAAAACGCTCGCAAGAGGCGCTTGGTCTACTGATGCAAAACTAATACACAAAAATTAGTCGCTTGCTCTAGTTATGCAAAATTCAAAATCCAAAATAAAAAGAAAGGCACTTAATCTTTTTAAATATATCTGGTTATCCATTACTAACAGGTTAATGGGATTTATTACGTAGATAGTTTATGCTATTTTCCACCTTCTTCTTTAAGTTCCATCTTCTATCGAAGGTTGGAAATCACAATGGCTATACGGACTCTGTTGACTGCCGCTCTAAAAAGTTCTGCACTACGCTTTCAAACCATTCCCTTAGGTTTTTAAGCCAGGATATTTTTGGTCTATAACTATTCTAATTATGTGTATAAATATTAAGAGTATATCTAGAGATAAAGACACTCCACTTTACATATGCACTTAACAAAATGCAGGAAGCACATAGATGGCCAATCCTATGGTATTTGGTATTAAGCTGATCGCTGAAAATTACATATTAAATGCAGGCAAAGAAGTAAAGAAAAACTTATAATGAAAGAAAACAAAACCAGTCAGCTGAGAGAACCTTTCAACGATGTTGAGCTTGGATCCGCTATCCACGTATATAATGAACAATATTACGGCTCCTGGCTGAGGATCTGAGCACAAAACTAACTCTAAAATTTGAACCAAAAATACAACAATGGTAATATCCAAAGTCTTTAGACAAGCAAAGCAAAGACAAAGTTGTTGCCTTGCTTAAACCTGGCAAAACCTCCAACGACCACAAAAGCTATCGGCCAATATATCTATTTATTTTGTCAGCTATACAAAATACTTCTGCACATGATCCTTAATATAAATCGATAATAGAAGAAAAACTCAAATTAAAAAAAAAGTGGCTATATATGACAGGTTAAATCATATACGTCACAAATACTAAATCTTGCCCAACACAGCAAAGAGAAGTACGAAAAATATCAGGTATGAGGAGTGGTATTTGTTAATCTTAATGCCGCTTACGACACCTTAAATTATAGGGTATTTCTCCAAAATCTATCTAATATCCCCTGAGGTAATAAACTCACTTGTATTATCCGCGTATGCCTACACAACAGAAAATTTTTCGTATCACTCAATGGTAAGAATAGTAGATGGAGAACGTAGAATAACTGTCTCTTTGGGGTCCTGTAATGGCACCTACTCTGTATAACATTTACACAACTCATACCAGTAAATACTAGGACTTTTATTATGTAGACGATACATTATCTATTGTTGCACACCCAAAAACTTTTGTTGGTGAAGTGGAGAAAAATCTAAATCATACCTAAAAATAGATTATAACTCAATTTTAAGCCAAACCCCGAAAAAAGTCAGGTGTGCTCCTTCAATGTCCCTAACAGAGACACTTTCACAAATCTGAATATATACCTGAACCAATATTGTCATGAAATCCTTAAACTCTGGACTTGCTATAAATAGCTTGAAGATAGTTTTTATCACACTTTGTCATTCACAGTACTTTTTTTAAAATCAAATGCCAAACTAGAACCAGAAAATAATATTCTCTGCAAACTTGTCAGCTAAAAATGTGAAGCACATCCTTCCACCCTTAAAACGTAGACGCTTGAACTCTATGCTTCTGCTGCCTAATATACCTTGATAGTATAAGTGACACCAACACATACTTAACACGTAGATTTAGTTATAAATTAGTCAGCCAAATTCAACAAATATTAAGACTCACATCCATACATAAGCTCTATAATATCGTAGCTATCAATCCACCTAATATCCGAAGATAATTAGCTAGAGAGCAAAAGAAACAAAGTCCAGATTCGTAACATCCACTCCACGAATATCAGCCCATTTTATGACTAAAATCAAGAAAAAATGGCTATATCAACAAATCTGCAAGATATACAAACAAAAATAAGCTGCTCCTCGCCATCTGATCCCTCGAAAGGAACTTCCTTATGGTAGTTATCTTTCTTAAATCTGCCAGGAGGACTCTGGCCTGCAAACACCGGTTAACTTGTGTGCATGTGGGGTGGTACAAGACTTATTACACTTTCTTAGTAAACTTTACCATTCGAATCGCTCTTTTCTGAAGGGACAAGGTTTATTTATGTGAACTGAACATGTAAAGTACAGTCAGTAAGCTATTACTTATAAAGATCATTGCAAATTTGACACTAACTTCACTTATATTGATTACATATTACCCCTAAATAGGAGATAAAACATTCAGAAATATGTACTATTGGTGAAGTTGTATAATTCGTGTTAGATAAATTAATCAGTCTTCCCTTTTTTGTGCACTACTACCCATTTTAACAAAAAATATCTATTTTAGCACTTAAATATTTATTTTGAGATAACCTTCTATCCAGAATTATATGTAGTACACAGATAAAAAAATAAAATAATAAAATAAAAGAAATAAAATAATAAAAAGCTGTATATAAGATATCATGAAACAATGGATGAAATAAAAGAAGTTCTTATTAACCGGATTCTTAAATAAAACGTATAAAGACATACTCACGTTAACAAAATACATTAGATAATTTTCGCATATGAAAAAACACATCCAACTTGGTAATGAAATCCTTTTGTATCTATAAATCTATTTTTAGAAAAGCACGTACCTACTAAAAACAGGTATTTGGTAGTACACATATCTGTTACATACTGTAATGCGTATGAATGATAACAAAAGTAAGGAGTCCATATGAACTGTTTAGAATATCCGCTGGAAATAAACGGCTTAATCCCATAGTTGCCAAACTATCAGAGCTTACTTAAACCGATATACTTATGGTTCCAATATACACGGAAAAAGATCTGAACGACCCCTATAATATATACACGTGAACTAAGCGATATACATTCATGATACAGGGGTAATTAGGGGCTCCACAAAATTTTTAAAAATTATGAAACTATACATGTTGACGAATCGACAGAGCCAATATTATGGAATGGTCAAGTGAGCTCCGTATATCGGTGGCCACTTGACCATGGAGCTCACTTGAACCTGAATTTTAACATGGGCGGAGTCCACTTTATGCCGTAGATATATATATATATATATATATATATATATATATATATATATATATATATATATATATATATATATATATATATATATATATATATATATATATATATATATAATATATATATATATATATATATATATATATATATATAATATACATATATATATATATATATATATATATATATATATATACATCTAGCGGTTAATCTGAGCTCCGTTCTAAAACGGTATCATACTAACTCCAGTAGAATATACACCGTGTATAGTATTATCTAAGTAGCGCTTTATTTAGACTCCGACCAACATGTAGGATTAAGTGGACTCCACAACAGGATAAATCATTTGTGGGATCCGTATTTACCATTTTGCGTACACTTCTAATCTCCTGAGATGTTGCCAATAATTGTATTAGTAGTAGATTTTCAAATTTTACAGCTGGTACATTTTGGAACTTGAAATTTATTTAAATATCCATCAATTTAGTCATGGAGGAATTTCAGGATTATTTGGCTAATGTAGTTAAATATAAATTGTTAACCGACACATAACTTTATTTTACTTTTTAGTTTTAATAAACAAGGCGGTAATTTATATTACTTGTTTTATATATTTTTAAACATAACAAAGTGTCTATTATAAACGTGGAAAAGTTAAGTTTCCATTTTTATTAATTAGTATTTTTTATTAAAAGGCATTGTCACTAAAACATTTAGTTCATAAATGTACGTACATCGGATAGAGTAATCGTGTAACAGTTTATGAAAGTAGAAGCCCCTTCGGTAGGATTATAATGCTTGGTACCCTATTAATATAATTAAAGAAAACTCAAACAACAGGGAGATCTTTGTAATTTTTGGATTACTGCAGTTTATGACATGCAATGTTTGTTTTATAGCGTAGTTGAATTTAAACTACAATAATTTATAAATCAATCTTTAATAACATACTTTTTTACTGCCTAATTTCAATAGATATGTCGATTTTTAATTAAAATATTTAATGCATTAAAGTCGCGTAGAGATTTTCACTAAACATTTAATTTTAAAGCTATTATTATAATAGTCCAAAAAAAAGTATAAAAGTCTAGGGAATTCAATATCCCACTATGGATTTGTTTTATAGATTATCGTAAAGCGTTCGACAGAGTCAAATGGATACACTTATGACTGATACTAAAAGAATTAGGTGTACAACAACACCTAATTTTGCTTATAACTGAACTGTACGAACACACTACTGGACCATTTAAACTAACATTAAAAGAAGATTGAAAATCAAAACGAAATATAAGTATCTGGGAAAAATTTCTCAAACGATATTAATATTAAAAGGGACTTTAAAGAGCATCTGACAAAGCATGCTAAACCTTAAGGCGACTAAACCACACAAAATGGTTATTTAAGAAAAATTATAGCTCGTTCCAGAAAGAATTGTAAATATAATAAGGCAAAAAGAAAATGTAATTTGATGTTTTGAAAAAATCTGATCCGAAAACTGTATGAAAAACATCTCATAGTATAGACATAGAGCGCGGCGGTGCCTCTACCGTCTGGCGGCCTATATCGGAAACTTTTACTACCATTTGACTATTTGTGTACAATTTTGTGTATGGTTAAGTGGCACACCACAAAAAGTGTTTTTATTTTCTCTTTTGTTCAACAATTAAAATGTATTGCTATACTTCTAGATGTTCCAATACAATAAAGGATAATAAACATAAAGCACAGGGTAAAAATTTTTATTATTTTCTCTGCACTAGTTATTATAAACACATAAGCTATACTACAATTAAAAACTATGACCACTATGAAAAAAATACGGTAGACTATGACTACATTTGTGCTTTAGCACTATAGTAAGAACAAGATAAAATTCTTAATTCCTACATAATTATATTAACGAGAAGTTAATAAAACTTTTGTTCGTTATCAGTAAGAGAAAGCGCATTTCAGAATATATTATGAAAAATGTTGTTGATATTACAATATCAGATGATAGGAATACAAAAATAAAAAACAACTTACCTTTTCAAAACAACAATAAATCACTTCATTTTATCACGAAAAATTTAAAAATTGCAATGTAATTGAACCCATTTTGCGAGCTATAGTTACATTAATACTTATGTGGCAATTAGCTGTAAAGTCATTAGTCTTTCGCGTCGTATCATATTTTCCTAATATTTTTTGTAGGCAGGCGGTTTAGTTTGTGTAATATAATATCCCCAATTCGTCTCATAATATTTAGTTTTCAAAACAGCTGTTAATAATTCGTTCACATTTTTTAAAGCTCTTTGCAGTACATTTGAAAATAAGTCCACAGTAAGTTAGTTTATTAGGTAAGCCTAGTTCTGCCATGGTATTTCATAGTTTTATTCTTATGATTATATCAGTGTTTGTTTAAAATCTATAAATAACTAGTTTAATGTTTTTTTTGTATTCCCAACATTTCTAATTAACTGCCTAATAGTCAATAATTGATTATTCACTCAATCGTTCCAGGTGTATTAGAAAAAATATTGTATATCCTAATAATTAATAGATATATAGCTTATATATAGCTTATATCGCTATAGTTTGTGTAGTACATTTTATTATCCCTTTTGTGTATGGTATGCTTTTCAGCAAGTTGGTACTTGCTCTTACTTCTAAATTGACAGATTAGCTGTTTAACTGCCTGTGCTTAACTTTCTTCTTCATTTTGCAAATATTTATAAAACTCTGACATACCGTAAATAAAATATTGGATACCCTATACTATTCAATCAACGGAAATACTAAGATCACACGGGGAGAATCTGTCTCTATCTAATTAGATTTTTTCGGTCCATCTTTGGACATAGGCCTTCCCAATCCTTTTCCATTCTTCTCTGTCTGTCGGTATAGTTATCCACCTAGAGCCCACGTGCTTCTTGATATCATCTGCCCATCTCATTTGAGACCTTCCTCTGCTTCGTTTATATTCCCACGGTCTCCAACTTATAAGAATTTTGTTCCATTGGTCTTCTTTTTGTCTTATATTGTGCCCGGCAAATCTCCATTTCAATTTTACAACTTCTTGTCTAACATCCCTCACTTTTGTTTTCTCTCTTATCCACTTGTTTCTCTTTTTATCCATTAGTCTTATGTGCAACATTTGTCTTTCCATTGCTCTTTGGGTTTTTATGGTTATGTCCATGTTTGCTTTTGTAAATGTCCACGTTTGAGAACCATAAGTTAGAACAGGGAGTACGCATTGATTGTATACTTTAGTCTTAAGATGCTGTGGATATCTTTTGTTTTTAAGAATGTAGCTTAGTTTGCCAAATGCCGCCCATGCCAGTCTAACTCGTCTTTTTATCTCTGCTGTTTGGTTTTCTTTGTTACGTTTTATAGTTTGACCCAGATATATATATAATCCTGAACTTGTTCTACTTCATCTTGTCCGATCCTTATTGTGATGTTTTCATCTGTATTTGTTATAATTTTGGTCTTGCTGTAATTCATAATAAGGCCTATCTTTCCAGCTTCTACGTCCAGTTCTTTCATCATTTCAAATAATTCTTCTCATTTATCTGTTATCAATGCGATGTCATCAGCGTATATTAGATGGTTCAAGCGTTGTCCACAAATTTTTATACCTTTTTCTTCCCATTCTAATCTTTTAAAAATATCTTCCAGAGCCTGATTGAAAAGTTTCGGTGATATTGTGTCACCCTGTCTCACGCCTCTATTTATTTGTATTGATTTTGTTTATTCATATACTTTAATTGTTGTTTTGGCTTCCTTATATATATTGGCTATTAGTTCCGTATATCTGTGGTCAATTCTGCTGTTAATCAAAGAACTTTTCACTGCCCAATGTTCGACACTGTCGAAAGCCTTTTCGAAATCTATGAACGCTATATATAGAGGAATATGGTATTCATTTGCTCGTTCTATAAGTATTTTCATACTTAGTAAATGGTCACTTTTGCTGAATCCCTTTCTAAAACCAGCTTGTTGGGTTTCCATCGAATTTTGTCGTCAATCTATTGGTTAAAATTTTTGTTGGGAGTTTATACATTACATTGAGGAGTGTTATGGGACGGTAGTTTTTTATATCTGCTTTATTCCCTTTCTTGTGTAGGATAATGGTTACGGATTCCTTCCAGTTGTTTGGGATTCTTTTTTCCTTTAATATCTTGTTAAAAAGGGAATGTAGAGTGTTAATTACCACTTTTCCACCATATTTCAGCATATCTGCAGTTATTCCATCTTTTCCAGGCAAATTGTTGTTTTTCATTTCTTTCAATGCCTTCTTTATTTCTGATTTGCTTATTTCTGGCTGTAGCTCTGAGTTGACATTTTTTACTTTAGCCTTAAGTTGGTTTTTAATTGTTTCTGGTGGTTCCTTTTTTGTTTTATATAGTTCTGAGTAGAAATGGTGGATAATATTTATAATGTCATCTTTAATGTTTGTTTCTAGTCCGTTTTCATCTTTTATTTTGTTTATTTCACACTTACCTAATTTCGGTCTTAAGCATTTCATATTTTTGTTGTTTTGTATTACTTTTTCTATTTTTATTTCTTGTTCTTTTCTCTTGTTTTCTCTTATCATTCTGCTTATTGTTTTATTGATTTTTACATATTCTATAGCTTCCTTCTTTTATCCATAAGCTTCTTTGTTTCTGTTGATATATAGTTGTTCTTTTTTAGATCCTTTTTTGCTATTTCTTTTCCTGATGTAATCATCGTTGCTGTAAGTATGTTGTCTATTTCATCTATATCTTTGTCATCACTGTTTAATTTTTAAGTAAGTTGTTCTTTTAATAGGTCTTTGTATATCTCTTTATATTGCCCTAGTTTGTTTCTATCTACTAGATCCCAGGTTTTAATTATTTTTCTTTTCATTTCATAGTTACCGTCAACACTAATTTTTGCTCTGACCATCCAGTGATCGCTACCTGTTGTGAATCTGTTAAGAACTGTTACATCTTTAATGATATATCGTTCCGTGGGCAGTATGTAGTCGATCTCATTTTTTGTGGATCCATTAGGGCTGATCCATGTCCACTTTCGTTGGGGCTTCTTTTTGTAAAAGGAGTTCATTGCGTATAGATGCTTTTCTTCTAGGTAGTTCATCAAAGTAGCACCTCTATCATTTCTCTGACCATACCAGAAATCTCTTATTTTAGTTTCTTCCTTGTTTAGTTTTCTACCCAGTTTGGCATTGAAATCTCGAATTAGTAGTATAAGACGATTTTTATGTTCTTCCATAGCCTTTGATATATCTTCATAAAATAGTTCGATATCTTCGTCATCATAAGCTGTCATGGGGGCATATACCTGGATAATTTTAATTGATGTTCTTCTTATTTTAAGTATGATATAGGCTGTATTCGGGTTTCTTCTTTTTGTCGAGTTTCTGATAGGCCTATGATATCTCATTTTATGTTTGTTAATTCTTCTTCCAATTCATGTACTTTTTCATCCGTAGACATTGATCTAATATTGTATGTCCCTATTGACAGGTTGACGGATTTTTTTGATTTATGTTGTGTTCGTCTTAGTGGGTTTTTGTTTTTATCTATCAAAAGCGAATTATTGCGTCTCCCAGATACCGCGAGGCAGAGCTTTGAGGTGTGTGATAATATTATGGGTTATTTCTGCTTTCGTCATAATTTACACTGAAATTACTAACAAGAGAGTGCTCTTACTTCCACATGTTCAAATTGATATATAGTACCAACAGATGCTAGTTATATACCATCAGTACTAATAAAATGAAAACTATCAAATTAATGTCAATTTCATTGAATAATCAAAACAATCGAAAATATATACCAAAACACCACAATAAAAGTAAAAGTAGAAGAAGAACTAACCGACCCTATTGAAGCTGGTAATGGGATAAGACAGGGAGATTTCCTGAGTCCTCTATTGTTCAACCGGATTATGGATGAAATAATAAAAAAGTAAGAAATAAAAGAGGATACCAAATGGGAGAAAAACAAATTAAAATAATCTGCTATGCAGACGACGCAATACTATTCTTTCAAAGTGAAGATGATTTACAATGTATGCTACACCAATTTCATATAACCGCCAGAAAATTTAACATGTTAATTTCCTCAAAAGAGACAAAATGCATGGTTTCAACAGCAAGTTTACTAATATGTTAATTGGAGCTGGAAGGTCAGATAATAGAACAAGTGATGGAGTTTAAATATCTAGGTATCACATTATCTAGCTACGGAAAGCTCGAAACTTAAGTGGAAGATCCACTGAATAGAGCAAACAGAGCCGCAGGCTGCCTAAATGAAACAATATGAAGAAATAAAAATATCGGGAAAGAAACCAAAGGCAGAATTTACAAAACAGTTATCAGACCAATAATGACATACGCAGCAGAAACAAGACCTGACACAGAGAGGACAAAAAGGATGTTAGAAACAACAGAGATAAAAACACTTAGAAATATTGATGGTAAGACACTATGGGACAGAGCTAGAAGTACAGATATACGATGTAGATACAAGGTGAAGAACATTAAGAACTGATTAAGAAATAGAAGAGTAGAATGGAACGATCATATAAGCCGAATGACAACAAATGGAGTAGTAGACACGGCAAGAGACGGTTACCCAATAGGAAGACGATCAGCAAGAAGACCACGAAAACCATGGAACGGCAACTTACTGGAGACACATTGAAAAACAGACAGAGTAATGTCTATATAAAAAGAAGAAGAAGAAAAAGATACACAGGATTGACAGGATAAACAATAAAATAGCTGCAAGAAAGAGAAAATGAATCAGTCATATTAATGTAGAATAGCAGAAGACAGAGTATTTGTCATAGCCTTAGACAAGTGCCCAATTGAAAAAAGACCACAGGTCGTTCAAAGAAGACGGAACTCTAGAAAGAAAATAGAATAGATTTAAAAAAAAATAAAAGCATAAACATGTCTTTTCCTACTCTTTTAATATTGAAAATACGCAAATAGAACCTTGAATTAAAATGTAACCTTTGATATCTGTGATAAACCCATCATCACCTGAACAATGGCGCCATGTATGAAGTTGAAATTTTTTACACCTATTTTAACTGTTTATTTTTTTATTATCTATATATGAGTTACGAACGATATCACAAACTTATTTATTTTCCACAAACAGGCTCTTTAATACCTTAAATTATTACTATACAAATCTGATTCGAAATATCGTCAAAAAGTAATACACGGCATGTAAAATTTAAATTTTCAATAAAAAGTAAAATATTAGGCATTACTTATGGGGTTCAAGAACGAGCCTTTACAAAAATTTAAGTACTAAGAAGATCAGAACAATCGGGCATACCCAGGGTAATGATTAAATAATTAATCGGCTAATTCGTCAGTCGCCCCTTTAATATGATTTTGTCAAATTGGTCCTTTTTAGGACCAACTATTCTAATAACATATGTTTATAACTGTTAAGGGTATATCTAGAGATCAAGAAACTTTACTTTACTTAAACTTATCAGACATATGCGCTAAATACGAATCTGACTTATTTCTAGTGCAGGAAACACATATAGGGCCTAACGTAGGGTATTTGGTATAAAGCTTATCGCTGAAAACCACATTATAGATATAGACATGCTATCTCTGTCGGAAAAAAAGCAAAGAATAACTCAAAGTAAGAAAGGACAACACCAGTCAGCTTTCAGAGAACCTTTCAACGATGTTGAGCTTGGATCCACCATCTACATATTTAATGAAAAATAATACAACTACCGACATTGAGGATCTGAGCACTATTACGAAATCTGGACCAAAAACACCACAATGGCTTATCCGGATGATGAACAACTGTATTCAAATTATGGAAACACCCAAAATCTGGAGACAAGCCAAAGTTGTTACCTTGCTTAAATCTGGCAAAAACTCCAACGACCACAAAAACTATCGGCCAATATCTTTATTTTGTCAGCTATTTAAAATACTTTTGCACAATATCGTTAATATGATTTCACCGATATTTGAAGAAAAGCTCAAATTAAAAGACAAAAGTGGCTATAGATAGGGAAGATCATTTAGATTACAAATGCTAAATCTTACCCAACACATCAAAGACGGGTACGAAAAATATCGGGTATCATGGGTGGTATTTTTTAATCTAAATGCCGCTTACGACACCTTAAATTACCAAATATTTCTCGAAAAACTATATGATATCCCCTTAGATAACAAACTCACTTATATTATTTGCGTATGCCTACACAAGAGAATATTTTTTGTATCACTCAATGTTAAGAATAGCAGATGAAAAACGGTCTCGCTTGGGGTAGCATAAAAGCACCTACACTGTATAACATTTACCCAAACGATCAACTCATACCGGTAGATAATAGGACTAATATTATAAAGACGATACACCTATTATTGCACAATAAAAATAAACTGTGAATCAATTTTCAGTCAAAATTCCTGAAAAACTCATGTGCGCTCCTCAATTTCCCTAACATAGACGCTTTCACAAACTGAACATCCAATAATGTCATGAAATTGTTGAACTGTAGACTTCCTATAAATTTCTTGAAAATAGTTTGTATCCCACGGGATCAGTCACAGATCATTGTTTAAAACTAAAAGGTAAATTGAGGACCAGAAATAATATTCTCAGCTAAAAATGAGGCGTACGTCCTTCCGCCTTTAAAACATAGACGCTTGCACTATATGCTTCTGCTGCCGAATATACCTTGATAGACAAATTTACCATTCTTTCTTTTTGTGCACACTACTACCCATTTAAACACAAAAATATCTATTGCAGCACTTAACCATATTTATTTTGAGATAACCTTCTATCGAGATATCATATGAGTATACAAATAAGACCAGAACTAAAATAATAAAAAAGCTTTATACAAGATATCGCAGAAGAGTAGATGAAATAAAAGTAGTTTTTATTAATCGGGTGCTTACATAAAACGTACAAAGACATACTCACGTAAACAAAATACATTACGAAATTTCTGAAAAAAAAACATCGAATTCGGCATTGAACTAATAAAATTATATTAAATAAAAAAACAACATTTCTAAAAATGCAGAAAAAATAAAATTTTCTATGCAAGCGAACATTCCATTAAATAATAAGCCGAAATCCTTTTGTATCTATATACCTGTTTTTTAAAGAACCAGTTACCTTTTAGTACGTAGTTATACCAGGTAATAAAATATCCTCTGTTACACAGTGTAATGCATATGACATTACACTGTCTACAAATAGTAGATAAAAATAAGGAGCCCATATAAACCGTTCAGGGTATATGTTGAAAATATACGGTATAATCGCACAGTTGCCAAACTCTCAGAGCTTACTTAAACCGATAAACGTATGGTTCAAATATACAATGAAAAAGATCTGAACGACCCCTATAATATATACACGTGAACTAAACGATATACATTTATGGTACAGGGGTATTTACGGGCTCCAAAAAATTTTTATAAATTATGAAACTCTACATGTTGATGAATCGACAGAACCAATATTATGGAATGGTCAAGTGAGCTCCGTATATCGGTATCCACTTGACCACGGAGCTCAATTAAACCTGAATTTTAACATGGGCGGAGTTCACTTTATGCCGTAGATATATATATATATATATATATATATATATATATATATATATATATATATATATATATATATATATATATATATATATATAATATCTTATATATATATATATATATATATATATAATATATATATATATATATAATATATATATATATATATATATATATATATTATATATATATATATATATATATATATATATATATATATATATATACATCTAGCGGTTAATGTAAGCTCCGTTCTAAAACGGTATTATACTAACTCCAGTAGAATATACACCGTGTATATTATTATCTAAGTAGCGCTTTATGTAGACTCCGACCAACATGTAGCATTAAGTGGACTCCACAATAGGATAAACCATTTTTGGGATCCGTATTTACCATGTTGCGTACATTTCTAAACTCCTGAGATGTTGCCAATAATTGTATTAGTAGTAGATTTTCAAATTTTACAGCAGGTACATTTTAACACTTAAAATTTATTTAAATATCCATCAATTTAGTCATGAAGGAATTTCAGGATTATTTGGCTAATGTAGTTAAATATAAATCGTTAACCGACACATAACTTTATTTTACTTTTTAGTTTTAATAAACAAGGCGGTAATTTATATTACTTATTTTATATATTTTTAAACATAAGAAAGTGTCTATTATAAACTTGGAAAAGTTAAGTTTTCATTTTTATTAATTAGTATTTTTTATTAAAAGGCATTGTCACTAAAACATTAAGTTCATAAATGTACGTAGATCAGATAGAGTAATCGTGTAACAGTTTATGAAATTAGAGGCCCCTTCTGTAGGATTATAATGTTTGTTACCCTATTAATTAAAGAAAACTCAAACAACAGGGAGATCTTTATAATTTTTGGATTACTGCAGTTTATGACATGCAATATTTGTTTCATAGCGTAGTTGAATTTAAACTACAATAATTTATAAATCGATCTTTAATAACATACTTTTTTACTGTCTAATTTCAATAGATATGTCGATTTTTAATTAAAATATTTAATGCATTAAAGTCGCGTAGAGATTTTCACTAAACATTTAATTTTAAAACTGTTATAATAAGTCCAAGAAAAGTATAGAGTCTAGGGAATTCAATATCCCACTATGGATTTGTTTTATAGACTATTGTAAAGCGTTCCAGAAAGTCAAATGGATACACTTCTGACTGATACTAAAAGAATTAGGTGTACAACAACACCTAATTTTGCTTATAACTGAACTGTACGAACACACTACTAGACCATTTAAACTAACATTAAAAGAAGATTGAAAATCAAAACGAAATATAAGTATCTGGGAAAAATTTCTCAAACGATATTAATATTAAAAGGGACTTTAAAGAGCATCTGACAAAGCATGCTAAACCTTAAGGCGACTAAACCACACAAAATGGTTATTTGAGAAAAATTATAGCTCGTTCCAGAAAGAATTGTAATATAACATTAATGTAGATTAAGAAGAAACGCTGAAGAAAAAAACAGTAGCGGTTAGCCTAAATAAAGAAAGGCAAAAAGAAGATGTAATTTGATGTTTTGAAAAATCTTATCCGAAAACTGTATGAAAAACATTTCATAGTATAGACATCGAGCGCGGCGATGCCTCTGCCGTCTGGCGGCCTATATCGACTTTTACTACCATTTGACTATTTGTGTACGATTTTGTGTATGGTTAAGTGGCACACCACAAAAAGTGTTTTTATTTTCTCTTTTGTTCAACAATTAAAATGTATTGCTATACTTCTACGTGTTCCAATACAATAAAGGATAATAAACATAAAGCACAGGGTACAAAATTTTATTATTTACTATGCCCTAGTTATTATAAACACATAAGCTATACTACAATTAAAAACTATGACCACTATGAAAAAAATACGGTAGACTATGACTACATTTGTGCTTTAGCACTATAGTAAGAACAAGATAAAAATCTAAATTTCTACATAAATATATTAACAAGAAATTAATAAAACTTTTGTTCGTTATTAGTAATTTCGTTATTTTAGAATATATTATGAAAAATGTTATTGATATTACAATATCAGATGATAGGAATACAAAAATAAAAAACAACTTACCTTTTCAAAACAACAATCAATCACTTCATTTTAAAGTCATGTAAAGTCATTAGTCTTTCTCACCGTATCGTATTTTCTTGATTTTTTTGTAGGCAAGCGGTTTAGTTTGTGTAATATAATATCCCCAATTCGTCTCATAATATTTAGTTTTCAAAACAGGTGTTACGCTAATTCGGTCACATTTTTTAAATAAATTTGCAGTACATTTGAAAATAAGTCGACAGTTTTCCTTGTAGTCTTTACTTGTATATTAATCCTTGTTAAATTAATTAGTTTATTAGGTAAGCATAGTTCTGCCATGGTATTTCATAGTTTTATTCTTATGATTATATCAGTGCTTGTTTAAAATCTATAAATTACTAGTTTAATGTTTTTTTTTGTATTCCCAACATTTCTCATTAACTGCCTAATAGTGAATAATTGATCAACGATTTATTAGTTTTTCTAATTCCACACTAATAGTCTCCTATTTGATAGTTCACCTATTCACTCAATCGTTCCAGGTGTATCAGAAAAAATACTGTATATCCTAATAATTAATAGATATATAGCTTATATATAGGTAGCTTATATCGCTATAGTTTGTGCAGTACATTTTATTACCCCTTTTGTGTATGGTATGCTTTTCAGCAAGTTGGTACTTGCTCTTACTTCTAAATTGACAGATCAGCTGTTTAACTGCCTGTACTGAACTTTCTTCTTCATTTTGCAAATATATATAAAAATTAATAAAACTCTGACATACCGTTGATTAAAATATGGATACCCTATACTATTCAACCAACGGAAATACTAAGATCACACGGGGAGAATATTATGGGTTATTTCTGGTTTCGTCACAATTTACACTGAAATTACTAATAAGACAGTGCTCTTACTTTCAAATTGATATATAGAACCAACAGATGCTAGTCATATACCATCAGTACTAATAAAATGGAAACTATCAAATTAACGTCAATTTCATTGAATCAAACGTACTAACCTTAAAAATGGTCATTTAAGGAAACCCGCCTCAAAAATATTGACAATAAATTAAAAATAGTTTAAGCGTTATAAAAGTAACAGAGCAGCAAAGCTCACAGCATGAGAATAGTGCCGTGTACTTTTACATAGCAATTTGTTCTCACAATTTTATAGTTTTTCGAAAAATGAACTCCGATTAAAAGATTAAAACGTCAAATAAAATGTAAAAACGTAAATGTAAATTTTTAAATATAAAATCTTCAATTTAGAAATTGAACATTCTTAATAAATGTATAATCTAATATTTAAGCCTGTTTATGTTTTACAGACTTGGAAAACACTGAACAGACAAATATTTATTCTTTTATATACTAGGTTCTAAAAAAAGTGTACTCAAAACGAATAAATATTATCTACCAAGTGTTTTATTCCAGTTTCATATGGAAGCACTAGATCTTAGATATTATAAATTTCGTTATAGGTGCTAATTTGAAATGAAAACCAAATGATAGAGCATATAGTGAAATATAAATATCTTAGCCCTCTATTGCCCGACTTTTTTTGTAAACTTAAGAGAAAATGTTTTAATTTTTAACTAGTATTTTTTTAGATTTTTTAAATTTTGTTTGGGGTGAGTTTTGGGAGTATTGCCCTCAGGCAACTGTGGGCAGCAAAAACTAACGAATTAAGTTATATACTTATTTATTATGCCAATCAAAAAAACAAATATTTGTAGTTGTAAAAGATAAAGCAACTTTACATTTATCGCACATTACTTTAGAAGTATTACAGCATCCTGGTTTTTTGCATCTTCCCTTTTTTTGAAAATACGGGCCAGTCGAAGGTTTGGTCAAGCCTAACTTCCTTCGGTGGTACAATAGCAGTAGGTCCTCTCTTCCGTTTTTTTACAATTTCGTTCTCAATTTCACTGAGCCTGGGACGTCCTTTGTTTTTGATCTGGTCAGTTCTTGCTGACAGTACGCTACATAAGTGGGACTTAAACTGTAACAAAGGCAACTGATTTTTCTTTCAAGCTAATCGCAATCACGACGATACAACAACCAGCTGTTAACAACAGCTAAATCCAGAAGGTGAAAAAATATTTTTAGATACCACTTTTTATATTTTATGTCTGTTCGGTAAAGAGCAATTAGTGAATCCATAAGATCGACACCTCTCATAAATTTATTATAAAATTGCACTGAATTTGGACAGCATACAATAATTCTTGATTTTTGTTTCTTATCCCACCTCTTGACTAACGAAGTAGGCTCAGAACCAACAAATGTACTAAGCAAATGAACCGGTTTATTATCGTACTACTTTAACGCTGGTAGTCTTATGCCATCTACTGTAGCGTGCTTTTCTTCTACAGTACCTCTACCCTGTTTCTTCATATTCTTGTCATCAGAAAAATGGCAATTAGGCAGTCTGTTTGGACGAACAGTTCCCAAACATTGCAGTCCACGTTTTTCCATTTCAATCTGCAACTGAATGCTATTAAACCAGTTGTCAAAATATACTTTATAGTATTTGTTTGGTTCGACTATCTCACACAATCTTATCACTACATTACCGCTGGTGTCTACATTAGGTAAATGAAGAGAATGTTCAACAGTTCCTGTATATAATTCCCAGTTATAAACAATACCATTGCTATCACGTAAAACAAATGCCTTGTATCCCCATTTTTTGGGTTTATTCTTCATATATTGTTTTAAAGAATGTGCCCCTTTGAATGGTATCATTTGTTCATCAATACACAATTTTTCACTCATTGGAATACTCTGAAAATTTTGAAATGGACCGTTGATGAATGGTCTAATTTTGTATAACTTATCATTATTGTTGAGCATATTTTCGTTATTATTGAAATGAATTTTAGTTTCTATTTCTTCCCAGCGATTCCTAGATATAGTGTCAACTATTTGAGCTGGTCTAAATTTGCTTCGTACAAATCGTCTTCATTTTCCATTTTATTTGATCCTGGATCGATTGATATCTGAGTACCTATGGAAAATTCATTATCACTCTCTTATTATCACTGTCAAAGTCAGAGTCTTTGGATTCCTCGGATGTTTACTGTTTTTCCCATAGAACGTTTTTGTATCCATCCTAAAAAAATAATTTAAAATAATATGGCCCAGTGTGGATTCAAAGGAACATACCTGTTTTTTATCACAGTACTGAAACAACACAATAAAATAAACAAATTTCAACGGTAATCAATATATAAATGCTGATATAATGCCTCGGTATATATTTTTATATAAATTGTACACAATTTATAACAATAAATCACTATCGAAAATACAAACTAATAAGGCAGTCATGTCCAGTTGACATACTGTTAAAAATTTCCATATAGGTTTCGTCATAGGTTCATAGAGTGTATTAAAATGTATAACCAAATGTTGCCTGAAATTAACAGAGGGCATCTTAGAGTCGGAAAGTGTTTTAAAAAAGTTTTCTGCATCAAAAACTCCTTTGTTGCCTTGAGTACACACGGGGCTATGGAGGGTTAAAATAGCTGTATCGCGCGAGGATAAGGTTATTGATGAGGAAAAAAGACCTATCACTGAGGAAGTGAGATAGTAATTGGCAAACGCAAAGAGCACTTTAATTACATTAAATGAAATATGCATTACAATCTATCATGATACACATATCTTGATACACATGAAACAAGACAATTAATAAACACGTTAAGAGAATCTTAAGAAATAATAACCAAAATTTAACTTTTAATACACAGAAGAAATACTGATATACAGAAGATACACAAATTAAAAAACGTTATCCACTTATTGTACGCAAGAGAGATACCTCTAGGAAAAATCAAAACGATCGAGAATATATACCAAAACAACACAATCAAAGTAAAAGTAGAAGAAGAACTAACCGACCCTATTGAAGCTGACAATGGGATGAGACAGGAATATTCCCTGAGTCCCCTATTATTCAACCTGATTATGGATGAAATAATAAAAAAGTAAGAACTAAAAAAGGATACGAAATGGAAGAAAAACAAATAATATATAATATAATAATAATCTGCTGTGCAGACGACGCAATACTACTCTTTCAAAGTGAAGATGATTTACAACGTACGCTGCTCCAATTTCATATAACCGCCAGAAAATTTAACATGTTAATTTCCCCCAAAAGAGACAAAATGCATGGTTACAACCGCAAATTTACTAAGATGTTAATTGGAGCTAAAAGGTCAGATAATAGAACAAGGGTTGGAGCTTAAATATCTACGCATCACATTATCTAGCTAGGTAAAGCTCGAAACTGAAGTGAAAGATCCAGTGAATACAGCAAACAGAGCCACAGGCTGCCTAAATGAAACATTATGAAGAAATAAAAATATCGGGAAAGAAACGAAAGGCAGAATTTACAACAGTCATCAGACCAATAATGACATACGCGGCAGAAACAAGACCTGATACAGAGAGGACAAAAAGGATGTGAAACAGCAGAGATGAAAACACTTAGAAAAATTGATGGTAAAACACTATGGGACAGATCTAGAAGTACAGATATACGACGTAGATGCAAGGTGAAGAACATCAAGAACTGGTTAAGAAATAGAAGAGTAGAACGGAACGATCATATAAGCCAAATGACAACAAATAAAACAATAAAGACGGCAAGAGACGGTTAACCCATAGGAAGACGATAAGTAGGAAGACCACGAAAACGATGGAAAGGCAACTTACGGGAAGCACAATGAAAAGCAGACAGAGTTATGTCTATATAAAAAGAAAAAGAAGAAGAAGAAGAAGATACACAGGATAAACATTAAAATAGCTGCAAGAAAGATAAAATAAATCAGTCATATTAATGTAGAACAGCAGAGGACAGTGTTTAGAGAAAATAATGAATGTCATATTAATGTAGAATAGCAGAGGACAGAGTATTTGTCATAGCTTTGGACAAGTGTCCAATTGAAAAAAGAACACAGGTCGTTCAAAAAAGATGGAACTCTAGAAAGAAAACAGAATAGATTTAAAAAAATAAAAGCATAAACATGTCTTTTCCTACTTTTTTAATATTGAAGATACGTAAATAGAACATTGAATTAAAATGTAAACTTTGATATCTGTGATAAACCCATCACCTGAACAGTGGCGCCGATGTATGTAGTTGAAATTATTTACACTTATTTTAATTGTATATTTTTTTATTATTTATATATGAGTTGCGACCGATATTACAAACCTATTTATTTTCCACAAAGAGGCTCTTTAGAACCTAAAATTATTACTATACAAATCTGATTCGACATATCGTCAAAAAGTAATACACTGCATGTAAAATTTAAATTTTTAATAAAAAGATTACGCATTACTTATGGAGTTTAAAGAACGAGCTTTTAGGAAGATTGGAGTACTAATAAGACCACCGCAATCGGTCACACCCCTTTAATATGATTTTGTCAAATTGGTCCTTTTTAGGACCAACTATTCTAATAACATATGTCTATAACTGTTAAGGGTATATCTAAAAATCAAGAAACTTTACTTTACTTAAATTTATCAGACATATGAGTTAACACGAATCTGACTAATTTTTAGTACAGGAAACACATATAGGGACTAACCTAGGGTATTTGGTATATAGCTGATCGCTGAAAACCACATTATAGATATAGACATACTATTTCTGTCGGAAAGTAAGAAAGGACAAAACCAGTCAGCTGAGAGAACCTTTTAACGATGTGGAGCTTGGATCCACCATCTACATATTTAATGAAAAATAACACAACTACCGACCTTGAGGATCTGAGCACAAAGCTTATTACGAAATCTGGACCAAAAACACTACAATGACTTATCCAGATGATGAACAACTGTATTCAAATTAGGAGATACCCAAAGTATAGAGACAAGCCAAAGTTGTTACCTTGCTTAAGCCTGGCAAACACTCCAACGACCACAAAAACTATCGGCTAATATCTTTATTTTGTCAGCTATTCAAAATACTTTTGCACAATATCGTTAATATGATATCACCGATATTAGAAGAAAAACTTAAATTAAAAGACAAAAGTGGCTCTGTAGACAGGGAAGATCACGTACATCACAAATACTAAATCAAAGACGGGTACGAAAAATATCGGGTATCAGGGGTGGTATTTTTCAATCTAAATGCCGCTTACAACACCTCAAATTACAGAATATTTCTCCAAAAACTATATGATATCCCCTTAGATAACAAACTCACTTATATTGTCTGCGTATGCCTACACAATAGAATATTTTTTGTATCACTCAATGATAAGAATAGCAGATGAAGGTCTCGCTTGGGGTAGCATAAAGGCACCTACACTGTATAACATTTACACAAACGAACGATCCATACCGGTAGATACTAGATATATATATATATATATATATATATATATATATATATTTAGGGATTCTACAGTATTCACTGCCTTCCCTCGCTCAACCGTTTCCATCTCTCTCTGTTGTTCCATTCTCCATCGTTCAGTCCTCTCTTACTCATGGCGTCGTCTACTTCGTTCCTCCAGGATTTTCGGGGTCGTCCTCTTTTCCTCCTTCCTATGGGGCTCCATTCGGTTATTTTCTTTATCCATCTGCTGTCGCTAGTTCTTCTTACATGTCCATACCACTTTAGTTTTTTTGTTCTATATATGTTAGTATGTCTGTTTCTATTGATGTTCTTTGCTTTATTTCGTCATTACTTCTCCTATCCATTCTTGTTACTCTGCAGCATCTTCGCAGGCATTCCATCTCTGTTGCTACTATCTTACTGCTGGTTTTCTTGTTTATGATCCAATTTTCAGCCCCATATGTCATAATACTTCGCACTAATGTTTTATAAATCTGCGTTTTTGTCTTCATATTTAGGTGTCTATCCCACCATACTGAGTTAAGTTGTCGGATTGCTGTTCCTGTTTGTCCTAATCTTTGTGTAATTTCTTCCTCTGTTGTTGCCTTTTTCGTGATTATAAACCCCAGGTATTTGAATTTATCCTTTCCTTTGATTGTTACGTTGTCATCAATCTGTAGATCTTCTATGTCTTCTATGTAGATACTAGAACTTCTATTATATAGACGATACACCTATTATTACACAATAAAAATAAACTATAAATCAATTTTCAGCCAAAATCCCTAAAAAACTCGTGTGTGCTCCTTTAATCTCCCTAACATAGACGCTTTCACAAAACTGAACATCCAATAATGTCATGAAATTGTTGAACGTAGACTTCCTATAAATTCCTTGAAAATAATTTGTATCGCACGGGGTCAGTCACAGATCATTGTTTAAAACTATAAGGTAAATTGAGGACCAGAAATAATATTTTTCGCATGCTTGTCAGCTAAAAATGAGGTACACGTCCTTCCGCCCTTAAAACATAGATGCTTGCACTATATGCATCTGCTGCCGAATATACCTTGTTAAACAAATTCTTTCTTTTTGTGCACACTACTACCCATTTTAACACAAAAATATCTATTGTAGCTCTTAACCATATTTACTTTGAGATAACCTTTTATCGAGATATCATATATAGTACACAAATAAGACCAGAACTAAAATAATAAAAAAGCTTTATACAAGATATCGCAGAAGATTGGATGAAATAAAAGTAGTTTTTATTAATCGGATGCTTACATAAAACGTACAAAGACATACTCACGTAAACAAAATATATTACGAAATTTCTGTAATTAAAAAAAATCATCGAGTTCGGCATTTAACTAATAAAATTATATTAAATAAAAAAACAACATTTTTAAAAATGCAGAAAAAATAAAATTTCCTATGCAAGCGAACATTCCATTAAATAATAAGCCCAAATCCTTTTGTATCTATATACCTGTTTTTAAAGAACCAGTTACCTCTTAGTACGTAGTTATACCAGGTAATAAGATATCCTCTTTTACTCAGTGTAATGCGTATTAGATTACACTGTCTACGAACAGTAGATAAAAATAAGGAGCCCATATGAACTGCTCGGGATATACGTTGAAAATATACGGTATAATCACACAGTTGCCAAACTCTCAGAGCTTACTTAAACCGATAAACCTATGGTTCAATTATACATTGAAGAAGATCTCAACGACCCCTATAATATATACACGTGAACTAAACGATATATATTTATGATACAGGGGTATTTACGGGCTCCAAAAAATTTTTATAAATTATTAAACTCTACATGTTGATGAATCGACAGAACCAATATTATGGAATGGTCAAGTGAGCTCCGTATATCGGTACCCACTTGACCACGGAGCTCGACTGAACCTGAATTTTAACATGGGCGGAGTCCACTTTATGCCGTAGATATATATATATATATATATATATATATATATATATATATATATATATATATATATATATATATATATATATATATATATATATATATAATGTATATATACATCTAGCGGTTAATGTAAGCTCCGTTCTAAAACGGTATTATACTAACTCCAGAAGAATATACACCGTGTATTTTATTATCTGAGTAGCGCTTTATGTAGACTCCGACCAACACGTAGGATTAAGTGGACTCCACCAAAGGATAAACCATTTTTGGGATCCGTATTTACGATATATACTTCTAAACTCCTGCGATGTTGCCAATAATTGTATTAGTAGTAGATTTTCAAATTTTACAGCAGGTACATTCTGGAACTTGAAATTTATTTCAATATCCATCAACTATTTGGCTAATTTATGTAGTTAAATATAAATTGTTAACCGACATATACCTTTATTTTACTTTTTAGTTTTAATAAGCAAGGCGGTAATTTATATTACTTGCTTTATATATTTTCAAACATAAGAAAGTGTGTATTATAAACTTGGAAAAGCGAAAATTTCCGTTTTTATTAATTAGTATTTTTTATTAAAATGAATTGGCATTAAAACATTTAGTACATAAATGTACGTATATCAAATAGAGTAATCGTGTAACAGTTTCTGAAATTAGAAGCCCCTTCGGTAAGATTATAAAGTTTGTTACCACAAAAAATCTACTAGCATGCACAGAGATGAGAGAGACCTACACAGAAGAAGATCTATTTTTAGCGAATGACAGGGCCATCTATGTAGCCAACCATTGGAAATACAAAATTTAAAGCTGTTGGTGTTCCGGACACGGAAAGTAAAGTAAGTATAAAAAGAGGTAAAAGTAAAATGAAAAGAAAAATAAAACACTTATATAATATGTAGACCTGAAAGTGCGCCGGAGGATTTGAAATAAGAATTTACCTAAGGAATGAAATAAGAATTTACCTAATATAAAACAGATCTGAAAGAGAACAAAAAACAGATCAAAGAATTAATACAGATTAAGTACATCCTTAAGTAACATATCTCAAATCCGCCTGCAGTTTTGTTGGGTAGATCGAGTAGCTCGACAGAACTGTTGCCGGTCCCAAGCCCAAATAAAGGAGGAGGGGGTCTACAGCCCGTTTAGCACTCTACTGATAGACTTTAAAACCATACAGCTCATAGAAACAGAATTATGCCTCGGGACAGGAATGATTTCATTACGACGACTAACGGGAGAAAGAGGACAACGAATTTGTGGTAAACGAGAAATACACTTCGCATCGGTGCTTTGAACGTAAAGTCTTTACAAGAGAGCAGAAAATTACAAAAGAGCTTGTAGAAAAAAAATATAGACATGTGTGCGCTAAAAGATACAAAGAAAAAAGGAAAAGGGTCAAATTATTATAGATGATCATCTCATGATTTACAGTGGTGTTGCCAAAGAAACCAGAGCCAAAGAAGGAGTCGCTCTGTTAGTACACAAAAATTTTTTACACCAAGTATAAAAATAGTAAGTGTAAAAATTAAACTGGATGTCAAACCTCTGAATGTGATAGCAATTCATGCACCAGAGAACAAAAAAGATACCACCACAAGGGAAAATTTCTACGAACACCTTCAGACTGTAATAAACGAGACCCCAAATGATAAATATAAAATCATTATGGGTGATTTTAACGCCCGTGTTGGCAATGATTTAGTTCCAGGGATAAAACAGCGATATAACGAAAATATCAGAAATGAAAACGGAAACCTTCTAACGGACCTCTGCAGCAAAAACCAGATACGTAATAATAATACATTTTTCCCTCACAAAGAACAATACAAATACATTTTTGAAAACAGTAGAGGACAAAGATCTATTATAGACTATATTCTATTGAATAGAGACCACTAACATCAGCAGAAATAGAAAGCGATCACAAATTGGTATTGTGCCGAATTAAAACACATATATGTGATAACAAAACACCGAAATACACCACAAAGATAAAAGTCGAAAGCTTACAGGATGACTCCACAAGATACCTATTCCAGAAAAGAAGAACCGAAAAAAACAGAAAAACATATATCACAGAAAGTGATGGAGTCGAAGAAAGCTGGGCAAAAGTTAAGTCTAATATCTTAGCCTCGGCCAAGAAAGTTCTTGGTAAAAGAAATATAAATAAAGTGAAGGAAAAATGTAAAGAAAACAAAAAAGCTTACCAGATGAGATACATATCAACCAAAACACAAGAGGCATAACATAATTACAAGACAATTAGAAACGAAACACTTGCACTTATAAGAAAAATAAAAAATGGTCACTGGGAACGTTTTTCGAAAGAAATGGAACATAATTTTTCTCGTCTGCAAAAGGAAATATAGCGCTTCATCAGACGTCAAAGAACGGAGGTAAAGTAACTAATAGAACTAAAATACATAGAAAATGATACGTGGATTGACTACCTAAAAAAGCTATATACAGGAGAAAAACAAACGACGCTAGAACCGGAAACATCAGAAATTACAACATATAAAGAACTTAATATAAATGTACAGGAAGTTCGGAAAATACTTGAAAACCTGAGGAACAGAAAAGTAGCAGGTAAAGACGGGATACCAAACGAATACTGAAATATTGTGGAGCAGCAATGACAAATGAATGAAAAATTAACAACATTAATTAATAAAATTATAAAACACAATAAAATGCCGGAAGAATGGAGAAGGAGCGAACTAACTCTACTATTTAAAAAAGGAGATAAAAACAGACAAAAAACTACAGAGGTATAAACTTGTTAAATACTACGCTAAAACTTACAACTAAAATTTTACAAGTGCTAATTAATCACAATATAAGTTTAGCAGATGAACAACCGGGTTTTTTTAGTGGTAGATCGTGTACAGATGCAAAATTCGTGATAAAGCAAATTACTGAGAAATCACTGAAGTATAATAGACCAGCATTCCTGTGTCTGATTGACCTAAAGAAAGCGTTTTACAGAGTAAGAATGAAAGATGTAATCCATCTTCTGTATAATAGAGAAGCTCCCCTAAATATTATAAAAACTATCGAAAACATCGACCAAAACAACAAAATTGAAGTCAGAATAGAGGGACAACTTACAGAATCTATAGAAATAGGCAGCAGAATAAGACAAGGGGATTCGTTGAGATTTAGCCCCATGCTCTTTAATTTGATCATGGATCAAATCATCAAAAGCGTTAACAAACGAAGAGGATACAGAATGGGAAACAAAGAAATTAAAATACTCCGTTACGCAGATGACGCAATATTAATAGCCCAAGATGAAGATAGTTTGCAAAGACTGGTCCACAAATTTAACATAAGAGCAAAAGAATTTAATATGACAATCTCATCTCAGAAAACTAAAACAATAGTAGTCAGCAAAGGACCACAGATGTAAAATAGAAACTGATGGCATTAGCAGAAACAAGACCCGACACAGCCACAACGCAAAGAATAATGGACGCGGCAGAGATGAGAGTACTGAAAAGAATTACAGGAAATACCCTGAGAAATCGAAAAGAAAATGTAACGTATAGTGTATAAATGAATGGATACAAAATAGAAAAAAAGAATGGAATAACCACATAGGTAATGGAAATAAAATACCTGGCATTATGAATTTATTATGACAATTTCATCTCAGAAAACTAAAACAATAGTAGTCAGCAAAGAACCAACTAGATGTAAAATAGAAATTGATGGCATCAGTATTGCACAAATAATGGAAATAAAATACCTGGGAATTACACTGTCTAGCTACGGAGACCTGGACAAAGAAGTGAGAGATCAAGTACTAAAAGCAAATAGACTGGCAGGATGCCTTAATAACACTATATGGCTAAACAGACACATTAACACTGAGATGATATCAATTTATAAAGCCAGTGTAAGACATATAATGACATATGCCTCAGAAACAAGACCCGACACAGCCACAACGCAAAAAATAATGGAAAAGGCAGAGATGAGAGTACTGAGAACAATTATAGGAAATACGCTGAGAAATCAAAAGAGAAGTGAAGACATTAGAAGAAAATGTAACGTAAAGTGTAAAAATGAATTGACACAAAATAGAAAAAAAAACAAATGAAATAATCACATAAGCAGAATGGAGGAGACCCGTGACGTCAAAATTGCAAGAGATAAGTCACGAATCGGCAGAAGAAGTATCGGACGATCGCGCAAAAGATGAAGTGATAACCTTCTATAGAGGTATTATTCCGCCAATGAACAAGTAAAATTGCTTATAAAAGAAATAATAACAAGAAAAAAAGTAACATCTCTCAGATAAATAAGCGGAACAACAGAAACTGAGTATAAACGTGAAATTCCAGAATTAACATTAAATAAATTACCGCAAATCGTACGAACTGAAATAAGTGTTATTTTCTGCACATATATATATATATATATATATATATATATATATATATATATATATATATATATATATATATATAATATATATATATGTATATATATAATATAATAAGAACTATATTTAAACCAAGTGACAGAAAAAAAATTATATATACATTTACTTCTAAATGATTAACGTCTATAAAATTATTATTACAGTTAAAGCTTATACAAGCGACAAAATTTTTAAAACAATTAGACCGAACATAATATCATAACTGTAAAACATAATATATACGGAAACAATAAAGAAATAGATATGTTTAGTGGTTATGAAACCGCTTGTCGTCTGCCATGAATTTTATTACAGAATCAAGTTACCATAAGACACCGAAATATTTTGTCTGAGTAATGACTTACTACGATAAAAAGAAATAGAATACTTTTATAATATACAACGTTATAAAGGTGAAACTAAAAAAGATATACATATAATATAATAATGATATATATGATGATTCATAAACGCATGTTAATAACAATTGGTAATAAAGACATAAAGATACCCACTAGAAAGTTTATAATTTCAAAACGACAGTAAAATAACGTTCAATTCAAAGGTTCAAATCGCGACATAATATGAAATAATTCAACAGCAAGTAAAAGTAGATAGATAGAGTTCCTTCTGGAGCGGAAGTGACGTCACACGTCGATCGTCAAGCGTACGTATCCTCATGGGTCAAGACCACGCCCCCCTCGTGACGTAGGAACGAGTCTAGGGTCTCGAGGCCACGCCCCTCGACAAATGGTGACGTAGGAACGTACCTCGTGTCTCTAGACCACGCCCCTCGGCCAATGGTGGCGTAGGAACGTCCCCCCATGTCTTGCTGACCAATGGTGGACGTCCTCGTGACGTCGGAACGTGTCGTCGACCAATGGCAGCATAGCAGCGTCAGTGGTGGGAATATCAACACCCCCAGCGACCAATGACAGCTCAGAATTTGAATAAACATCATAGAAATGGCGGTATAGCGATGAGGGACCAATGGTGACATAGTAACGCCCTCCTCGTGACGTCGGAACGTGTCGTCGACCAATGACAGCATAGCAGCGTCAGTGGTGGGAATATCAGGCCAATGGTGGCATAGTAACGCCCTCCTCGTGACGTCGGAACGTGTCGTCGACCAATGACAGCATAGCAGCGTCAGTGGTGGGAATAGCAGGCCAATGGTGGCATAGGAACGTCCCCCAATGTCTTGCTGACCAATGGAGGACGTCCTCGTGACGTCGGAACGTGTCGTCGACCAATGACAGCATAGCAGCGTCAGTGGTGGGAATAGCAGGCCAATGGTGGCATAGGAACGTCCCCCAATGTCTTGCTGACCAATGGTGGACGTCCTCGTGACGTCGGAACGTGTCGTTGACCAATGGCAGCCATAGCAGCGTCAGTGGTGGGAATAGCAACACCCCCAGCGACCAATGACAGCTTAGAATTTGAATAAACAACATAGAAATGGCGGTATAGCGATGAGGGACCAATGGTGACATAGTAACACCCTCCTCGTGACGTTAGAACGTTTTCCTCGACCAATGATGCCACAGAAACGTGTCCTCGACCAATGGTGGACATCCTCGTGACGTTGGAGGCCAATGGTGTGCATCAACGGCCAATGAGAAAGACGTGCATCGACTAATGGTGGAGTCGTACCACAATATTAACGAAAAGACGCCCCCAGTCCCCCCCATTCCCCCGAAAAGACGCCCCTAGTCCCCCCATTCCTCCCGAAAAGACGCCCCCCCAATAATATCGAAGCTACACATCCAACGTAACCAATGAGAACGATGTTCAATCGCTGGTCGGTGACTGCGTTCTATGAATTGACAAAGAGAAGAAGACGAATGACAGACAAAGAGAGCCATTTTTTCTCGTATTTTTTTGTAATTAAAACCTACAGCCATTAGCGTAAAACTTCTAAATTTTTTCAATTTATATTTTACGAGTTACCTCGTATATATTTTATCGATTACCATAATAACAAAAATTCGTTTATTTTTCAATTTATACTTTACATGATCAGTTGAAATCTTTATAAAATAGATCTTGTTACTGAGAATAATGACATCATCGGATACGCCGGCTATTAAAAATTTCTCACGCGATCACGATATATAGCCGGAAACACGTGCACATTCCAATTCGATTATTTAATGTAAGATAAAATATATTCTCTCATGGAGGCAGGAAGTTAATAATTAAGCCCGGCATGTGATGCATAAATGAATAGTCTTACGAAATATTGCGCAACATAGTTTTAGCGTGGGAGAGGTAAGAAGATATAATTAAACGTGTTCATGTTCACAGCGTTATTTCGTAAAACGTAGTCATTACAACATGAACAGTGTGGAAGTAAGAGCCAAAAGTGAAATGATGCTGCTTAATACTTTGTATAATTTTGAGCATTTAAAAGTATTAGTTGGATTAAGTTCAGCTCGATCATTTGGACCGGGTGTTAAATTAAGCAGCGAGAATAATGAGATATCGTTCGGTATATGTGATTGGATCCAATTCATCGATGAACTTAATCGTAAATATAATCAGTTTTTCCTGATGCCTCTGCAATGCTATTGTGAAGATGAACCTCCAGAATGTTGTGAATTGTTAGCAATTGAAACTCAAGCGACAGATCAACTTAAATGGCTCAATGTTAAGAAACTTGGTGTTACTTTGCAGATATTTGAAAAAGATGTTAAAAATCTTATTGAAGGAAATGAAAAGTTAATTTTACCACGCATTCGTTTTCTCGAAGGACTGAGATTTTTAGATTACTATTGTAATGCGTTAAAAATTGCTACTTCATTCAAAAACGATTTACAACCAATAGACATTTTATATTCATTTTGTGAGGCTTCTTGTGATACTAGTATTGTAAGTTTAGCATTAAGGGAATATTTGTATTATTATAAGGAAGATACAATTAGTGAATTAAATAGCAGTATTTTTGAATAAAGAATTAAAACATTTATTTCTATTTATTATACCAGGGTAGTGGGGGTGACTAAGAATATTATTTATATTGGCTTTTGGAGCGAAAGACATTTATTTCATCGATGACTTCCATACGGTGTAGATTAGAAGAGTTGTACGAAAAAATACAAAAGTTAAAAGCCGATATACAGTGGTACGAAGATAGAACTGCAATTGAAAAACGATTTGCAGAGTTTAATTTGTCAGAAAGAAAGTTACCAAAAACAACACAATACCCGTTAAAAAGAATTCAACCGACAAGATGCCTCCACTAACAACCTCATTCATCATCCTTACAGCTATTGTTAACAATGTCCTTTATACAAACGTTCCAAACAACGTTAAGAACCAGGCGATATGTTTTAATGATGAAAAAACTGATTGTAATCGACCGAACTGGACTCTAATGGATCATGAAGTGGTGAATTATGGACAGCTTCCAGTATTTTTCAAAGCGATACCAAAATCAGGAGGAGCATTCTATAAGATCAAGCTAATATCCCCAAATAACACCGAAAGTGATTCAAAATGGTACAAAACTAATAATGATGACATCGATCAATATGGTTTATCGATTATACTCTTAAGTATTATATTCGTAATAAATGCCTTTATAGCGATTAATATCATTAAAAAATTTCTTGTAAATCGTAAATGCGAATCATCTTGCATTAAAATAAATATGTAAAACTGTTAAAATAAAACTAAAATAAAACTTTTAATCTTTTATTTAAAAAAATCCAATTTATATAGGTAATATTTTGTTACACAGCCATTGACGGAGGTGATCCACATTTATCGAGGAGCAGGAAAATAGTCCAGTAGCGTGGCAGTTGTATTCATGTGGAGCAAAGCCTCCAGTGGAGTATGGAGAATCATCAAACTTGCAAACATCAATAATTATGGGACAGACGTCAAGCATATAACATTTGTATCTTAAAAATTCTGCTTGTTGTTCTCCGCGAACGTAGATGTAGTCAGCTGCATACAACAACTTAGATTCCAGTATTTTATTTATTTTTGAATATTTAACATCTCCATTAGAATACCGAAGACCATGCACGTTTTTCTCCAAGTACACAGCAGTCTTCTTATCTTGATTACTTAATGTAGCAAACGGTTGTGGAGGTTTAATTGAAAATTGTAAGCTAATGTATGGGGACACTGATAGTTTTATCTATGAATTAAAATGTGATGACGTTTACAGAGATGTTATTAAAGCAAATTTATCCAAATTCGATACATCAGACTATTCTGAGAATAATATTTATGGAATACCTCAAGTCAACAAAAAAGTTCTCGGAATGATGAAAGATGAGGCAAACGGTCGCATTATGACTCATTTTGTCGGACTTAGATCTAAAATGTATTCGTTTAAGATTAGTACGACGGATGAGGATCGAAATGCATTGTGGGATAAATACAAGAATAATATGGATGATGCAAATATTGAAAGACTTGCAAATAATTTAGGCGTCACAAAAAAATCTAAGGGTGTAAAATATTCAACGGTAAAAAATGACATTACTTTCGATGATTATGTTAAGTGTTTAAACGAATTTACAACTAAAAGTGTTTCCCAATCAACGTTTCGTTCCTACGCCCATGATCTTTTTACAATAACACAAGAAAAAATTGCATTAAGTCCGTATGACGATAAACGTTACTTGCAACAAAATTCTCATGACACTTTACCTTGGGGTCATTATGAAACCACAATGATTGAGTAAAAACAAAAATTAATAAATGAAAACATAACCAATTTTTTTATAGCTTTATCAATCTCCACACGAAAATGGATTGGCTATTTGTTAAATGAATATGTAGAATGATAATTGTAATTTAGTGAAAATCAACATTTGTAATTATTATAAGTAGAAAATAAAAACTCTAAAAAATATACATTGTTTTTCCTGTAATTTTAAGTCTCAGCTTATCTTTTCCAGCGTTGTGAGACATTCAACGTGAAAATAAAAAAGACATGTTTGCATAAATAGCATTTATTTTGATTATTACATAAAATCATTTACAACTTTAATTTTATAATAATATAAATATTCTCTTAAAGCATTACTTAACAAAGTGTCTGTGGAAATTTCGCAAAACGCAGTTAAAGCTTCAAGTGGTCCATATAAACTGCTTCTGCTGCAAAAGTTTGATTGTATCAAATCGATAACATTTCTATAATAAGCATGAAAGTGTAAATTATCCAATAACGATACACGATGACACACCAGACTGCTGTTTACTTCTAGGATTTGGTTGACATCCCTTTCATCTAGATAGTATTCCAGACCATGCTTTTCAATAACAAGGAACTTGGTTGAATCATACACTATTTGTTTAATTTTACAATAGTCTCCACACTGAAACTCGATAGGATTGTAATCATCTTGAGAGGTGCTGTTAAAGAAATCGCAAATCTTCTGCTTAAAAATTCCGATTATATCATCCCACTCGAACGTGTTTAAACTAATTCTTGCATTCTTGTTGTGCTGACACAAAATAATGGCTGATGAGAAATGACGAGCTGGAGAAAGGCCAACTTTGATTATACACTTGTCAAGTGGAAAGGATGCTTCTAGTAAATAATATGGTTCATTTTTGGCTGCTTCTTCGAATGTCGCCAAAACTCCATCTAATTCAGCATAATAATCGATATCATCTGATGGTGAAGCAGCAGCTACCACCATATCGTCTGATGAACTATAACCACTATCTTGAGAACTCATATTGATGAACTGGCAGGAACAACTGGGCATGAGCTTGCAGCATTTATGAAATTTATACTTTTTGTCACCCCCCACTCATTTAGTGTATATCGACGCGGTGTATGTAAAAGTAGATCCTAAATGATATCTTTAACGTTAATCCAACTATTATGGCTACTATCGAATCCCAACCATTGAACATACATCTTAGTTCCACGTCTGCGCAGTACTTTCTCTACTAAATATATGTCTTTATTTTTTGTTTTCTGTAATTCTTCTTCGTAGAATGCTCCTTTGATAGGCGCTCCAGTTATATCTTCAATCAAGTATGTTGTGGGATTCGTTATTTTAATTTCAGTAATTTTAAACAGTTCTGTTGTCCAATTCGGTTTATATCCCTTATCGAAAATGTGTTTATTTTTACTAATGCGAACCACGTCACCAACTTTCAATTTTCTTGGACCGGCAATTTTCAAGTGAGTATAATATTTTCGTAAAATTTCATTTTCGTTAGATTTATTAACATCAATAGGTCTAAGTCGAATTTTGCTGTGTTTCGTGTTGTTGTACTCTTTTGTAATTTGAGGCAAGATATCAATCCATTTGTAAGTTCCATTAAGACTGAAATACTTGTAAAGTTTTTCCTTCAATGTTCGAATAACTCGTTCACATATGGCTGCTTTTTTAACACTAAAGGTATTATAGTGATTAATACTATGCTTTTTCATGAGATTTTGAAACTTGGAATTAAAAAATTCTGTGCCTTGGTCTGTTTGTAAATTTTTCGGACATCGTCGAGTATGAGCGAGAATATCCGAAAATGTTCGAGTAATTTCCTCCCCTGTTTTCGTCTTTAATGGTCGAGTCCACACAAACTTTGAAAAACAATCAATTACAACAAGAATGAGCTTGTAAGATTTATTTTGACTGGCATAAGGTCTCATCTCAGCAAGGTCCATTTGCCACAAATCGTCTAGTCCTTTAATGATTGTTCGTCGACGAGGATAATTTTTTCGTGCAGGCTTGTGTAGCTCGTTAACTAGTTGTATCTTCTCCTCGCTAAATGCCATGTCTAGCTTCCAACGATTCGATTCTTTGAACTAACGCTAATTCGTTGTTCCGTTGGCTTTATTATGTAAGAGGTAATCTTCCATTACATTAAGACGCTCATCTAAATCATGTGAATTAAGATCCGCCGTTTTAATCTTTTTTTCTATTTCCAACGTTTTCATCATAATTTGTGCATTTTGGTTGGCGGCATCTGTAATATTCTTCGTCATTTCTTGTTTAAATATATCAAGATCATTTTTAAATTCATGCATTTGTTTTGATAAATCAGATATTTTCGAAGCAGTCATTTTATTCTCATCAGACAACTCGTTAACTTTTTTACTTAAATTAACTTCTATTTTACTAATGGAGTTTGAGATTTTTTGTTCGAGTTGAGTATCTTTTTGAATTCTATTTTTTTGTATCAAATTAATCTCTTTTCTTAGAAAAGTTTTCGCACGAACAATGCTGTCATCTACATATTTCTTATTGGAAAGATGATTACCTGCTACAGGAGGATCTCGTGTAATGTCTTTATGTACTTCATGTATCTGGTTTTGTAAATCCAAAATGGATTGCTTTAAGCCTTCACGTAGCTTTTTAACAACTTGTTCATTAGAACGGTAATGATGACGACCAAACTTGTCAACACTCATGTTGGAAATGATGTTCCAATAATCCAAACATTAATATATAATATCTGCTTCACGTAATTCGTTGATAATGGCAACAATTTCGTTATTGTGGGATGTGTTTCCTGCTTCTTGGGAAGCAACCAGCAATTTGAGTCTGTCGCATAGTTCGTTTGGATCATCCCAATATACATATTCAATAGGATTATCGTTGTAGATCAAATGAGAATTATCGACGAGCCCTGACCCTTTGGAGCTAGATGGTGAAGATAACGATGTTCGAGGAGACGTTGTCATCGATGATGAACGAGTCGTTTTTGCTAAACGAACAAGACCTTCGAAAGGTTGTCTCTTTAATGCAGTAGATCGAGTTTTCGGTGGCGATTTCTTTGTTGTTTCATCGGTAGGTTTAAATAGCGGTTTGATAATATGATGATATTTTTTCCCAGTTGCACCTTTAAGACGACCTTTGGAATCCAGATGAACTTCTGTACTATTTAATAAACTTTTATAGTGCTTTAAATCTGTATCATTATAATCTTCAGGGTTATCATAGAAAATTAGTTGGTATAGACCTGGCGTTCCCGGCACCCATCCTCCTTCCCCACTACCATCACTAATGACTTGTATACTACCTTTGTTTTTGTTAAAGTTTATTCGTCGTTTACCCAACATCCAGCCAATTTCATCATTGTAAATAGGTCCGTAGTTTTTATCAATTTTATTATCTTTCATCCAAAATTCTTTTATATACTTATGGCTCATTGGAGGATATTGCTCGATATATTCATCAATAGCCTCTTTCGAAACATTATTAGGATCAAATATATCATGTTCGTTAACTTGATCGATTGATACTGCATCGGAAAATACATCGTCATCTCTGGCTTCTTTTTTTATCTCTTCCTCCGTTTTCACCTCTTCTTTTTTAACGTGTCTAAGCTTGTTATTAATAGCATGATGCAACGTTTTTGACGATTGCGCAATATCTGTTAGAGGTTTAGCTATGGGCTTAAAGAGTTTATTTAGCGACTCATCTTGTTCTGTTTTACCTAACTTTAATGCCAAATACTTTTTGCGAATGACACGAGCTAGTTCGGCAACTTTACGCGTGCGCGCAGCTACCTCTTTGTCTGACATATTGTTATACAATGCGTGTTTTTCAACCATACCTACAGTTTTATAAACTTGTCGAAACCTTTACGATATCGTCCGTTAGAAATATCGAAATCCTTAACAATGACGAATGTACCGTATTTGTCCTTCCAACATTCGGAACAAAATTGTTTAAATTGCTCAAATGTCATATCAGGTGATACGTGGTCATCAAAGACGTGTTTCAAATTGAGCTCATCTTGCTTAAACAATACAATAAGATTCGCATTATCACGTAAAAGTTGTTTGCCTGCTCGACTGTATGATTGACATAGGTATGCACAATCAATGTCTTTATGTCTACCCATACAGTAATATTCACGTATTGTTTGTTGTGGATCCGTTGATACGTCATCAAATATGAATATTGAGTTTGGTTTAGCTTTACTTGGGCTTATAACATCATCATTATCTTTAAATGGAAAATAACCTACTTCTTTCACAGACTCCAACACTTCCTTCAAAAATTGATACTTGGGCTGAAACAACGACTTTGAATAAACGTAAACATTTTTGAATTTAGCGCCATTCCGGTCAAAAAGTAATGCCAACATAACATTAGTTTTTCCACATCCGCTTGGACCACATATGATAGCACGAAATGAATGTGGTAGCAATGCACCATGTTTGCTGGTTCTTGTCACGTTGTCGACAAAATCCAAGTTTTCCACTGCTAGTGTCTTGTCTTGTTGAATGACCTTCATCTTGTGATTGAGATGTATTTTGTACACATGGTTATATAAAGACATTTTTCAAAAAGCGATTCATTTCAATGTTGATCGTTCAAGGTGAAGGAGTGTTGAATTCTCTGATCAATAGTCTACCGTTTGAATTGCATGCTCCTGGTTACCAATATCTAGGACCTGGAACTAAATTACAGAAACGTCTAGCTCGTGGAGATCCGGGGATAAATCCGTTAGATCGAGCTGCGAGAGATCACGATCTCGCATATTCCCAAAGTAATTCATTGAAAGATCGACATAAAGCAGATTGGGTGTTGGAAAATAAAGCGTGGGAACGAGTTAAAGCAAAAGACGCATCTTTGGGTGAAAAAACCGCTGCCTGGTTAACTACTACAGCAATGAAAGCTAAACGAAAACTGGGTATGGGTATGAAACGTGGTAAAGGTGTTGGTTCATTTAAGCGACATGTGTTACAGCCAATTATCAAAACATTGAAACGTGCTCCTCCGTCACCAAATCTGCGTAAATCCGCTCTACTTGCACTTGCAGCAGCTAGAACAGCCGTTAAGAATGTAGGTGGGAAGAAAAATGTACGTGTTCCAAGAATTATTCCATTTGAACCAAAATCTGGTGGGATTTTACCTTTAATCCCAATCTTTGCAGGCCTATCAGCTCTCGGAAGCCTCGCTGGGGGCGCAAGCGCGATAGCGAAAACTGTTATCGATTCAAAGAATGCTCAAAAGAAACTAGAAGAAGATAAACGTCACAACAATGCAATGGAACATCTAGGCAAAGGATTATACCTGCGAAAAAACGCTAAAGGTGGCTTTGGATTATATTTAAAAAAGACAAAAAACTTCCGCTGAAGCTACCTAATAGGCCTTTAACCAATGTGGATTTAAATAGATTTGTTAAACTACTTAAAATTTCAAATTTCCGCGGCGTGTTCATGCGAGATAATTTACCACGTAGCCCTCGTAAACATGAATGTGCTATTATTAATCTCGACATTTCCACAAACCCCGGTACACATTGGGTAGCTTACAGAAAGATAAACAACGATATAGAGTACTTTGATTCATATGGTTGCTTGAAACCACCGCGAGAACTAGTATCCTACTTGAACGGTGGAAGAATTTTCTACAATAACGACCAATATCAAAGTTATAACCAAATTAACTGTGGACATCTTTGTTTAAAGTTTCTCTACAATGGAACCATCTAACGATATATTGAGAAGTGCCATTTGCATTTTTATGAAAAATATAACGAGCGTTGTTTGGTATGAACTACCTCAAGATATTCGTCGCGCACTAGAAGATTATTTACCCTGCAAGAAAGACTATGATAGACATGAATGGAGTGATGTTTGCGGCATGTATATGGAAAGTAGATGTGTATTTTGTAATGTGTCATATTATGAGAAAAATTTGTAACAGTATAAGAATAAATAAAGGAATTTTTAACATATTTTGCTATTTAATTTCATACACCTATTCAAATGTATCAGTCATGTCTCGATTGTTGACCTTGACAAGTACTTCCAACGAGTTTTCGTTTACTCCTCAAGTACCTCTTGTGCTTGACCCTAACCGACAGTATTATGTAGCAGTGTTGGGATTTCATACATTTAATTCGATTCCAAACATCGATGGCGAAAAGTTTTACTACTACGAGAAAAATGATCGAAAAAAGTTGTGTAGCATCGATATTCCGTCTGGATCTTATGAAATTACCGATATCGAAACGTATATTTATAACGCATTAATCGATAAATATAATTCGATTCGAGATAATGAGTTCATCTTAAGACCCAACAACAATACGCTCAAGTGTGAAATCTTTAGTCAAGATCATGCTGTTACTTTCGAGAAAGATGACAGTCTCGGCAAAATATTGGGTTTCTCATCAAACAGAATATTGGTGCCAGGAAAAATGCATTCTTCGGACCAACCTGTAAACATTATAAAAGTATCGAGCCTACTTTTTGAATGCAACATTACCGAAGGAGCCTTTTACGAGGACAGACCTGCGCACACCGTTCTACATTTTCCGATAAGTGTTGATCCTGGTTTCTCTATTGACGAACGTCCTCATAATCCTATATACATACCAGTAAGCAATAGCATACGTGAAATTGCCAACATTACCGTTAGCGTACTCGATCAAGATTTAAGACCAGTCAACTTTAGAGGAGAGAAAAGTACACTTCATTTGGATTTTAAGGAAACGATATAGATGGGTTTAATTATAAAACAAAGCTCTACGCATCAATATCCATTAGTCTCACGCAAATCTTACAAGCGACGTGACGTGTCTGCTGTCAATAAAGCCTTTCTCGTTTCCATTGGATTACAGCTAAAAGATGTCAAAACGTCAATACATTCGACGACAGGTTCAGGAACCTCAACCACCTATTTTAGATCTGTACCAGAAACCTCAGTTCGACGATACTATTAGAAAAGAAGAATTTCGTACATATACACCTTACATCAAGTCATTTAATAATAGCGACGTTGTCGAGTTTATCATCAATCAATCAGATGCATTTTTTGCCATACACGAAACACTTTTGGAAATTAAAGGAAGTATAAAGAAAGTGGGTACTGGAACTGTTTCTCTTGCACCGAATGCTGGAGCCTTCTTGTTTGATACATGTACATACATCCAAAGTTCACACGACATGGAAATAGTTCGAGATCCTGGTGTAGTTAGCACTATTCGCAGTTTGTTGTGTTACACTCCTGACGATTCCAAGTATCTCAGTACGGCAGGATGGAACTATCCCAATAATCCACATTTATCGGGAGACAGCTTTAGTTTACTGATTCCGATAAAACATATTTTCAACATTTTCAACGATTACAATAAATTAACCTATGGTCAAGTGTTTCGATTTGTTCGAGCACGTAATGATAGAGACAGTATTTTAGTGGAAGAACCTAATGCCACAACAACAACAACAGTGTCTTTAACTGTTACCAGCATGGAACTGAAGGTCAAACATGTCTTTCCGAATGACGATGTGAAAATTGACCTAATGACTCCGATTAAGAATAATACGCCGATAACCATACCTTTCCGTAAATGGGAACTTAATGAACTACCTTCACTTACGGCTGGATCCCGACGTGAGATATGGAGTGTAAAGACAACTTCAGCTGTTGAACGTCCACGCTATGTCATTGTAGCTTTTCAAACTTCTAAACGAGATGACATTCACGCCAATCCAACGTTATTCGATAACATTAAGGTGTCCAGCGTACGAGTGGTTATTAATGGTGAATATTGGCCTAACGAGAGAATGCAATTGGATTTTGCGAAAAATGATTATGCTATAGCTCACTACAACTATACCCAATTCTTTCCCAGTTATACTCATTCGTCAACAAAACATCCAATCTTGGATTATAATGCTTTTAAAAAATATGCTTTGTTTACTTTCGACTGCTCCAAACAGGATGATACGTCATTTAGATCGGGAACCGTTGATATTAAGTTGGAAATCGAAGCAGATGAAGGTTTTCCTGCAGGCACTCGAGCGTACTGTTTAATTGTCCACGACAGTCTACTCGAATACTTTCCTCTAACTGAAGTTATCAAAAATATCATTTAACTTGACCTATTCAATCATATCCAATTCAGTATACTATCAGCCATCATGAGGATCGCATTAGTTGACATTCAAGGATTCACCGTAGATGGGTGGTTTGTTCCCAAAGAACTTAGCATTGAAATTGGCTTTAAACATTGCCATTATATATTTAAACCTCCACAACCGTTTGCTACATTAAGTAATCAAGATAAGAAGACTGCTGTGTACTTGGAGAAAAACGTGCATGGTCTTCGGTATTCTAATGGAGATGTTAAATATTCAAAAATAAATAAAATACTGGAATCTAAGTTGTTGTATGCAGCTGACTACATCTACGTTCGCGGAGAACAACAAGCAGAATTTTTAAGATACAAATGTTATATGCTTGACGTCTGTCCCATAATTATTGATGTTTGCAAGTTTGATGATTCTCCATACTCCACTGGAGGCTTTGCTCCACATGAATACAACTGCCACGCTACTGGACTATTTTCCTGCTCCTCGATAAATGTGGATCACCTCCGTCAATGGCTGTGTAACAAAATATTACCTATATAAATTGGATTTTTTTAAATAAAAGATTAAAAGTTTTATTTTAGTTTTATTTTAACAGTTTTACATATTTATTTTAATGCAAGATGATTCGCATTTACGATTTACAAGAAATTTTTTAATGATATTAATCGCTATAAAGGCATTTATTACGAATATAATACTTAAGAGTATAATCGATAAACCATATTGATCGATGTCATCATTATTAGTTTTGTACCATTTTGAATCACTTTCGGTGTTATTTGGGGATATTAGCTTGATCTTATAGAATGCTCCTCCTGATTTTGGTATCGCTTTGAAAAATACTGGAAGCTGTCCATAATTCACCACTTCATGATCCATTAGAGTCCAGTTCGGTCGATTACAATCAGTTTTTTCATCATTAAAACATATCGCCTGGTTCTTAACGTTGTTTGGAACGTTTGTATAAAGGACATTGTTAACAATAGCTGTAAGGATGATGAATGAGGTTGTTAGTGGAGGCATCTTGTCGGTTGAATTCTTTTTAACGGGTATTGTGTTGTTTTTGGTAACTTTCTTTCTGACAAATTAAACTCTGCAAATCGTTTTTCAATTGCAGTTCTATCTTCGTACCACTGTATATCGGCTTTTAACTTTTGTATTTTTTCGTACAACTCTTCTAATCTACACCGTATGGAAGTCATCGATGAAATAAATGTCTTTCGCTCCAAAAGCCAATATAAATAATATTCTTAGTCACCCCCACTACCCTGGTATAATAAATAGAAATAAATGTTTTAATTCTTTATTCAAAAATACTGCTATTTAATTCACTAATTGTATCTTCCTTATAATAATACAAATATTCCCTTAATGCTAAACTTACAATACTAGTATCACAAGAAGCCTCACAAAATGAATATAAAATGTCTATTGGTTGTAAATCGTTTTTGAATGAAGTAGCAATTTTTAACGCATTACAATAGTAATCTAAAAATCTCAGTCCTTCGAGAAAACGAATGCGTGGTAAAATTAACTTTTCATTTCCTTCAATAAGATTTTTAACATCTTTTTCAAATATCTGCAAAGTAACACCAAGTTTCTTAACATTGAGCCATTTAAGTTGATCTGTCGCTTGAGTTTCAATTGCTAACAATTCACAACATTCTGGAGGTTCATCTTCACAATAGCATTGCAGAGGCATCAGGAAAAACTGATTATATTTACGATTAAGTTCATCGATGAATTGGATCCAATCACATATACCGAACGATATCTCATTATTCTCGCTGCTTAATTTAACACCCGGTCCAAATGATCGAGCTGAACTTAATCCAACTAATACTTTTAAATGCTCAAAATTATACAAAGTATTAAGCAGCATCATTTCACTTTTGGCTCTTACTTCCACACTGTTCATGTTGTAATGACTACGTTTTACGAAATAACGCTGTGAACATGAACACGTTTAATTATATCTTCTTACCTCTCCCACGCTAAAACTATGTTGCGCAATATTTCGTAAGACTATTCATTTATGCATCACATGCCGGGCTTAATTATTAACTTCCTGCCTCCATGAGAGAATATATTTTATCTTACATTAAATAATCGAATTGGAATGTGCACGTGTTTCCGGCTATATATCGTGATCGCGTGAGAAATTTTTAATAGCCGGCGTATCCGATGATGTCATTATTCTCAGTAACAAGATCTATTTTATAAAGATTTCAACTGATCATGTAAAGTATAAATTGAAAAATAAACGAATTTTTGTTATTATGGTAATCGATAAAATATATACGAGGTAACTCGTAAAATATAAATTGAAAAAATTTAGAAGTTTTACGCTAATGGCTGTAGGTTTTAATTACAAAAAAATACGAGAAAAAATGGCTCTCTTTGTCTGTCATTCGTCTTCTTCTCTTTGTCAATTCATAGAACGCAGTCACCGACCAGCGATTGAACATCGTTCTCATTGGTTACGTTGGATGTGTAGCTTCGATATTATTGGGGGGGCGTCTTTTCGGGAGGAATGGGGGGACTAGGGGCGTCTTTTCGGGGGAATGGGGGGGACTGGGGGCGTCTTTTCGTTAATATTGTGGTACGACTCCACCATTAGTCGATGCACGTCTTTCTCATTGGCCGTTGATGCACACCATTGGCCTCCAACGTCACGAGGATGTCCACCATTGGTCGAGGACACGTTTCTGTGGCATCATTGGTCGAGGAAAACGTTCTAACGTCACGAGGAGGGTGTTACTATGTCACCATTGGTCCCTCATCGCTATACCGCCATTTCTATGTTGTTTATTCAAATTCTAAGCTGTCATTGGTCGCTGGGGGTGTTGCTATTCCCACCACTGACGCTGCTATGGCTGCCATTGGTCAACGACACGTTCCGACGTCACGAGGACGTCCACCATTGGTCAGCAAGACATTGGGGGACGTTCCTATGCCACCATTGGCCTGCTATTCCCACCACTGACGCTGCTATGCTGTCATTGGTCGACGACACGTTCCGACGTCACGAGGACGTCCTCCATTGGTCAGCAAGACATTGGGGGACGTTCCTATGCCACCATTGGCCTGCTATTCCCACCACTGACGCTGCTATGCTGTCATTGGTCGACGACACGTTCCGACGTCACGAGGAGGGCGTTACTATGCCACCATTGGCCTGATATTCCCACCACTGACGCTGCTATGCTGTCATTGGTCGACGACACGTTCCGACGTCACGAGGAGGGCGTTACTATGTCACCATTGGTCCCTCATCGCTATACCGCCATTTCTATGATGTTTATTCAAATTCTGAGCTGTCATTGGTCGCTGGGGGTGTTGATATTCCCACCACTGACGCTGCTATGCTGCCATTGGTCGACGACACGTTCCGACGTCACGAGGACGTCCACCATTGGTCAGCAAGACATGGGGGGACGTTCCTACGCCACCATTGGCCGAGGGGCGTGGTCTAGAGACACGAGGTACGTTCCTACGTCACCATTTGTCGAGGGGCGTGGCCTCGAGACCCTAGACTCGTTCCTACGTCACGAGGGGGGCGTGGTCTTGACCCATGAGGATACGTACGCTTGACGATCGACGTGTGACGTCACTTCCGCTCCAGAAGGAACTCTATCTATCTACTAGTAAAAGTACTTTTTCTTTACCTATTTCTTTGTCGTCTTCTGAATCTTCATTTCCATTCGTTCCTATCTAAGCACATGTTATCCACAAGGTACTTCTTCATTTTTTATTCACTACTCTTTTTGCTATGGCTTTCGTCATTTTATTTATTCATATCGTTTTCACTCATAACACATATTGGGTAGTTTATTGTTTCATTAAACTTTTTCTGTTTATAACCGTATCATATAAGTTTTCTAGTTATTATAGCGTATATAGTGTATGTTAATTCCATTGTATTTCTTATATTTTCAATATTAATTCTTTCCAATCAAGATTTTCGAGCAGCTCTGAACCATTGGCCCATTTTTGTTGCTTTTTTCACTGTTTCTCCTTTCTTTTAACTACAACTTTTTCTCCACGTTGATCGGTCTTCTACATATCTGCAATCAAATGAAATATTAACTTTTTGAGATATCCGAATATCATTATAAGAGCTTTCTTCATTCAGTATCTGTTCTTAATCTATACGGATTTGTAGCATTATACTAATAAGGCCTTATTTGTTTTATTCATTCTTCCTAATTGCATCAATATATTAAAATAGGTCTGAAGTTTGTATTATGCTCTTTATTCCTTCAGTGACGGTATTATTAACTGTGATTATTGATCCAATAATATTTAAGTGTTCCATACTTTCGAAATTGCAGTTGTAGACTTTTTTGTTTTATCTAGATTTATTTAATTGGTGTCTTCTGTGTATTTGCTTGTATTTGGTTTTCACTTCGTTGATGTTTTAGTTTCTTATGAAATCGATATCATCAGCATTGTGTTAGGAGCTGCTTTGTACATTGGACCGTTAACGGATTACATGTTAAATGGACGTTATATGTATTTTGGTAAGCTGTTCGTTAATTTTTTAACTATTTGAATCGAGAATTTGTATTTTATTAGATCTCTGGTTTATTTATTTTATATGTCTGATGTTTTGTTTCCTGTATCGTTACTACAAGGATTTTGCTGGATACCGACATAGGGAACCTGGTGGTACGTACATGATGTTTTGATTGCCAACAGTAGAAAATTTGTCCTGCTGTAAAATCATGATTATTTTACTAGAAAATATAATGTTGTTTAATAATAATAAAGTTGTTTCACTTTGCTTTCTCCATCGAGGTCGCAGTGAGACTGCTACCATTATACCTTCTGGTATTTAATATTTTGCCGATCAAGCAACACTTCCTATAGTCATTAACTTGGTACTGATATCTCTACTCCCCGATTTCAGCAAGCAGTCACCAAACTATTAAAACTGCTACATTCATGCCTCCTATTCAGTGGCGGCTCGTGGCTTGAGAGACAGGGTCGGCAAGGTATTTTTTGTCTCCTCAGATAGGTATACCGTCTAATAAAGACTTAAGTAAATCATCATAGGAGATTTATGTTTTCTTGTTTTTTGTTTTTTTTTTCCTATAAATTTAGAACCTAAACATGTTTATAAATTAACTCAAGTCTACGTTGTTTGGAAGTAACAAAATGGGTTATAACGTCATCGTAACATTTATTATAGTTTTGAAGAGATTTTAAAAGTTTTTTTTCTATTGACATTTGAGACAAGCTTGACATTCTGTCTTGTTTCATGGTATTTCGACAATAAGTTTTGATTCTTTTGAGGCAAGAGAAATCTCGTTCATTTGAGGCAGACGTTGGTGGTAATGAGAGAATTAATGACAATAATTTATTAATTTCGGTAACAGTTTGTTGTAATGAATTGCAGTATATAAAATTATATATATATATATATATATATATATATATATATATATATATATATATATATCTTGTAACTTATCCCATCTTCCGAAAATATTTGGATCAGCATATAAAACTTTTAATTCATTTTCTAATTTTATTTTATTAAAGAATGATGGATAATTTTTAATTAACCTGTCTAATAAATATCTTGGAAATTCTTTGGCGTAACTTTTAAATTTTGAATCGTCAAAGAGGTCAAAAATTTGCAAATCTTCAAAATTCGAAAAACGAGTATCTATTTGCATAATAATAGTATCCAAAATTTCAAAATATACTCGTTTTTCGATATCTGTTTCTGTGTCATGCCTTTGTCTTTTTTTTTTGGGGGGTTCGGAAATATCAAGCGAGTCCAAAACTTCACTGCGTATATACTGGAAATTACTATCATTACGAAAATCTCTGAGATTTTGCACCAGTCTTGTTATTCTATTTTTGGAATGAATAATGTCAGTTAACTGATTTTGAACAACATTGAATATCAAATCGGTTTGGGTAAACACTTTCTTAAAAATGTTTAAAAGTATGTTAAAAGAATAATCATTTAATAAAGTTTTCAAACCGATTGCTTCACAGATCGAGATATCATCACTTTGAAAATCGTCGCATTCAATAATAAAATCAAAAACTTCCAAAAGCTCCAAAAATTTAACTTTTAATACACAGAAGAAATAATTATATGCAGAAGAAACACAAATTAAAAAACGTTATCCACTTATTGTACGCAAGAGAGATACCTCTAGGAAAAATCAAAACGACCGAAAATATATACCAAAATAACACAATAAAAGTAAAAGTAGAAGAAGAACCAACTGACCCTAATAAAGCTGATAATGGGATAAGACAGGGATATTTCCTGAGTCCTCTATTGTTCAACCTGATTATGGATGAAATAATAAAAAAGCAAGAACTAAAAAAAGATACCAAATGGAAGAAAAACAAATTAAAATAATCTGCTGTGCAAACGACGCAATACTACTCTTTCAAAATGAAGATGATTTACAACGTATGCTGCACCAATTTCATATAACTGCCAGAAAATTTAACATGTTAATTTCCCCAAAAGAGACAAAATTCATGGTTACAACAGCAAATTTACTAAGATGTTAATTGGAGCTGAAAGGTCAGATAATAGAACAAGTGATGGAGTTTAAATATCTAGCCATCACATTATCTAGCTACGGAAAGCTCGAAACTAAAGTGAAAGATCCAGTGAATAGAGCAAACAGAGCCGCAGGCTGCCTTAATGAAACAATATGAAGCAATAAAACTATCGGGAAAGAAACGAAAGGCAGAATTTACAAAACGGTCATCAGACCAATGACATACGCGGCAGAAACAAGACCTGACACAGAGAGGACAAAAAGGATATTAGAAACATCAGAGATGAAAACACTTAGAAAAATTGATGGTAAGACACTATGGGACAGAGCTAGAAGTACAGATATACGACGTAGATGCAAGGTGGAGAACATCAAGAACTGGTTAAGAAATAGAAAAGTAGAATGGAACGATCATATAAGCCGAATGACAACAAATAGAGTAGTAAAGACGGCAAGAGACGGTTAACCCGTAGGAAGACGATCAGTAGGAAGATCACGAAAACGATGGAACGGCAACTTACTGGAGGCACATTGAAAAATGACAGTCATGTCTATATAAAAAGAAGAAGAAGAAGAAGACACAGGATAAACATTAAAATTGCTGCAAGAAAGATAAAATAAATCAGTCATATTAATGTAGAATAGTAGAGGACAGAGTGTTTAGAGAAAATAATGAATCAGTCATATTAATGTAGAATAGTAGAGGACAGAGTATTTGTCATAGCTTTGGACAAGTGCCCAATTAAAAAAAGAACACAGGTCGTCCAAAAAAGATGGAACTCTAAAAAGAAAATAGAATAGATTTAAAAAAATAAAAGCATAAACATGTCTTTTCCTACTTTTTTAATATTGAAAATACGTAAATAGAACATTGAATTAAAATGTAATCTTTGATAATCTGTGATAAACCCATCACCTGAACAGTGGCGCCGATATATGTAGTTGAAATTGTTTACACTTATTTTAACTGTTTATTTTGTTATTATCTAGATATGAGTTGCGACCGATATCACAAACTTATTTAATTTTCATAAAGAGGCTCTTTAATACCTAAAATTATTACTATACAAATCTGATTCGAAATATCGTCAAAAAGTAATACACGGCATGTAAAATTTAAATTTTTAATAAAAAGTAAAAGATTAGGCATTACTTATGGGATTCAAAGAACGAGCGTTAAGGAAGATTGAAGTACTAATAAGATCACCGCAATCGGGCATACCCCGGGTAATGATGAATTAATTAATCGGCTAATTCTTCAGTCACCCCTTTAATATGATTTTGTCAAATTGGTCCTTTTTAGGACCAAATATTCTAATAACATATGTATATAACTGTTAAGGGTATATCTAGAGATCAAGAAACTTTACTTTACTTAAACTTATCAGTTATATGAGCTAAACACGAATGTAACTTACTTCTAGTGCAGGAAACACATATAGGGCCTAACCTAGGGTATTTGGTATATAGCTGATCGCTGAAAACCACATCATAGATATAGACATGCTATTTCTGTCGGAAAAGAAGCAAAGAATAACTTAAAGTAAGAAAGGACAAAACCAGTCAGCCGAGAGAACCTTTTAACGATGTTGAGCTTGGATCCACCATCTACATATTTAATGAAAAATAATACAACTACCGACATTGACGATTCGAGCACAAAGCTTATTACGAAACCTGGACCAAAAACACTCTACAATGGCTTATCCGGATGATGAACAACTGTATTCAAATTATGGATATACCCAAAATTTAGAGACAAGCCAAAGTTGTTACCTTGCTTAAACCTGGCAAAAAAAAGACCGGGTACGAAAAATATCCGGTATCAGGGGTGGTATTTTTTCAATCTAAATGCCGCTTACGAGACCTTAAATTACAGAATATTTCTCCAAAAACTATATGATATCCCTTAGATAACAAGCTCACTTACATTGTCTGCGTATGCCAACATAAGAGAATATTTTTTGTATCACTCACTGGTAAGAATAGCAGATGAAGAACGGTCTCGCTTGGGGTAGCATTTACACAAACGAATGATCCATACCGGTAGATACTAGGACTTCTATTATATAGACGAGACACCTAATATTGCACAATAAAAATAAACTATGAATCAATTTTCAGCCAAAACCCCTGAAAAATTCGTGGGTGTTCCTTCAATTTCCTCAACATAGACGTTTTCACAAAACTGAACATCCAATCTTGTCATAAAATCATTGAACTGTAGACTTCCTATAAATTCCTTGAAAATAGTTTGTATCACACCGGGTCAGTCACAGATTATTGTTTAAAACTAAAAGGTAAATTGAGGACCAGAAATAATATTCTTCGCAAGCTTGTCAGCTAAAAATGAGGCGCACGTCCTTCCGCCCTTAAAACATAGACGCTTGTACTATATGCTTCTGCTGCCGAATATACCTTGTTAGACAAATTAACCATTCTTTCTTTTTGTGCACACTACTACCCATTTTAACACAAAAATATCTATTGAAGCACTTAACCATATTTATTTTGAGATAGCCTTTTATCGAGATATCATATGTAGTACACAAATAAGACCAGAACTAAAATATTAAAAAAGCTTTATACAATATATCGCAGAAGATTGGATAAAATAAAAGTAGTTTTTATTAATCAGATGCTTACATAAAATGTACAAAGACATACTCACGTAAACAAAATATATTACGAAATTTCTGTAATTAAAAAAAACATCAAGTTTGGCATTGAACTAATAAAATTATATTAAATAAAAAAACAACATCTTTAAAAATACAGAAAAAAATAAAATTTTCTATGCAAGCGAACATTCCATTCAATAATAAGCTCAAAATCCTTTTGTATCTACATACCTGTTTTTTAAAGAACCAGTTACATTTTAGTACTTAGTTATACCAGGTAATATGATATCCTCTGTTACACAGTGTAATGCGTATGACATTCCACTGTCTACAAACAGTAGATAAAAATAAGGAGCCCATATAAACTGTTCAGGGTATATGTTGAAAATATACGGTATAATCGCACAGTTGCCAAACTCTCAGAGCTTACTTAAACTGATAAACGTATGGTTCAAATATACAATGAAGAAGATCTGAACGACCCCTATAATATATACACGTGAACTAAGCGATATACATTTATGATACAGGGGTATTTACGGGCTCCAAAAAATTTTTATAAATTATTAAACTCTACATGTTGATGAATCGACTGAACCAATATTACGGAATTGTCAAGTGAGCTCCGTATATCGGTATCCACTTGACCACGGAGCTCAATTGAACCTGAATTTTAACATAGGCGGAGTTCACTTAATGCCGTAGATATATATATATATATATATATATATATATATATATATATATATATACATATATATATATATATATATATATATATATATATATATCATATATATATATATATATATATATATATATATACATATATATATATATATATATATATATATATATATATATATATATATATATATATATATATATATATATATATATATATATATATATATATATATATAACTTCATAAGAAACTAAAACATCAACGAAGTGAAAACCAAATACAAGCAAATACACAGAAGACACAAATTAAATAAATCTAGATAAAACAAAAAAGTCTACAACTGCAATTTCAAAAGTATGGAACACTTAAATATTATTGGATCAATAATCACAGTTAATAATACCGTCACTGAAGGAATAAAGAGCATAATACAAACTTCAGACCTATTTTAATATATTGATGCAAATTAGGAAGAATGAATAAAACAAATAAGGCCTTATTAGTATAATGCTACAAATCCGTATAGATTAAGAACAGATACTGAATGAAGAAAGCTCTTATAATGATATTCGGATATCTCAAAAAGTTAATATTTCATTTGATTGCAGATATGTAGAAGACCGATCAACGTGGAGAAAAGTTGTAGTTAAAAGAAAGGAGAAACAGTGACAAAAGCAACAAAAATGGGCCAATGGTTCAGAGCTGCTCGAAAATCTTGATTGGAAAGAATTAATATTGAAAATATAAGAAATACAATGGAATTAACATACACTATATACGCTATAAAAACTAGAAAACTTATATGATACGGATATAAACAGAAAAAGTTTAATGAAACAATAAACTACCCAATATGTGTTATGAGTGAGAACGATATGAATAAATAAAATGACGAAAGCCATAGCAAAAAGAGTAGTGAATAAAAAATGAAGAACTACCTTGTGGATAACATGTGCTTAGATAGGAACGAATGGAAATGAAGATTCAGAAGACGACAAAGAAATAGGTAAAGAAAAAGTACTTTTACTTGCTGTTGAATTATTTCATATTATGTCGCGATTTGAACCTTTGAATTAAACGTTATTTTACTGTCGTTTTGAAATTCTAAACTTTCTAGTGGGTATCTTTATGTCTTTATTACCAATTGTTATTAACATGCGTTTATGAATCATCATATATATCATTATTATATTATATGTATATCTTTTTATAGTTTCACCTTTATAACGTTGTGTATTATAAAAGTATTATATTTCTTTTTATCGTAGTAAGTCATTACTCAGACAAAATATTTTGGTGTCTTATGGTAACTTGATTCTGTAATAAAATTCATGGCAGACGACAAGCGGTTTCATAACCACTAAACATATCTATTTCTTTATTGTTTCCGTATATATTATGTTTTACAGTTATGATATTATGTTCGGTCTAATTGTTTTAAAAATTTTGTCGCTTGGATAAGCTTTAACTGTAATAATAATTTTATAGACCTTAATCATTTAGAAGTAAATGTATATATAATTTTTTTTCTGTCACTTGGTTTAAATATAGTTCTTATTATATTATATATATGTATGTGCAGAAAATAACACTTATTTCAGTTCGTACGATTTGCGGTAATTTATTTAATGTTAATTCTGGAATTTCACGTTTATACTCAGTTTCTGTTGTTCCGCTTATTTATCTGAGAGATGTTACTTTTTTTTCTTGTTATTATTTCTCTTTATAAGCAATTTTACTTGTTCATTGGCGGAATAATACCTCTATGGAAGGTTATCACTTCATCTTTTGCGCGATCGTCCGATACTTTTTCTGCCGATTCGTGACTTATCTCTTGCAATTTTGACGTCACGGGTCTCCTCCATTCTGCTTATGTGATTATTCCATTCTTTTTTTCTATTTTGTGTCAATTCATTTATACACTTTACGTTACATTTTCTTCTACGTTACGTTTTGATTTCTCAGCGTATTTCCTATAATTGTTCTCAGTACTCTCATCTCTGCCTTTTCCATTATTCTTTGCGTTGTGGCTGTGTCGGGTCTTGTTTCTGCTAATGCCATCAATTTCTATTTTACATCTGTGGTCCTTTGCTGACTACTATTGTTTTAGTTTTCTGAGATGAGATTGTCATATTAAATTCTTTTGCTCTTATGTTAAATTTGTGGACCAGTCTTTGCAAACTATCTTCATCTTGGGCTATTAATATTGCGTCATCTGCGTAACGGAGTATTTTAATTTCTTTGTTTCCCATTCTGTATCCTCTTCGTTTGTTAACGCTTTTGATGATTTGATCCATGATCAAATTGAAGAGCATGGGGCTCAATCTCAACGAATCCCCTTGTCTTATTCTGCTGCCTATTTCTATAGATTCTGTAAGTTGTCCCTCCATTCTGACTTCAATTTTGTTGTTTTGGTCGATGTTTTCGATAGTTTTTATAATATTTAGGGGAGCTTCTCTATTATACAGAAGATGGATTACATCTTTCAGTCTTACTCTGTAAAACGCTTTCTTTAGGTCAATCAGACACAGGAATGCTGGTCTATTATACTTCAGTGATTTCTCAGTAATTTGCTTTATCACGAATTTTGCATCTGTACACGATCTATCACTAAAAAAACCCGGTTGTTCATCTGCTGAACTTATATTGTGATTAATTAGCACTTGTAAAATTTTAGTTGTAAGTTTTAGCGTAGTATTTAACAAGTTTATACCTCTGTAGTTTTTTGTCTGTTTTTATCTCCTTTTTTAAATAGTAGAGTTAGTTAGCTCCTTCTCCATTCTTCCGGCATTTTATTGTGTTTTATAATTTTATTAATTAATGTTGTTAATTTTTCTGTCATTGCTGCTCCACAATATTTCAGTATTTGTTTGGTATCCCGTCTTTACCTGCTGCTTTTCTGTTCCTCAGGTTTTCAAGTATTTTCCGAACTTCCCTTACATTTATATTAAGTTCTTTATATGTTGTAATTTCTGATGTTTCCGGTTCTAGCGTCGTTTGTTTTTCTCCTGTATATAGCTTTTTTAGGTAGTCAATCCACGTATCATTTTCTATGTATTTTAGTTCTATTAGTTACTTTACCTCCGTTCTTTGACGTCTGATGAAGCGCTATATTTCCTTTTGCAGACGAGAAAAATTATGTTCCATTTCTTTCGAAAAACGTTCCCAGTGACATTTTGGTTGACATGTATTTCAGGTAAGCTTTTTTGTTTTCTTTACATTTTTCCTTCACTTTATTTATATTTCTTTTACCAAGAACTTTCTTGGCCGAGGCTAAGATATTAGACTTAATTTTTGCCCAGCTTTCTTCGACTCCATCACTTTCTGTGATATATGTTTTTCTGTTTTTTTCGGTTCTTCTTTTCTGGAATAGGTATCTTGTGGAGTCATCCTGTAAGCTTTCGACTTTTATCTTTGTGGTGTATTTCGGTGTTTTGTTATCACATATATGTGTTTTCATTCGGCACAATACCAATTTGTGATCGCTTTCTATTTCTGCTGATGTTAGTGGTCTCTATTCAACAGAATATAGTCTATAATAGATCTTTGTCCTCTACTGTTTTCAAAAATGTATTTGTATTGTTCTTTGTGAGGGAAAAATGTATTACTATTACGTATCTGGTTTTTGCTGCAGAGGTCCGTTAGAAGGTTTCCGTTTTCATTTCTGTTATTTTCGTTATATCGCTGTTTTATCCCTGAAACTAAATCATTGCCGTTAAAATCACCCATAATGATTATATATTTATCATTTGGGGTCTCGTTTATTACAGTCTGAAGGTGTTCGTAGAAGTTTTCCCTTGTGGTGGTATCTTTGTTGTTCTCTGGTGCATGAATTGCTATCACATTCAGAGGTTTGACATCCAGTTTAATTTTTACACTTACTATTTTTATACTTGGTGTAAAAAATGTTTGTGTACTAACAGAGCGACTCCTTCTTTGGCTCTGGTTTCTTTGGCAACACCACTGTAAATCATGAGATGGTCATCTATAATAATTTGACCCTTTTCCTTTTTTCTTTGTATCTTTTAGCGCACACATGTCTATATTTTTTTTCTACAAGCTCTTTTGTAATTTTCTGCTCTCTTGTAGAGACTTTACGTTCAAAGCACCGATGCGAAGTGTATTTCTCGTTTACCACAAATTCGTTGTCCTCTTTCTCCCGTTAGTCGTCGTAATGAAATCATTCCTGTCCCGAGGCATAATTCTGTTTCTATGAGCTGTATGGTTTTAAAGTCTATCAGTAGAGTGCTAAACGGGCTGTAGACCCCCTCCTCCTTTATTCGGGCTTGGGACCGGCAACAGTTCTGTCGAGCTACTTGATCTACCCAACAAAACTGCAGGCGGATTTAAGATATGTTACTTAAGGATGTACTTAATCTGTATTAATTCTTTGATCTGTTTTTTGTTCTCTTTCAGATATGTTTTATATTAGGTGAATTCTTATTTCATTCCTTAGGTAAATTCTTATTTCAAACCCTCCGGCGCACTTTCAGGTCTACATATTATATAAGTGTTTTATTTTTCTTTTCATTTTACTTTTACTTTTTATACTTACTTTACTTTCCGTGTCCGGAACACCAACAGCTTTAAATTTTGTATTTCCAATGGTTGGCTACATAGATGGCCCTGTCATTCGCTAAAAATAGATCTTCTTCTGTGTAGGTCTCTCTCATCTCTGTGCATGCTAGTAGATTTTTTGTGGTAGCAAACTTTATAATCTTACCGAAGGGGCTTCTAATTTCAGAAACTGTTACACGATTACTCTATTTGATATACGTACATTTATGTACTAAATGTTTTAATGCCAATGCATTTTAATAAAAAATACTAATTAATAAAAACGGAAATTTTCGCTTTTCCCAGTTTATAATACACACTTTTTTATGTTTGAAAATATATAAAGCAAGTAATATAAATTACCGCCTTGCTTATTAAAACTAAAAAGTAAAACAAAGGTATAAGTCGGTTAACAATTTATATTTAACTACATAAATTAGCCAAATAGTCCTCAAATTCCTCCATGATTAAATTGATGGATATTAAAATAAATTTCAAGTTCCAGAATGTGCCTGCTGTAAAATTTAAAAATCTACTACTAATACAATTATTGGCAACATCGCAGGAGTTTAGAAGTATATGCAATATCGTAAATACGGATCCCAAAAATGGTTTATCCTTTTGTGGAGTCCACTTAATCCTACGTGTTGGTCGGAGTCTACATAAAGCGCTACTCAGATAATAAAATACACGGTGTATATTCTACTGGAGTTAGTATAATACCGTTTTAGAACGGAGCTTACATTAACCGCTAGATGTATATATATATATATATATATATATATATATATATATATATATATATATATATATATTGTTATGATGTATTATTTGTGAATGATGAGCAATGAGTGTTTTTTTAATGATATATATATATATATATATATATATATAGGGTTTTTATCGCGGTTCTCAAAGAATTAGTTTGGAAGCACTTTTTTAAATTATCTTTATTATATCTATTATGAAACACACATATATATCTAACATAACCAATGCAAAATTTAAAATAAACTATCTTTAAATTGAAATTCTTATGAAACTAATTAAATTATATAAACAATGTAAAATTTAAACAAACTATCTTTAAAATTGAAATAATTATGACACTAACTAAATTATATTAACAAAATTTTGTACCTTTCTGTCACAATGCCTAAATGAAAATGTTCTCCAAAATAAAAATTTTAATCACCACTCAATGTCTTCGTTCTCAGCCTCGGTTATCCTTGTTTTTGTGAAATTACTTTTTCCAATTATCAGCTTCCACCAATTTAAAATATATTTCTGCTTAACTGTATTTATATTTATTCTTCTTTTTAATACACCAATCTCCAATCACCAAATATTATATAATTTCAATTTTCAATTGATACTTTCTTCCATTATCCAATTACCATTTTTACATAACATAATTTTTAATCTTCAATAATATTATCTTTATACTGTTTATTAATCTTCATGAAACTTATTATATTGAACATCTGGACCTTCTGACTATCTTGAACTTACTGAACAATTGAGTTCACTAACTAAATGTGTCTATCTTCTAACTAACTTTCTTACTAACTGACTGGCCATCTGACTGAACTGTAACTGATCTGGTAACTGATAACTGATCTTATAGTAACTGTAACTGATAACTGATAACTGATGATTGATTCCAAATCACCGGGTATTTATATCTATTTCCATGTTCCAGAATCATCTGGCAAGAAATCATGTTCGATTTGTTCCATCTCCTACATGTCTGAATTTTCTGGAACAGTCCATTTCGCAAACAAAGCCATCTCCGGTGATCTAGAGAATTCCTTACTTTTCTATCGAGAATTTTATCGACATTTAGGCTTTTCAGATCAGAATATAAACTTAAATCAGTGACTATATATATATATATATATATATATATATATATATATATATATATATATATATATATATATATATATATATATATATATATATATATATATATATATATATATATATATAAACTAAACATTTTTAAACTAACATATTATAACCCCACTTATATTCGTAAATTCTTATTCAACTGTCATTTAAATGTATAGTTGGTTGCCTATGCACATGGCTCACTTAAATACATCTACAATATTATAATTATAAAAAAAAATACTTTTTACACTTATTATATGCTAATTTCTTAAAAATGCCCTCACATAAATAATTTTTATAAAATTCTCTAGTATATAACTTATTAAAATAACAAAATACTTTTTATATCTAATATTATCTAGTATATAATTTATAAATTATTTTCTTTAAACACCAATCATCTCAATACCCCAAAATTAAATTTAAAATAAATAATTTACTTATTATTTTTTTAAAGATTAATTTTCTTATCCACATACTTTAGTAAATATAATAAATTAACTAATTTAATTTCTTATTTATTTAATTTTTTTTAATTGTTCTATTAAATACATCCATGTTGTCTGTCTATATCAAACTGTCATGTCAAATGGAAGTTTGTGTGTTGTGTGTTTACATTTTACAATGGATATTAGGATACAAATCTAGGAATTATTTCCATTCAAAAAACTTTCATCCATATGAATTGGTAAGTTTTACACTTTATCATATTATTTTAAGAAAGACAATTATAGAATCAATTTTGTATCTAACCCCAAAATATGATTTTTAGGGCAACAACAATTTCCATATGGATAAAATCAACAAATATGATGTCAAATTTATTCACAATAATGAAATCTACCATCTATCTATGAAATGGATCTATCAGTAAGCTGTTAGTGTTGTTATTATTAGTGTTAAAAGTATAGAAAACATTATTCATTCTCTTCATAATATTTAAAAATGTCATTGATATGAGACATGCCTCTTAGTCTATTCTCTGCATCTATCAACACATAACTAATTAGTCCATTCTGATTTTCAATTCTGTATGGACCTTCAAACATTGGTTGTAATTTCTTACAACGGTTTTCTCCAGCATTACTCTTTCTAAGTGAACGAATTAACACTTGGTCTCCTTTTTGAAATGTGGTACTTGCTCTGTATTTAAATTTATGTGTATTATTTAAAAAATATTCTACTTGTGGTATATGTTGCTGCCATGTTTCATGTTGATCTTGACATATTATTCTTAAATATTTTATAACTTCTTTAATATATCTTTCTGCAGGATTTGCCTGAGGATGTCTGATACTTGTAAAATGAATGTTGATTCCCTTTTTCTCATAAAATGCCCGAAATTTTTGGTTGTTAAAATATGTAGCATTATCTATTATGCAATTTCTAAATGGTCCTATTTCTTCGAAAAATTGATTAATATATAATTTCAATGTTTTAACATTTGTTCTGGAGCAGGGATATTGTTTAATAAATTTTGTATATAAACCAACTATCACTAGTATATGCTTTTTTCCTGTTGGACTTGGAACTAAATTTGAGATGAAATCCATGGAAACTGTATTTAGTTTTTCATATACAACATTAGATCTATATGTGTTCTGGTTTTTGAAATTCTTTTCTTTATTTGACATATTTGGCATTGGGTAGTAATTTCTTTTGCTATACTTATGTCATTCTTTGCAAAATAATGGTCCCTAAATAGCATCTATAGTTTTCTTGAACCAATATGCATATAATTGTTATGTAAATTTTTCAATATTTTCCTTGCCATAGTTCTACTTATTACATATACTTCTATGCCATTTATTATTTTATAATATACCCCATCTTTCCTAAGGACTTTTTGTTTTTCACTCAAATTGATCTGATCTCTTATAATTTCTTCTTTAGAATATAATCCAGTACTTTCTACTAATTGATTTAATCCAATTTTTATTGTTCGCTGCCCTTTTTGTGATGTATTTTCTAACCTTGATAAAGCATCTGCTACTATATTGGATTTTCCAGAAATGTATTTGATTTCAAAGGAGTATTCACTCAATATGAGACTCCACCGATGTATTCTACTGTTTCCATATTTGTAATTTAATATAGATGTTAAAGCTTGGTGATCTGTTTCTATAGTAAATTCATTACCCAACAAATAAAATCTTAATTTTGTGACACAGTGTATGATACTTGCTAGTTCTAATTCTGAAACTGAGTAACCCTTTTCATGTGGCTTTGTAATTCTTGAAATGAATTGTATTGGGTATTCGACCCCATCATGTATTTGTAATAATACCCCTGATAATCTCTCTATGGATGCATCTGTTCTTAATATGAATGGCTGTGTGTAGTCAGGATAGTATATTTTTAAATTTGACAGAGAAATGTTTTTAATTTCTTGGAATGCTAGTTCTCTTCTCTGGTCCCATCTCCATTTTACACCTTTTCTCAGTAGTTCAAGTAATGGAATTTTTTTTATACTTAGATCTGGTATCATCCTTTTATAATAATTAATTATTCCAATAAATCCTCTTAAAGTTCTTAAATTGTGTGGTATTTTATATTCCTGAATGACCTGTGTCCGTTCTGGATCCATTTCGATTCCCTTAGTATTAAGTTTATAACCTAGATATATTACTTCTTTTTGAAAAAAATGTACATTTTTCTTGATTTATTTTTAGTCCAACTTTGTCTAATCTGTTGATTATAATTTTTAGGCGTTTCTCATAATCTTCAGCCGTTTTAGAAAAAATTAATATATCATCAATGTAGTGAATTGCAAAATGTTCATATTGATCCAGAATATCATGAAGACATCTACATAGAGCACTACAAGATGATTGAAGTCCAAATGGTACTACTTTGAATTGATATACTACTCCATCTATCTGAAATCCTGTATACTGTCTACTTTTTCTTTCTAGAGGTATTAACCAGAAACTATGCTGTAAATCGATTTTAGTAAAAAATGACATTCCTGTAATTCTTCCTAGTATTCCATCTATACTCATTGGTGCTTCAAATTGCTTTTCAGTAATCTTGTTAATATTCCTTGCATCCAAACATAACCTGATTTCACCTGATATTTTACGTACTACTACTATAGGGTTTATAAAACGTGTATCTGCCTTCTCAATGATTCCATCTTCTAACATATTATTAATCGTTCTGTTTACTTCTTCTGTGTATTTATATGGTATTGGGTATGATTTTGTTTTAAAATCTTTTTCTTCTTTAACTTTTATACTATGGATATAATTTTGTGCAATTATATTTTCTTTATTATATTTTCCTTGTGTTGCTGCAATATGGAAACGACTATTGATTTATATTCTTCAGGGCAATTAACTTTTATCACATCTTCTTTACAAATAAAATTATTCTTCATTATGTACTCATTATTCCTTGCTTCCAATTTTACGCACTCCACCTCGTAGGCATCCGTCTGCTTAAAATTTCCATTCCTTAAATATTCACTACTATTATTCTTTACATTCTTTTGGGATATTTCCCTATCATCAAAATACATTTCTTCTTCATAAACATCTTTATTTTCTTTTAATAATATCCTATCAACTCTTATTCCTTCTTCTACCTCATCTTTCTGCATAAATTTAATTATTTGCCCTTCCAAAGTTACTATTTTTTCTTCAAAATCTATCTTTACTTTCTTCTTTTCCAATTCGTCATTTCCCATTAATATATCAACACATAAATCCTTGACAATAAATCCTTGCATATTAATTTCTTTATTAAGAATATTAATTTTAAAATTGACTAGTTTATCAATTTCACCCAACTTCTTATTATTTGCACCAACAATTTTAATTTTTGGAATCTTTATTATATCTGATAGTTTTAATGTATTAAAAATAAAATTCTCCGAGACTAAAGTACTTTCTGATCCAGTATCTATCATAATCCTAATCATTTTATTTTTGGCCAAAGCATTTATATAAATTAAATTAATAGATTCAATAATTTTATCTTCATCTAAAGAAATAAATTCAGAAGGTTTTTTATAATAGCAATGGCCTAACTTGTAATTCAGAAAGTTTACTGAACAAAATTTTGATTATTAGAATTGTCAGATTGTATCTGACCACTTGGATCTGATGTCCTATGTCTTTCCCTACTATGACTTCTACTCACATTTTCTTGCCTTGCACTATTCCATTCCCTGTCTTCGCAGCTTCTATTCCTTCGTACACAATTTACCTGTCTGTTCTAATTAGGTCGTGGTCGTTCTGTACTTCTTCTATTGTTAAAATCTTGTCTATTATAATTAGTATTGTTATTAAAATTTTGTCTATTATAACTAGTATTTTTATTAGGATTCTGTCTATTTTGATTATTGTTATTATTGTTAAAATTTTGTAAATTATCACCATATCTAGTATTATTGTATGATTGTCTATATTGTTGATAATTATTCTTATTATATTGAAAGTTATAATTGTTTTTTCTGTTATTATTATTTATCCTAATATCATTGTTATCATTATTACTTGTCATATTACCTCTTTGTATTCTTTGAATAAAATTAATAAAACTCTCTATTGTTTGAATATTTTGTACAGTTACTGTTTGCACAACATTAGCATCAAAATGTCTAGATACATTTAAGACTGTTTCATCCTCCCTAAGTGGTGGTTCTAAATATTTTGTAACCGTTATCAGTTTTAATGCATAATCTACCATATTTGATTTTAAATTGTGATTATACTTTCCAAAATATAGAATTCCTCTAAACTTGGCTTGGCTCTAATTCACCCCAATAATAATTTACAAATTTATTTTCAAATGTTTGACAATTATCTAAATCATTTTCAATACTAGCAAACCAAGTTGCTGCATTGTCATTTAATGTCATTCTAATATAATCTTTAATATCATTAATATTATTCACTAATCTTAATTTATGTTTTAAACTATTTATGTATACTCTAGGATGCAAATTTTTTATATTACCAGATAATTTAATCCCAGTCTCATTTGTTAAATTTAAGTAAGGTCTCCCTATGTCTCTCATTTGTGAAATATCATCTATTCTCTGTTCCACATTTCTTATTTGATTACTATTTATTTGGATATTTTGTTGTATATCGTCTAATTTTTCTTCTGTGTTTCTCCTGTCTTCGTTAATTGTTACTTCTAAGTTACATTTCTGCAACTCTAATTTCTGTTCTATATCTATCTTATTATCTTGAATAATCCTATTTACTTCTGTCCTTTCATTTTCTATCCTTTTCTTGTAGTCATGCCGTATATTTTTTATTTCATTTGCTACTTTTTTCTCTGCAGCTTCAAGTTTTTTATCCATTTGTTTTTCCATTTGTTTTACAATTTTATTATTATTATCTTCTATTTTCTTTTCTAATTTTCTATAATTCTCTTCCAATTTCTGTTCCATTTTTTTCATGTCTTCTTTGACTTCTTTTGAATTCTGTTCCATTTTTTTTATGTCTTCTTTGATTTCTTTTGAATTCTCTTCCATTTTTTTCGTATTCTCTTCCATTTTTTGTTCCATTTTTTTCGTATTCTCTTCCATTTTCTGTTCCATTTTTTTCATGTTTTCTTTGACTTCTTTTGAATTCTCTTCCATTTTTTTCGTATTTTCTTCCATTGTCTTGTTCATCTGCATCATTAATGACATCAAAGCTGCCATATTGACATTTTCCTCTCTTTCTGGATTCATTTCTGCAGTATCTTGTGGAACTTGAACTAAACTCTCCTCTTGTATAGGTTGTGTTTCTACTTCCACATCTTGTTCATTCTTTTTGCTTCTTGTACCTTTGAGACATTTTGAGACTTTACGTGTTCAAATATGATTAAAAATAAAATCTATAATTTTTTCTTTCTAATGATAATTAATTTAATTATATGAGAGCACTTATCTTTCCAAACTAATTCTTTTAAATAGAGAGCCACTGCGGTGGGCGCCAAATTGTTATGATGTATTATTTGTGAATGATGAGCAATGAGTGTTTTTTTAATGATATATATATATATATATATATATATATATATATATATATATACATATATATATATATATATATATATATATATATATATATATATATATATATATATATATATATATATATATATATATATATGGTTTTTATCGCGGTTCTCAAACAATTAGTTTGTAAGCACTTTTTTAAATTATCTTTATTATATATATTATGAAACACACATATATATCTAAAATAACCAATGCAAAATTTAAAATAAACTATCTTTAAATTGAAATAATTATGACACTAACTAAATTATATTAACAAAATTTTGTACCTTTCTGTCACTGAATGCCTAAATGAAAATGTTCTCCAAAATAAAAATTTTAATCACCACTCAATGTCTTCGTTCTCAGCCTCGGTTATCCTTGTTTTTGTGAAATTACTTTTTCCAATTATCAGCTTCCACCAATTTAAAATATATTTCTGCTTAACTGTATTTATATTTATTCTTCTTTTTAATACACCAATCTCCAATCACCAAATATTATATAATTTCAATTTTCAATTGATACTTTCTTCCATTATCCAATTACCATTTTTACATAACATAATTTTTAATCTTCAATAATATTATCTTTATACTGTTTATTAATCTTCATGAACTTATTATATTGAACATCTGGACCTTCTGACTATCTTGAACTTACTGAACAATTGAGTTCACTAACTAAATGTGTCTATCTTCTAACTAACTTTCTTACTAACTGACTGGCCATCTGACTGAACTGTAACTGATCTGGTAACTGATAACTGATCTTATAGTAACTGTAACTGATAACTGATGATTGATTCCAAATCACCGTGTATTTATATCTTTTTCCATGTTCCAGAATCATCTGGCAAGAAATCATGTTCGATTTGTTCCATCTCCTACATATCTGAATTTTCTGGAACAGTCCATTTCGCAAACAACGCCATCTCCGGTGATCTAGAGAATTCCTTACTTTTCTATCGAGAATTTTATCGACATTTAGGCTTTTCAGATCAGAATATAAACTTAAATCAGTGACTATATATATATATATATATATATATATATATATATATATATATATATATATATATATATATATATATAGTTGGTTGTCTATGCACATGGCTCACTTAAATACATCTACAATATTATAATTATAAAAAAAAATACTTTTTACACTTATTATATGCTAATTTCTTAAAAATGCCCTCACATAAATAATTTTTATAAAATTCTCTAGTATATAATTTATAAATTATTTTCTTTAAACACCAATCATCTCAATATATATATATATATATATATATATATATATATATATATAAATGTATCAGCCCAAGTGTCTGAAGAGGCTGGGATAGGCCGAAATGAGTCATAACACTTTTATGATACCGATACGAGCACGGGAAGTTTAACGAATTTGTCCTCATAGGCAGTATATTTGGCCATTTAAAGCAACAAAGCGATAGCAGCTTTTGCTAGAAGATTTATTCTCTTACACATTTCGCATAGCCCAGAGGACAGAAAACGATATTATTATATTGTTTTCGTTCATGGCCGCCAAGCAGGTGGCGCCTCTGCGTGCTAACCACTGCTGTGGTGAAATTTTGGGAGACATTCGCTGGACTTCCAAGTTTGAATTTGTATCAGCCCAAGTGTCTGATGAGGCTGGGATAGGCCGAAATGAGTCATAACACTTTATTGATACCGATTCGAGCACGGGAAGTTTAACGAATTTGTCCTCATAGGCCCTATATTTGGCCATTTAAATCAACAAAGCGGTAGCAGCTTTTGCTAGAAGATTTATTCTTTATTCTCTTACTATATATATATATATATATATATATATATATATATATATATATATATATATATGTATATATATGTATATATATATATATATATATATATATATATATATGTATATATATATATACATATATATATATATATATATATATATATATATATATATATATATATATATATATATATATATCTACGGCATAAAGTGGACTCCGCCCATGTTAAAATTCAGGTTCAAGTGAGCTCCGTGGTCAAGTGGCCACCGATATACGGAGCTCACTTGACCATTCCATAATATTGGCTCTGTCGATTCGTCAACATGTATAGTTTCACAATTTTTAAAAATTTTGTGGAGCCCCTAATTACCCCTGTATCATAAATGTATATCGCTTAGTTCACGTGTATATATTATAGGGGTCGTTCATATCTTGTTCCGTATATATTGGAACCATACGTATATCGGTTTAAGTAAGCTCTGATAGTTTGGCAACTATGGGATTAAGCCGTTTATTTCCAGCGTATATTCTAAACGGTTCATATAGACTCCTTACTTTTGTTATCATTCATACGCATTACAGTATGTAACAGATATGTGTACTACCAAATACCTGTTTTTGGTAGGTACGTGCTTTTCTAAAAATAGATTTATAGATACAAAAGGATTTCATTACCAAGTTGGATGTGTTTTTTCATAGGCGAAAATTTCCTAATGTATTTTGTTAACGTGAGTATGTCTTTATACGTTTTATTTAAGAATCCGGTTAATAAGAACTTCTTTTATTTCATCCATTGTTTCATGATATCTTATATACAGCTTTTTTATTATTTTATTTCTTCTATTTTATTATTTTATTTTTTTCTGGATTCTATTTCTTATTATTCTATTTTTTAATTCTGGATAGAAGGTTATCTCAAAATAAATATTTAAGTGCTAAAATAGATATTTTTTTGTTAAAATGGGTAGTAGTGCACAAAAAAGGGAAGAATGATTAATTTTTCTAACATGAATTATACCACTTCACCAATATTACATATTTCTGAATATTTTATCTCGTATTTAGGAGTAATATGTAATCAATATAAGTGGAGTTAGTGTCAAATTTGCAATAATCTTTATAAGCAATAGCTTACTGACTGTACTTTACATGTTCAGTTCACATAAATAAACCTTGTCCCTTCAAAAAGAGCGATTTGAACGGTAAAGTTAACTAAGAAAGTGTGATAAGTCTTGTACCACCCCACATGCACACAAGTTAACCGGTGTTTGCAGGCAAGAGTCCTCCTGGCAGATTTAAGGAAGATAACTACCATAAGGAAGTTCCGTTCGAGGGATCAGATGGAGAGGAGCAGCTTATTTTTGTTTGTATATCTTGCTGATGTGTTGATATAGCCAGTTTTTCCTTGATTCTAGTCATAAAATGGGCTGGTATTCGTGGAGTGTATGTCACGAATCTGGACTTTGTTTTTTTTTGCTCTCTAGCTACTTATCTTCGGATATTAGGTGGATTGATAGCTACGATATTGTAGAGCTTATGTATGGATGTGAGTCTTAATATTCCCTGAATTTGGCTGACTAATTTATAACTAAATATTTTATAAGTTATTGAAATAACTATTTATAAGCGGCATTTAGATTAACAAATACCACTCCTCATACCTGATATTTTTCGTACTTCTCTTCGCTGTGTTGGGCAAGATTTAGTATTTGTGACATATATGATCTAACCTGTCATATATAGCCACTTTTGTCTTTTAATTTGAGTTTTTCTTCTATTATCGGTTTATATTAAGGATCATGTACAGAAGTATTCTGTATAGCTGACAAAATAAATAGATATATTGGCCGATAGCTGGTCGTTGGAGTTTTTGCCAGGTTTAAGCAAGGCAACAACTTTGTCTTTGCTTTGCTTGTCTAAAGACTTTGGATATTAGCCATTGTTGTATTTTTAGTTCAAATTTTATAGTTTTGTGCTCAGATCCTCAGCCAGGAGCCGTAATATTGTTCATTATATACGTGGATAGCGGATCCAAGCTCAACATCGTTGAAAGGTTCTCTCAGCTGACTGGTTTTGTTTTCTCTCATTATAAGTTTTTCTTTGCCTGCATTTAATATGTTATTTTCAGCGATTAGCTTAATACCAAATACGATAGGATTGGCCATCTATGTGCTTCCTGCATTTTGTTAAGCGCATATGTAAAGTGGAGTGTCTTTATCTCTAGATATACTCTTAATATTTATACACATAATTAGAATAGTTGGTCCTAAAAAGGACCGATTTGACAAAAAACATATTGAACGGGTGATTTAAGAATTAACGATTACTTAATTATTCATTACCCAGGGTACGCCCGATTGCGGTGGTCTTATTAGTACTTCAATTTTCGTGAACGCTTCTACTTTAAACTTCATAAAAAATGACTAATCTTTCACTTTTCTGTTACTGTTATTTTAAGACAATATTTCGAGTCAGATTTGTATAGTAATAACTATAGTCAATATATAGTCTCTATAAGTAAATGAGTTTGTGGTATCGGTTACAACTCATATATATTGATAATGAGGAAATAAACAGGTTAAAATAGGTGTAGAAAATTTTACCTACATATATCGGCACCATTGTTCAGGAGATGGGTTTATTCCAGAGATCAAAGGTTACATACTTTTACAGGTGTATTCTAGGTTCTATTTATATATTTTTATTACTAAAAAAGTGTATTTACAATAAAGGCCTTAAGCTATCTGTAGATTCCATGAATATTAGAATCTATGGAAATTAGCAAATTAATAAATACAGACATAATTCTGAATGACCAACTTGAGACAAACAGTTATCCCCTCCTCAACTTATTCAGTTACAAAATATGACGTGTAAACGCATACCTGTTTAATTGTTAGATAAAATGAATTTCCATCAAGTAACGGTCGAATCTATCACTTACTAAAAGAGTACGAAAAGACCTGCTTATGCTTTAGAGTATGGGTACTTTAGTACAAAGTACCCTTTGCTTTTGCCAATTGCTTTGTCACTTTCTCAGCGATGGGTCTCCCTTTTGCTCATCAATAATGTTCCCGCTCGATATAGTTATTCTAAGATATTCAGATTTCACTATATGCTCTACATTTGGCTTTATCTCCTATTAATTTACAACTACGACGAAATCTTTATAATATATCTGATGCATTGATATTAAAGTGGAGTAGAATACTTGGTAGATAATATTGATTTGTTTTGAGTATACTTATTTTACGACCTAGTACATAAAAAAATAAATACTTATGTGCTCAGTGCTTTCTAATTCTGGAAAACATAAACATGCTTCCATATTAAATTATACATTTATTAAGAATGTCCACTCTCTGAATTGAAGTTTTTATCTTAAAATATGACTGTGTCCCACAATCTTTCACAAAAGTTATTCTTTTCTGAAATTTTCTGAATAAGGTTCAATAGGTTTTTATATTTTGTTTTACGTTTTAATATTTAAATCGGAGTTCATTTTTTGAAAAACTATAAACATGTGACAACAAATTGCTATATGAACGGCGTTATGCATCACTAGACCCAGCCCCAATTTCTTAAATTGTGGATTATGGCGCTTTCTGGTGGAAAAGAGGAACAACAGGATAACATCAGATGTAGACCAAACAAAAGAAATTAGGACACGCATTGAAATAGCACGTGCATTATTTTTTAAACTTTAAAAGTTTCTTTGTTTTCGGGATATAAAGTTAGAGCCTGAGAATGCTTCGATATTACGTGTTCCCTACTTTTCTTTATGGCTTGGAAGCGTGAACACTAAAACAAGTCCATCTGAATAAGTTGGCCGCCTTTGAATTTTGGTGTTACAGAAGAATCCTACGAATATCATGGATTCAAAGAATGTCAAACGTGGAAGTAACTAGAATGATAGGAAATGGGGCGGAAATATTATTAACTATCAAAAGACGAAAACTTGAGTACTTAGGACATGTGATGAGAGGGCAAAAATACGCATTATTACAACTTATTATGCAAGGCAAAATCCGAGGAAAGCGAAATGTGGGAAGACCAAGAATATTCTGGCTTAAAAACTTAAGGGAATGGTTTGAATGCAGTAGTGCAGAACTTTATAGAGCGGCAGTCAACAGAGTCCGTATAGCCATGATGATTTCCAACCTTCGATAGAAGATGGAACTTAAAGAAGAAGATAGAAAAAGACATAAACTATCTACGTAATAAATCCCATTAACCTGTTAGTAACGGATAACCAGATATATTTAAAAAGATTAAGTACCTTTCTTTTTATTTTGGATTTTGAATTTTGCATAACTAGAGCAAGCGACTAATTTTTGTGTATTAGTTTTGGACCAAGCTCCTCTTGCGAGCGTTTTAATGATTGTAAATTGAATATTTGGCAACATATGTATATAAACGTGGTTAACAATGGTGACGTTGGCAACTTGTTGAGGCGTTTAGGTTAAGAAGTAGTGGCAGTTATTGCTTAAATTTTTCTATAATAGTCATATTACAGAAGAGCTAACACAGAAAGAGAATACTTAACAAAAGACATAACATTAAGAAAAATGTATGAATTGTATATTGAAAAAGCAGACAATGACCTTGTTAAATTTTCGTTTTACAAAAAAATGTTTTTAACACGATTTAATCTTCAAAGAAAAAAGTTGAAAAAAGATACTTGTAGTAGATGTGATTGTTTCGAATTAGAAATTAAAAATTGCGCAGATAACGAACAATTAAGCGTTAAAAAAAGAAAAAATGTGCACTTAGAAGAAAGAAAGCTAGACATGAAGATAAGCAACGATCAACCAGAAGTGGAAACCTTTTGTTTTGATTTAAAGAAAAACTCCTCCCCTTTCGAGAATTCTAATAAATATTGTATATTATAAGCGTCAATTATGTATTTACAACCTTGGTATCCATAGCGCCAAGGATAAAAAAGGTCATTGTTATATTTGGATAGAAGGTGAAGCTGATCGGGGAGCCCAGGACGTAGGCATTTGTCTTAAGAAACACATTGAAGAAAATGTTACTTCTGCAAAACATGTAATTTTGTGGTCAGACTCTTGTGGCGGCCAAAACCGCAGCATTAAAATAGTTTTGATTCTGAAAATGATTTTGGAAACTCATTCTACCATTGAAAAAATTACATTACGCTATTTCTTTCCTAGTCATAGCTTTTACCCAATGGTAGGGATTTTGGAGATTTTGAAAATGCCCTAAAATTTCAACAACGCTTATATACCGTTGATAATTACCTAAACGTGATGAAAAAATTCCGTAAAAAGAACCCACTAGTAGTTCACAGAATAAAAAAAGAAGAATTTGTCAAGCTAAGAAGAAATACAAGCGAATCAACAGAAGAGACCAATTTAATAGATCTTGATAAAATATTAAAGTTAACAACTACAATTTCGTAAATATGGAACACTTTAAATATCTTAGATAAATAAGCACGGTTAATAATAATGCCACTAAAGAAATACAGATCATAATTTAAACTTTTTACCTATTTTAATACATAGATGCTAATCATGGACAATGACTAAAACGGATAAGGAAGAACTACGAATATTTGAAAGGAAAATAATAGGAAAATTGTTTTAACCTCATTATCATATCGCTACAAATCCGTATAGAAGAAGAACACATACTTAATAAAGAAAGCTCTTATAACGATATTGTTTAGGCAAATAAATTGCTTAAGGTAGATCGTACACATGCATAGACGCCAAGATATCAAACTTGTAAAACTGTTATGGAAGGAAGTTAGCACAGAAGAATACCACTTGGGCGTCTCAGTATGCAATGAAGAGAAAACATCCAATCATATCTCAAAAAATTAACATCGTGAAGGTTCTTCTCTGAACCCCATAACAAATGGCTAATCTTTTACTTTTCATTAAAAATTTAAATTTTAATAAGTCACGTAAATAACGTTTTAAAAGTGCCTTTCCTGAGATAACTTTTTTTAAGCCTGGTTTGTTTGATTACATGTAATTGATTTGATAGTCCCCAACAGATGAGTATTGACTATAGGTAGGATAGCAGGTAGTTGAACAGGCATGTGTTGATAAATATGATGGGTCGGTAGATAGTCTCATTATTCCTAAATCTGACCTCATGTTACTTTCCCCCTTCATTTGTGGAAGTCCTAAAGGCATTTTTTCTCTTGGGGCATCCTCCCAATTTAACTTGGCAATGTAGTTATTATAGAGCCTTTGGATATAGCCAGCGCAACTTTAGCATTGAAATTAAGCTTCTTACACGACGTTATTGTCTTTATATATGTGTTTGGCCTTTACCTAGTTTTACGTACATTGTTTTATTAGCGTTCTGGCCACATATCCACACATTAGCACTGGTTTAATCACTGTTTTATATATCCTGATTTAAGAAAGTCGTATTAGACCTCCGAATTTAAAAGTATTATAAGAGTTATATATACATCAGTTAGCTACCTGAATATTCCCTTTTATTTCTTATGTTACAACGTAATCTACGATATCTAAAATGTTGCAATCCTTTAAAATTATATGGGTCTATTGTTACGTTATGCCCTACTCTACGTCACCTCTTTTGTATGTTAAAGAACATTTATATGCTTTATTACTGACTATTAGACCGTTTTTTTTTTATGCTAATATCATTATTATATAGTATTCTAATAATTTATGGATTAAATCCGGATAGCAAATTGATATTCTTCACTTTCTCGGAAAAATAATATTCTAACACACAAAATCCTATTAAATTGCCAAAACCTTCCTTGCATATTCTATTCACTCATGAGGGGCAGCAGCAATATCAGTACCATAATAAGGCGTATAGTACTGGACTGGCTAATCGTTGGATAATGGGAAGCATGAGTTTTAATGTTTTCGGGACTGCCATCTGTTAGCGGAGACCAGAGATATTAGTACAAAGTTAATGCATATAGTAATTGTTGCTTGAACTTTATTATTATTAAAGAACACTATATTTTCTAGTAAAATCATCATGGCTTTACAGTAAGACAAATTTTCGAACGTTGGTTATGGAAACATCATGTACATACCACCAGGTTCCCTATGTCGATATCCAGCAAAATCGTTGTAATAAGGAGACGGCAAACAAAAATCCAGAGATAAAAAAGTGCCCCAAGAAAGTCTGTTTTATTCAACAGTCGAATAAACTACAGATTCTTGATTCAAATAGTCAAAAAATCAATAAACAGCTTAGTAAAATAGAAATAACGCATATTTAAGATGTAATCCATTAACGGGCCAAGGTACAAAGCACTCCTGGCATATGCTAATGATATGGATCTCATAAGAAACTCTCTCCGGTCCGCAAACATCTTTAACAAAGTGCACGAAAAATGTTTCACTTAAAATCAACGAAATGAAAACCGAATACAAGCGAATCAACAGAAGAGACCAATTTAATAAATTTAGAACAAACATTAAAGTCAACAACTACAATTTCGAAAGTATGGAACACTTTAAATTTGCTGTGGCAAAAATCATCATACTTGGGTTACCTACATTGATATTTATGTGGCAATCAGCTGTAAAAGTCATTGCCTTTTTCGTGTCGTATCATATTTTAGCATATCATATTTTGAGTGAAATTGATCCTAAATGCGTCTAATAATATTAAGTTTGTAAAACAGCTGTCCGTTTATGGTCATTCGTTTACCTTTTGTAAAACAGTCTGTGTAAATATAAGGGATTTGTATAATCTTTTCATTTCGTAATCTTTTCGTTTTATAATTATAGTTCTCTTGCTTTTATTTTCTATGGTAATACACGTACATACCCAATTCAAAAGGGAGAAAACCAGAGAGTTCTAAATTAAACATAAACATTATTCTCTCTTTCTCCCTATATGTTATATAAAGATCATCGTCATCGTATAGTCAGAACGGAACAAGATTCTATTGCCTTTTCTTCTTTTTGTCTTCCCTTTCCTATTGAAAATACAGCCAGGTAAATGACGTTTTTAAAATTTATGTCAATATTTCTGAAGTGCCTTTCCTTGGATAATTTTTTTTAAGCCCAGTTCGTTTGATTACATGTAATTGATTTGATATTCCACAACAGATAAGTATTGATTGTAGGTAGGATAGCAGGTGTTGATAAATATAATGGGTCGGTAGATAGTCTCATTATTCCTATTATTCCTAAATCTGACCATATGTTACCTCCTCCTTCATTTGTGGAAGTCTTAAAGGCATTTTTTCTCTTGGGGCATCCTCCCAATTTAACTTGGCAATGCAGTTATTATAGAGTCTTTGGATAAAGCCAGCGCAACTTTAGCACTGAGATTTAGTTTCTTGTACGACGTTGCTATCTTTATATATGTGTTTGATTTTGGAATTAGCTCTGTTCGGTATTGGTTAGTACTCGGACCTCTGTAAGTCGGAAAATACCTCTGATGGCTTTTCTAGAAATCCTGGTCTAATAAAGAGGGTTATATATACATAAACATCAGTTAGCTACCTAAATATTCCCTTTTATTTTTTATGTAACAACATTACCTACGGCATCTAAGACGCTGCAATCTTTCAAAATTATATGGCTTTATTGTTCCGTTATGCCCTACTCTCGATCCTCTCTTTTGTATGTTAAAGAACATTTACTTGCTTTTCTCATTAGTGACTATTAGACCATCAGTCAGACTATCAGTCAGTCCCACGGATTCTGGGGGGGGGGGGGCAAAATTCTGCCATATTTTAGAAAACCATCTAACAGATATATATGTCTAAAAATATCTCCAACTTTCAATGCAAGAACTCTGCTATCAGAAGAAAAATTCATAGAAATAGAATCTGAACTTGATAAAATCAATTGGGACATTGTTGGAGTCGCTGAGGTCAGGAAAGGAAAGAAGAAAGCCTAACCACTTTAAAATCCGGTCACATTTTCTATCATGTCGTAGAAAACTATGGGAATGGAGGCATTGGGCTCTTTATTAATAAAAAACTAACTGAGAATATCATATCAGTAAAAGCAGTTTCCACAAGAGTTATACTTGCAAAATTACAACTAAACACCCGTTACTCCATAAAGATCATTCAAGTCTATGCACCAACATCGAGTCACGCTGACGAAGAAATAGAACAGTTCTATGATGACTTGTACACAGCTGTTTCAGAAGACCAAGAACATTTTACGGTAATATGTGGCGACTTTAATGACAAAATAGGAATAAGCACTGACCCAGCTGAAAATGACCTCGGAAATTTTGGCACACCAGGTAGAAACGAAAGGGGCGAAATACTCTTAAATTTCCTATAAGAAAACAATCTATATTTAATGAATAGCTTCTTCTATAAGAAGATCCATAGAAGATGGACTTGGAAGAGCCCCTATGGTAAGACAAAAAATGAGATCGACTTCATCATCACTGACAAAAAACATATAGTCAAAGATGTTACAGTCTTAAATCAATTTTCGGTTGCAAGCGATCATAGAATGGTCCGAGCAACTGTAGAAGTCAATATTAAGCAAGAAAGACTGAAGATGATAAAAAGTAAAAAATTCAAACCTTGGATGCGCCCAACGAATGAACTTGAGTTTGAAAAATATATCACCAGTAACTTACTCAGAAATACAACAAGAGAAGACATAAATAACCTAAACGAAGAAATAGTAGATACATTAACACAAGCTCAGGAAAAATTTGGCCCTAAACATGGAAAAGAACAAAAAAATAGTAATGAAACGAAACAAAAGATGGAAGATCGTAGAATGCTGAGAAGTGAAGGAAATGTTGACTCACAAGATATAAACAACATAAATAAAGAAATCTCTAAAGCCATCAGACGGGATATTAGACAATACAACAACGAGAAAATTATAAAAACTATAGAAGACAACAAAAACATGAAAGCATTGAGAGAAAAATAGAAAATGACAAAAAAGAAATCTTCCAACTTAAAGACAAAAATGGAAATATTATCTCAGATAAACCAAGCATATTACATATAGTGGAAAGTTTCTATGAAACATTATATAAAAGTCAACTTATTCCAGAGCTCATCGAACAACCAATACAAAAGGTACATAATGTCGGATCGGAGGATATACCAGATATATCACGAGAGGAAATTCAACATGCCCTCAAAAATATGAAAAATAATAGAGGTCCGGGGGAAGATGGTGTAGTCATTGAAACAATTAAACTAGGAGGTCCACTTTTGATGTCCCGAATCCAAACACTTTTTAATCTATGTCTGCATAGTGAAAACATTCCAAGTAAATGGAAAAATTCGGTTACAATCATCCTCCACAAAAAAGGGGATAAAGCAGATCTCTAAAACTATAGGCCAATTAGTTTGCTTAACTACCTATACAAGCTCTTTACTCGAATACTGACAAACAGATTAGAAGCAAAACTCGATTTCTATCAATCAGAAGAACAGGCAGGATTTCGAGCGGGACACGGAACAAACGACCAATGCCTTAAAACTCTAGTTGAAAAGTCTATCGAATATAACAGACCCCTTGCTCTTATCTTTGTCGACTTCCACAAAGCATTTGACACAGTCGAAACAGTTGCTATCTTAAAAGCACTATCAGAATGCAGAATATATCAGAGGTATGCAAATATTATTCGAAATATATACGACATGCGACAAATGCGACAACAACCGTTGCAACCTCCATTGCACTGAGAAGATAAAAATTGGCAGAAGGGTGCGGCAGGGAGATACCTTGTCGCCAAAACTATTTATAACAGTTATGGAGTACGCATTTAAAAGGCTAGAGTGGGAATCAAAGGGTATTAGAATCGATGGAAAGATATTCAATCATCTCAGATATGCCGATGATATTGTTCTCATAACAGACAACTTAGGAGAAGCCAGAGTTATGCTACAACAACTACAGCAAGTAACCCAGAAAGTCGGTTTAAAAATAAACTATGGAAAAACAAAAATGATGACCAATCTCGTCCCCAATGAGCTAATAAAAATCAAAAAGTCGCCCATAGAACTTATAGAAAAATATGTGTATTTGGGTCACGAAATAAGGTTAACGCGAAATAACCAAACATGCGAGCTACTCAAAAGAATAAGTCTGGGTTGGGCTGCATTCGGAAAAATGAGAGACGTATTTAAAACAAATATACCGATCCATTTAAAAAGAAAAGCTTTTAACCAGTGCGTTCTACTAGTCCTCACATACGGAGCAGAAACCTTAACTCTCACAAAAACATCAGCCGAAAAATTGAGAAGGACACAACGAAAGATGGAGAGATCAATGCTTGGAATAAACTTAAGCAATAGAATAAGAAACGAGGAAGTTCGTAGACGAACCAGAGTGGAAGACATTATCGAACATATTACAAAAAACAAAAAAGGAGATGGGCAGGACATGTTGCAAGAATGAAAGACAACAGTTGGACAAAAAAATTGCTTGAGTGGAGACCACGGGCTGACAAGCGAAGCCGAGGAAGACCCCCAAAGCGATGGACCAACGACCTCAAAAGAATCGTGACCAATTGGATACCAGAGGCGCAGAACAGAAGCAGATGGAAAAGTCTAGAGGAGGCCTATGTTCAACAATGGACAACTCAGGGCTGATTGATGATGATGATGATGACTATTAGACCGCTTTTTTTGCTGCTACTAGCATTATTTTAGAGCATTCTATTATTTAATTTATGGATTAAATCCGGATAGCAAATAGATATTCTTCACTTTCTCGGAGAAATAATATTCTAACACACAAAATCCTATTAAATTGTCAAAACCTTCCTTGCATATTCTATTCACTTATGAGGAGGAGCAGCAATATCAGTACCATAATAAGGCGTATAGTTCTGGACTGGCTAATTGTTGGATAATGAGAAGCATGAGTGTAGCAGTTTTAATGTTTTCGGGACTGCTACCTGGTATCGGGGAGCAGAATTATCATTACCGAGTTAATGCATATAGGAATTGTTGCTTGAACTTTATTATTATTAAACAACACTATATTTCCTAGTAAAATAATCATAAATTTACAGTAAGAAAAATTTTTGAACGTTGGTTATGAAAACATCATGTACATACCACCGGGTTCACTATGTCCATATCCAGCAAAATCCTTGTAATAATGATACTGGAAACCAAAGATGAAAATATGCTTCAAGAAACTTTGTGTTATAAAACAGTCGAATAAAATACAGATTCTCGATTCCAATAATCAAAAAATTAATGAACAGCTTACTAAAATAGAAATAACGCCTATTTAAGATGTAATCCATTAACGGCCCAAGGGACAAAGCACTCCTAGCATATGCTAATGATATAGAACTCATAACTCTAATGAGAAACTCTTCCGTCCACAAACTTCAATAAAGTGAAGAGAGCACAAAAAATGTTTGACTTAAAATCAACGAAATGAAAACCAAATACAAGCGAATCAACAGAAAACCAATCAACCAATTCAATAAATTTAGAAAAAACATTAAAGTCAACAACTACAATTTCGAAAGTATGGAACACTTTAAATATCTTGGATCACTAATCACGGTTAGTAATAATGCCACTAAAGAAATACAGAGCATAATTCAAACTTCAGACCTATTTTAATACATGGATGTGAGTCATGGAGAATGACTAAAACAAATTAGGAAGCACTCCGAATATTTGAAAGGAAAATAATCAGAAATTTTTATTTAACCCCATTATCATAACTACTATTTAAATGGGAATAAGCCACAATTAGAGGTTAAAGTTAGTTTATTGACGTTTCAATTTTCACTTCGGAAATCATTCTCACTAATGTTTGTATTTTGAGAACGATTTCCGAAGTGGAAATTGAAACGTCAATAAACTAACTTTAAGCTTTAATTGTGGCTTACTCCCATTTAAATAGTAATTACTTTAAAATGCCACGAGAAAATAGCTTCAGAACTCATTATCATATCGCTACAAATCCGTATAGAATAAGAAAACATACTGAATAAAGAAAGCTCGCATAACGATATTGTTCAGGAAAATAAATCCCTTAAGGTATATCGGACACGTGCATAGACGCCAAAATGTCAAACTTGTAGAACTGGTGTCGAAGGAAGTTAGCACAGAAGAATGCCACTTGGGCATGTCAGTATACAATGGAGAGAAAACATCCAATCATATCTCAAAAAATTAACATTTCATTTGATTGCAGATTCGTGGAAAATCGATCAACTTGGAGATAAGTTGTAGTCAGCGAAGACCTACCCAGTGTTGTAGCGCTACGTATTGATAATGATAAAGAGAAAGGAGAAACAGTGACAAAAGCAACAAAAATGGACTATGGAGCAAAGCTGCTTCAAAAATCTTTGATTGGAGAGGATTTAAATGAAAGTATAAGAAATACAATGGATGACTGATGGATTCGAGAAACTTGAGACTTGAGAAAGGCACTCTCCGAAACAGCTGTAGTGATAAGATAGAAATAATTTTGTAGAAGTTTTGCTGTTTTATTGTTAAACAAAATGGAATTAACATACGACATTATATACGCTAAAATAACTAGACAACTTATATGATACGGACATATAAGGAGAAAGTTTAATGATACAATAATCTACCCAATATTTGTTATGAGTAAAAACGATAGAATAAACAAAATAAAGAAATCCATGGCAAAAGGCAAAAAGAGTAATGATTTAAAAATGAGAGAGGTATCCTGTGGATAACATGTGCTTAATTAGCAACGGATGAAGATGAAGATCAGAAGACGACAAAGAATGTTTTAAATTGATAAATGTATACAATTTTTAACAATGTATATTAATAGGTCATTATTAGGGCCAACGTGCTAAGTTTATGTAAAATAACACTTTTCAAGTTGGATCGGTTACAGCACGGTGGAATCAAATACACCCAAAGTTAAAAACTATCGATGTTTATATGAAAGATGAAACCTTATGGCACATGACCGTGCAATCTTGACACGTACACATTATCACATAATTGTGAACGGTATATTGTACCTAATTACTAAGAAGTTTGTTATTTTATTCTAAGAATAAGTTTAATAATTTACGGGAGATTTAATGTATTTAAAATTTTACAGGATCTGGTATCGTAATAAGAAGTCAAATTTCACTACAACTCCATAAAAACGTGTTAAATTTTACTTTGGATATTCTTTTTGTGAATATAATAAGTAAAAATACAGTAAGTTTCATCTTCTTATTGTGCCGTATTCTAATTAAGGTTAGCGATTACTTCTTTAAACGCTTCCCATAAATTATTATAGTTTAAATTTAACTACTTTATGAAACAAATATTGCACGTCATAAATTGCAGGAATTGAAAAATTACAAAGATCTCCTGTTTACAGAGTTTCTTTTAATTTTATGTAGTTTATTATAATCCTACCGAAGGGCTTCTACTTTCTTAAACTGTTACACGACTACTCTACTCGATGTTAGTACATTTAGAGACTAAATGTGCATATTCATTTTAACAAAAAATAATAATAAATAAAACGAAAACTAGCCATTTCCAAGCTTATAATAAATACTTTTTTAAGTTTGAAAATAATTAAAGCAAGTAATATAAATAACCACCATAAAATATTTAACTACATTAACCGAGTACCTATTTGTGAAATTTCTCGATGACTAAATTGATTGATATTTAAATAAATTTGAAGTTCCAAAACGTACCTGCTGTAAAATTTAAAAATCTACGACTAATCAAATTATTGGCAACATCGGAGGAGTTTAGTTGTGTACGCAAAGAAATGTATACGGATCCCAAAAGTGTTTTAACCTATTACGGAGTCCACTTAATCCGACGTGTTGGTCGGAGTCCACATACAGCGCTACCCAGATAATAATATACACGATGTATATTCGCCTGGAGTTAGTATAATACCGTTTTAGTACGGAGCCCTCATTAACCGCTAGATCTATATATATATATATATATATATATATATATATATATATATATATATATATATATATATATATACATATACATATATATATATATATATATATATATATATATATATATATATATATATATATATATACATATACCGATTCGGCAAGTTTTCAACTACCGTATACGTTATTCAGTATGTGGAACAAGGATAACACTTAATTGTTTGAATAGAAGTGAGAGGCAGTCACCAGCTCGATGGAGTAGGTATGACTTTTAAACAGTGTTGATATTATTTCTGGTACATCTTTCCTTCTAAAATTTTAGTCCGATACATGAGTCTAAAATAATATTTAAATCCACTACACTTCATTGTAGAATGAAAATTAATATTGTCCCAAAAAAATTCAAATAAAGTAGCCACGTAATTGTTATTTTCTAATAGATTCTATCAATTACTTAATTGGTTAACAAAGAACATTGATTTAAGTAATTTATGTGTGGCAACAACGCATTATTCCCCTGAAGCCTTGTAAAATTTTAAGCAACGCCTTCTTTCACAGTGCGAAGCGGCATACACATACACCGATACATCGCGGACGGACGGCATTCAGTAATTATCGGACACTGATAGGGAGCGCAGTTCTTTGCATAAAATTATTTCGTCGCCAACTTTCCGTCGGAAAACCTTTAGAAAATCTCGAACACTTATATTCGAGTTTTAAATGTAATTTTTGTAGATTTTTAGCTGTGGTAGTTAGGAAATAAAACAATAATTAACTTAACAAACATTAACTAAATATAAATATTATTTTTATAAGAAAAAAACCAACTAAAAAAATTATTCTAAATAATTAAAATTAAAGGCATTTTTAAAAAAATCTCTAACCGATTAAATGTTCAAACAAACCACCATTTTGACCTAAACAAAATCCGAATCTATCAATTAAAGCAAGTCTCATTGCATTTAGCTGATTTGGTTGTACTCGACTACAAAGTTGAACTATTTTTTCTTCCAATTCTGCTAAATTGGTGGCTCGTTCGAATTCATGCCGATATAATTTTGATTTTAGCATTCCCCAGAAATAAAAATCCAAAGGTGCCAAATCTGGTGATCTAGGGGGCCATTTTATTATTCCTCGTGTAGAAATTAATCGTCCAGGAAATGTTTGTTCCAAATAATTTGTAACTTTGATTGCATTATGTGCTGGGCAACCATCCTGTTGAAACCAAACATCATCGAAGTTGACCGCAAGGTTTCGAACTGCTGGAATAATCGGATTGCGTAATAAATCTAGATACTTTCGTCCATTCAGATTTCGCGTAATCAAAAATGGACCAATTATATTATCGTTATAAATGCCAGTCCACACGTTTAATTTCTTTGGGTATTGTGTTTTCACAGCAATACTCAAATGTTTATTTTCCATAGACCAATAGCGGACGACAGATGGATTATGACGTTTATGAATTGTGAATGAAGATTCATCGGAAAACAAAACATTTTTAAAAAGTTATTGTTCTCATTCGATTTCTCCATCATAGTTTCACAAAATTCCATACGTTTAAAATGATCGTCTGGAAAAAGTTCTTGGCTGGTTCGCACTTTATAGCAATTGTATGTATTTCTTTTTAAAATATTCCTTACAGTTCTCTCCTTTAGGTCAACTTCGTCCGCAATTTGTCTACTCGAACAAGGCGTTTCTTCAGCAGTTAAACAAACTTGCATTTCACTAGCCTCGCGTTCAAGAGAGATTTGTTTCGCTAGTGGTTGATCCCTTGGACGATATTTCGTACAGGTATTTTTGCAACCGAAATTTTCAAAGTTTTTAATAATTGATCGTACTGTTTTCTCTGTCGGAATTGGACGATTTTAGAAAATCAGCAATAAATAACTGTATCATTTCTATAATAGAATGGTTCCCATAAAACCATTTCACCATTTGAATCTTTTCTTCTTGAAAATATACGCTTGGCATGTTAATTATTTGTTTTCAACCTTTTACGACGACAGCTAAAAATCAAAGAAATAGACCTTACCTTATTGTACAGATAAGCACCGCCTATTCTTTTGAGGGGAAGTCGTAGAAAGGGCAAACGGTTTACACTATTTGTCTGTCTACTGAAGTGCGTTATTTATTTAGCTCACGCTGTTGTCGCTTCTCAATTCAGTGTTCGTTGTTCATTAATCAAGTAATGATATAATCGTTTAAAAAATAACACTTACATAATTACTTCATGTAAGTTTTGTTGGGGCAATATTGATTTTCATTCTACAATCAACTGTAGTGGATTTAAACATTATGTTACACTCATGTATCCGACTAATCTTTTAGAAGGAATTATGTAACAGAAATCTCGCAACACTGTTTAAAAATTAGACTCGCGACTCCAACATGCGTGGATTGTGTCTCACTCGTATTCAAACAATTAAGTGTTTTCTTTGTTCCACATACTGAATAACGTATACGGTAGTTGAAAACTTGCCGAATCGGTATATACTAGCTAGTACTATATTAGCTACCATATATTATCTATTTAAAAAACACTGGAGATCTTACCGTAACTTAAAATTGTAGAGTTAGGATGTTAAAACACAATTAAATAACAACCATTAAAATCTCTAATAAAATATTTGTTAGATTTTATCAGTCGATAAAAAGCTGCGTGTAAAGTGGTTACTTATGTTATTAGACGAGTTTCTTAATGTATAACAAAGAAAAAAAATTAGTATTGTTTATAATTAGATCTGGGTGTCTCAAGCAGTGGCTACAATTTGTCTCATTTGTTGTTGTCTGAACAAATTATGTAAGTTATACAATAATTTTACTAATTTAAAATTGTATTGTTCTGTTTTTTTTTTATTTGTTTTTGTTTTATACTTTTTGTACTTTTTGACTGATTTTTTTTAGCTTTGTCCATAAAATTGTTCAATAATTTTCAGTGACAATAAAGCATACTTCTATTCTATTCTATAGAATTAAAACAGGCTACAATAAATTTCTATAAAATACATAGTATTTATTTATTTACTACAAAAGCCGGCATATTCTTTAGTTCAGCTGTTGTTTGTCTCCGATCAGACTTTATTAGGTTTGAAGAATGCTCTTAATTCAAAATATTTAAAATAAATATCTGTTTATAAAAGTAGGTAGGTACTTACCTAATGAATCAGCACAATCATAACACTTTAGATCGAGTATTTCCTCGGCTTCATTAATTTCACAACTAACAGCATACTGTTTCTTCTAAACATTATGTCCAGGTGCTATTTTTGGAAGCATACCTTTGTTATTGCAGGCTACGGACGGAGCGGTAGATCGCACTGAGGTGTGAAAAAAGAAATAATAAAACTGTAACGACACATCGCGAAACCACACAATACATGGCGTATTTAAGGCGTTGTCATGCGTGTTTCTTAATAAAGTAAAATAAAATAAAATTTACTATTGTTGATAAGAATACGTCACAATTTAAATTAAAAATAAGTTTATTTTTATATTTTATAAAATAAAATCTAAATGAATCGAATAGAGTATCGAATCGAATCAATTATCAAATTGATCATCCAATCAAAACTATTATCGAATCGATTATAGAATTAAATCAAATTGAATCGAATCGATTATAGAATTGAATAGATCATCGAATGGGTTATCGATTCGATTATCAAATCGATTACATGGAATCAATTATTAAATCGTTTATCGAATAGAATCGAATCGGTAATGGATCAATTATACAATCGAATCGATTATGAATCAAATCGATTATATCGAATCAATTATTAAATCGATTATCGAATCGACTATAAATCAAATCGAATCAGTTATTGAATCAAATCGATTAAGTCGAATCAATTATTAAATCGATTGTCGACTCCAATGATTATCGCATCAAATTGAGTCTTATCGGATCGATTATAGAATCGAATCGATTATCACATAGAATTTATTATCAAATCGATTATCGAATCGAAATATGTACAATAAAATAAAATAGAATAAAATACAATACAATAAAATCGAATCAAATATAATATAATAGTATATATAATAATAATAAATTAAAGTAAATTAAAACCATCGCTCCTTGCTTCGATTATAAGAAAGCTATGCTTTCTCTTCTCGGTCACTCCCAGAGTGCCACATCCGGTTTTTGCTTTTACAGTACAGATCATGTCATTTTTTTTTATACTTGAACGCATCCTACCGCTGCATCTCCATATATGATTATCAGCCAGATCTAAAACGATCTAACGATTCTAAAAGAAAACGATAAATAAGTTAATTTGATTTAATTTCAGTACAATAGCATAAAAATATAATATTGACACTATATCTAGTATAAAGTACTAAGTTTGATCATTACCGACGTATTATGAGAATAATAGTCAGAATAAAATTAATAAAATAGGAGTATATGTACTTACTTATCTTCTCTAACTCACCGAACTTCTCTCGGAAAAATTTTCACCGTTTTGAAAATATGTGGCCACCATAAACATATTTACAATGGGTAAATTATCAGACTAGTCTTTGGAAAAACCCTCTTCGGTTATTTTAAAAAAAAATTCTTAACAAAAACACTCAAATATTATGAAATATATAGTTGACAGCAACTATTTAAAGATGTGTAAAACTGAAATACACCTAAAATTTAATGTCTACCACAAATAAATGTAATTATTAGCGCTAATCCTTAAGCATTTGTACTATGTGACGTCACGACCAATGACGCGTTTGGAACTAGCTGCTATAATGTAAATTTTCTCTCAAATTTATTCGTTTTTAGGGACCAAACTAGAGACAAAAAATCTTTTTTTTTTCTTTGATATATATTTTAAATGATCTGTTTTGATTTATAGCATATATTTCGAATTTAAAATTTTATACATGTTCCCTATAGACTACCTAAGCTCTGACGTCACAATGGGCGGTGCTTTTAAAAACCTTTCCAAACATTTCTAATTTGTGTGTATTTGTCTACGGTATTTGTCCCATAAGAAGTTGGAAAATCGGTTTTTTTCATTGTTTGAAGAATAAATAATGACTTTTGGTTATGAACATTTACTCTGTGTGATTGGTATTATTTGTTGTTCGTGAATTTGTGAGGTAAGAATATCAAAGGATTAAGATATTCACTATGAATGTTCATATTTGAAGGTTATGTTAAATATATATATATATATATATATATATATATATATATATATATATGTAGGTCTAATTAAAGTTCTTTTATTATTTGAAGAGGGTTAACGTTATATTAAAAGTCCGCGATCTATGCGAGAAGTCTTTATTATATAGAATACACTGTAATGATGATATTTACATTTACAATACACAAGATTACGGATAATTGTCTGCGACCTGCGAATTAAAATATCGAACACCCCCGTCGTTAATTGGTTCCGTCTTTCGTCTTTTTCGGCGTGCACGATAATTTAAGTCTACTCAGTTCGGACGACAAAAATCGAATCCCCCGGCTCAGGAGGAATGTGTGTTCTCGTCTACATATCTCCTGTCCCCTTCACCCCTGAATCCCGTCTCCCTTATAGCAACTTAAGCATATTGTTTAAGTGGTTCCTTGCAGTGGCGTAACTAATGAATAAAACTATGCTAAATACTTATAGTAAGAAATATTCCTACATTCGGCCATCCTGCTAGGAATCCGACTCGGATTCTGACTGGTTCTCTACCCATGCCTTCATATATTCAGCGCACGTTGATGTGCTCAGGGGGCCTTCATGATATCCTGACTTTTTCACGTCATATCTATCATTGGGCTTAACATCTACTACTAACATCTACATATGGTCCAAGATATTTCTTCCTCAGCTTGAGTCCACCACCAAACTGCGTTCTCTTAATTGCCACTAGGTCCCCTTTTCTATACATTCTCGGCTTCTTCCTTCGTAAGTCATACCTGCGCTTATTGTCCTCCTGGACTTTGATTAACTGACGTCTACTCTCGTCTCTTAACATGTCTCTACCTTCATCATATTGTTTGATCATTACCTGCTCTATTATTTCTTTCATCCTTAGATCCTCCTTATTCTTCATCTTTGTCCCAAAAAGTACTTCGAATGGCGTAGCATCAATGCTTCTTTGATAAGTGCAATTAAAAAACTGTTGCAACTTATAAATATGCTTATACCACTGCGTCGGTTCCTCTATACTCAATTTGGTTAATACTGGGATTAACGTTCTATTGACTCGTTCTACTTGCCCATTGCCTCTTGGTACACCTGTCGTAATCTTAATGTGCTTAATTTCTTCACTTTGGCAATACTCTTCGAACTCGTTCGCTGTAAATGCGGTACCTCTATCGGATATTATTCGGAGGGGATTTTCGAAATCCTTCTGTTGCCTCTTCATACATTCTATGACTTCTTTTGCCGCCGTTGATTTTGTAGGATAAAACCATGCAAATTTAGAAAAATCGTCGATGATCACCAAAATGTGATTATAGTTCTTGTTGGTTGTAGCTAACGGTCCTGAATGATCAACATGAAATGTTTGTAAAGGTCCATCGATTTTTAGTATCGGATGTAACCAACCCTCTTTTTTGCCTTCTTTCTACTTCCAAGTATACACTTAATACAATTTCTTACACAATGCTCGACTTTTTCTCTAAGATTAGGAATATAACATTCTCTTTGAATTAACTCCTGTGTTTTTGTTACAGCAAAATGTCCTACGTCGTGTAAAAATTTAATTACTTCTGTTTGCATTCGTTTCGGAATGACTAACAATTCCTTACCTTCGTCATATTTAAATAGAATATTGTTTCTAATCAGAAAGTCCTCGTAAGCTTCCGTAGCAAGTATTTTCTTTATTGCTTGAATGTGGTTATCAGCTTCTTGAGCCTGCATTATTCTTTCTATAAAACCTGGTTCTTGTACTACCGATGTCTCATTTATTATCATGACTATAGGGTATCGACTGAGAGCGTCTACATGAGCCATCCTTGTTCCCTTTCTGTGTTCCAGTTCGTATTGATAATCTTCCAGTAACAGAGCCCACCTCGCAACTCTGGTAGTTAAATCTTTTTTATTCATGGTCTTAGTAAATGCGGAACAATCCGTTACTATATTAAATTTGATTCCGAGTAGATAGATACGAAATTTTTTCACTGCTTCTATTATAGCTAAAACTTCTAATTCGTAACTTGTATACTTTTCCTCGGCTGGACTTGTTTTCTTGCTCATATAATAAACTGGGTGAAACTTATTATCTTCTCTTGATCTCTGTAGAAGACAAGCTCCATATCCATGACTGCTAGCGTCTGTGTGTAACTCGGTTTCTCTATCTGGGTGATAAATTTTTAACACCGGCTGACTGGTTAACAGCTCTTTAAGTTTTGAAAATGCACTTCTTTCTTTTGATCCAAACTTAAAGGTTTGATTTTTTCTGAGTAGATCACTTAATGCTTTAGCTATCGTAGCATATGACGGTACAAATTTACGAAAGTATCCAGTCAGGCCTAAAAATGACTGAATCTGCTTAAAGTTCGTTGGTTCCTTGAATTTCTTTATGGCCATTGATTTTTCATCCGATGGCTGAATTCTGCCATCCTCAATAATATATCCTAAAAACGTTACTCTTTTCTGTAAAAATTGACACTTTTTCTTCTTTATCTCTAAGCCGTAGTCCCTAGCTACTTCGAGTACTTGCTTTAAACGTACAACTCCTTCTTCTTCGGATTTACTTAAAACTATTATGTCATCCATATAGTAAATTGCTATGTTCTTGGATGTCAGCTCTCTAAATATGTGGCTAATAAATCTTTGAAACACTGCAGGACTATTACACAATCCGAACGGACACCTTAAAAATTCGTATTGTCCGTCTGTGGTGACGAATCCCGTGTATTTAATGCTATCTTCCTCTATTGGTACATGGAAGAATCCATTCTTGAGGTCTATTGTGCTAAAATATTCTGCACCTTGTAACCGATCCAATACGTCTTCTATTAAAGGTAATGGAAACCTATCTTTTATTATATTCCGGTTAAGTTTTCGGTAATCACCGCAAACTCTGATCTGTCCGTCTTTCTTTTTGACGAGTACAATTGGACTTGCAAAATCGGATGTACTAGGTCGAATTATTTTTTTCTCTATCCATTCCTCAATTTGCTTACCTACTTCTTGCTTTTCTGGTATTGATAGCCTTCTGGGGTTTTGGTGTATCGGTTCTTCGCTACTTAGAATTATTTTCATTTTTATATCTGTAGTCTTGGTCTGTCGCGGTTCATAATTTTCCACTAATTCTTTTATCTCCATCTTAATATTTGGGTCTTTAATATGTTCCAGTTGTAGATTATCATCGTGTGTCGCCTCGTCAACTGCAATCCTCCTTATCATATTATCTACTTCTTTTTTGTATACAATAATTCTATCTTCAGTTATGGTAACCTCTGCTTGTTTTAGTATATTGTTTCCAAGAATAACTTCGACGTCTAATGCTCCTTTTGGGATTACATGAAATAAAATATGGAAATCTTCGCCTTGAATTTCCACTATTATGTTAAAAGAACCTAAAGTCTTAACCTTAATACCTCCTAATCCATTTAACTCTACTATATTCTTCATAAAAATGACGTCATCAAAGTGCTTTTCAAAAATATCTTGTCTCATTGCACTTATGTCACTTCCTGTATCAAACAATGCACGTAACAATATTTTTCCAAATTTTAAGGTCACTGAGTTTTTGTATACTACGTCAATGACATTTACCTGACCAGAAGTCGAAGGTCTATCTTCTTTAGCATTGCATCGAGAAGAAACGTGTCCAAATTGGTTGCATTTGAAGCATTTCGTTCCCTTGGCTTTATCAGGACAATCTCTCGATCTGTGCCCTAGATTTCCACAATTATAACATTGTTCTTCTTTCTTAATTCTGTTTTCCGACATTCTTCTGTCATCTCCTCTAGCTTCGTTGTTTCTATAATCTCGTCGTATTTCATTGTTTCTGCCATCTCGTCGTACTTGATTGTTTGTCCACTTCTTTCTATGCGTTTCAGTTGTAGAGGATTTGTGTGCCGTCTGTGTTTTAATGAGTTCATACAATTTAATTTTTTCCTTGAAGCCTCTGAAGTTGTTTGCGCCATAAAGTACAACTTTGTTAACAGGGTCGTCTTGAATGCCTTCTATTGTATATTGTATTATGACCTCGTCTTCTATGTTACCTCTGCTACCAATTTCCCTCATCGTCAGTACATACTCCTGTACACTTTCATCATGTTTCTTCTTTCTACGCATCAGCATTTTATGTATTTCAGCACTACTTATTTTATTTTCGAATTCCGAAATAAGCTTTTTCTTCAATAGTTTCCAGCTATTAATTCCTTTTTCTGACTGAATATACAGTTTCGCAATTCCTTTTAGGGATCGTTTTGCAAAAATTAGAATTTGCAAATCATTCCATCCCATTAATTCAGAAATTTCTTCGAAGTCAGTAATCCATTTTCTCACCGGATAATCGTCTTTTCCGTCGAAGGGTCTTATGCTGTCTTCTACGTCTTTAAAAGTCAAAGCAAAAGAATCATTTACTTTACCGGCCGTCATTTTACCTGATTTTGTTTTTTTCTTCGTCTTTAAAGCCATCGTCCGCCTACTTTCAGTTTCGTCCTCGTATTCATTATCGTCTTCATCGTCGAAACCGTCTTTATCGTCATAAACGTCTTTATCTTCGTCATAAGCTTCTTTATCGTCGTCCGCGTCGTTGTCGTCATCATCATCTTCGTCATTCTTGTCATCTACATTTAATTCATTCAAAAACGAACAAATACGTTCAATTACGTCGTCATTTGCACCCGAATAATCCAGATCCAATACGTTACAGACTGCAACTAAGTCTGGCATATCTAATTTCTGTTTTACGTCGTTTATCTTATCAGCATATTTGCTGGCATTTTTATCCCACGCAAAGCCTGAAAAATTTCGCAAGTTCCTTCTTGTTTGTCGCAGCACCCCTTCATCACCATATGCTATAATGTGCAACGCCTTAACAGCTTTATATGCCGAATTTTTAATATTATAACTAATTTTTTGAAAATCGGTAAGAGTCGTTTGTTTAAACTGCATTTTAAAAATTGATATCAAAGTTATTTAAAAAAATAAAAAATTTAAAAATTTATAAAAAAATAAAAAATTTAAAAACTTATAGATTATTTTTCTGAGTGTAGTCTAAATTAGTATTACTGTGAACGAGGTTGTGCTCGCTTTTAATTCGCAAATCTTATCTCTTTATATTACAACAATACAATAATATCTCAGAATAGAGCAAAATATCCTACTAAAAGATTTTGATTTTAACATTCAATTTAAAATATTATTATAGTCAAGTATCAACTATCATTATCAAAATATAAGTCCTCACATCAACAGAGTAAAGTTAAATCAACAAATAATTACAAATACTTTTGTTTGTTTTAAAAGTTCTTTCCTAATGTTCACAGTTCATGATAAAAAAATAATCTTCACACTATCTATTAAAGGAACAAAGTCACCTGATCATTTGTCATCATCCAGTGGGTCCAAACATCCATAAACCATAAATTAATCTTATCGTCGTCTGCAAACAGCCACTTGTAGTCTGCTTCGTCGTCAATCGCCTCTTCACTTCAGCCTCTTATTTACACTTGGCATATTATGTTAAAAAAGTCACTTCGTCGTTGATTCGATTTTCACAAACTGCGTCTTTTATAATCTTGCTTCCATAATTAGCGGCACAAATAAACGTTACTGTCTCTTTCGAAATAATCTCGGTTGAGCCCCCAAAATGTAGGTCTAATTAAAGTTCTTTTATTATTTGAAGAGGGTTAACGTTATATTAAAAGTCCGCGATCTATGCGAGAAGTCTTTATTATATAGAATACACTGTAATGATGATATTTACATTTACAATACACAAGATTACGGATAATTGTCTGCGACCTGCGAATTAAAATATCGAACACCCCCGTCCTTAATTGGTTCCGTCTTTCGTCTTTTTCGGCGTGCACGATAATTTAAGTCTACTCAGTTCGGGCGACAAAAATCGAATCCCCCGGCTCAGGAGGAATGTGTGTTCTCGTCTACATATCTCCTGTCCCCTTCTCCCCTGAATCCCGTCTCCCTTATAGCAACTTAAGCATATTGTTTAAGTGGTTCCTTGCAGTGGCGTAACTAATGAATAAAACTATGCTAAATACTTATAGTAAGAAATATTCCTACATATATATATATATATATATATATATATATATATATATATATATATATATATATATATATATATGTATGTATATAGGGATGAGTGCCTTAAGAACCGACAAAATAACGCAAAAGATAGAAAACATAATACGTTGTGAAATAAAAAGAGATGAAAGTAGTAGAGGTGAGAAATTATCGATATAAACCTATAATTTACTTTACATTACATTAGAATTATCGAAAATTTCCCACCTTTAGACGTTAGCTTATGAGCTGGTTGACTTCAATCATAGTAATACGTATCACGTAATGTAAGTAAAAACAGTTTAAGTAGGAGTATTTTTTTATCCAAAATTAAAGTATTGATCAATAATAAACTATGATTTGAGACGTCGCATACACTCTTCTCAATACAGAATTATCATAGCTTGTTATTCTGTATTCGTCAACACAGAATTAATTATCAAATTACTACTAATTAAACTGTTTATTTACATTTGCTTTATTGCCTTCAATTAGTTTTTACTTTATGCGAAATTTTAAAAATGTTAATGTTCGACGTCAAACTTGTAATATTATGACTGAAGTCAACTAGCTCATAAGCTAACGTCTAAAGATGGCAAACTATCGATAGTCCTAATATAATGTAATGTAAATTAGAGGTTTCTATCTACTACTTTGATCTCTTTTTATTTCACAACGTATTATGTTCTCTATCTTTTGCGTTATTTTGCCGGTTCTTAAGGCACTCATCACTGTATATATATATATATATATATATATATATATATATATATATATATATATATATATATATATATATATATATATATATATATATATATATATATATATATCTTTAAGGAAGTATTCCTGTATTGTCACTATTTCTAAAGACACGCATGTCTAAGAAAGGAATAATAAAAATATATATATATATATATATATATATATATATATATATATATATATATATATATAGAAATGTTTCTTCAACGTCGATATTCCCAAAAAAAAATCTTTATTTCGAAATAAAAGTTACAATTTTTGAGAAATTCTACAAACTACTACATTTAATGATTTAAACTTGACTATTGAAACATAATAATTACAATAATAATAAAAATATTGATTTTTTCCTATTTATAACGTCGGATATCGGAATCTGCTGATTCTTAATAGTAAGGGAGCTTATGGCTACATTTCTCCTCCCTCCATTGGTTGGGACTTCGTCCTCGAAGTTTTGGTTACTTCGGCTATCAGCTCGTCTAGTATCTGGATCTGGGCAGGATGCAATTTTTCTCCAAATAGGATTTTGGAAATTCGTTTTCTTTTCCTAATTAGGAAGATTATTAGGAAAGCTAAAATAGTTAAAAATATTATAACAGAAGTGGTGCTCAGTCCTATGGATAATCGGGGTAGTACTTCTATGCTATCTATTGGTTGAATTTGGCCATGTGTCTCTGGGATTGTTAATTTTTCAATTTTCATCTCATGGTTTGGTATTAATTTTATTGGAACAATTTTTGGAATGGAAATGTCTTGAGACGTCTTTTTATTAAATTGGATACCTTCAATCATTATTGGTACATCTGTCGTCAAGAGGCTGGTTGAATTAATTTCTATCTGCTGGATTCTCATTGGGTGAACTATTCCTAGCAATATGACTTTGCTGGTTTCTTGGAAAAAGTTCTCTGTGATTAATGTTTTTGTGCAATTATCTACATTGGGTATGTTACATTTGGATTGTACATAGTTGGAACAAACTATGTTATCGCCTTGTCCTATACAAGTGTTGAACCATTTATTATTTGTATAGTAGCTTGCAGGTGGCAGAATCATAACATGATCTTTGTTTGGAATGGGATAGATTTTATAGGTAGTATAAGGAATTTCATGGAGTATAGGGATTTTAATTATTATGAGCATTGTATTTGAAGTTACACAAACTAAAGTTTTTGTTGATTCTATAAGTTCATAAGGGTGTTCATTACTATTGGGAATTGAATTTCTGGGATAAATTTTGAGAAGGTTCTCTTTAAGGTCTATTATTTCCTTTAAAGTGAATAATTCTATATTGGAGATATTAAGTTCAGATAAAGTAATGGTTCTAATAAGTTTCATTAGAAATTCGTTTATATTTTGGAGATTTATTATCTCGTTGTGTAGAATGATATAGCTGTCAAAATCAGCTGATAATTTGTTGAGTGCAGATATGAGAATTGAATTATCAGAATTCAGTTTTTCTAAAAGTTTATCGAATCTCGTGTTAAAAGAGTTTCCATAAGATATTTGGTTATTAAATTTTTTTTTATGATTTCGTTTTGTTTATTTTCTAAAGAGATTATGTGTGATTTTAACAAGTCTAAGTCAGAGTCGTCTGGATTTCCAGTCACGTATTTGATGGCTGTACCTAGAAAATTAAAAAGTCCGCGTTTCTGTTTTCGCGTAATCTTGTGTAGATCGTCTTTTGTTTGTTCTTGTATGTGGGTGTATTGGGAGTACAGTAGCGAGAGAGGTGCATTTTTGAAGTGATCTTTGAAATAGCTTGTCGGACTAGCGTCAATACTGTCGGATAATTTGTCTAGTGGAATGTGAAGAAAATGTCTGTGATAGTGGGAGATTTCTCTTGATTTGCCTATCTCTTCAGCATAGTAACCATTATTCGGAATCTCCTGAATATTGAGTGGATGGACCAGGGCGAGGATTGTCCTGTGAAAAATTTGGGTCTTGAGTAGGTTTATCTACATGTTTTCGTATTCGTTTTACATATTTAAGGTGAGTGCTTGTTAAATTTTGTTTATCTGTTTTACCGATTATTTTTGTTTTGTCTTGCGTTTCTGGATGAATAGTGGAGAAAGGGGCTTGTAATTTGGACTTATGTTTTTTCTTAGAAACATATAGGGATTTTGTAAGGTCTATTTCCGGAATATCTTCGGCATTTTCGTTTTGTCTATCTAAGAGTTGTTGTCTTTTTTGTTTTTGTTTATTATATAGTTCTGCAATAAAGGGTTGGAGTTCTTCTTTATGTCTTTGATTATATGTTTCGTATATCGGAAGATCAAAGTCGAAATGTATTTCTTCTGAATAGGGTCCGTACAGAATTGAGAACGGGGAATAATCTGTGGAACTGTGGATTGATTGGTTGTAAATAAGAATGGCGTGTGTTAGAATGTCATCTAACGAATCATTTGGATTTTGGGCTTGTAAGGTCCTAAGTTTTTCAATAAGAGTTGAATGAAAGCGCTCTACAGGAGAGTTTGAGGAAGAATTGTTTACTGTTGTAAAATGTATTTCGATTTTGTGGATATTTAGGAATTCTTTAATGACTGCAGAATTAAATTCGGTGCCGCTGTCGCATACAATCTTTTTTGGATAATTGTGGTGCGAAAAGTAGTGTCTTAATTTATTTAGTATGGAAATGGAAGTTTTGTCGGTGACCTTATAGCATTGACCGTATTTGGAAAAAGAATCTATTATTGTGAGATACAGGTTTTTATTGCAGTGGAATAGATCGATATGTAATATATCAAAAGGTTTTTGACCTAACAACGGTCCTAATTGGGGAAGTTTATAAGGGCGTCGTTCGTATTTATTTTTTAGGCAAATTTCGCATTTATTGATAAAATTAGAAATAGTTGTCTGCATTGAGGGCCAGTAAAATTTTTGTTTTAAATGTTTGTAGGTTTCAATTATTCCGTTGTGATTTTCTACGTGATATTTCTTTATGCATTCTATTTGTTGGTTTTCTTCTTCTATGTCCTGAAGTAGTATATTGCAAAATATTGCTTTGACTGTGGAATTTATTTTTTCTTTAAAATAGTTACAGATAAAAGGTCTAAATTCGTGAGGGATTGTTATTGCAAATTTTTGATTTGGTCTAAGGATATTTTGGAAGGTATTTGCTATTTCTGTTTTCCAATTATTTGTCAAAGTGGCAGTGTAACGGTGTTTGTTAAAAATTCTTTTGTATTTAATTTCAAAATTATTTGACTCAGGTTTAAAAATAATTTGGTTTGAGGATAAATTAATTGGTTCAGGTGAAATCTCTATTCCAGTGATAGGGTTCTCAACTGATGTATGTTGTGTGTTAGTACTGTTTTGTAAGTTGTCAAAATCGGCAAGGAAATCGTCTATGTCGAAATTGTCGGGTGGTTCAGCACATTCTGAATTCGGGGGTTCAGCACATTCTGAACTCGAGCTTAGGGCATTTATTTGGACCCGGCTAAGAGCATCAGCAACTTGATTCTCTTTGCCTTTTTTATATTTAACTTCAAAATCATATTCTTCTAGTTTAAGTCTCCATCGGGCTAATCTAGAAGTGGGGTCTTTAATTTTGTAGATCCATACGAGAGGATTGTGATCTGTTTCTACAGTGAATTTTTGGTTGTATAGATACATACGGAAGTGTTTACAAGAATCTAGTATGGCTAAAAGTTCTTTTTCAATAGTGGAGTAGTTTTGTTCTGCGGAATTTAGAGTTCGAGAATAGTAGGCAATAGGGTGATTATTTTGAGATAATACTGATCCTATAGCTATATTAGAGGCGTCTGTAGTCAGTACAAAAGGCTTTTCGAAGTCTGGATATTGTAAGACTGGAGAATTAGTTAACAATTGTTTGCATTTTGCAAAACATTCTAAATAATTTGGATTTGTGGGGTCGATAGTTGCTCCTTTTCGAGTACATCTCGAAAATGGGGACGTTATTTTTGCAAAGTTGGGTATGAATCTTCGGTAGTAACCGATTAAACCAAGAAATGATTTAATTTCTTTTACTGTTTTTGGTAGAGGATATTTTTGTATAGCTTCGATTTTTGCTGGGTTAGGTTTGATTCCTTCGGTTGTCACTACGTGACCTAAGAAAGAAACTTCTTTCGTGAGAAACTCAGATTTGTCTAACTGAATTTTTAAATTATTTTTTCTGAAAGTGTCAAAAATAGTCGCAATATGAACTAAGTGTTCTTGCAGTGACTTGGAAAAAATAATGACATCGTCCATGTAGACGAAGCAAAACTTATGAATAAAGGGCCTAAGAATATTGTCCATTAACCTTTCGAATGTTGCTGGGCTATTCTTTAAACCAAAGGGCATACGTAAAAATTCAAAGTGACCATGCGGAACTGAAAAGGCTGTTTTCCGAATAGAATCCGGATGAACTTCAATCTGATGGTAACCTTGAGCTAAATCTAATGTTGTGAAATAGCTGGCTTTTCCTAAGTTATCCAGTATCTCATCTATCTGAGGAAGTGGGTAGCGATCACTTTCAGTATGATCATTGAGCTTCCTGTAATCAATTACTAATCTAAATTTTTTCTGACCTGAGGCATCAGCTTTTTTTGGTACTATCCAAACTGGAGCTGAGTACGGTGAAATTGACGGTCGAATTATCTTATTATCTAATAAATTATTTATTTGTTTTTTTATTTCTTCCTGCATTGCTTTGGGATGCCGAAATCCCTTTACATAAATTGGATTTTCATCCTTTGTTTTAATTTCGTGTCTAACAGCTGACGTGAAAGTTAAATTTTTGTTTTCGTCGTAAAATACGTCTTTAAATTTTTTGCAAAGACTTATAATTTTATATTTTTCTTCGTTATTTAAGTGCGAAGTACGGATTTTATTTTCATTAAAATGCGTCGTTGGAATTTTTACTATATTATAATTACAAAAGTTCTCAACTTCAATTCTCTTAATTAATTTCATAGGCATAGGTAAGTCGAAAGTGTCTAGAAAGCCGTTTTTTGCAACGTGAATAGAATGGGGAATTTTGATACCTTGAAAGTGTCTTTCGCGCAATAAAACTTCGCCATTATGAACGCTTACTGGAATTTTTTGGTATAAAGTTTCAAATGGAATGCTAACGTGAGGATTCTCAAAGGTTAAAGTATGAGTTGCGTAGCTAATTGTGGTGTGGAATCTTTTCAGATCGTAAGTTCCAAGAAGGATATCAAAGTGTTGACTAAAGTCGGCAATTTTTACGTCGAATGTTTGTGGAATTCCATATTCTAGGAATAGTGGCGTCTTAATATTTAAGTCGTGCTTGGAAGTAATTTTCATTGACGTTAGCGAAAAAGGTTTTCGATAAATATGATTTTTATCAAATAGTTTGAGAGCTCGCGGATTTAAAATTGAATGGGAACCGCCGGTATCGATTAAAACGCGTAGATGTGTTTTGGGTGTAACGAAGCAGGGTAACCCAGGGCAACTTTCAATATTATGTAGGTTATTACAGGGGGTGGATGATCGTCTAACGGGATGACTTGAAAATCCTGATGATTTTCATCATGCAAATCGGGCTCTTGTTCGGATTCGTAATTTTCGAAATCATTTTCGAAATATTGGGTATCATTTGAGTCTATGTGAAAATTGTGGCTTCTATTAGTTGTAATTGTCATGGGCTGATGGTTTCTGGTTGTGGTAGTTTGAACACCGCTCATTGGAGTAGCAAAATTTGGTTGGGGTCGAGGAGCTTTATATTTATTTAATCTTTGTTGGTTGTTTTTCGGAACATTGTTTCGTTGGAAGGATTGATTTTGTTCGTGAGAACTGAAATTTTGTCTCTGAGGAAAATTATAGTTCTGTTGTGGAGTGAAGTTAAAATTGGGCTCTGTGTTGTGAGTTGAAGGTCTCACATAATTTGAATGCGTGGGTTGGAAGTTTGAGTATGTGGGTTGAAAGTTTGTGAATCTTTGATTATTCGAAGATTGATAGGGTTTATTTTTGAGTGGGGCCTTTTTGTTTTGTTGGCTCTTTAGGAAGTTCATTTATTGTTGTTGATTTTTGTGGTTATCGTAGGCAATACACTTTTGAAGGGCTTCTTCTAGGGAATTTAATTCAAAATGCGATAAGTATTCGCAATAAGGCTCGTTAATTCCGGTACAGAAAGTTTTGAGGGCAATGTTTTTGAAGTATGGAGTTTTAAAAGTGACTGTCGCGGGATTATCGTTTAGGGTGATGTGTTGGAGTAAATCGTTCAGATTTGTAGTTATTCTCTGATGATAATTGTCGTAGGATTCACTATGTTTTTGGACGGTAGTGGATAGTTGTGTTACTAATATGTCTTCGGAACGTCTGTCTCCGTATTTAGTTAATAACGCTGGACGAATTTCTGTCCAATTGGTTTTATTAGAATAGTTTAAGAAATTTCTAGGTTCTCCTTTAATTCGAGATACGATATGGGAATTTAAAATAAATTCTTGGGACGGATTTAAATCTTGGGTGCCTAAGAAAACTATTAAATTATCTACTGCTTTGATAAAGGTGGAGAGGTTGTCTCCAGAAGAGAATTCGGGCAGAGTTGAGCAAAGGCTAGCAATATCGCTATTGGTCATCGGCATTTTGGAACGTAATTTAGATGCAGGCTTAGATTTAGAGGTTTGTAAATTTCTTTTTATTTTTAAATTTAAATTGTCGAATAGTAAACTTAAATTTTCGATACTATTTTGGGAAATATCATTCAATGTACTCATAAAATATATGCAAAAATATAAATGCAAGTATATATAAAAATTCGTTGAAGTAAAATGTTATAAATAATATAAATTCAATAAACAATAAATAATAAATTCAATGTAAATGTTTAAGAATTCAATTAAAATAATAAATGCTCATAAACAATGGTAAAGAAAGGAAAAACTTACGCAAGGATGATCGTGTTTGATTTCCAATACATTTTTCTCTTTTACCAGGTTCTTCAGGATTTCATTAAACTAATGTAGACCAGGAAACGACTATGTTTCTGTATGAAATATCCTGTGGTTCGCAGCGCCAGAAATGTTTCTTCAACGTCGATATTCCCAAAAAAAATCTTTATTTCGAAAATAAGTTACAATTTTTGAGAAATTCTACAAACTACTACATTTAATGATTTAAACTTGACTATTGAAACATAATAATTACAATAATAATAAAAATATTGATTTTTTCCTATTTATAACGTCGGATATCGGAATCTGCTGATTCTTAATAGTAAGGGAGCTTATGGCTACATTTCTATATATATATATATATATATATATATATATATATATATATATATATATATATATATATATATATAAAAAACAATACCCTAACTACAAGTTGGTACAGGAAACCTATGGCTAGTAATAGGTTTCTTAATTATCATTCTTGCCATCCGTTCAAATACAAAATAAATCTTATAAAAGCACTCAGCTGTAGGCTACATAGGTTAACACATCCTGATAACAAAAGGGATTCTCTTTTGTTACTCAGAAATATACTATCTGACAATTCTTACCCTACATCTCTCATAAATAAATACCTTTTTTCAACAAGTTTTGGGTCTTCTATTGATGATTTACCTGATGGTGATCAACTAAGAATGATTTCTAATAATATTATGAACAACAGTACTCTACTTTCTCCTAACATTGCAACTTCCACCACCCATTACTCTTCACTACCCTATTTCCCATATGTTACTGAAAAGCTTATTAAATTGTACAAGCAGAACAATATCCCGGTTAAGATTGCTATCAATAATGCTAAGACTGTCAGGAACTTGATTTCTAAAATTAAAACACCTCTTTCCTTTTTGGAACAAGTGAATGTAGTCTATCACATACCCTGTTCTGAATGTGATGCATGTATTATTGGTCAGACTGGCCGTTGCCTTAAAGGACGGCTTACTTCACATCGTAGTGACATTAAACTTTCTAAACATACTTGTGCCCTTGCAGAACATGCAGTCAACACCAAACATACTGTGAATTTTGATGATGTTAGAATTCTCTGTAGAGAACGTAACCTTAATAAGAGACATTTTATGGAGATGTGTCATATTTTGAAACAACCTAATGCATTAAATAAGAGAACTAATATCAGCAACTTAAGCCAAATTTACCATGCACTAATACTACAAAATTGATTCTTCCGTATTCTACTTTTAATTATTGGTTTCTTCTTCAACTTCTTTTATTATATCATAACATTTATGTTGGCATCTACAAAACTTTTCCTTCAATCTCACCAGCTGATGTCAGTTCTGACAGTCGAGCTTTGAAATACTTCATTTTCATAATATGATCATAACAGTCAAGAACCCTAGCCGTGCCGTTGTTAATATAACATTTCAAAATTGACAATTATATTTTTTGATAGATTTAATCAATCAATGTTTTCAAAAGTAAAATTAAAAAAAAAATAATATAAAATTAGTTAAATTGGGAATCTTCCGGCGTTCTGTGTTTCTGTGTTTTTGCTGATATATTTAGTAGATTAATTTTTAATGTTTCTTTGCAATAATAACATTTTAATGCTACAGATCTTTTAAAGGTAAGATCATTTACTTAATTGTTTTTCATATTAGATGTATCGCTAATAACACTCTTTTAGATGAACTGATGATGCTTATTGAACAATGGGCGAAACGTCTTTAATAAATAGATAAAGTAGCACAACTCTTGTCTTTTTTATCTCCAAATTGACCGAAAACATCCCATTCAATTACGAGTGCACATTTTATATATATATATATATATATATATATATATATATATATAGATATATATATATATATATATATATATATATATATATATATATATATATATATATATATATATATATATATATAGTGAGGGACAAGATCTATGCGAAATTTTAAAGACCTCTCTGCTGATAATCCGCTATTGGTACCTATTGTAACACAGACCCCTAGAGAGTAGAGAGACATTACAGAGTTGTACTAACCTTTATCCAACATTTAAATAAAATTACCGGAGCAGTGTTGAATTTTGAATTATTAGTTTGTTTAGGGGAGAAGAGGGAGACTTGATCACTCTTTAAAATTTCAGTAAATAATCAGCCTAGAATTATAAAACCGGCAACATAGCGTAGCTGTTAGTATGGCAGTAGATCCCATGTAATTTAGTTTTTGTTAGAATACACAACGAAGAGCACGTGTTCATTACAATTATTTTGTCCCTACCGAGAAGTGTTTTCAGAATTATTTCAAGTTGATTTTCTTTACTATTTGTTTAGGTGAGTGTTTCGTATAATTTTTATTTAACACCATAATCATTTAGTTTACGTTTTGCATAGTTTGCAGTGAGTTCTAGTTTGTTGTCATATTTTTATAGACTAAAGTATTAAAATGGCCTCTTGGGGGAGACATGATTCCTTCTTATCTGAGAGATATAATCCTGGGATCAAGTCTCCCAGAAACTCCTTATAGATAAATGTTTTTTATTTTATGGATATGCCACGTCAATACAAAAGGAGAGAAGGAGCCAAGAAAAGAACACCAGTCGACAGCCAGAGGTTAAAAGAAGCTGTTTTAGACGTTATTAATAACGGTACGTTTCTCAAGGGAACGGCAAGTCGTTTTCAAATAAATATTATGACATTAAAAAGATACGTTCGCAGACAACGATCCGAAAATGTTGAAATATCCTTCTCTTCTGATTACAAGAAGGCTCAAATATTTACAAATGCAGAGGAAATATGTTTAAAAATTATTTAGATGTTGCCAGCAAATTACACCATGGCCTTACAAGAAAACAAACAAAAGAACTCGCGTACGAGTTTGCCGTAAGAAATAGTAAAAAAATACCTGATTCGTGGAATAAACATAAGCAAGCCAGTTACGACTGGTTATACGGATTTCTGAAGAGGATGAAGACCTTATCACTACGCTCTCCGGAAGCAACTAGTCTTTATATAGCAACTAGTTGCAACAGAAATAATGTATCAAAATTTTTCGGCAATTTAAAGACAGCTCTTGAAAACCATGGAATTGAAAAAGAAGCAAATTGAAGCGTGGACTAAACTGGACTTTCCACTGTCCATAAGCCAAAGAAGATCATTGCATGCCAAGGTGAAAAGCACGTTGGTAAAATTACGTCAGGGGAACGTGGAGCAACAGTAACTGTTTGTTGTACAATCAATGCAATTGGAAACCATATACCGCCTTTTATGGCTTTCGCTCGAAAACTTTGGCAAGAACGCATAATTGATAATAGCCCACCGGGGTAGTTTATGAAAGTGGATGGATGACCGCTTCTAATTTTATTAAATTTTTGGAACATTTTCAAAAACATGTAAAGGCGACCACCGACAATAAATGTTTAATCATAATGTTTAATCATAATAACACCACACACGTCGCATAAGCTCCAGGCGTTAGACAGGAGTGTATTTGGCCTTCTCAAGAGTTTCTATAATACTGCCTGTGATGATTGGATGGTGACCCACCCAGGAAGGACAATTACAATATACGAAGTCGGAGGGTGCTTAGCTTACGCTTTCCCGTTAGCATTTACTCCACGTAATATTGAAAGCGGATTCAGAGTTACGGGTATATGGCTTTTCAATTCCAATATTTTTACCGATGAAGATTTTATGTCGGCGTATGTTACTGATCGCGAAGATCCGGAAAATAATTCCACTTTATCTCAGTTTGATGTTGCAATACCAACAATAGATAACAATAACGAACCCTCCACTTCTACTGGCACTTTCACCACCAATGAAATAATTATACCATCTTCCTCAACTGGATCGATTTCACATAATCAACAACTACGACGAACACTAATAGAGGACAAAAACCCGCCTTCTACTTCTACTGTTACTTTTACCACACCTCAAATAATTAGATGACATCCTGTAAATAGAGATACTTCACAAAATGATCAGCTACAACAAACATCAATGGAGCACAATAACCAGCCTTTCACTTCTGCCACTTTTAGTCGCCCAGAAATGATCAGACCTCATCCTAAAGCCGGGCCCAGGACTTCAAAAAAGGGTAAAAAGCGAGCAACGACGATAATTCTCACAGCTACACCAGAAAAATTTGCGCTTGAAGCTGAAGTTAGAGCTAAAGAAGAGAAAAAATTAGAAAAAGAACAAAAGGCCAAAGTAAGAGCACTTAAAAAAATAGCTAAACAAAAACTTAAGGATTTGAGGGAATCTTCAAGTTCGGGGAGCAGTGACATTATGCTACCATCGTCAGAGTCTAAATATGATCCTAATAATGAAATGCAAGTAGAGACAGATACTGAATGTGAATCAGAATCAGAAGGTGACGAGTTTGAATTGAGTGTGCAAGATTGGGTAATTGTAAGCTTTATCTATTTAAAGAAACTTAGTTCATCGTTACGTAGGACAGATAACGGGAAGAAAGAACGAGGAGTTTAAAATAAAATTTGCCCAAAAAAGAGATGACAAAACCTTTAAGTGGCCAGAAAAAGAAGACATGGGTGAAGTCGCACGTGACCAAATTTAAAAAAAGTTACCAAGCCCGACTTTTAGGAGCTACAGTAAACGCATAGTATGTTTTGTCTTTCCTAAATCACTGAGAATGTTCAATATTCAACAATAATTTTTTTTTCACTTTTATAACTTTTTGAATATAATTTTCTGCCAGAAAGTGTTTCTATTTTTAATAATATTATTGTTATTATAATAATATTTTAATATTATTTTAATAATATTGTAAATCTGGGAAGGTATAATCAAGTCACCCATACACAAGGATCAAGTTTCCCGAAGTATGGAGAGACATGATTAGTTTTTCTCTATTACTAGATTCTACAAAAACTCGTTATTTATTAGCAGTATATTTTTCGGGTGTATAACACCCAAAACTTTGATAAATTTGTAATGTTCCACTAAATTATCAAGGTTCTAGATCGGTTATAAAAAAAGTTAGGTATCTGAAAAAGGTAGGTTAAGTATTCTCCCCTAAATGTTTTTACAAATTGATCGGAACAATGGTTTTTAGCAGTAAACAATCTCACTATATACTATTAAAAAAATACTTGCGTTCACCTTTTTTCTAAACTTAGGACTGGCAAAATAAAATATTTTTCAGTTACGAAAATATGTAGACATTTTGTTTTGTGGGTTCGTCAATGAACACTAATTATTGATATACACAAAAAGAAGTAAAACTTATTCCAAATCATCGTCATTAAATATTTTTGTGAAATGTTATCAAAAATATGTCTGTGTTTATAACATTTAAAAATAATTAAGAGAAATTCCTGCTGTTGACCTAAATACAAATTTACAAACAATTTTATATTTTCGGTAATTGCTAAGTACTTAATAAGTACATTTTCGTAGAATAATTAAATGGGGCGAGATCATTGTCACAATATTTAACCCATTAGAGCCCACTGTACTCATTTAAGTACAGCTGCTATTTTGACATACCAGTGCCATCTACATAAAATAGTTGAAATTCTTAGTAATTACAGGAAACTAAATACCCCTAAGACAACTTTAACAGATTTCGTTGAACGATTCAGCTTGGTTTGTTAGTTTTGATTTATGAGGTCAACACGTGAGTTGTTTATTTTCTCGACATCGACGTTGTAAATTTACAGTAAGTTTCTTTCATTTACTTCTTTTTACGATCAAATAGTTTACGTTAGTTTATAATAAGTTTAGTAAAGTGCTTAAGTGATTAATTATTCATAATTTTAATTATAACGTGATTTATTTGTTGTTAAAATTAGGTGTACTCATATGAGTACAATAGGCGTATGGGAGTTTGTTTGATATTTTGCAATTTTGTTACAGATATGGCATCTGTAGACGATTTTGAGAATATTAGTGTTCGAAATTTTTATGGAAAGAGGTACGAAGGTTTACTTTCTGCTTTAGAAGATATTCGTGCTTCTAATTCGCGGTTTGAAGTGGATATGGTTATTATTCCTCCAGATCCAGATATGCTTACTGATTAGGAAGACATTGAGGATGATAACCTTATAGAAGGAAATTTGACACTACCTAAAGATGTTGCAGGAGAAATTGAAGTGCATTGCTCTTCAGATGAAGACGAAGACTTAGATGATGTTCCTTTGGCACTGCGGTTAAAGAGAGTACTAGAACAAAAGAGTTTAGGCCCTCAATGGACAAAAACTTGTACAAATAATCGTATGGTAGGAACATCGGGGTGGAATGAGCGGTTTGAAATCGTTAAACATGAATTACAAGACTTGAGATATTTGAAAAATTATTCACTGACGACATATTTGATACCATAGTTACACAAACTAATTTATAATCTTCTCAATGCAACAACCATAGTTTCTTTGTGTCCAAGGCAGATATACAAATATTTTTCGGTGTATTATTACTAACAGGATATCACCAACTACCGAGTGGAATAATGTACTGGAGTCTTTCCGAAGATTTAAATGTGCCGTTTGTTTGTGCGTCTATGTCTAGAAATAGATTTCTAGATATACAGAGTTACATTCACCTTGCCGACAATACAGCATTACCAGCACATGATAAAATGGCAAAAGTTCGACCTCTGCTAACAAAGCTGAATCAGAATTACAGACAGTGGGGTATTTTTCATGAACATTTATGTGTTGATGAATCTATGGTTAAATTTTTTGGGAGACATACCAGTAAACAATTTATAAAAAGTAAACATATTAGATTCGGCTACAAAAATTGGTTGTTATGTAGTGCCAATGGTTATTGTTATGCCGTAGATACTTATTATGGAGCCAAAAATATTGATAAGAAAAATAGCCTACCATTAGGATCCCAAGTAGTTCTGGATATGGTAGACCACATCGCTTGCACATCTGACCATATATTATTTTTTGATAACTTTTTTACAAATTACGATCTGTTGGAAAAATAAAAAAAAAAATAGGAATTAGAGCTAATGGAATTGTAAGAGACGATAGAACAAAAAAATGTCCCCTATTAAATGCCAAACAATTAAAAAAACAAGACAGAGGTTATTTTGAACATCAATATGACAAGGCTTAAGGTATATTATTTGTTAGATGGAAAGATAATAACATCGTGACTTTGACTACAAATTACGACTCTATGGAACCTGTAGCACAAGTAAAACGATGGTCAACCACTGCTAAGGCCAAAGTGGGTGTTTCTCAACCTGCTTTATATAAAAATTATATTAAGTCCATGGGTGGTGTCGACTTATATGATCAGCAACTAACCAGTTACCGCATCGGAATAAGAGGGAAACAATGGTGGTGGGTGCTTTTTCTAATCTTATAAACATGACTGTTGTAAATAGTTGGAGATTGTATCAGCTGGCTAAAGGTCAACAAACTAGTCTTCTTGATTTTCAAAGAGTACTTGTTCGACATTATTTAGGTTATGATGCTAAATCAATGTACATGAAATCCAGACCTTCCGGAAATATTCTGCCTACCGTTAGAAAACATGAAGGAGATCACTTTCCAAAAAACTTATTAAACAATTAAGGTGACAAACCATAATGGAAAGTAACGGCCTAATAAAATGGAGGAATGAATATATCGAAAAAATTTCACAATACCGCAGTGAGTGTCGAGAAATTTATTATCTGGACGAGACTTGGTTTGATTCTCACGAATAGATCAAGCCTGGACAAACGGTACAAGAAAATGCCGAATAGATGTACCCCATTCTAGAGGCAAGCTAATTTGCATATTACCTACATTGCGGAGGACAACCTGGATGGGTGAACGATGCGTTATTGTTGAGTTCCAAAAGTATTAAAGACAGTTCTCTAGACTACCACCAAGACATCGAAGGGACGCTTTTTGAATCGTGGTTTGAGAATACATTACTCCCAAATTTAAAAGACAATAACGTGATTGTTATGGCCAATGCATCATATCACTCCAGATGCATTAAAAAAATTCCAACCAGACAGAGTAGGAAGGATGAAATTGCGTGAAAAAAAAAGAAAATGTTGGGGCTAGAGTACACATCAACAAAAGGTATTGTGCATGGGGTTAAACATTTTGTGCCTCTAGAAAAATGTTGTCGAATAAACTGTCACAACAAAATAAGTGTAGAGATGCAAGAGCGAATTCATGAAGAATTCTACAAGTTGTGTGATACTGTTTGTCAAGACCAAAGGTTGATGGATGGGGTTATGCGAGAAAAGACATGCAGAAAAGGGAGAGGTACAGATAATACGCGTTTCAATAATCGTGTAATTACAGTTAAGTATGTACTGACTTTAAATGAGAGTAGAACAGAAGTATGTAAAATTTTTTTTTTTTTAAGTTTATGGTATAACAAGAGGAAAATGCTGTGTTATTGTTAAAAAAAAAAGAGCTTCAAAAACTGACATTTGTCCAATGACATGAAGTGACAAACAATTTTTAGAATTAAGACTTAATATACTAAACCATATTAAAAGTTTTCCTAGGTTTCAAAGCCACTATTCACGTCGACATACAAATAAATATTACCTATTGCACACGCTAAATGTACGCAAAATGTATGAGTTATATGAAGACGTGAAAAAATCAAAAGGTGAAAAGCCAACTTCTTATCGATTGTACTGTATTGTATTTAAAACAACAGGGTACAAAATCAAGAAACCTTCAATTGATACTTGTAAGAAGTTCGATACCTTCAAAACACAATTAAAAAATTTAAATGCAGATGAACGTATGAATATTGCGAAGAACAAGTTAGAACACGAAACTACATATGAACTAGCAAATCGTTCAAAAAAAGAAGACAAAAAAGTGGCAATGGAAAATACCAATGAAAGAGTTATTGTGTTTGATTTGCAAAAGTGTTTGCCTACACCTGATCTGACAACAAATGAAATATATTACAAACGTCAACTGTGGACACTCAATGGAACGGTTCGGGATACATAGTTACAGTAGGTCAGACAAATGGTATGACCTACTGCTACATGTGGCATTAAGCAATATTACATATACTGTATATACAATATACAGTATTACATATTTAACAACATACAGTGACACATGTTCTGCCCAGAATCGAAATATATATTTTTCTATCATGATGTTAATAACATTAAAGAAACAGTCATCCTTGGAAATCGTTGACCAAAAGTTTTTAGAGCCCGGTCATACACATCTAGAATGCGGCGCAAATCACTCTCGCATTGAAAGAGCAAAGAAATCAAGTGACATCAAAATTTCAATTCCACATGACTAGTTTCAGTTTGTACGGACAGTGCGTGGCAAGATACCTGTTCGTGTAGTTGAGATGAAGAATAATGACTTCTTTTCTTTTTCATCCTTAATTAAAGACATTTGTATTAAAAGAACATCTGACACAGTTGGAGACAAAATAAACTGATTAAATATTAGGTGGATTCGGTATACATAACATTCAGATGTCATTTCATTCAAATATTCACTTGATCGCGATGCACCGTTTCGTAAACTGAATTTATTGAAGAATCGTCGTTCTGCCGGTAGACCAAGTGAAGTCTCTGTTCCTTTGGCACATAATAGACCAGTTCCCATTAACCCACTAAAGAAGAAAGACTTACTAAGCATACTGCCGCTATTGGATCCTGTTTACCATGGTTTCTATACTAATCTAACAACAAGCAGCCTACGCCGAATTAGTGGACCAGAAAATAATAGTAAAACCGATGAGAAGACTAAAATTTTGTAAAATAAATAAATACTGTTTTGTGTACTCTTAGTCTTATTAAACCCATCAGGTAAGGTTTTTTCCGTCAATGTACTGGCTAATAGTACGACATGTCATCTTATGACTTGCTATAAAATTTACTGTTAGGAGCGGTGATATTTATTTGTCATTACATGACATGTCACAGAATTCAATATAAATCAGGAAAACAAAATACCTTTCAAACAGTGATATAATAATTCAATTAAGTATTTATTGACTGATATTAAACACTAGTGGCAATGATACAAAAATAAAATGTGAATTAATAAAATGTTTATACTTTTTCTTTTTGCTCTGGTGAAAACCTGATAATTTTGACATGTCAGTTTATGGCTTTCAGCCACAGATATATACCTATATATATATATATATATATATATATATATATATATATATATATATATATATATCCTTTAATCTCACTATATTTAATTCTAAGTCAGTGTTATGCCTATATGAATTTTTTCCAGAAATTAATTAAACTAATGATATGTTGGTTTATCTATTTTTACAAATAGGGGTGATTTATATGTATCTAAAGATATTTCTTATTAATTTAACAAGTCTTGCCATCAATAGAGCTTATACTGTTTAGAAAGAGAATTATGCACTGAAACTAAAACCATTGTAACTATGTCACAATGGTTTTAGTTTCAGTATGCGATTATGTCAAAATTAACATTAACAGGTATTAATTGTGCTATGACAAATTTATTGATATTTTAATATTGTATGTCTATTGCTTTGGAGAGTGAATTTTAGATGCGTGTGATATGCACTAACTTCTCCAAGGCATTTGACAGAGGCAATCACATCTTGCTGGATAAGATCTTTGTCTTTTCCAATAATATATGACCTTGTTTGCTAGTTTCTTACTAGGTAGAACTCAACAGATGCCGATAGGATATCACATTATATTAATATAGCATCTGGTGTACCACACAGTGGCTATTGTTCACCATTACTTTTTACCATCTTGATTAAAAATATTGCATCATGTGTAAAAAATAGTTACTTTCTTTGAATGTGATAAGATTCTACTACATAATGATTTAAAGAATCTTATTGAGTGATGTATAAATAATAACTTGTTTCTGAATTTAGTTAAATAGTGTAATTACCGAAGCTTTTATAAATGAAATAAAAATGTAAATTCAGAGTACACTATTGATATTAATGGAATTTAATATTTTACCATACATAAGGTGAGTCTATGCAGATTTGGTGTTATCTTATATAGACTAAGTGGTCAGACATTGTCCTGACCTACTTCATGAAATTTAATTAAATATTTCCTACAGTAACCTGAGATTTAGTCGAATCCATAATACTAATTATGGATTTACACACCTTCACGCATTTAAAGAACAATAAAAATTATAAATGGTAATGGTATTTAAAATTTGGACATTTCTTTGTCTAGATTTAAGAGTAAAATTAGAAAAAAGTTTGGCACCAATGTAGGTAATGAAAATGATTTTTGATGGCTCTTCCAATCTTGGTAAAAGATAAGTCTCCAACTAACCCCCAAAAATATCAGGCAGCCATTTCTCCATGATAGTGTCTTTTTTTGGAGCCCAATTTAAAAATTAAAATTGATCCCTTTATAAATCCATTCTCTGAGCTTGCATGTAAAATTATGTACCTATAACACGAATAATTCGATCTAATAAAAACAGTTTCTTTAATTGCAATGGAAATATGCTCTCTGCAAAAAAATCTAGTTTGTAAATTAACTAAAGACCTGGAACAGAAGAAAAACCACTTAAGTCAGTTAATCCAATTAATAAGTTGTATAAGAAAGCATTATGCCTTGTATTGTGAAGAACCAAATCGACTACATTACAATTAACAAAAGGTCCGTAATGGTATTCTAAATGTAAAAACGTACCCAAGCTGTGACATAAATTCAGATCACAATCCTGTAGTCGCAACTATCCGATTAAAACTTAAAAGAGTAGAAAAACTTAAAAGGCTAAACCCAGTCAGAGAATAGTATGGAGTAGTGCTGACCAAGGACAGCAACAAAAGTATGAAGACATGGTAGACACGCAGTTAGAGTCTAAGACAATAGCTCCCACTAAGGAGAAGACAATAAAAGAAAACATTGAAGACATGTGGGGGAAAATTAAAAATATTGTCTTGGAGACAGCAGACCAAAGTATACAGAAAGAAAACCGTAAACATAGAAAACCATGGATGACAAACGAAATATTACAAATTATGGAGAGGAGACGGATGGTAAAAAACAAAAACCTAACAAGATACAAAGAACTCAACAGAAAATTGAGAAAAAATAAATGTAGTTAAGGAAGAGTGGATGAAAGAAAAATGTAAAGAGGTAGAAGATTTGCAAATGAAGCATAACGATAGAGAACTACACAGAAAGGTTAAAAAAGTAGCTGGAATATGGAAACCCAAACACTTATCGATTGTAACAAACAAGAAAAACCAAATGGAATTAGACCCTGAAAAACAGAAAGAAATATGGGAGCAATATCTTAAAGATTTGTTTGGTGATCAGAGAACAGAAGATCCCCCACAAATAGATACAGATGAAAAATTAAACATTCTCACCGAAGAAGTTTTGCAGACAATAAAAGACGCAAAGAACAACAAGGCACCTGGCGAAGACCTAATAACAGCCGAACATTTTAAACACCTAAGTGTGCCAGGAAATTAACATACCTCTGCAAAATTATATATGAACATGGCATAATACCGCATGACTGGCTAACATCCACATATATAGCTCTTCCTAAAAAACAAAAAGCAAGGAAATGTGAAGACCATCGAACTGTATCCCTAATGAGTCAGGCCGCTAAGATTTTAATGCGAATAATTTATAACCGAATTCACAATAAGTGTGAAGAATACCTGAGTCGTTCTCAATATGAATTTAGAAAGGTTACAGGCACTAGAGAAGCAATTATGGGATTGACACTGATGGCAGAAAGGTATTTTGAGGTTCAAAAATGGCTGTATGTGTGCTTTGTCGATTATAGAAAGGCCTTCGACCGCATCAAAAACGGAAAATTGATTGAGGTGCTAAAAGAAGTAGGGTTGGACGGACACGACATGGCTATCATAAGTAATACATACTGGAACCACACAGGATGCGTTCGAACAGAGAACGGAAACTACAAGTACATCAACATAGAACGAGGAGTGCGTCAAGGGTGCATTTTATCCCCCCTAATATTTAATGTATATGCCGAACATATAATTAGAGCTGCTCTTGAAGATCGCCCTGAAGGTGCTAGAGCCAATGGAATCATCATTAACAATATAAGATATGCCGATGACACCGTAGTATTAGTAGAAACAAGACCAACTAAAAAGATTGATGAACATATTAGAAGAAAGTCACAGGCTGGGCTTGGACATTAACTTTTCCAAAACCAAAATTCTGGTATTCCACAAAAACCCCCATGAACAAGTTACTTCTAACATACAAATAAATGGTATCACACTTCAGAGTTCCCAAAGCTTCATATACCTGGGCAGAGAACTAAATAGTCAACTAGACCACTCTACCACTAAAGAAATTAGAACACGCATTGAAATAGCAAGATCTGGTTTCATGAATGTGCGTAAAATGCTCTGTAACCCCAAGCTATCAGTCTCAATAGGATTGAGAACGCTAAAGTGTTATGTGTGGTCTCTATTACTATATGGCTGTGAGATCTGGATATTAAAACAGTATGACGTCAACAAATTAAATTCATTTGAAATGTGGATGTACCGCCGAATCCTAAGAATAAGCTGGACCAGCAGAACTACGAATGAAGAAGTACTGAGAGCAATGAACACACGCTCTCACCTGGTCAATACTATCAAAATTAGAAAGACGTCATATCTAGAACACATAATGTGCCATAGGGAATTTGAGTAGCTCCAAGTACTGGAAGATACTTAGAAGGCAAGATTGAAGGTAAAAGGGGCATAGGACGAAAGAAAAAAATCTTGGCTACGAAACATCAGAGATTGGACCCACACAAGAGGAAATGAATTAATTCATCAAGCTCAAAACGGAGAGAAATTTGATATATTGATCGCCAACCTCAACAGAGAAGGCACTTAGGAGGAGGATAAGAAAGCATATATTATTTATCTACTTACCTCGTTCCGTCACCAGCTTTTTTTCTTTTGCCTTTATTATTTGTCTCATCCTGCCAAGACCATCTAACTGATCCACAAGAGAATACCCAAGTTTGCCCTATAATTTAACTGCATCCTTGCTCATGAAAAAATATTAATTCTTAAAGAACATTATCATATTTATTAAAGAAAAACTTACCAACGTATTAGTTGATGGAACAATTTGGCTATCCATAATAACAAAATTCAAAATATTAATTAAATAGAACTAACAAAAATGAAGCAACAATAGAGCTATATTTAATTAAGTAAACAGCGTGATTAATACATATATTTACTAGAGTACGTTAAATTATAACAACTGAAATAATTTTTTTAAATATGTAGGTACCTACTATCCAAAATTTTATGGGTTTGGTATAGGTACACTTCCACTATTTGCAATAATCCTTCTTTTTTCAATGAAAGAAGTCTGTAAAAAGAAAGGTCTGTTTATATGATTAACATACATATATGAATAGTATACAGTTCTTTTATGTGGAAAACAAAACCAGTAACAATAGTTTTTATTATCAATTGGGTTGTCGATGAAAAATAAATTAGTCCACTCAATTTATCTCAAGCATATATGAATTTTTCCAATGTTGGGATGTCGATAGAAATTTAGATTATCATGTTATGCTAATTGTTTTTTGATATGTGGATATGTAGGTAACAATAAATACTTATTACTTAATTTCCACAAGGAAACAAAGTTCCTGTATTTGACTGTATACCATATATTAAAAAATTTTGAATAAAATCCTTTATAAAAAGGTATATAAAAAACCCAGTTGGGCTATGTTGAATTGACAAAACGTTTTCGGAATAAGTATTCCATCATCAGTGTCTAGTTAATACATGGATGTAGCCACTAAATATGTGGGTAAAAACCCTTTAAAAATTATTAAATAAAATTTGGTTTACATTATGTCTAATTTACAGTTGAGATGTTAAAGTTACCGTTGGATTGGTAACATGGCGACATATGACTCTACATTAGTTGCGAGTCCTGAGACGGTATGTCTACGAGGACTTTGAAAAGCAACTGAGTCATACGTCGCCATGTTACCAATCCAACGGTAACTTTAACATCTCAACTGTAAATTAGACATAATGTAAACCAAATTTTATTTAATAATTTTTAAAGGGTTTTTACCCACATATTTAGTGGCTACATCCATGTATTAACTAGACACTGATGATGAAATACTTATTCCGAAAACGTTTTGTCAATTCAACATAGCCCAACTGGGTTTTTTATATACCTTTTTATAAAGGATTTTATTCAAAATTTTTTATTACTTAATTGTTCAATATCCGATTTTCTATTTATACATTTTTTTTATTTTTCTGTGTATGTGTCTTTTCTACAAACAACCGCCTCTGTTCATTTTTCTGTCTCTCTAGAATTGAAGCTTGTGAAAAATGAAATGTGTGATTTAGATTGATTGAGTGCTCGGCTAATGCACAAGCTTGTGATTTGACAACAAAAGTGATATAAAAACAAACAAATCACAAGAGAGGCAGAAAAATAAACAGAAGCGGTTATTTGTAGAAATGACACATACCTATACAGAAAAAATAAAAACGTATAAATAGAAAATCGGATATTGACAAATTAAGTAACATTTATTGTTACATATTAACATATCAACAAACAATTGGTATAACATCATAATTTTATTTTCTATCGACATTCCAACAAGAGTAGCAGACGAGAGGGAAAAGGAACCACCAACGATTTTTAAAGTTAAAGATGCAGTTAAAAAACTAGCCAGAAACAAATCACCCGGAATAGATAATCTCCCAGCTGAACTATATAAATAAGATGATCATGATACCATTATGGCATTACAGCAGCTTATAAAAGAAATATGGACACAGAAATCCCTCCCCAATTATTGGAATATTGGAATACTTTGCACCGTACGCAAAAAAGGAGATATCTTTGAATGCTCTAACCACAGAGGAATTACGCTTCTAAGTGCAGCGTATAAAATATTTTCCACAGTACTATGTCACCGTATGGCACCATATGCAGAAAGGATAGTAGGAAAATACCACGCTGGTTTCAGAGGTGGTAAATCTACAATTCATCAGATTGCAACCCTGAAACAAATTTTGGAAAACACACTGGAATATGGCATTGATACTCATCACATATTTATAGACTACAAAGGAGCATACGACTATGTGAATAGAAGAGAAATGTTCAAAGCAATGAAAGAGCTAGGAATACCAAATCAGTTGGTAAGTTTAACAAAACTAACTCTTGTAAAAGTTGAATGTAGAGTACGAATTCAGGGGAAACTGTGTGAACGTTTTAAAACAAATAATGGGCTGCGCCTGGGAGACCTTCTCTCCTGTATACTGTTTAATCTGGCTCTGGAAAAAGTAATACGTATGTCACAAATCACAACCACTGGTTCAATTTGTAATAAATCAGTGCAAATCCTGCCCTATGCTGATGATATAAATATTGTTGGGAGAACGGAAAACGCTGTACGAGAGGCGTATGTAACATTAAAAGAATCAGCTACAAAAATGGTTTTAATAATAAAAACCAACAAAAACGAAGTATATGAAAATAGCACGCAACCACAAATCCTACGACCACTCGTTAAAGAAAATGACGTCATCGAAGCAGTGAATGAATGGGAGCGCTCCTTAACACTGAAAATAATACAACCGCAGAGATAAACCGCAGAATTTGTGCTGTCAACAATGCTATTTTGGCTCAATCTCCTCCTTAAATCTACAATTATATCGAGAAATACAAAAATAAAACTCTACAAAACAATAATACGCCCAGTCCTAACATATGGTTCAGAGACCTGGACTTGTGGACTCTAACAAAAAATAATGAAAACATGTTAGGGTGTTTTGAAAGAAAAGTACTAAGGCGAATCTATGGAACAGTGAATAACAATGGAGTGTGGAGAAGACGATACAACTTCGAACTTCATAGAATATACCAGGAACCTGATATCGTAAAACATATTAAGTTAGGACGTCTGAGGTGGATATGACATGTAATGCGGATAGAACAAAATGACCCAGCTAGAAAAACGCTCCTTGATAGACCCATTGGTCAGAGAAGATGAGGAAGACCCAGAACAAGGTTCCTTGATAACATCGATGAAGACATGAGAAATATGGGAATACGTGCTTGGCGGAGAAAGGCGATGGATAGGGACGACTGGGGAGAAATACTTGAGAAGGCTAGTAACCACGCAGGGTTGTAAAGCCAGAATTATGATGAAAATGCTTTTTTTCATAAAATCGTTATGCTTTTTATGCAATTTTTTTGCGTTTCTTTATGCTTTTAAATCCGAACTCTACTTATAATAAATATAATATATTTAATTACACAGGAATCATGAGCTTGCATGTTCAATTGTCATGTCACAACGATTAAATCCTTACAAGTTTACAAAAAAGTTAGTAAAAACTGGCTATACCATAAGTTTATTATGAAAGTCATTTACAATAAAAGTTAATATAATATATTTATATACATTAAATACAAGACCGATAAAAAATAGGTGGTCAAGTTTTATTATTATGATATTGCTTAAAAATAGTCACGTCACAACAATTAGATACTTACAAAAAAACTTTTGCCTAAAATAAAGGCTGTTAAGGTTTTAATATGGTATTGAGGATACACACAGTTACGATACAGTCTGATAATCAATTTAAAGCTTTCTGATCAATTATGTTTTTTGTTTTGTGGTGCGTAAATAAACAAAGATGGTGGGTTTCCGACGCGACTTACAATTGTCCATGCACGAAACAGTGAAACTCCAAGTTTATTCCACAAACTTCCAACGACTGGCCTTGCGATTTATTTATGGTCATTGCAAAGGCCAGACGCACGGGAAATTGTAGACGTTAAAATCGAATGGTAAATCTATTGGAATCATCGGTACACGTGGGATCAAGACATCCTCTCCTTTGTATTTTCTCTTTATGACTATTGCCTTAATTACGTTATTCATTAGATTTTTCTTAGCCAGTCTTGTTCCATTGCACAGACGAGGTTGATTAATGTTAAGCAGCATGAACTGATTTTAACTGCAAATTGTGAGGTGATAGTCCTGGTGATTCCAGTGAATTTAAATACTCCGTGGGATAGTTGACTACGTCATCCTGGTTTATAACTGAATCAACTAATCTGAAGGCAACCAACTGCGTGTCCACAACGACTTTACCATTTTCAATGTGTAATATCTGCTTCGAAAACGCATTTGCAGATTTATCTTATTGCAAAAATATTCGCATATTAGTTGTTAGTTGGAGTGTCTTTACATGCCATCACAAATTTGATCATTTTAGGCATGCGTTTAGTTCATCAGCAACAGTTGATCGGGGAATAACTGGAAGAGTCTGGCGAAAATCAACTGACAACAGAATCATGGCCCCACCAAAAATATTTTGGTTGTTACGAAGATCTTTCAACGTTCTGTCCAGTGCCTCCAGTGACCTCTTATGGGCCATTGTGCATTCGTTCCAAACAATCAATTTGCGTACCTGTGAAATCTTGGCCATTGCGCTATTTTTGGTGATGTTACAAATTGGTGTTTCGTTGATTTGTATGTTTAGTGGTAATTTCAAGACAGAATGTACAGTTCGCCCGCCTTCTAGCACAGTCGCAGCTATTCCAGATGAAGCCAACGCTAGAGCTACATCATTTTGCGATCTGATCCTCGCCAAAAGCAATGAAATTAAGAACGTTTTCCGGTCTCTCCGGGAGCATCGAGGAAGTAAATTCCACCAGATCCACTGTTCACAACTTCTAACAAAGTGTCGTACGCAGTTATTTGTTGTTGATGTAATTCTGGAACATTTGTACGATTTCGGCCAATGCATCAGTATCGTACTGTTTGTTCTCTTTGCAACTCGTGGCTTTGCACTACATGCAATTTTAGGTCAACTGTTTTATCAGGAATTGCAGCTGAAATTATGGAATCAATCTCCAATCTCGTCTGGCCTTATTTTGTCCAACTAACCACACTAAAATATGCTCAGATGGCAGACCACGCTTTTGCCATTCTACAGAGTACATCCAATAACGGACTTGATCATAGATGCGATTATTTATTAAGAAATTCATTTTTCATTCATTCATGTAAGAGATTTTAATTTAAAAACTCTGATAGTGATGCCGTGTCTATCAACTGGTGTTTGGCTATGTAGCAATTCCCTCTTGATTTCGGACTGTGGGTTATATACTAACATATGACATAGCATCTTGAGCATATTCTTGCTTGTGGCGTGGGCTTCATATGTAAATGGCTTCCAAAATTGTCATTATTCCCACATTATTCACATTGCCATCGGCATTTATAGCATCGCGGAGATGAATGTATTCCTCTGATCGAAGTTGTCGTTTTTTCAAGCGAATATATGTCAATCGTTCAGTCTCAATTTTGACATACATGTCAACTGCAAACTGATGGAAAAGCCGTCGACACATCAAAATATGATTGACTTCACCTTCACGGATCATAAGTCTGTACGAATAGAAATTCATAGCTCTAAATTTTTTGTTTGTTTCAGCACCTACAATCAAAAATGATAAATTTTAATATAATTTGTTATTCAGATATATTGAAATAAAAAATATTATTTAATCTTGTTCAATCTAGTTACATGTTACTTGATTAACCATTTTTATATTAAAATGGTATCCGTCTTCCCCCTACCAGAAGATCAAAGGATATTCTTACGCATCATAACCCCTGGGTGTTTCAGATACACGTTTCAATGTCTCTAGATTGTAAATTTTCTCCGACAATGACAACAGCCACTTCGTCAATGGTGACCCTAGTAAGTGATAAAATTGTCATTGTATCTGTAATTTTTAAAGATTTGTTAAATAATTATTTCTGATACTATTTTAGCTCTTTAATTGATAATGTTTTTTTTAAATTTACATATCAATAAAAATTTGTATTAACGTATTTTCTTCAAAATTTTGCCAGTCTTTGGTAATGTATCTTTAAATGTACTCTTCCTTTATAACTCGTTGTGAGTCGCCATCTATAGGGTCTATTACAAACTTTCTACAGGTGACGTAAATCTAGCATGTTTGAATTTTTTATGTTAGTGAACTAACTGATCACATGTAAGCAGTGTTGAAAAGTTTTTAGAGATTTTATGCTGATACCTGTATATATTGATAAAGGTAAGTCTACTGAGATATAATATGTTCCAAACAACTAAGTTGTTTGTTCCATATATTCTATAATTTTTGTATGAAGTCTCATTTAAAACTATGTATTTTTAGAGACACATTGCCGAGTTCTCAGTTATAACCAACGGATTTTAGTGGTATCTTAAAAGATAAATTGCCTAACAATGTGGTATGAATAAATGGATAAATTAACTTTAAGGATAAGGAATTTATTCCAAATGAACAATGAATATAATCGCAATCTTACCACCAATAGACTCTGAAGATTCCGATATTTCAGATACAGAGGATGTTTTGGAAAAAAATGATGACCAAAATTATATGGACATTGAAATGATATTTGATAATAATAATATGTATTTAGAGTCAATTCATAGTCAAAATGATGTTGCCACAGAATCTGTTCAGAGATTAGAAAGCTTTAAACAATTCTTTTACTCCATTAGAACCAAATATGCCGGATCCGTTACCACTTGTACCTAAGAAGGTTAACATTAAATGCCGAAAATGGATTTTAGTTTTAACTCTCCAGAGTTTTGTTGTCCAGTTGAAATTACAAACCTATTTGCAGCAATGTAACTGATATTTAATCACCATTGACTTATTTCCAAATGTTTTTCAAGAACGATCTATTTTCGATAATTGCAGAAAATACAAATCTGTATTTAACCCAGAGGACAGGTAAATCCGTAGCCACTGATATTAAGGAAATAAAATCTTTCGTTGGCATTGAGCTGTTGATGGGGATAATCAGCATGTCTTCCTATTGCGATATTATCAAGTAGCTGATGTGATGCCCCTAAAACGTTATCAGAGTCTCAGAAGAAACATTTATTTCGCAAACAATGAAGATGATAATGGCACCGACAGGTACTTTAAAGTCCGTCCATTGTTGGAACATGTACGTCAAAACTGGGTATACGATTTTTTTCCTTATGCTAATGAAAATACCTTTTTGAAGCACACTTTTACATAGTACGAGGAACAATACTTTGGAATAGCGCAAAAAGTGGTAGTAGCCTTGTGTAGAAGTATTCATGAGAAATCATATAAGATTGTATATTTTGATACCTAATTGGTTTACTTCACTTAAATTAGTTATATATCTAAGAAGTGAGTTAGGCATATTCAGAGTAGGCACAGTTCAAAACAATGGAATGAGAAATAGTACTATGGTTTCTGACAAGGTATTACTTAAAAGAGGACGAGGTAGCTTCGAAAGTGTTAGCGACAACGAAATGAAAATTAATATTACCAAATGGGCAGATAATAAATGTGTCAGTTTACTTTCATCATTTTCTGATACCACGACAATATCTCATATTCAAAGATACTGTAAGGAACAAAAGAAAAAAATTAACGTACCATGTCCCCAGGTAATAGAGTATAATAAGCATATGGGAGGCGTAGACTTTGCTGACATACTTGTGTCTTTATATCGAACTGGCCTTAAGTCACATCGATGGTACCTGAAGTTGTTAGCCCAAATGCTAGATATGTATAAATAATGGATGGCTGCTTTATAGAAGACACTGCAATGCACTGAACATTAAAAAAAATCGTTCCATTGAAAACGTTCTGCAACGACATTATTCAAAGCCTATTAAAATCAAATAAAGCAAAAATAGCTGCTTGGTCATTTCCTAACAAACAAATCCGAAGTCCGGTAGTTACTAGGCCGACCGACGGTACCAGGCTAGATAACATTGATCATTTTCTCTTAACAACAACCAAAGGTCGGTGTCGTTTGTGTCCTAAAAGACAAACTACCTTTATGTTTCAGAAATGTAATAAACTACTAAGTATTGTCTCTGAAAGGAACTGTTTTATGAGTTACCATAAAACTAAATTCTAATTATTTTTTTAATAAAGCGTTTATAGGTAGTAATCTTTTATTTTTTTAATCCTATTGATGTTATATAAATCATACAAAGTGTTTTAAAAATTCAATATTAACTAAACGTTATACCTTAACTTTTTGTCAATGTATCCTATAAAACAAAAAAAACTAGAAATTATTTCAAGATAATTGTTTTATGCTATATATTTGAACAAACTTTAATTTTTCAGTAAGTATTTATACCCTTGCAGATTAAAGGGTTAATACAAACTTGAATATTATAAAAATCTATTAAGGTATAATACCTTGAAAGTGGGCATGAAATTATTCTGTACAATATGCGTTGCGCCAAACGATGTCATCTGGAAACAGCTGTTATATTCTTGAATGTTGGCCAAGAAGTGTGTAGAATAATTTCTGATCACAGAAACTTAGGAGCGTAAGGGATCTGGTAATGGTACCAATTGTGGTAATCTTACTTTGCCTTCAGCACAAGATAATCCAGTAGATTCACCACTGTATTTTAACGCCTTACAATATTTACAAATTATTGTGATTTCCTTAATTATTACCGATTTGTCGGTACAATAGTCTATTGCCGGATACGGATCATAGTGGAATGCAGCTCGTTCCAGGATTACAGGATCTCTCAATTTCATTATGTCGTGCTCGCTGTTGTGTTTGATGTGCACGAACTCGTTGCATTCTAAGCTTACTCTTGCATTGTCACTTACTAAAGAACGCAATTCTGACATAGCAATACGACTATTTTCTTGATCTGTCTCTCTCTGGTCATCAGTACGGTTAACAGGTGAGGTAGCTCTTCGCACATTTGATTAACTACGACGACCTAAGCAACAAAAAAAGAGCACATAGCTTGAAATGTCAATATCACAAAGAATCACCGAAATAACGATAGTTATCGCTCACGTAGCGGTAACCGTCAGTCACAAAGATAGAAGGATGCACTCTTTATCGTAAGAGAAATCGATCGACATATTTGTTGGTTATCAAATGTCCAATATTATGGTTGCGTTCAGAAATTAAATTTGTGAAAAAACTTTTAAAAGCTGCATAAAAAATAATCTTATAGACAGTTAACAACGATGTTTGATTTATTGATTGTCAAATTTCAAATAATATAAACCTTCTCTGGACTTTTTATTAGGCTATTTTATGTATATTTTTTTCACACCCCTTGATCTCTAATTGAGCGTAGGTACATATTTGTATATGCTTTTGCTTTAGCTTATATTTTGTTTCTTTTTTTGGTGACCATATGGTTTTAAAGATCTATGTCCGACCATTTTTGTTGTCACGGTTTATATAATTTTCTCTTATCTTTTATTCTTTCTTGTACTTCGTTTGACCACCAACCCAGTCTCTTTATTCTCAAACTTCTTTCATGGCGTTCTTTCTACTATTTCAATAGTATTATCTTTAATGATAGTGGTCATCTTCCTCCAAATTGTATTATAGCTTCCTTTTATGTTCCAACTCATTTTTTTATTTTTGCCCTGAACAGACTATCTTTCTCATGTTTTTACATATTTACATCCACCATTTGATTTTTTTGGCCCTCTCGGATATGTTGGTTTAGCTTTTTACTTCGATATCCAGCAACTTATCTCTCACTATCTATTACCTTGTTCTTACGTTCACGTATATCTTCGTTGTCATGAAATAATCTATTTGGGACTAATTTTATCCACGTTTGTATGTGATAAGTAATTTTTCTCTCATTCCTCCTAATGCTCCAAGTAGTGCTTTATATCTTCCCAGGCCCAGGCGCATCTAAGAGTCTGTTAGTCATCGAGGTACATAAGCACATTATTAATTGATTTACTCCTGTAAGTTGTTTCAATCATATTGAAATTTTGGTAGTTTGTTTATTTTGCAACTTTGTATAATTATTGTACAACTATTTCCAAATTAGAATTAGAAATTGATTAGTATTTTAACTTTACAGAAATTGACAGCAGTGTGGCTAGTGTCACATCAGCTTTAAATCAAAAGGAATTATTGGAAGTAAACGCGACTAAATTCAACTCCTTATTTCATCAAAAATTAAGTAAGTTAAACATACACAACTTAAACAATGAATTTTTTTCTGAATAATTTACATAAATTCCAATGAATTTCTCTTCACAGATTATTAACCATAGATGCAAAAAGAGATGTAGATAAGTAATTATATATACAGGGTGGTCCTTAAGTATGTGTACAAAAAAAACGTAGATTCCGCACTTTAAAATATTACGGTTTAAGCCAACTTGCCTTAATAAAATATTGATATTAAGATACAGGGTGTTAAAGTGGAAATTTAAAATATTATTTTTTGCTATACTTTCATGATTGTGAACATTTATGTATAAAAATTTACAACTGAGTATTTTTGAATATGGAAAATTATAGTTGGATGCAAACTTTGATGTAGCTGGTAGAGGGCGCCACATATGCTACATATCTGACGTATTTTGCACTTAACTTTTTTGTTATTAAGTTACCGGTAATTTTGATAAAAAAAAATTTAAGATACATTATTCTAACAAAAAAAGGTATACGTGTTAATAACTTCAAAACTCAACAGTTTTCGAGATAATCGCATTTTGCAAATTAGCTGCATAATTCTGATTTAACGCAATTACTCCAGGCAACGAAGGAAAAAACAGTTCTATAAAAATGTGTAATATCACATAAGCCTTGTAAGTCAGTTGGTCGAGTTACCATGGAAACGAATTAACAGACGTTATTTTGACAGATTAAAAATTATTAATTTGTCAGTGTAAATATAGTGGTAATTTAAATACAGATAAATAAAATGAGTTCATCGAATAGTGAAGATGAATTTAGTAGCACACCACCCAATATGCAGTTAGCTGCGAACACTACCGAGAACCTATTACCAGAAAAATCTAGGGGAAGATATAAAAAGATATATCAGCAATTTATGGATTGGCGTACAACAGATAATGTAAATTCATTTTCTGAAAACGTACTCTTGGCTTATTTTGGAGAAATCGCTAAGAAATTTAAACCATCCTCATTATGGGCAATATATTCTATGCTAAGAAGTGTGATAACTTTGAAAAATAATGTTAATATTGAAAATTACCCGAAATTGCGAGCTTATCTAAAAAGGCAATCACAAGGTTTTAAAAACAAAAAATCTAAAATTTTACATCCTGATGAAGTAAAATAAATAAAGAAGTAAATAAAGAAATAATTTTTTTTAAATGGAGCTCCTGATGTACAGTACTTGTTATAAAGGTATAAAGTATAACATAAATGTGCCTACTTATAATACTTTTATTTTAAGGTTATTGCAATTATTGGAATATGTGGAGCTTGTAGGAAACAAGAGTTAAAAAATCTTAAAATTTGTGATATTGATGATTTAAGTACCTTGTTATTGGTTAAAATTCCTGATACGAAAACCAAAATATGTAGATCTTTCGTTATTTCCGGCAAACAATATACAGAAATTCGACTACAGATTAGCGATCCGCAAATAAATCAATTTTTTCTTAATTATCAAAGGGATAAATGTACGAAACAGGTGGTAGGATTAAACAAAATAGGCGGGGTTCCTAAACAAATAGCCGAATATTTAAAGTTACCAGATCCCAAAATGTACACAGGTCACTGTTTAAGACGAACTTCTGCCACTATTTTGGTAGATGCCGGTGGTGATTTGATGGCTCTTAAACGACATGGCGGATGGAAATCTTCAACAACGGCTGAAGGATGTCGATGAGTCAATAAATAATAAGACGTTATCAGCCAGTAGAATTATAAATTCAATTGAAAGTAATCAACAGACCTTTACATACACTGAAAATACCAATGTTTAAAAAGAACACACCGTGCAGTTTACGTCATCTCACCATTCACCACGTATTATTGAACAACTGCCAAACTTGGATAAGGGTATAGTTATAAATAATTGCCAAAATTTTACAATTAATTATTATAAATAAATGTTTAATTTAAATTGTTCCCGAATTTTGTTAAATAAATAAAAGTTACTTGTTGTACTTTTTATTTTTATAAATGAAAATAATCGTAGAAAAAGTATAGTGCACAACTTGAGTTGTAAGCTTATTACATGCTTGTGAAATTACTGCGCTCGCCGCTACGCGGCTCGCGCGCAACTTTTTTACTCGCATGTAATATACTATTACATCACTCATTTTACGTTTTATATTAAATTAAAGTCATAATCAAAACATTTTATTTACAAACCAAATTAAAAAATAGTTAAACTAGATAACATTAAACTTTTTGTCGAAGTAAGTGTTCGATATGTCCACCATTTTCTTTATTTCATTTGTCAATAGATTCCATGAAAGATATATTCTTTATAAATTAAATAATTATACCAATATCTCATCACATCACCAAGAAATATGACTACCACGACCAATCTAACGTTCAGGAAAGTTGTATTTAAGTATGTTCTCACTGCCCTCTCTCTATATTGTGGTGCTGTACCATCTTGCATAAACCACATACTTTGCCTTAAGTTTGATGACAATTCTTCCAACAAATCAATAAAATCATTTCGTAAAAAATTTAAATAAATCTTTCCCAAAATGCCTAAAATAGATGTTAAAAAGTGTGGTGATTAGGTTATAGCCTGTTTGGGTATCTTTTTAATTATTTCTTTTCATATCCATATTAGAAAAATTATTATGCCTCGGCATTTTCTGCTTTTCATTAAGAGACCAAAATAAACTAGATATTAAAAAAGTCACTGATTAGTCAAAACAAGACTTATTTTTAGTTATCAAAAGCATTCGTGACATCAGCCCACTATGTTAAAATTTCCCGTAATACATTGGGGTTGTCTACTGGCATTAAAACTGACTTCAAAAGAAGGTGGTAGGTACAGTAGCTGGCACCGTAGACTAGCGCGAAGCTTCATACCATGTTTTAATATTTAATAATATTTTTAAAATTTCATAAAGCAATTTTAATATTTATTTATTATTTATATTTTAAACAAATTATACTATATTAAAATAGTTCATTAAATTATGTTTGCAGGTAGCGCCACCTATAGTTCGTCCCAAACCCTTCTTTCAGTGCGTCATAGTTGATCGAATTCTCTCTAACACATTAAGCTAGAAGTGACAGAAAAAAACGTGAGTCTGTGATTATTAAACATAGAACTTAGAAAATTATTTATCGTAAAGCTAATTCTATACTCACAAGTGTATAACTGGTTGGAGTTTAGAATACGGTAAATAGATATCCAATCAATGATGCGCATAAATATAATTCGACGCAGATTGTCGACGCACATTTTACAGTGAAAATTTAATTTTGTATTTATTGTCATAAAATATTTTAAATATGCTGAGATATATTGAGAAAGAACAAAGTCTAATATTAAAAGTATTAAATTATTTTCAATTAGAAAAAGACAGATGACGATCCTGCAACTGTCAAATTTAACTAAAATGTCATTCAATAATTCTCGACATTCTTAAAATCCTATATGACGTCAAAATTAGTGACGCACTGAAAGAAGGGTTTGGGACAGACTGTACTAACGTATCAACAACATACAGACCCGTCAAAGTGAGACTAGATATGAAGTTATTAATACAATATAAATTCGATATTTAATCACTAATGTGAGAATAAATTTAATTATTATATAAAATAAATAAGATGTTTAAAAATAAAATTTAATTATAGTTTGAAAGGAATTTATTAACAACTAACTTTAAACATATATGATAACTAGAAACGAAATGATAGAGAGTAAAGCTACTCGTGAGGCCGTCTCGTAGCGCTTCTTCCGTGAAGCTCGCCTCAGCATTTTACTATCGAGAAAACGTAATACAACGCCAGTATAGAAACTTATAGAAGCGATAGAGAAAGGAAATTGTAAACATGATGATGACACCTAAAAAAGATAGAAGGTTCTCCCCAATAACACATTTAGCAGCCATAACAAAGTATTTTGTGATGTTACATTATCATCTTTGAGTTGTTTTAATAAGAACAAACTATTAATTATGCTTATCCACAGGTATTCAGTGCTATACCGTACAAGTATCACAACTAAGAATTATTATGCAGCTGACTTCTTCTTCTTCTTCAGTGCCTTATTCGGTCCGGATGTTGGCGATCATCAAGGCTATCATGGTTTTGTTGACTGCTCTGCGAAACAGCTCCGCTGAGGTCATCCCAAACCATTGTCGGAGATTTTTCAACCACGAGATACGACGGCGTCCCGGTCCTCTTCTGCAGCTGATTTAAATGTGATTATCTCGAAAACAGTTGAGTTTTTAAGTTATTAATAAGTATACCTTTTCTCTGTAAAAATAATGTATCTTTAATATTTTTTAAAATAAATAGCACTGACTTAAAGAGCAAAAAAGTTAAGCGCAAATTTATGTCAAATATGTGGCGCCCTCTATCAGCTATATCAAAGTGTGCATCAAATTATAATTCCCCAT